>NC_091477.1:20775273-21514557 GCF_036971445.1 Narcine bancroftii | reverse complement strand
GCCTTCCAGTCCTGTGTTTTAGATACGTTCAACTTTACAAATGATGATTACATGAGCAATTAAAAAAAAAAGCCTACAGAAATTCTACTACCAAGGCAAATCAATTTGAAGTAAACATTAACAGAGTTAATAATGTGAGAGGGTCTTCCTGTAGCTGCCTCATCATTTCCAAAGGAATTCAGAATAATGACTAAGAGTGCAGAAAACCACAGTTTGGTAGTATGTATACTGAAATAGTTGTTTTTACTTGTTGGCAAAACCATTTATCCAAAATGATGTGTTTTGCGTCTTTGAAAATTTCAAAGAACCATCTGAAAATTCAAACTCATCAGAGGTTCTTATGATGTTTCATCTTTAAAGATGTTACTAGATGTTTAGGCATCAACTGGTATGGTCATCTTCCTCCCCATGGTTATGCAGTCAATGTTTTCATTTCCTTTCTTGTAATGCGCAGTTATGTTTAAAGCCTCCTTAGTACTGAACAATTATGTAGAAGACTCTGATGGTTTAAAGAAGTCGTTCTTTATCCCACATATTCGGTAATACTACTCCCCTCCCCCCACCCCCCCCCCCCCACCTCAGCTGCTGACTTTGATCATCACCAAATCTTCTCACAACTTGGCCCTCTCTCAGGTTCATAACACACTGCAAACTAATTGGATTTGCATCATTTCATTCGTGCATTTTACAATGGCAAAGACCTTAAATGTCAGGAGAACCAAACACACCTTGTGGCTCGGTGACCCATCATAATTGGTGATTTGCCACCCTCTCTCAGACAATGACCTCAAAATGGTCCACAAAACTAATTAGGAAGAATAGCCCCCCCATCCAAAATAAAGTCCCTACACAAGCAAATATTGAGCATGATCGAAGCCGATCTCTTCAATAATGGAAGACGCCTCAGTCCTAAAGTGCCACAAAATTTGTCAACTGTTGTGCCCTTGAATAAATTTCCCACTTAAACTCTGAGCATGAGGAGGCATACTCTCTGCACTCGTCATCACTACCAAACATCCACCAGGCTTGGAGAGAGGTTCCAGTTTTCTACTGGTTCTTCACCCCCAGGATTTTGGAATGGAATGGGAATGTTCCAGAAACCTCACCAGAGATTGCATGATTAGTTCCACTGTTCATCAATCGCAAAGAAAATGGTCAATGCTAAAAACGCTCAGCAGGTCAAGCTTTGAAAGAAACTGACTTTACGTTCAAATGGCTGGGCTTTTGTTAAAGCTAAACTGATTTGAGATGCAGAGAAAATGATGGAAGGAAGAGAAAACAGAATGCAAAGTCTGTGATAAGATAGAACAGAGACATGCTTAAACTCCACCAAAGCAGCTATAGAACATCAATTCAGTTCATAATTTGGAATTTGGAATAACAATAAATAGTTTCCCTAATGATGATGTAGACTCTTCAGGGTTTTAAAAAAAATGAACATCTGAATCAGTGGTTGCCCATTAGAGGACTACTTCAGCCACAGCTGGTTGGGCTTGTGTGATTTCAGACCCACCCCATGGGTTGACCTTTACTGCTCTCTGAAATGATTGGCACCATCACCTTTTCAAGGAACAATAATGCTGGCCTCATCAGTGAGATTCAGATCTTGAAACGTGTGAATAAAAAGAAAATCAATAGGGAAGCAGAATCCTTGTCTTAAGCCACCAAAGAACATTTCCATAAATATTTGAAATTTGAATTAAGATATCGGAAAAGCCAGTAACGAAACTTGAACTTGTTAGTTCTAGAAGGCTTCAAGCTGCTGAATTTGGAAATGAAGGCTCATTGCTTAAATGAGGTGAGGAGGGATGGTGGTCAGGATAGTGTGTGCTTTGTCATAACCTAAACTGAGAGTTCAATCTCATCCACAACAGTCTGAGTGACCTGGAGTTCAATGACCTGTGGATGCTCTTGATTCCATTTTTGAAAATCCACTTCTTAAGTTCCTGAAAATTTTCAGATAATATTTCAATTTACTAAGAGGCTGGTTTTTAAACAGGTGGTGGTGAACCTGTGGAATACTCTACCTCAGAGGGCTGTGGAGGTCAATTCAGTGAATTTGTTTAAGGAGACAAATTTAGTTTTTAATTTAATTTTTAAATTTAGGCATACAGCACGGTAACAGGCCATTTCGATCCATGAGCCCATGCTGGCCAATTTACAGCCAATTAACCAATACTCCCAGTACGTTTTGAATGGTGGGAGGAAACTGGAGCCCCCAGTGAAAATCTGTGCAGACATGATGAGAACGTATAAACTCCTTACAGACAACATGGGATTTGAACCCTGGTTCTAATCACTGGCACTGTAAAGGCATTGCACTAACTGCTATACCAACTGTGCTGCCCAGACATTCACCAGACATAAAATTTGTAGTCACAAAATGTGTCATGGTGTATGAGGAGAAAAAGGGAACATGATATTGAGTTAGTAGATCATGATTTTATTGACTGGCAGAATAAACTTGAATGGCCAAATGGTCTACTTCTACTCTCATTTTTTTCCCCAATATCAAAAACACTAATTGCCATTACCTCATTACTTTATGTGGAACCATCCTGTAAGCAAACTGAGCACCACTTCTGCTTAATGGTGTATTTACAGGTGAAGAAAAACATATAAGAGATAAATATTACACAGATAATGTTTGACTTGGGAAGAGCTTAAAACAAGCTGCAAAGTACCTGCCTGTAGTATAAATTACCTGATAGTTCTTTCTAAGGCTGTTCAGTTTTGATACACTTTTGATCTTAGCAGTTGAAAGTTAGCCCATCCACTTATAAAAGTTAAAATGTATGTATTAAATTTTGACATACAGCATGGCTCCCGACCTCGTGCCCGCCCAATTACACCCAGTTGACCTACCAGCCCCCAGCACATTTTGAACATGGTAGGAAACTGGAGCCCCTGGGGAAAACCCACATAAACTTGGGGAAAATGTATAAACTCCTTACAGACAACACAGAATTCTAATCCTGGTCTCAATCGCTTGTGCTGTAATAGGGTTGCACTAATGGCTACGCTAACCGTGCTGTCCTTCTGATCTTTTTATAAATATATCAATCTCAAGTCTTATGAGACATATACAACTAGCGATTTCATTTCTCTCCAATTGGAAATCAATTAATTAGTAAGAGACAAAAATCAGTTCGTGCAACCAATAAAATTATTACAGATGCTAATTGCTTTATTTTTCCAGTAAAAGTATTGACACTAGACCAAGAAATTACATTGGATCTGCATGAGATTGGCAGTGAATACAGATGATCAACTTGCATAAAAAAGCACTGACAATCTTCTTATTCTGATGAGAAGTGGTAGTGTTGTGACATCAAATAATTGATTTAAATGTAAAAATAACCACTGTTTGCTTCATTATGAGCCACTGATTAAATAAAAATTCTCTTGTTTATACTTTCTATTGATTTCTTCACAGAAAATTCATCAATTACCTACAATAACATTATATATGAAAAACCATATGCACTGAAGTACACTTGATGAATTTAATACATATTTGCAAACATTTGCAATCAACTTCCCATGTGACTTCAGGCTCTGAAAGTGTAACCCAAAAAGATGGTGGAAAGCAATTATCTACAAAAAATACCAACAGTTCTAAGAATTAAAGCAAATACAAATTCCCTTCAAAACGATGCATTTCATTACTCTTACAATGCCGTTGTAGAATTTAATGTGTTTTCAGACTCTGGTGGTTATGCATCTATAATTAGGATTAATGCTTGCAGTTTTCTTAAACAAAATATGATATAAAATCAGGATGATTTATTTTGTATGTTTTTTAACAAACAAAACCATTATTCCTGGAATGACAATAAATTAAAGATTGACTGTGGATAGTTTCAGTTAAATGAGCTTCAGTCAGATGTCAAATTTTTAAAATCTAATTTATCATCTTAGAAATGATTGCCATACTTGTTGGGATTAAAAGTAGTTCATGAAATTTATTCTAAGATTTCTGAGCAAATGTATGAAAAATTCAAGATTCAAGAAATTTCTGCCTGTCACGTGTTCATGGATTCACCTCCAGTGCAGCCTCGGCAATTACATTTGATCTAATGGCAAACCGAGCTTCAGTTCTAACCTCTGACATAATCAGGAAGCCTTCAGTGCCCAAGGCATTTGGGAGCTCTTCTTGTCCTCAACACGCTCATGGTTTTGATACCTATATCTGGCTACCTTGAGCCAGACTCCAATAGCTAGATCAGAGGGGATTGGGCAATTTCTTTACGGCTTTTAGCATGTCTTCTTAATGGAAAATTTTGGGGTGAGTGAGTAGTGAGGTAAAAATACCGATAAGTGAACTAGAATCATAGATTTGTGCAGTACAGAAATGGGCTGTTTGGCCCAGCATGTCCAAGCCGATCTTTTTCCCATTTACAGTATTCCCATTTAACCACATCAGGTCTAAATCCTTTTATGACTTTCTTGTTCAAATGTCTGTCTGTCTCACAGTGATTATATCTGATGACATAACTTCCTCAGGCAGTGAGTATTACTTTCTATATATTTTTTAAAAAAAAAACCTTTCCTCTTGAATCTCCTATAGAACTTTCTCCTCCCACCTTAAACCTATGCTTCATTTTTTAAAAAGTCCTTACCATGGGAAAAAATATTCTCACTATTTATCCTATCTATGTCTATAATTTTTATATATCTATATCAGGTTAACCCTCATTACTCCAAAAAAAATCAATCCCAGCCTATCCAATCTCCTTGTAATTAAAGAATGTAGGCAACATTCTGATGATTCTCTTTTGGATTCTCACCAGCGCATCCTTAAATAATTACTCAATGAACATCAGTCATCAATGTTCACCAATCCACTTGCTTGCCCACCTCATCCAGATGTAGCTTTTGTTTTTTTTTTTTGCTAATCCTTCTACCCATTGACCTTCCTATTTGCATATCAGCTCCTATCTGAGTGGTGACATGGATTCATTCCAGTTCGCCTTTCATAGCAACTGGTCTATGGCAGATGCCACCTCACTGGTTCTGCCCTGGAACACCTGGACATTTATCAGGATGCTCTTTATCGATTACAGTTCGGCATTTAACTCCATCGTCCCCCTGAAAACTGAGCAGCAAGCTCCAAGACCTGGGACGCAACATCCCACTGTGCAATATGATCAGACGACAATCAGTGAGGATTGATAAGAACATCTCCTCCACAATCTCCATCAGTACTGAAGCACCAGAGGGCTGTGTTCTTAGCCCCCTGCTCTATTCACTTTACATCTACGAATGTGTGACTTGGTATGACAATAACACCATCTACAAATTTGCTGACGATAGCATGGTAGTGGGTTGTATAAAGGAAGGTGATAAGTCAGCAAACACAAGGAAGTTTGAAAACTTGGCTGAATGGTGCACCAACACAACCGTTCACAGAAAATCACCAAAACTAAGGAGCTGATTGTTGACTTTAGGAAGGGAAATCCAGAGGTATTCAATCCAGCGATCATTGGGGGGATCAGAGGTGGAGAGAGTGAGCAAATTTAAGTTCTTGGGTGTCATTATCTCAGAGGATCTTTCCTGGAGTCAACACAATAATGGCATCGTGAAGAAAGCAAATCAGCGCCTTTACTTCCTCAGGAGTTTGTGCATGTTTGGTATGACACCAGAAACCCTGGTAAATTTTTACAGATGTGTGGTGGAAAGTGCTGACTGGCTGCATCACAGTCTGGTATGGGGACACTAATACCCTTGAGTGTAAAATGCAGTGGACACAGCCGAGGACATCACAGATAAAAAAACCCTCCCCACTATCGAGAACATCGACAGGGGACACTGGTGTTAGAGAGCAGCAAAAATCATCAAGGATCCACACCACCCAGCACCTGCTCTGTTCTTATGGCTGCCACCAGGAAAGAGGTATAGGTGCCACAAGACTCGCACCACTAGATTCAGGAATAGCTGCTACCACTCTACCATCAGACTCCTCAATGACAAACTCAATCAGGGATTTAAGAACTCTTACTGTGCACTTTATTGATTTTTTAATTCTCTCTATTGCATAGTCAGTTTGTTTACACTTGTTATCTGTTCTTATTTATTTGTTTACATGTATATTCTATGTATAGTTTTTGTTTGCACTACCAATAAGTGGCAATTCTACCTCACCCGCAAAAAAAATCTTGTTATATGTGATGCCATGTATGTAGTCTGACAATAAATCTGTTCTTTATCTGTCCTCCTTTCTTTGCAATTATCTATTTCCCATTCTGGTTCTTCCTCCATGGATGCTGCTCGACCAACTGAGAGTTTTCAGCATTTTGCATTTCATTTTAGACTTTTTAGGAAAGTTATTTTTGTCACTGACAGGTCTTTACAAAGGCTAAAATATGTGTTGCTTATTTTTAAGTGGTTATGATCCTATTTTCAAAAGAAAATGACTGAACAAACAAGGTAAAGCCAAATGGATGTTCATACACGACTCTTAATTAATGCTTGATTAGTGGTTCTATGAGTTGTAGCTTAATAGTAATGTTCCTCCTCAGTCCCATTTAAAACATTGAACTTTGCATAAAAGATCTTGGTATTCGATGTCATTTTTTTTCCAATTAACTGTCTCCACTTACAGCTGAATTACTGAAGCAACAGTAATTTTTATGATTCAGATACTACTGGAATAGAAGTAAGAACACAAGAAATAGCAGCAAGAGTCGGCCACCTGACCCATTGAGTCTGCTCGGCCATTCAATGAAATCATGGCTGATCTGATCTGCCTTTCCCCAATCTATCCAACCTGGTCTTAAATTTATTCATTGTGGTACTTTAATGGGTAGCAAATTCCATAGATTCATTCTCTGGGAAAAGCAGTTCCGCATCACCATCCTAAATCTACTACCCTGGATCTTGGGGCTATGTCCTCTAGTTCTTGTCTCTATCTTATCTATGCTTTTCACAATTTTATATTTTTATATAAAATCCCCTCTCAATCTTCTAAATTCAAGCGCATACAGCCCTAGTTGATTCAATCTCTCCTCATAGGCTAACCCTCTCATCTCTGGAATCAAACTCATCTGGACCACCTCCAAAGCCAATATATATTTTCTCAAGTAAGGAGACCAGAACTGCAGCACTCCAGATGCGGTCTCTCCGGTACACTGTACGTTTCCAGCATTTCCTCCCTGCTCCTAAATTAAATCCCTCTCGCCATGAAGGCCAACATTCCATTTGCCTTCTTGATCACCTGTGAACCAACCCATTGCAATTCATGCCCAAGCACTCCCAAGTCCTTCTGTATGGCAACACACTGCAATCACTTGCCATTTAAATAATCTGATCTCACATTTTTCATTCCAAAGAGCCTGGAAGCTGCACAAGAGTTGAAGCTGAACCAATGTGAACAAACTGTTGCAGTATCTCAACCAAAACAGCTGTTGCTCATCGGTGAAAAGAATGCTTCACCCCGCTACTTTAAAAGGGCCCGCTGATGCCATTACTCGGGCAATACAGATTGTCCCTTAACAAGCCTTCTTTTCCATATAATTGATTTTAACTTCTCTAGTCACTGTGCTGTGGCTAATAGACATAGTCATGCAGAAATATATCACCCTCATTGCTTTACACCAGTGATTTTCAAACTGTTCCACTAAACTCGCACTCCATCTGAAGGAATCCCTATGCCATAGGTGCTCTGTGATTATTAAGGTAGTATGTGAGTATTATTATTAAGGTAGTATGTGAGTATTATTATTAAGGTAGTATGTGAGTATTATTATTAAGGTAGTATGTGAGTATTATTATTAAGGTAGTATGTGAGTATTATTATTAAGGTAGTATGTGAGTATTATTATTAAGGTAGTATGTGAGTACGAAGAAATAGTTTGAAAACCACTGTTTTAATCATACCGAATTGACTCATTATTTGCACGGTTTCATAACTCCAAAGGAAATGGGTCAAGGACTATTTCTGTTAAGCAAAATGTTCAGTAACACTTACGGCACAGGGAATACTTAAGGTGGACTATGAGTTTGTGGGGGGCAGTTTGAGAACCACTGCTCAACACTGATTGCCACCTATTCCCAGTTTAAAAAAAATACTCCCCACCTTCTTTCTCTCTAACCCGTTTTCTTTCACTGATGATCATTTTTACTGTCGTGAATTTTTCCTTTCTCTTTCCTGGGGATTATCTCCCTAAATATTTGTCTGCCTGTCCATTGCTCAGAAATTTTATAGGCCAAGGGATTGTATACTACTGAGCAGGCCTTGCATGAGACAAGACTTATGAGGATCAAATCATATTAGTCAATACAAAAAGAGATGCTCTTCAATAATAATTTAAAATACAGAGTGGAAATATGACATATGGATAAAGGTCAACATGAGAAATCTGTAATTACTCCATTAATGTCGAGAGTTTCCAGAAAAAATATAAAAATATTTCTAAAACCTCAAAGGAAAATCTCAGGATTTATTAAAGAATACATTATATTCAGCAGTGTTTTAGATCAGTGGTTCTCGACCTTTTTCTTTCCAGTCACTGAGCACCTATGGCATGTAAGGGATTGCTTAAGGTGGTATGTGACTGGAAAGAAAAAGGTTGAGAACCACTGATCTGCATAATTGCAGGCCTCAGAAATTATCTATGCATTTAATGATACGGTTTCAGCCATACTATTAGGGTAATTTGTCATATGATTACAGTTTCTGCTTTTACAGGATTCAAAAATTCATTAATTCTTGGAGCCCTTCGAGCAGTGGTTCACAACCTTTTTCTTTCCACTCACATACCACTTTAAGTATTCCCTATACCATAGGTGCTCTGTGATTA
The DNA here is from genome assembly GCF_036971445.1 of Narcine bancroftii. Lineage (NCBI taxonomy): Eukaryota > Metazoa > Chordata > Chondrichthyes > Torpediniformes > Narcinidae > Narcine > Narcine bancroftii. The sequence continues at coordinate 21,505,756 of NC_091477.1, read as the reverse complement.
GTAAACGATTGCTTAAGGTGGTATGTGGGTGGAAAGAAAAAGTTTGAAAACCACTGTTTTAATCATAGCTAATTGTTATGTACACGATTATGGAAATAGGCCAATGACAATTTTTCTCAAGCAAAATATTTCAGTAACAATTGGGTCTAGAGCAGTGATTCTCAACCTCCCCTTCCCACTCACACACCACCTTAAGCAATCCTTTACTAAACACAGAGCACCAATGGCACAGGGATTACTTAAAGTGGTATGTGAGTGGAAAGAAAAAGGTTGAGAACCGTTGCCTTCGAGCAAATGTTTATCTTTCAGTAGAGATCTTTGGCTAACTTCAGATTCCTCCTTTATATATCTTTTATCATTGCAAGGTGACACTACACATTTTCTTTTGGCCACAACTCTCACTTTGTTTCACAGAATCTATATGAGCTTCATTGCATTATGTGAGATTCTCTGATACTTTGCCATTATTTTTGGTCAGGTAGCACTTTCATTTGCCACAAATAATTAAAAGTTATCTGATTGCCAAAGATATTTTTCTAATTCTGGTTACTGTTTATCTTTTAGATTCTGTAAGATTCCAAATCTATTCCTAGTTCAGCCCTGGTCTGCTTTATTAGAAATCTCATGAACACGTCTTTGGGATTAAAATCCTATCATCTTCTATACATCAGTAACATGTACTACTTGCTTAATGCAAGTAATTTCAACCTCTTGCTCCAGAACATTTGTGGCTATACCTATATCAAAACAGATTACAAACCATCTGCATTAGCAGAGCTTGGTGGACAGCTGGCTGGTCCCACGTCAAGACATGTATCAAAATTAAATATTGCAGTATGCCATGAGAGCAATAGTGATTACATGAAATGGAGCCTGCAGCCAGGGTGCTGAATGGCTTCAGTGTGAACATACCTGGACACACGCTGGGATGTTAACCAGGCCAAAGGGCTGCAGTGGCTGCCCATACAGATGCAGTTTTTGTAAAACAACAGATGCCCAGTAAATAAATATAATGCTTCTAGGGTGGGAGAGAAGGATCTCAGTGAATCTCCCATCCAAACTGCAGATCTCTTCAGGTCAGATCCCTTGATCCTTCTAAACCACACACTTATAAATAAATTCCTTCCTTGTACAGAACTCAGGGGGAAAAAAAATGGTTAGCGCCAGGGCTGCTTGACTTTCCATCTCATGCTGCCTTCTTCCCAATCATTGGGTTGGGATGTTAATGATCACACTGCTGATGAGGTCTGGGTGTTTCAATCGACTCGATTACTTGTTACCGTTTCTGAGCAAGATGATTCCTTCATGTGCACTTTCTGATCAAGGAGATGAAATTCCATTCAGAGAATTTGCAAGCATGTTCATATTTAAGAAAACAAGTAAGAATGTGGTGCGTGATAAGGACTTCTGTAATCTTCAATCCAAATTAAAGTCCTAAATTGTTATGGTCAATGTGTCAAACCTTCTTCACAAAACAAGATGCAAGATTACACTTCATACTTTTTATTTAAAGCAAAATGATTAATAATTAATTTAAGGAGAAATAATCTGACCTTTGTGTTCAATCTGCTTTCCAATTTATAAGCAAAACAGCATATGTTCAAAGACTAGTTTAATGACCTTAAGAACGTTTGTTTAATGACTCCTGTGGAGACTCTGGATATAGTCCGATGAGAATTAAGAACCATGATAAAATGAGGACCTTTGTTAATGAATTGTATGACCCGAAAGAATGAGATTTGTGTCGCAGTATTGTAATATTCTCATGTGAATATTTCTGCATATAAAAGCATTGAAATAAAAAAGATCATTATACATCAACTTCTACTTCCATTTTAAGCATCTGAAAGATTTTTCTTATCACCTATAAACAAATAAATTTAAAATCCTTATTTTCTATACATCTGTTTTTTGCCTTTCTGGTCCAAATAACTTGACAGATTTTTTGGTTTCATAGGTGTTTCCAGCAGATTTTCCATATTGATGCAAGTTACTTTAAGTACCTTGAGTCAATGGACATTTATTATTTTCTCATGACTTCTGGTATAAAATTTATTCTCTTAACTGTGAAGCTTTGGAGGTTCTTTATTCTCCATTGTAATTTTTTTTGTTTAAAGACTTGGGACATTTTTTAGAACAGGTTATAGGTGTTGTATTTCCATAAAACCCAGATTTGCTTTTATTGGGAAATATAGAAGGAACAAGATCCAAATTAAAATTATCAACATACCAATTGGAATTTGTTAAAATTGCATTAGCGGTGCCTAGGAAATTATTGCAGTGACCTGGAAGTCAGATTCATATTTGGGAAGATGGAATGCGGAAGTTCAAAGCTGTATTCCCATTGGAGAAAATTACATATAATTTTAGAAATAAATATGGCATATTTTTGCAAATTTAGGTATAAATATGTAATAATGTTCTTCCTGTTCTTTGAGACCTGTGTTAATCTCTAAATTAATTATATAGAAGTTCTGTTGGAATCCTGTGTGTTGGATGATGATTCTCTGAGCAATTCTTGAAGTTTTTTCTTTTTTCTGCTCTTTCTTTATATTACTATATTATTTTTCTTATATATTTGGGGGGGGGGTTTAGAGGGGAGGGTGGGGGTGGGAGGGTTTATAACTATCATGTAATGATTGCAACTTAAACAATTGATATATAATAGATTTTTTTAATTAACTACATGTATGGAAACAATTTTAAGTAAATTTTTTTAAAAATCGTAATGTTTATTTCATTATGATTTTCCTTTATATAATCTCAGAGACCTGCTTGCAAATCCAATTCAAGTGCATAAACCTTCCAGCAGAATATTGTCAAATACATTTTTGAATACAGTAAAATACCTGTTATCCGGAATTCAAGCAACTGACAGCCTCAAGCTGTTAAAAAATAAATAGGCAAAAATTCCAGAAGTTTAAAATTGGTGCACCTCACTGTTAGTTTGCCAATCACACAACCAGAAAATTTACTTATCTGGCATCTACCACAGGTGCTGGATACCAGGGGTCTTACTGTATCTAGAAAGGAAGAATTATTAAGTTATTGCACTGCATGCTAACAATTGTTTCAACTATGAGCCTATTGCTTACAAATTCAATAGCTCTTCAGGCAATACTGAAGTGCCTTACACAGGAAAATGCTTTTCTTTGACTTGCTGTACAGTGAAGAAAGCACAAAGTAACAACTCCAGATGGGGCTGAGATTGGCAGCTGCAAGGGGTGATGATTGCAGGAGAAGGTGATTGAAAATAAAGAGAGGATCATAGGTGAGGAGGAGGTGTAAGCTCGATCAGACAGGAGCAGATGGTGAGTTAGTCAGTGATAAGTCAATGACAACTTCATTTTATTCTTGTTCTCTATGTGGAAAATGGCAGATCCACATGTTCAATTCATGCCTCGGGTACTCAAAGGAACTTCCTGAGTGCTTTGATTCACCCCAGAAATCATGCGATAGGACTGTCAAATTTCATCCGAAAAAGGAAGGAAGAACTCTACAATCAATTTCTAAACTCCATCATTCTAATTGCTGAGTAGTAAAAGCTTAAGGCTCCCTTGGCTACCATAATCATTCACTATATCAAAAGTTAATTTTCTATGATTCATCCAAGAGAGCATTTTAGTTTCCTTGAGGAACAATATTTGCTTCATCTCAATAACAACAAAAAACCTGTTTTTCCACATTTCAATAAAAATGGATAACTTTGTGGTGATATGTAATTACACCAGGGGTCATCCTTGTATATAAAGCAGTCCAGAGCAATATTCTAGCCTTCCAGGTTCGTCTTGCAGAGAGACAAGACCTCTTAGTGTACATATTAGTTTATTAAAGCTGTCTTATACTCACACTGCTGGTGTGGTTATTGTCAGTACAAACTTGATATTTCTCCATGCTAGATTGCCTCATTAATGACCTCACACTTAATCTGTTTAAGCCTTTTCTTCCTTCCATTTCAATTTGCATTGTCAGTAACTGAGCTTCATTCTCTCATCCAACTCATTGAAATCTTTTTTTCTGGCTATCTATCCCAAAGGTTGCTGATGGTTCCTTTCAGTCAGTTTGTGGGGGTTGATAGGATAACCCACTTCTCAGAAAGGAACAGCGTCTGTGTGAGTGGATTTAGGTGGGTAGGATATTGCACAGGTCCAGACCCACCCTCTCAACATCCTCTTCCAGATCCAGTGGCATGGTGAGGTGGTGGGGGAAGTTCTGTTGCAGTGAATGGCCAGACTAAGCTATGATACAAGGGATGCCCTTTCCACGCTAGATGACGGTTGACCCGATCAGAGCATCCCTCTGCCCTTTGACAGGTCTTGTTTCTCATCCTGCTGGGTGTCGAGCCACCCTCCTCACCAGGCAAGCCTGATGGGGGAGTCGCCGACTACTTGACCATGTGACAGGTTACATGGTACCAGTAGCATCAGATGAATGACCTGATTCATTGAAATAGATTGTAATAAACCAAATACTGATCCTTGTCATTGTTATTGCCCAAGCACTCCAGTTTATTCATGGTCCATTTTCTATCCATTAAAATATCCATCTGTACTTGTATATTCCCCTCAATATACTGAACCCTAACTTTGTGCAACAAATTCTTGTGTGGAATGTATGAGTTGGCACTGCAGCTTGTTATTTTTGGACCAGTAGAATTCGCATGGAAGAAATCTGTAATTGTTCCCTTTACTTGGCAAATAAACAAAGTCCAAGCAGGCAGGAAATTTTATTAAATTTAAAATGCCTTTCTAGTTGGAACAGAAACTGATTAGATCCTGCAGACATTATTTTAGCAATGATGCTATTTTGCTCACCACTGCTTAGATGGTTCTTTGAAAGTTCTGCAATTTATTTTCCTTCCCCTGCGCTTTTCCCTCAATCCTGGAGATTTTCTTCTCATTATTGTAGGTTCCTATTAAATTGGTTTCCAGCCTGTGGGATTCAATTAATATATCTCACATCACAACTGCCCTCTGCTTTGTAGTGGCTGATACTACTACCTGCAGTTCTCCAGAAGTTCTCACGTGGTAAGCTTATAACATTTAAAAGGCTTTTTAGATGAGAATATTAATTTGAAAGATTAAGAGGGGTATGGGCCAAATGCAGGCAAATGGAATTTGCTCAGGTAAGCAATTTTGTCAGGATGGATGAGTAGAGTTAGGCTGAAGGGCCTGTTTCTGTACTGCATGAGTCCATCAGTGAATCTGACCTTTGGTCATTTGCAATTTCAAATACATAATATTTACCAGTTGCCTCTAAAAAAAGTTCACTAATTAAAACCTCAGAAATTAGAAATTAGAATTTCCCTTTCATAAAAAAAATTGTGGGCCTGTCCATAAAGATTTTAAAGCATCCTTAATAATTATGTCTATAAAAAAATAATAAAATTCCTTGCTGAAAATCAATGTCGATTATGCAGGACTTGTATTTTCATTGATTTTGTTTTAACAATATTTCATGTGGGTTTCAAAATGTTAAATCTAAGCCCATCTATTTAAAGGAATATAATAGACTGTGGAATGAGCTGCTGAAGGCCAGACGACTAAAAGCAGAGGTTAAGTGAAGCAAAAGTGAGTTTACCATTGCATGAACAACAATTTCATGAAGAAATACTGGAGCTGATGTACAAATTCTACCATTATCAATTGCTGCAGTATCTACCATCTGTGCACACAGTTGTTACCCATACTATTCCGAAAACACCTCTCAATCCTTGAACCTCTACCGTCAAGAGGAAGGATAAGGATAGCAGATGCAGGGGAACACCTCCACTATAGGTTCCCTCCAAGTCATGTGCCATCCTCACATTGAAATAGATCAATAGTTCTTCATCACTGGTCGGTCTAAATCCTTGAACTTGGAGAAATATCAATAAAGGAATAGCACACAGATGCTGGAGGAACTCAGCCAGCCTCGCAGCACCCTTAGGAGGGAAAGATATATTACTGACATTTCAGGCCTGAGCCCTTTTTCAATATCTTTCCCTCCTATGGACGCTGCTAGACTGGCTGAGTTCCTTCAGCATGTCTGTGTTTTTACTACCATCACAGCATGTACAGACTTAGTGTTTCACTCCATCAATGAAGGAATCCCTACATCCAAAAGATTGCAACAGTTCAAGAAAGTTGATCAGCTTTTCAAGGTGGGGGTAATAAATGCAAGCTTTTACCTAACCCTAACCCAACACCCAAATCCAGAAAATATTTTCTTAAATTCTGATTTAGTTGCACTTCTCAGAAACTGAAAGCTGATGCACTAACAACCAGAAGTATCTGATATTACTGAGCCTTAATAATATCCAAAGAAATATCCTCAAACTGTCAAAAGTAAAAGCTAAAAAAAACTGAACCTTGCTAAAGATAAACTCTAGGAAGTTACTAAAGTCTATCCATCTGTTAGATTGTTTCTGATTTTACCAAAAGTTGCTGCTTGAATAGTCAGGTTTCTGATATTGGCTAATGGTTATTAAAATTGCTACAAAAATTAAGAAAGATACTGTTGAGGTTTTGTTTGCATCAATAATTCTTACAAACACTATCCAAATTATGCACTAATCGAAGCTGAGTTCCACTGCCCTATATTAAAATAATAATATTGACGTGCAGAGTAAACTTCAAGCTGGTGAATATTGAATATTCACAACAACTGATCGAGCTAATTCTAAATGATTTTTTTTAATTAAAAAAAAAATTATTTAGACATACAGCACTGTAACAGGGATACGGGTCCATGCCACCTATACACCCCATTAGCCTACACCCCGGTATATTTTTGAAAGGTGGGAGGAAGCGGAGCCCATGGAGAAGAGCCACACAGACACAGGGAGAATGTACAAACTCCTTTCAGACACTGTGGGATTCAAAACAAGGTCCGGTCACGGTGGCTGGTGCTGTAAAGGTGTCGTGCTAACCGCTATGCCAACCAAACTTGATTTGAATTGTATATTATCCCACAGTAAAATGTCACAGGAAAAATAATAGGAATGTTTCTTCAATTTGTACACACTCCTCCTCAAGTAAAATATAAAAATGATGTGATAATTAACCCAATTCTACAGGTCATCTTATTGAATGGGTGAATCTCTCTGCATTATGACCTTTACTCCGAGACAGAACACCTTCCTCAGTCTCTATATACTTGCTTCTACATTTTCTCCTGTCTGTGCCATCAGGCTTTCATGCATCAATGACACCTCAATTTTATAAGCTCCTTTCACTGAATCCAAATATTAGATTTCTCTCTTCCCTTTGGCTAATAAACAAATTAAGATCGTGTTTGATTTTGCTAATTAAAACCTCAGAAATTAGAAATGGGAGATTCAATTTCCCTTTCATAAAAAAATTGCGGGCCTGTCCATAAAGATTTTAAAGCATCCTTAATAATTGTCTATAAAAAAAAAAATGATTTAAAAAAAAAAAAAAAAAAAATTCAAAATCTTCTCGGGGTTAGACATTTAGGATTGTTACTACTTTGTTTCTAGAAATGGCCCAAAATATCTTTACATTTTGGTAGAAGCTTTGACCATCTTTAAAGGTAACTATTTTCTCTTTGTAGAAAATTGATTAAAACAATTCAAGAACATGCCATGCAGATGTATTCCCAATAAATGATATCACTTTACACGTGATTGATTCTACAATTCCCAATATCTTCTCAGTTATACTATTTCCAATCTGCTAATACCTTTCACTGGCTCACTTGTACGATGACAAGCGCCTCATAAATTTATCAATCTACTCATAGTAATCTTTAAATTTGAGTTGTATCAGTTCGGGACTTTATAGACATGAAGTTACTTTTACCTAATCATGCTCTCCAATGATTCACAGTGATGCAGAGATCATATTTATATTATTTTACACTTATTTATTTTTATTCATTAAATGCCCAAGGCTACATTGTTAGTTCTTCACATCTAAACCTAAAGTGTAAAGCTTGAAATAAAGCAAAAAGTAATCTCTATGGTTTTCTTTTAAAACTGAGATTCATTTACTAGTCCACATTAGCCTGCATGAATTTCCGAGCAGTGCCTGTTACATTAAATTAGATCTCTTGGGAAAGTTCTTTGTGACTGATGTGCCGTTATGGATTGTTAATTAGAAGTAGAGGATGCAAAGTACAAAAGTTCGATGCCAGTATCAGCTAGCAGGAGGAAGTAGAGAGAAGATGGGATTTAGTTGTACATCCAAAGTTTTTCTGGATTTTTGTGACAAGAACAACAAATGGGGACTTCTGCTGTCTGAGACTGAATGTTAATTCGAGGAATTGGAGGAGACATAATGGACTTTGACTGCATTAGCTCAGGAGGCTAGAGGTTGTTCTGGTCTTGTGGATCACACCAGGTATGCGGTGCATTGAGGGGAGAGTTTCAGAGTGGCGTCATGTTCGAATAAAGAAAGATGTGCTTGCAGCTTCTCTCCAGTGATGTTATTTCCAAAGGGGGAATACATGACCCAAGTGACAGGATCCTCTTTTCAAATTCTGATTGGATCAATGGAATAAAGGAGGAAAGAGAAAGGGAAGAACCAAAACCTGAAGGGTCAACAGCTACAGGAGCAGACACTACTGAGATTAGGGATGTCCGCATCAGCATACAGGACATATATAACAACGATGTGACACCAAATTCAGGAATTAAAGATGGCAGTGTGGAAACCAAGCAAACTGATCCAATAAACAGACTCTAATCATTTTGCCTAGGCTACAAGAACTAGTCACTTTGAAAGGATCAAATGGTTTAAGAATTAAATTTGGCAGGCTCGTATTTTCTTTATAAATCATTGGAATCAAAAATGAAGTAATATGAATGAATTAGAATGGTTTTAGATGGATACATTGTCATTTTCTTATCAGCAAGATGATGCTTGGTTATTGTATCAACTACTAAGAGGCTCAGATGCTTTGTTCAACACGACAACTGGCAATCTCATATGCTAATCTGTTATGTTTTACAAAGACATATGAGAGTATTTGACAGCTCAGGCTGTATTCCTTGGAATTAAGGAGAATGTGTGGGGATCTCATTGAAACATTTCGAATCACATAGAGGAGGTGTAGAAAGGTTGTTTCCAATGGTGTGAGAGTCTGGGACAAAAGGGCACGGTTTCAGAATTGAAGGGCAACTGCTTAGAACAGAAATGTGTAGGAATATCTTCAGCCAGAGGGTGGTAAATCTGTGGAATTTGTTGCCACAGGCTGTTGTGGAGATCAAGTTATTGGGTATATTTAAGCTCGAGATTGATAGGTTAATGATTAGATGGGATCAAAAGTTATGGGGTGAAGGCTGGACAGGGGTGCTGAGTGGGAAAGTGGATCAGCTCATAATTAAATGGCAGGGCAGATTCAATGGATTGGATGGCCTATTTCTGCTCCTTTGTCCTATAGTTTTATGGTCTTATGAATATTAGTTAGGTAGAAGAGTACTAGGTGAGATGTGGCTTTCTACTAAAATTACTTCACATGATATACAGGTGCATATGATGCTGCTTTGGATTGTCAGACCAACACCGTGAGAAACATCTCTCTATGGTGGGCAGTTTTGATTCGTAACATTTTATTTCCATTTGTACCAACTCAGATATTAAGAGGGAAAATAGTACTGATCTGGTGATCAGTGTATATATTTACTATGCCAGCAATGGATTGGAAAGTTAATGAGGATTTATTGAAGTATACTTAAAGCTTTCCATCATGAGTTTAGTATTAAATACACTGAAACCTCATTAGAACGTGATTTGTTAATCCGTGGAATCTCTTTTAGCGCAGGTGTCTGTGGACCCCAAACTTTGCAACTAAGTTGATTAAAATTCAGAAGCCCAATATTAAAAGAATGTGCTTGCTTTCTTTCATTGAAATTGTTAGTTCTAGATAGCGGATCCTTCAAAAACTGGTAATATTTGGGTTTGATTATCCGTGGGCACTCTAACATATATGCATCTGTTTCTCAACTCAGCATGAAATCTTGGACCCCAACTATCGCGTTCTCACAAGGTTTTGCTGTATTATTGAAAAAAGTGATAAATTCCCAGTGAAAATCACAAATGAAGATGCTGGCAGTCTTGAAGAAAAATCAAAACTGGTGAATCACTCAGCAGGGCAGGTAGCATTCGTGGAAAGTGTAACAGTCTGAACATTTCAGGTTGAAGATCTGAAGCCTTAACTAGGTTTCTCTTTTCACAGAGACTGACCTGCTGAGTGCTTCTAGCAATTTCTGTTTCTGTGATTTCTTCTTATTTAGATATGTATAAGTGTATCAAAAAACTGCTAACCTTCTGTAAATGTATTAGTTCAGAATAACTGCTTAATATTTTCAATTCAATTGCATGGTTTGAGAGTGCAAGGTTTCCAACATACTAATTTAAAAATATTTGAAGAACTAGTCAAGTAGTTGTTATTATCACTGGAAGACACATTCTTGGCGGCACATACAGTATTTTCAAAATGGGTGCCTTCTTTCCATTTTACTGCCAGTTTCTGCCCTGAGATTTATTCAAAATGTTTAAGCAATGACTTCAGGCTTTAAATTTGTTCACTTTGTCTCTTTTTTTTGTGCTTGATGTCTTCATTTATTATCGATTTTGATGATCAAGAATTAATGAATTGTACTGTATCTCGCTATTTCAAACAGAATGTAGCACACACATATTCCAAGTACATAGAGTACACAATGGTGAAGTCAATCCTTGTACATACTCATTGATGCCTGCCCTGTCACGTTGAGCCATGTATTTCAAGCTACATCTCATTGAATGCAATGCACCACAGTATTCCCAATGTAATTGAGGTTTTTAAAATCCTGGAAAGGGGAAGTTTGCCTCCCTCTTTGAGTAAAGGGTTGCAACTTTCCTGGTAGCTCACTTTCCTAAAATTCAAGGAATACTAATCTGCAATGGCAAGTGTATGAGCTCTGTAGAAAAGCCCATTGTTTCTTACTGGCAAAAGATCTTCCATTTCAAATCTATGCATTTGGGAAACTTGTAAGGCAATCCACTGTGGCCAACATATTTCAGTGACAACATCAGACCAACAAAAAATTCTTGAGATTGTAGCCCATATGTCCTCCTGAAAATACAAGAATGTAATTACAACCTTAGCCTCTGGGCCACCAACATTATGGAAACAGGTCTGCATGGTTTCATTGGCTGGAGAGGTCTCCAGAGGATCTTCCTCTTTTCCATTATCAGCTGAGTCCTTCCTTCACAATCTAACTTTAACAAGTCACATTATACCTACCACTGAGAATGGCTCTTCCATGAGCAGTCTAACAGGATAGCTCTAACATTCATATGGATGTGTAAAGTAGAAGAGCACAATTTACAGAGTATTGAGTAACAATGAAAAAGAGATCAATTAGATCTCAGCAATCTCAGCACGACAGCACTGTTGTGTTCTTTCAGGAGCCTGGTGGCTGCAGGGAAGATAAGCCTAATAGTGTGTGGTTTCACTCTCTTGATCCTTCTCCCTGATGGGAGGAGGGAGAAGAGGAAGTGGCCAGGCAGGGTATGATAGATCTTTCAGTGTGTTGGGTGCCTTTTCTAAGCAGCCTGCTGTTAATAAACCAATTACATGCTGTATTTAGCTTTCCAACATTTCTTAGTTTACTGAACATTACATCCGATTATAAGAAACTTGAGTGATAGAGAAAATGGATGAGGTGGTGAGGACAGCCCTCATTTGAATTCTGAAGCTAGGCTTCAGAACTTAACTAATAAATTCTTGGGAGGAAGTTACCTATCTAATTTGTCTCTTGATCACATGGAGACCAAGTTGATTGAAGTGCTCAAACACTTTTCTTAAAAACAGAAAAGCTCTACTTTTGAGAAGTGTGCACAATTGTACAATCTCCCCTGTGCTTGCCTGAGAATTTTGTTATTATGAACATTTCGGGAATGGGGATTCCATTTTTGGCACTTGTCATAACATTGGTTGCACTGTTCTTTAGGCCAAAATTTTGTCCAATATCAATGTGTGCGAAAAAGATGATCCTACTCTAAGCCAGCAGCCCAATTTGAGTTATTATGATCCTTTGTATTTATTTTGCCAACCTATAGTGGAACATCATTCACCCAGAAAACATTCTTAATAGAATTTTCATTTCCTTCCCTTCAGGCCTCAGTCATTTAACTGGAATGGATGAGCACAAGGACAGTAGCATGTACATTATGAAAGAGTTAAAAAAAACATCCAGAAGAACCAACCACTCTGCTCGGATGTAATTAACAATATAATCTGGTGTCTTTTAATAGACCAGTCATTTAAAAATCCATGATTTAAACTTGATGCCATTAGATTAATATAACTAAAAATGGGTTTATCATAAAATATAATTAATATTATTTAGCCCTTGAATTTATTTTTTGTAATTATATGCATTGGTGGGTACTTGTTGATGTGAATAATTACTTGTAATAAATCATAAATATATAATTGAAATATTTATAATCTACAAGTCAATTCCTAGATGTCTTAAGGCACTAATGTCAAAAACACTTTTTTGTTTGATTCCATTTTGTTCCATAAAGCTTTTCTTTGCAATCACGAGCCATCTCTTGTTTTCACATACAGTAATCTTTTTCCTTATAGCTAAAAAAGTTAGGAAGAGTTTCATATTTTTCTCATGACACGCTCTGTACATTTGTAGACTGGTAAATAATACGAGCTTATTAAGTAAAAAGAAATTGAATAGGTTTTAATGTACGAAGTTGAAAAGTTGTTTAATGTAATTCATGATTCCTCACAGACCACTGAAGTGGCTATTATAAGCTTTGTGTTGAGGTCGTATTAAATATAATCCATGATTCTCTTACCTCGGCTCTCTTTAACTATACAAGGACAGTGTTTCCTGCTCTCCTTTGAAAGAAACATAAAAAAAATTAATGCTATTATGTAAATTCTGGAAAAATTGTTACCTTAACCAAATTGACATATCACTTTGGGAACGGAGATTCAATTTTTGACACTTATCATAACGTTGGTCGCAGTGTTCTTTCGGCACAATTTTGTCCAGTATCAACATATGTGACAATTTTGAGATGAGGAATAAAATTTGCAATCTCAACATTCATGTAAAAATAAAAGTAAATAATTCAACACAATTTTTTTCAACTTGCTTTACTTAATGCATGCTTTCTTGGAATGCAACACCCACCTTACTCCCACCAGTAATGGGAATCTCTTAACAACCAGGGCACACATAATATATCATGTAAACAATAATAATATAATAATTATTATAATAAAGCCAAATAATTCATGGCTTGATTAAGTTTGTGAATATTTGTCTAAGTTAATTGCCCACCTGGTTAAGATTAGGTGGACAACTTCAACGCATGGCATAAATTAGACAAAATTTGTGCAGCATTTAATCTTGAGATGAACTGTGTCTTTTGGTTACATATTTTCAAGTTTAAGTTCAAGTTTTTAAAAATCAAGTACAACTTGATATTAGAAGCTCCAGCTTTATTTAGAGAGTTCACTTTGGCGGTTGGTGCAGGCTGCAAACGTTCAGTTTTTGTAACATTCACAGATGGAGTGGGACCATTAAGTACATAGGGAAAACAGACAGGACACTTACAGAGAGACATGTGATCATGAACATGTATTTGGGACACTTAAAGAAACAGCATTGCTCACCCAGTCATCTGGTAAACACAAAGATGGAGTGGCTTTGTGGAAAATAGACAATTTTGATAATTCTCCTTGTCAGAAAAATTATTGAACCACTGTGACCATTGTAATAGTCAATTTGATTGACCCATATCTGGGTAAAGGAAGGAGGACCATTCCTGCATTTGAATCATGACCATTTTGATGGTCATTTCATCTGACCCATGCCTGGGTTTTGGAACCATTGTGGAAATCACACATTTCATTTCCCCTATGCAAGGAAGTGGGAAGTTTTGACGAGCATTCACATGAAAAGACATTCCCCTGGAAGCAACTCAACAAGGATTCATGAGTTACGGCAGTCTGATGACTCAATGTTTCACTTTCATAATTACTTCTGAACATCTGTTTAAAGTCTGTGTTTCAACACTGGATTTCTAAGACTGAACTTTTGAAATGACTTTCCAGAATTAGCGTGTGTACACACACCACACACACACCACACACACACCACACACACACCACACACACACCACACACACACCACACACACACCACACACACACCACACACACACCACACACACACCACACACACACCACACACACCACACACACACCACACCACACACACCACACACACCACACCACACCCACACCACACCCACACCACACCCACACCACACCCACACCACACCCACACCACACCCACACCACACCCACACCACACCCACACCACACCCACACCACACACACACACACGTGTCCTTGGTGCATAAACATGCAAACACACATGCAGATGTAATTCACATACTAACAAATGGTACATATGCAGTACGTATACAGATATAAAAATAAATAAATATTGTTGAATTAATAGTAGAGTCTTGGAGGGTTTGTATGAGCAATTCATTCAGGCGTATCACTGCCTGTGGGAAGAAGCTGCTTCTCAGTCTGGTGGCTCTGGATCTGATACTCCTTTCTCTTTCCTTACAGGAGAAGTTAAAAGTTGCTGAGTGCAGGGTGGTAATGTGTCCTAAACAATTTTGTGAGCTCTCTTAAACAGTGATTCTGGTAGATCACATTGAATGGTGGGTTTTGACTTCAGTGATCCTCTGCCGCTCTTATTGGTTCCATGGATTGTCCTCTGATCCAATGCTCTACACAACCATACTGCACTGTGATGCAGAATGAGTTCCTGGAGAAAGTTGATAGGATGGCGCTAGTAGCTTTGGCTGTCTTGGTCTTCTCAGGAAAAGCAGATGGTATGTGACCAGGATGAGGTACTTTGTGATCTCTTCTCTCTGCCATTGAGCTATTAATGTTTAGTGGAGAATGGTTATCTCTGATCCTCCTTAAGTCCAAAATCATTTATTTTGTCTTGTTCACCTTGAGACTCAGCTTGTTATTCTTGCACCATAACAAGATTTTCCACCTCTTCTCTGTAATGCAACACATAGTTGTTGCTAATGAAGCCAATGTCTCTCCTATCATCTGCAAATGATGACTCTGAGCAGATCAGACATTGCAGTTGAGGGTCAGTAGCATGAATTTGAATGGGCTGAGCACACAGCTATGAAGTGTGCTAGTATTTAACATGATGGCACGACGTTCTGCTACCAACCCCGACACACTGTGGTCTTTCCGTTAGGAAGTCCAGAATCCAGTTACAGAGAAGGGTGTTGAGTCCCAGTGAGGATAACTTCAGGAGTGATTGATGCAATCATGAAAAAGACTCTCTATTAGCTATATTTTGTGAGGTGTTTGAAGAAATTCGGTATGTCACCTAAGACTCTGGAAAACTACTACAAGTGTACTGTGGTGAGCAATCTGGCTGGTTGCATCACTGTCTGGTATGGAGGTGCCAATGCTCAGGACAAGAAAAAACTCCTAGTGGTTGTTAACTCGGCCTGCTACATCACAGGGACTGGACCACTCCATTGAGGGCAGCAACAAGAGGTGGTGTCTTAAGGAAGCATCCTCTCTCTCAAGGACTCCACCACCCAGCCCATGCCCTCTGCACTCTGTTCTTCTTCTTTGGCTTGGCTTCGCGGACGAAGATTTATGGAGGGGGTAAATGTCCACGTCAGCTGCAGGCTCGTTTGTGGCTGACAAGTCCGATGCGGGACAGGCAGACACGGTTGCAGCGGGAAAATTGGTGGGTTGGGGTTGGGTGTTGGGTTTTTCCTCCTTTGCCTTTTGTCAGTGAGGTGGGCTCTGCGGTCTTCTTCAAAGGAGGTTGCTGCCCGCCGAACTGTGAGGCAAGAAAAAGTACAGGAGCCTGAAGATGAGCACTCAGCAGCACAAGGACAGGTTCTTCCTGAATGATCACTGAACCAAAGACGGTACCTTACTTTGACTTTCTGTGCAATATTTTTATTTATTTTTGTAAAGTGATTTATCTAAATGTTGGCACAAAACAATGAATTTCATGACTTGTTTGTGACAATAAATTCTGGTTCTGATTCTATTTAATGCCAGGCTGAAGTCGATTAACTTTCATATGAGGTGTTGTTCTCGAGATAGGTGAGTACAGAGTGGAGGGATAAAGCTACCGTACCATCAGAGGAATAGTTCCACCTGTAGGTGAATTTAAATGGGTCCAATGTTTCTTGGAGGTACACCTTGATGCATAATGGATGGTTGTCATTGAGGCTTTTTACTGTCTCCCTCTTAGATACTGGGATGATGGTGGCTGAGTGGCAAGTCACAGGAATGACAAACTGCTGCAGAAACATGTTGAAGATGTCCATCAGTTGGTCTGCACAGTCCTTCAGTACCTGACCAGGTATGTTGCCTGGTTTGGCTACCTTGTGTGGGTTCACCTTGGATAGGAATCTCCTCACCTCGGCAACAGCTATGCAGGGAACCCATTCAGTTGAGGGCCACAGAGCTTTCTTTGGCGTCAGCCTGTTATTCTCATTGAAACATATGTAGAAGATGTTCAGTCTGTCCAGAAGGGAGATGCCAGTGCCAATGTCTTCCTTCCCTTATCTTTGATTATCCTCCTCTCCTTGCCCCCCCAATGCATTTTGTTTGGGTGCCTATCTACATTTTGCTCATACCTTGATAAAGTAATCAAGCCTGAAACATTGATTATCTTTAACTTTGCAATATAAAATACACTGTTTTTCCTGCTGAAGAAACTCAGCATTTTTACTTCAATCACAGTTTCCGCAGTGTTTTACTTCTGATCTTAGTGCCATCTCATCTCCTATCGTGAAGACAGCATCACGAGCTCTGAAACGTGCATGCACCTCTATATTCAGTCATGGTTTCTGGTTAGCCCTGGTAGTGAAGCTTTTGATCTCAGTAATATCTTCAATGGACTTGCTGATGTAGCCAGTCACTGAGCTTGTGCACTCCCCGATAATTACACAACCGACGTAGGTGGCCACCTCGCTGAAACAGCTCAACTCCATGATCTCAAAGCAGTCTTGTAGTGCTGTTGTGGTCCCATAGCCAAGTCCTGATCCTGCGAACTGGCTTCATTCATTTTTCCAGTTGTCTGTATGCCGGAGTTGGCAGGATGGACATGTGGTCTGAGTAACCAAGGAGGGGCAAGGGACAGCCTTGTACACATCAGAAGTGTTGGTGTACACCCGATCCAGCGTGTTCTCTTTTCTGGTGGTGAAGTTGGCATGCTGTTGGTGTAGTTGAAGTCCCCAGCTAGAAACATGGCACCCTCAGGGTGGATCGTCTTGGTTTTTAATTTTTACATATTTGATTTAATAAAGCTATATTTGCAAAGGAAAATCTGAGTGTTGGGTCCTGTAGTAGTTCTGTAAGAATATGGAAGTCCTAAATCTGCCAGCAACTTTTTGCAGGTGAATTTCCAATTGGACTCGGCTCTTTGAAATTTGGTGGTAGGATGGGAATGCCTAGCAATTCCTCAATGTAAACACTGGTGAATCCACCTGCTGAATTTTCATCAGACTGATTGTGGCACAGAGCAGAAGCACAGTGGAAAGGAAAAACTGCAAGGGATTGGTTTATGTATTGGGTACTTCACATATATTGAAATAATTGGGCTTAATATTTTTGGTTATTTCAAAGGGTCTTAAGTGGTTTAAGTGTTTTAGTTTATCCTTATTTTTCTAATGCTTTCAATTTTCTTTGCATTTTGTGATTGATTTTTGATGTTTTCAAATGTTTCTGATAGCAATGACAGCTGTGTAAGGTGAAGGTAATGCTTTTATTTCATTTTTCACAATCTGGACATCGCTGGAAAGGTCAGCATTTATTGGCCTTGACAAAATGGCAGTGGACTTTGCCTTGAACCTCTACACAATGCAGCAGGACTAAAAATATATTGCAATATTAGGATGGGGTGTGTTGGAATCTAGGGGTTAAAACAGTATGAAATAAATGATTAATCAATAAGTTTATTTGTACTGCATGAGTCAGGGAAAGAGGAATGTGGCTAAGTGGCTGTCACAGCATGGAGCAAAGTTGGCTGAACAAAATTGGCTGCTCCCAAGATACAGGGAGAGGATATGCATAAAACGATTTAGGAGGAATGCTCAACTGAAGGAGGTGGGAAGTAGCACAGGAGACACAGGCCAGATCAGAACAAAGAATGGCCCGCAAGAATCAAAGGGAATGGAAAACCAGTCTAGGAGGAAGATTAAGGCACGAGGAGGTGTTAAAGAGAACAGCAGAAATTGGCCAGACAGGGACCGAATGGTGATTAGAAATATCTGGGGATGAATTAATTTCAGATCTAAACAACAGGATAGTCTGGCCTGGAGGATTAACATGGGAATGCTACACCCCAGAAATCTGCAAAACAGGAGATGACTTGTGATAACCCTTATGCAAAAAGATCTAGCAGGGAAAACAACTTTTGTTCTGTGTGATAAGATTGACCTATATAAACTGTGCCAGCTGGACAATAGGGGTCAGTCTCGGGGAGTAGCTCACTGGCAGGTGACCTATGAACTAACAGACTGACCCAGAGCTCTGTTAAGTTTTATTCTTGTGCTGTGTAATAAATTGACTGTTGAACCGAATACCTTCTCCTATCACTTCATTCAAAGAACGCGCTGGACTCAGACTACACATAGACTAAATTAAGAGTAAGTTAAAGCCAGAGTCCAACAGGTGTGAGTTGAAGGGGAAACCTGTGGGTCATCATCATGTGCCTGTAGCCTTCATTGTCTTTTGTGGTAGAGGTCGTAGGTTTGCTGTATATTTAGCAGGCAGTACATACAGATGCCATTGGGCATTAGTGGTAGAGGAGGGAATGAAGTAAAAACACACAGAGCTGGAGAAACTCAGCAAGTCAAGCAGTGTCCTTTGTGTAGCAAAGGTAAAAAAAATACATAATCAATGTTTCAGTCTTGAGTCCTTCATCAAGATATTGGAAAATGTCAGTAGGCATCCAAACTAAAGAGTTGGTGGGGGGTGAATGGGTGGTCACAAGGCAGGAGGTGATGTGATAAATGGAGAAGGGATGGAGGGGACAGCAGAGATCAAGGGGAGGAGGGATGGCTGGGTGAAGGGAGGGGTAAAGGGAGGGAGGAGAACTGGAAAGGGGAAGGGAAGCAGGTTAGCAGAAACTGAAAAAGTCGATATTCATGCCATCTGGCTGGAGAGTGCCCAGACAGAAAATAAGATGTTGTTCCTCCAATTTGCAGGAGGTCTTGATGGACAGTGCACCAATGGACAGATATGCGAATGGGGGAGTGTGGCACCGAACTGAAATGATTGGCTACTGGGAGGTTTCTATTACTGTGGCAGATGGAGCAAAGATACTCAGCAATGCGACTTCCCAATTTGAACCCAATCTCTCCAATGTAGAGAAGGTCACAAAGCAAGCACTGGATGCAGTAACTCAGTCCTATGGATACACAAGTGAAGTGTTGCTTCGCTTGAAAGGTTTGTTTCAGGGCCCAAGACCAACTCTCAGCCACAGTATTTATGTGGCGGTTGCTGTTGAGTTTCTTGTCCTTGTTGCCCTCAGTTGATTGCTGAATAGTGATGGCAAGGGCTATGATGTGTGGATGTGAACAGAAAGAACAGCAGTTTTGAACAGCTGGTAAGTAAATATGACTTACCAAATATTCATTTTTTTTGGATATTTACAGATTAAAAATTTCTTAAATACCATATTACTGGACTTCCCATTTGTATATCCATCAGATCTCGTTGATAATATTTTTCAATTGAATCCATCTCAAAAAGGATTAATTGGAATTATATGATAGGTTATTGAAATTATGTTCAGTATTTCACAATAAGATTAAAAAGGCTTGGGAATTGGAATTTGCAAGACCCTTATCAAAGGATCTAAGGGCAAGTTTCTTAAAATGGAATACAACTTCAATATGTGCCCAACATTCGTTAATCCAATTCAAAGTGGTGCGTCTTGTTCACATGTCCAAAGATAAACTGCCTTGTATCTTTTCTAATATTAACCCTACTTATGACAGATGCAAATCAGATATTGCTACGTTGACATATATATATTGGACTTTTCCATTCTTAGAAATCTATTGGAAAAAGTTTTTAAATACCTTTTTAACTGTATTTCAGGTGGAGATATGACCCAATCCAAATAACTGCTCTTTTTGAAGTTATTGAACTAGAAATAGGGAGTTTTTCTGTACCTGTGCAACAGGTTGAGGCCTTCTCTACACAGTTGGAGAGAAGAGCCATCTTATTCAAATGGAAAGATTCTAGACCTCAAACAGTGTTTCAATGGTTCTCTCAAACTATGTCTTGTTTAAGTTCAGAAAAAAAAGATATCATGTATTTGACTCATCAGTGAAATTTGAAGATACAAGGTGACCTTTTATGTCCTATCTTCATTTGATGTTTTCAATGTGATTAGATGTACTCACTCTTACTGATGAGATGGTCTTAACTTTGTGTTATGATTCACGGTATGAATCAAAAACTACAAAATGTATGTAACCCTCAGGATAAGCTGCTCAAATGGTTTTTTTGATTAGTTTTTAAATAGAATAGTTTAGGTGTATGTGTATATGTATATAAATGTATATATATTTTTTATGTCTTTTCTGTCTTCACCCAGTGCAGTTGAGGGGGGCATTGAGTTTATACTGTTGTAAGTTTTATCTTGTGATAGATATACATGTGATATCATTTTTTCAGTTTTGTTCAATTTTTCATTGTACATTATAAAAACCAGTATAAAAAAGATTGAAAGGAAAGAAGACTGTGAATCTTGATACTCACTTAGGTGAGTACTACAGAGACTCTCCAGAGTGGTCTACACAGCATAGGTAGTGTTGGAACTGCAACAATTTCTGTGTAGTACACAGCTTTTGTTAAAAGCTTGTGTTGCATACTGGATTTAAGAGCCATTTTGATTACAGATTGTGACCTCTTGGATTGTGGCACAAATGCAGATGGAACAGTGAATGAAGCCAACATGACTGTTGTAGGATACCGAGCTAGATCCTCTGCTTCTGTTCACTTATGAAATAGTCTTTCTGTTATGTTACTCCTTGGTGCTAAAGTGAAATGTAAGTGAGCAGTTAGTGACATCCTATTGCATAGGAAATGAACATTCCACCTGCTTCTCTGAATAGTTTGTCAGTGATCTCAGCAGTGCTTCATAAAGTGAGATGTTGCAAATAAGACCAGCTTCGGACTAAGAGAGACAAAGAATATTAAAATGCGAATCCAATAGCAACTTTGATATCTACTGTTAATGCAATCATTGTTCTGCTTAGAAGTTTCAGTTGTTGCTGTAGCTAATGGCTGGTTTTAGTGAAGATACAAGGTGACCTTTTATGTCCTATGTTCACGCACCCTCCTCCTCAATGACATTTGGGTCGGAGAAATGCTGGTCAAGAACTCCGCTCCTTCTGTTCTGTGTGCCCTTTGCTCCTTCTCAATACTCCAAAGGCATTTCACCATGATAATAAGTGCCTTACTTGAGTAAGTCCTTTACACTTGCCACCTTATAAACAAAATGTTGAAGAATTATAGCAATATCCAGCAGAAATCCATGATTGCTTGTCCTTTCTGTTGCTGAACATAGCTTCAACTGTACACAATTAGGAAAGAGTTGGAGTGTTAAGTTGCAAAAATCAAGTAATTGGTGCAAAGTAAAGCATATTGATTAGCAATTCTGCATACTAGTCAAGTTTACTGACATCAGATTGCACAAGTACAACCCGATGAAACAGCATTCTCTGGTCCTTGGCGCATAACATGGAGACACATAATCAGACATAACACATATACAGACAAACAATATAATGCAGAAAAAGTATTCATATATAGAAATAAATAAATATGTAGATTTTTTTTCATGAATATGATAATCTCAATGGTTAGTGTAAACAGTTCATTTGGTCGTTCAACATTCAGCCCTGGGAAGAAGCTGTTCCTCAGCCTGGTGGTGTTGGATCTGATACTCCTGAATCTCTTCCCCAATAGGAGCAGCTAAAAGATGCTGTGTTTGGGATGGAAGGAGTCCTTAATGATTTTGCGCACCCTCTTTAGATAACATTCCTGGAAGATCACGTTGATAGAGGGAGGGGGAAAGGAAGACCCCAGTGGTCCTCTCTTCCACTCTTATGATCCTGAGGATTGATCTCTGATCTATTTCTCTGAGCAAATGTACCTCACTGTGATGCAGCCATCGAGGACGCTCTCGATAAAGCTCATATAGAAGGTTGACATAATGATGGCCAGTATCCTTGTTTGCTTCAGTCTTCTCAGAAACTACAGTCCCTGTTGCACCTTCCTGACAAGTGAGGAGATGCTGAGTGTCCACAATATGTCACTAATTAAGTGAACTCCAATGAATTTGGTGCTCTCTGTTTTCTCCACTACAGAGTTATTGATGTGTAGTTAAGGATGTAATTTCCAGTCCTCCTGATGCCCACAATCATCTACTTTGTCTTGTTCATGTTAAGACTCGAGTTGTTACTCTTGCACGAGATTTTCCCCCTCTTCTCTGTAGTGTGACTCATTATTGTTGTTGATGAGACCAACTCCTGTTGTGTCATCTCCAGTCTTGATGACTCTATTGGTGTTGGATCTGGCAATGGAGTTGTGGGACAATATCATGAACAGGAGAGGGCTGAGAACATAGCCCTGAGGTGCACCAGTGCTCAGTATGATGGTACTTGATGTTCTGCTACTGACCTGGACAGACTGTGATCTTTCAGTTACAGAGCTGGGTGTTGAGTCCTAGCAAGGACATCTTCTCTCCCAGCCTTGGGGAATGATCATATTAAATGCCAAGCTGAAGTTGATGAACAGCAGCCTGGCATAAGAGGCATCGTTCTCCAGGTGGGTCAGGATGGAATGAAGGGATAAGGCATAAAACACGAAAGTCTGCAGACACGGTGATTGAAGTAAAAACACAATGCTGAAGAAACTCAGCAGGTCAAACAGTGTACCTTATATAGCAGATAAACATACATAACTGACATTTCAGGCCCAAGCCCTACATCAAGGCATGGAAATATTTCAGCAAGCATCTGAATTAAAAGATAAAAGGGGAGAGAAGCATTGTAGCATGGGGAGAAGGGAGGGAGGGCTCAGCACCAAGCAAGGGGAGAAGGGATGGTTCTGTGAATAGAGAGGGAAGAGGGCAAAGAGGTAAGGGAAAGAAGATGGGGGAATGGAATGGAAGGGAGAGCTGGTTAACAGAAACTGGAAAAGTTGATGTTAATGCCATCTGGCTGGTGAGTCCCCAGACAGAGAAATCAGGTATTGTTCCTCCAATTTATGGGTGGTCTTGGTGGGGTAGTACATGAGGCCATGGACAGACATGTGAGTATGGGAGTGAGTCACAGAACTGAAATGGTTGGCCACTGGGAGGTCCCTGTCACTAGTGCGGACAGTGCAAAGTGCTCAGTGAAGCGATCTTCTGGTTGGCGCCCAGTCTCTCTGATATAGAGAAAGCCACAAAAGGAGGACCAGATGCAGAAAATCTATCCTGTGGATACACAAGTTAAATGTTGCTTTCAGTTCGATGTAGAGAAAGCCACAAAGGAAGCACCTGATGCAGTCTCTCCGATGCAGAGAAGGCCACAAAGGAAGCACCTGATACAGACAAGGCCAACCCTCCTCCCCTTGCTTGCTGATGTCCCCTCCCTCCCTCCCTTCTCCACCTATTACTTTTTGCCTTTGTATTTCTTGATGAAGAGCTTGAGCTCAAAACATGGTATGTATTTTTATCTTTGGTGAAGGGATATGGCTATAGCATCGTCTGTGGAACAGTTTCTTCTGTAGGCATAACCAATCTGCTTCTCCTGGTACACATTGGCTATACACATACAAGTGCCTTCACTGATATGGCTGCTGAATGAATTTATTCATTACCGTTACAATATGGGACCCCACAGAGAGGGTGCTATGGAATAATTTCCACGCATGGTATTCAGCAGGCAATTTTCATTCTTTACCGGATACCTGTTTCTGATTTGCAGGCTCTAAACATGCTGGATTGAGTTCCTGGAGAAACAATGTTTTCCTAATTCAATACACCTGGAATTGGCCAAGGCAACATAAATATCAAAGATCTCATTACATCCACCACCCAACAATTCAGCATCTGCAATTTATTCAATTGCCTTAACTGCAGTTGTGGTGAACTAAACACTAATTAAAAATTCATCCTTTACTGATGAAGCCCTTTTCAGCTGCATTAATCAAACTGTCACTTCTAGGTACAACATGAAAAGTTTTTTGAGGAAAAAATGATAGGCAATTATGTTGTATAATATTATCTTTGATTTAGGGAAGATTTTATTTTTGTAATTATGCAGCGTGTTTTAGAATTTTGTAAACTTGTGCAATTTACACCCTAATTAGTTACAGTTCCCAAAGGAAACAGTTATATGAAATAAATTAAATAATGGAGCCTACATGCTAATGTAACAACCTATAATTCCCTACTAGGTCATAATATTGTTCAGAGGCCTGAAGTTATTGATTGACAAAGTGTTACCTATTTATTTTGACAGTGAAAAGGCCATTTGGCCCAACTTGTTTACACTGGCTCACAGCAGAACAATCTATCAGTTCTATTCTCTCTTTATTCCTTCCAGTTCTGCAACATATTCCATCTCACTAGCTCATTAAACGTTCCTTTGATTTGTTTACTCTTTCCAATATTTTCATTGAGTTTTACATATTATACTCATACATCGGTAATAACAAGAATATATATCCAAAAAGTAAATGCATATTAACAAATACCTGTAAACAACCAATGGAAGAGAAAAAAAACCCAATATGTATGTAAAACAAAAACTATTCTAATAACTAACCCTGCCCTTGTGAAGTTATGATTATACATATATGCTCTATTAATGCATGGAAAAAAAGGACAATGAATCCATAAAATGGGATCCAATAATCTTATAAGCACTAAAAATAATTAAGAAAAGGACCCCATGAAGTTAGAAAATTAAGGTTCATTACATTAGTAGAGTGCAGGGCAACCAATGACCACTCGCAGACATGAAGCAAGCAGTCAAAGGCTTTATTAATCAGAAGACCCAGACATGCCTCTACATGCTGCTGGCTCACGTTAAAGGCAGGTATGAGGGAGGAGACTAGGGCTCTTGGCCTTTATTAGGGGATCTTATGGGGAGGAGCTACAGATGCAGAAGACAGGCCAGCCTGTCCAGCCCAGTGAGAACATGCCCGCAGTACCATGTTCCACCACATAGAGCATCTAATTTTTTTTCCAGAGTCAAACTGCTATCACATCAGATAACCACTGAGTATGTATGGGAGGGACAGCATCCTTCCATCTCATAAGTATAGCTCTTCTTTCACATCAAAATGTGATAGATGTAAGACTGAAGAAGGTAAATTATTTCATATGTTTTGGTCATGTTCCTTACTTTCCAATTATTGGGAAAGTATCTTCTGTACCTTATCTTTAGTTTTCTTAAAATTAATTTGGCTCCTTAACTTTTTCTTGCCCTATTTGGAATAAGCGAGTCAGCTGATTAGTATGGGCCACAATCCCATGTAGTTGCCTCTGCTCTTCTTCGATTTGTTTGCTGAAGTAATCTTCTTTCTGATACCTGGGTTTAAATATTGATTTGAGTCGTTGGTCATTTTAGCAGCCAACATGATTGAATTGATTTTTAAAATCAATGGCTAAGCATGATCAGAACATCACAGCATTTGAGAGGAATTTGATTATTTTATTTCCCTAATAAATGTATAATTGAAGAGCATGCTGCAAATCATTAACTACATTTGGTGGTGCTGTAACAATGGAACATGAATGCTTAATGATGAAAAACCTAAAGCTTGAACAGTCAACAGGCCCCAGTCCGAGGAAAGCCCACGGAGTACCCCTTAAATGGACAGGGTTAGGGTTAACCTATCCCTAACCCTCATCTGAACTTTATTTTTTAGAGACTACCTGAAGACAATAAATAACCCCTTTCTGATTGACCAGATTTCTCATCATTTTACAATTAAAATCTTCTTGCTTTTGCTGATGGTGTGATGGATATATTTTTAAAGGAGATAGATTGTGGGGGATTTAGAGTGTAGGTCACCACACAAGCACTTCACAAAACAGATCTCATTTAAAATGCAAGAGTTTGGCTGAAGCCAGTCATGCAGGCACCGAGAGTCTTTGCAAAGACAATAAAACAAGGAGACTGCTTTGCTAAAGAATTTCAAAGGAAGGGTAAATGGATTATTGTTTTGAAAGCAACAGATGAACCGGCTCAGAAGTTTGGGTTTGATGCCGTAATCTTTCTGGTTGTATTTTGCTGTTTTAAGAAGGTCGTGTGGTTTTGCCAGCAGAGAGACAGAAGACCAAATGGTCTTTCCTAATGGAGAGAATTGGTGTCTGCAGCATGACAATCTGGTAGCTTGTTTAAAACCACCATTTTGAAGATTGGTTGTGAGTTCTGAGTTCAGATGTTGAAAACCCTTGTGGTCCATACAAGAGGAAATGGCTAGCTTGAGTGTTTTACCTGAGAGAAGGAAAACAAGAGGAACTCGGTGGTAAGAGGTTATCACTTGGGAAACCCAGATGGGGCAAGTTTCTTCAGCAAGACACTGAAATGACTGATGGAAGTAAATCAGTTTGTGTCCAATGAGGAACAAATCTCTCTCTGAAATCAACAAGAACCTTCCTGAGCAGTATCCAATTACCTTTAAGCAACAGAGCTTGGTGAAAATTCATAAGTGTTAAATTCTGTGCACAGTATAAGAATTGCCTGATACCAGTGAACTTGACAGAGTGAAAAGTGAGATTGGACTGTGAATCAAATAACCTTTCTAAACTTGTACACATTACATACTCATGCACTTAAAATTAGAAGGGAGCTAAGTTAATAGTAGTAAGTTAAAATTTGATCCTGTTTTTATGTTTAAAGAAAATTCAAAACTACTTTTGTTTAAGTAACTATTTGTCTTGTTAAATTTCTATTGCTGGTGGGTTTTGAGGTCCTCTGGGTCCATAACAATGGGAGGAAAAGCTGGAAAGACTGCTCTGATCCTAACTCTAGGAGACCAGTCATATGCCTAAGTGGCATGTATCCTTTCTCTTTGCAGACGATGCCGCTTTAGTTGTCCATTCAGAGCCAGCTCTTCTGCGCTTGACGACCTGTTTTGCGGAAACTGCCAAAATGTTTGGCCTGGAAGTCAGCCTGAAGAAAACTGAGGTCCTCCATCAGCCAGCTCCCCACCATGACTACCAGCCCCCCCACATCTCCATCGGGCACAAAAAACTCAAAACGGTCAACCAGTTTACCTATCTCGGCTGCACCATTTCATCAGATGCAAGGATCGACAACGAGATAGACAACAGACTCGTCAAGGCAAATAGCGCCTTTGGAAGACTACACAAAAGAGTCTAGAAAAACAACCAACTGAAAAACCTCACAAAGATAAGCGTATACAGAGCCATTGTCATACCCACACTCCTGTTCGGCTCCGAATCATGGGTCCTCTACTGGCATCACCTACGGCTCCTAGAACGCTTCCACCAGCGTTGTCTCCGCTCCATCCTCAACATTCATTGGAGCGCCTTCATCCCTAACGTCGAAGTACTCGAGATGGCAGAGGCCGACAGCATCGAGTCCACGCTGCTGAAGATCCAGCTGCGCTGGGTGGGTCACGTCTCCAGAATGGAGGACCATCGCCTTCCCAAGATCGTGTTATATGGCGAGCTCTCCACTGGCCACCGTGACAGAGGTGCACCAAAGAAGAGGTACAAGGACTGCCTAAAGAAATCTCTTGGTGCCTGCCACATTGACCACCGCCAGTGGGCTGATATCGCCTCAAATCGTGCATCTTGGCGCCTCACAGTTCGGCGGGCAGCAACCTCCTTTGAAGAAAACCGCAGAGCCCACCTCACTGACAAAAGACAAAGGAGGAAAAACCCAACACCCAACCCCAACCAACCAATTTTCCCCTGCAACCACTGCAACCATGTCTGCCTGTCCCACATCGGACTTGTCAGCCATAAACGAGCCTGCAGCAGACGTGGACATTTACCCCCTCCATAAATCTTCGTCCACGAAGCCAAGCCAAAGAAGATATGTATCCTTTCACTGACACTGATTCATGGGCCACACCTGCTTAATTGCTTCCAGCAGGAATTCCTGTTGAAAATTGGCCAGCTGAGCCACAGTGAGATGTAGTGCAGGGAATTATATTTATTAGACCAAGGCTCATACGACCAACACTCCCCTGGTGCAGCAACATTTTAATGAAATTTTCTAATCAAAATACAATTTCTGGAGTGATGTACATAATACATTACCATTAATATATGATTTCATTGTAAAGGTGATCTCCATCTTTTCTAGTGTCATCCATTTTTTTCCTCTGATCTCCAGCTACCTTCATCTATTTGTGTTTGCAGAGCTTTTAATTACTTTAATGCTCTATTCCACTGTTTGATTGAAATGAGATGTTGTATTATTCTCCACAATCACTCTGCTCACTCTAATTTGTCCATTCACTCTCCCTCTGCTGAACCTATTGGTAGATTATTTCTCTCTTTTGAAGATTGGTTTACTTTCTTCTCTTATCAAATGCTGTCTGGCCTGATTTCTTCAGAATTATTTCATTTATTTATAGAACTCATGATTAAATAACCAGTGAGGAGGAAGCTTTATGGAGATCATAGGATCAGGAGAAAGACCCTCCAATAAATTTTTCCATTCAATCAGATCACAGCTGCTCTGTGCCTTCTATGCCTGATTTGACCACAAGAGTAAGGAAGAACCACCACTGGGCACCTCAATTTGTTCCCTGATGATCCTCTCCTGTCTGTATCCATGAGGGCTGCCTTCAGGTGAGTAAATCTGAGGAAAGCGGACGGAGGACCTGGTCAAGTACAGAAAACCTCTTTTGACCAACTTGCCAATGTATTCACAGATACCTTCAACATCTCACTTTGACAGGGCATGGTACCCTCCTGTTTCAAAGAGGGGACAATTGTACTGGTGCCCAGGAAGAGTGTGATAATCTGCCTAAATGACTATCGACCCGTGGCACTTATCTGCACAGTGGTGAAGGGTTTTGAAATTCTGGTGCTGAAGCAGATCAACTTGTGGCTGTGGATCCGTTCCAATTTGAATTGATAAGAACATCTCCTTCACAATCTCCATCAGTACTGGAGCACCACAAGGCTGCCTGTGTTCTTAGTCCCCTGCTCTACTGACTACACACTTATGACTTCATGGCTCAGTATGAAAAGTCAAGTCAAGTTTATTATCATCTGATTGTACAAGTACAACCTGATGAAACAGTGTTTTCTGCTCCTCGGTGCAAAACACACAGACACACAACCAGGCATTACACACATATAGACAAATAGCACATATTTAGGACAAGTATTTTATCTATCAAATAAATATTGTTTTGTACAAATTAGAGTCTCAGATGGTTAGTGTAAGCAGACCCTTTGGTTCTCACTGCCTGTGGGAACAAGGCATTCCTTAGCCTGGTGGTGCTGGATCTGATACTCGTTCATCTTTTTCTGAAGGGAGCAGTTGATCCCAGTTGATCACCTTGATGGGGAGGAGGGAGACTCCAGTGATCCTCTCTGCCACTCTTATGGTCCTGTGGATTGACTTCTGATCTATTTTTCTACAGCAACCGTGGCACACTGTGATGTTGCCGACCAGGGTGCTCTTAATGGAGCTCCTATGGAAAGGTGACATAATAGTGCCCAGTAGCCTTGCCTGCTTCAGTCTTCTCTGGAAGTGCAGACACTGTTACACCTTCATGACAAGTGAGGTCATGGTGAGTGCCCACATTAGGTTACAAGTTAAGTGAACTCCACTCTGTCTGCCACAGAGTTGTTGAAGTGTAGTGGAGGGTGGTCATTCTTGCACCATTTCAAGAGATTATCCACCTCTGTAGTGCGACTCATCATCGTTGCTGATGAGGCCAACTACAGGCGACACGAACACCATTTACATATTTGCTGAAGATACCATGGCAAGGGGTTGTATAAAAAGGGGCAATAAATCAGCATACAGGAAGGATATTTAAAACTTGGCTAAATGGTGCACCATCAATAACCTTGCACTTAATGTCACCGAAACCAATGAGCTGATTATTGGTCTACGATCCAATGATCATTGGGGGATCAGAGGTGGAGAGGGTGAACAAATTTAAGTTCTTGGGAGTTACTATCCCAGAAGATCTTTCCTTGACCCAACACACTAATGACATCGTGAAGAAAGCCCTTCAGCGCCTCGACTTCTTCAGGAGTTTGCGAAGGTTTGGTATGACATCAAAACACTGGCAAATTTCTACAGATGTCTGGTAGAAAGTGTGCTGACTGGCTACATCACAGTAAGGTATGGGACAGCAATACCCCTGATTATAAAGCCCTGCAAAAGTAGTGATCACATTCCAGGACATCACCGGTAAAATCCTCGCCACCATCGAGAACTGCAGATAGAAAGCAGCAGCAATCCATCAACATTATGCTCTGTCCTCACTGCTACCATCAGAAAAGAGGTATCGGTGCCACAAGACTTGATCAGGAACAGCTACTCTGCCTCCACCATCAGACTCCTCAACAACAAACTCTGTCAGGGACTCATTAGGGACTGTGGGGGCTGCAGAAGCACTGGAGGTGAATCTATGGATGCTCGGTGACTCGGGGTCTTTTTTTGCTTCTCTTTCTCTCTGACTGTACATCTGTCTGTAAGAGGCGCTCAGGCAATTACTGCCAATGACGAAATCTGTCTTGCAACAGGGAAAAGTAAATTTCATGTAATATGACACTTGATAATAAATCAAATCGTGAATTTAAAGACTTACTTTTGCGCTTTTTGATTTTTTTTCTCTCTGTATTGCTCAGTTTATTTACATTTCTTTATTCGTTTACAAGTATACATATCTTTTTAAGTACAATTTTTTTGCATTACAGTAAGTAGTAATTCTGTTGTACCTGCAGGAAAAAGGTCAGGGTTGTATGTGATGTCATGCATGGACTCTGATAATAAATCTGAACATTGAAATTTGAATTTATACAGATATTTTAGACAATATAAGAGAAAAATATTAAAGTTGGGGGAAGAAACCAAAATGAAAGGGTGATCCAGGATGAAGAGAAATAAAATTTCCTTATAATTATTTGATTATTGGTGTATGATCCAGTAATCCTTGGGGGATCAGAGGGGGAACAAATTTAAGTTTTTGGGAGTTAGTATCCCAGAGGAACTTTCCTTGACCCAACACACTAATGACATCATAATGAATTTCCTGCTCTATTTGATCCAATTTTAACAACCCATTGTGGACTTGCCACACACACCATGTTTCTGTTCCAGGACTTTTCTGCCTGTCTGATGCACTGATACAAGCCCAGGCTCATTGTTAGCGTCCAATGGTGTATAATATAGCTGAGGCCCTCTTCCAGGGTCTTGAATCAGACACGGATGGCATTTGTAGCACTTGTGAATCTGCTTCATGGTTGTACAAAAGGATTTGCCAAGTAATAATGCATTCACAACAAGAGCTTTGTTTTTTGCACCCAAATGGTGGTCGTACCTCCTTAACACTCACCATACCTCATTTATCTACCTGCTGCCCAGCTAACCCCCCTCAACAACCACCATTTTCCTCCAATAACACCATTTTCCTATCGACTTCTCTGTGACAGTCATCTGCTGATACCTAGCAGTTGGTTCTCTCTTTCTTTCTCTCTCTATCACTCAATCCCCACAACTGATCACCCTGACTATCCTCCATCAATCTCTTCTTCTATCTTGAATCTGTTGATGCATAATTATTGTGGTTTCTGACATTCAACTCCAATGACTCCTCTAGGACCTAATCTTCCCAGACTGGTGCCCAAACCTCCAGGCCTCCCTAGTGATACTCTTTCTCTCCCCGCCCCCCCACCCGAACCTTATTCAACCACCATTTTTACTGAACTTCCATGAAAAATTGCTAGTCAGCGTGTTTGGGCATTTCAGTAGCACACAAAGACTTTGGGCCTTGCTCATTACAGAAACAGAACCGATTCAAAATGGATTGCTGTGTACCTCCCCAATAATATGCCTTTGTCAGTTCCATTCACTTTCCCTGTTAATAATATGGGTAGTTATACTGCTTAAATCAGACATTATATTGCAAGCTTTGTAAACAGATGGACCGAGTATGAAAGAATATAAATAGAAAATTAAAAATTGGCAATGGTTGAGTAGTTATGAAACTGTTTTGTGAACTTTTGGTCCCTTATTAAGGATGGGATACTGAACATTTAGTCAGTATGTAGCAGTGAGTGACAAGGTCACACGTAAAATTAAATCGTGTTTGTAAGGAGAAATGTGCAACAATTTACACTGCAACAGAAAGCCATAAGAAGATTTAATAGGGGTTTCAATGGCGTGAATAGCAAAAGATTATTTCCACCGTTTGGGGAAATTAGTGATGAAGGAACTGCAATTTAAATCTGTCACTGAAATGGAGAAAAAAAAGCCTTTCAAGAAATTTATTTTGCCAAGAATTTTTGCAGCATGGAATGCTTTGCCACAGGGAATAATTGAGGCAGACATTATTCTGTGTCTTCAGAAGAGAATAGATAAGTATTTGTAGCAGAGGCATATATAGGGCTGTGGGGAGAGAACAAGATGGCAGTACAAGTTTTGGATTACTAGCAAATAGCTGACTCAGATTATGAATCAATTGGCATTCTTCTGTAGTTTAAATCCCTTTGGTCTTCGATTGTCCCCTATGATTGCTATGTGTTTTGGTTATGAGTCTTGTCAGATGTCCAAAAAACGATGTTGAAGAAATACTGAACCCAAACCCCAAATGCAACTCATATACAGTGTTTGCACATCACATACTAAATAAATGTGGACTCAGGCCAAGCAAATGATGAATTCCAATAATTTCAGGTGATATATTTTAATATTAAAACATGTCAAGATTTTCTCAACAAATATTCACAGCAGCCACTTTAAATAATTGAATCTCTAATACAGAACTCCATTGAATATTGGGCTCCTGCAATTGTGCGTGAGCTTAAAAGAGTGAAGATTTTTAAAAAATTTCTTGGATTTCCAGAACAATCCATTTCTAAAATTTTTATAACAGGGGAGAACCTGGTAAATATTAGGGCTCAATTCAATTGGCCATTATTCCATGGAAATGGAATATGAGAATGAGAAAACATTGTTGCAATTTCACCAAGCTTTGTTTAGAACCTAAAAATGCTGGAAATCCCAGATAAAACTGAAAAAAAAAATCTGCTCTTCAGCCACCTCTTTCAGACATTTGGTCCAGGTGACTTCAGCACCCTCAAATTCCCAAGCACTTCCCCTTAGTAATAATGACTCCATTTACTTCTTCCCCAACGCTCTCAAACGAGGGGATGTCGCTGGTGTCCTTCACTGTAAAGTCTGAAGCAAAATATCTATTCCCTTCATCTGCCATTTATTTATCACATCTCCAGCATCATTTAAAGTGGTTTGATGTCCATTTTTGACTCTCCCTTTACTATTTACCAACACCAACTTCGGATTAATACTGTGAATTCTAGTCATCTATGTTGCAAAGCACAATTGGATCTTGATCTTTACCTCAGTCACATTTCCCACAATCTAAGAGACAAAACTAAAGGAAAAGGCCTTTTCGGCTGCCCATTTGACCTGCACCCCCAATATGTTTTGAACAGTGGGAGGAAACCAGAGCACTCGTACTAAATCCATGCAGACACAGGAAGAAAATACAAACTCCTTACAGACGGCATGGGATTCAAATAGTGGTCCTGGTGACTGACACTGTAACAGCATTGCGCTAACTCCTACGCTAGCTCTGCTGCATTTACAAGGGAGAGCTGACGTTTCCACACTGGAAAGTGGAGAAGAAATAGAAGTCCATTCATCTGAACCTATATGGAGTCGAAGAAGCTATATGCCACAAGATTAACTTTATGGAGTGGTTCCATAAAACATGTTTCTAATCTCTTCTGAAAGCATCACTCATCAGACTATCTGTCAGTGTGGCAAGGTTAAGCTAGAAAATAAGGTTACCAAAAAATTAATTGTTCATCAAGCATACAGAAGTAACAGTCCTCACAAAACTTAGGAAATAAGGTAGCTAAAACGATTTCATTCAAGTCACAATGCTCAATGTCCAGTGAAATACAAATATCCTGCTGTCAAGCCCATATTTTTTCTT
The DNA here is from genome assembly GCF_036971445.1 of Narcine bancroftii. Taxonomy (NCBI): domain Eukaryota; kingdom Metazoa; phylum Chordata; class Chondrichthyes; order Torpediniformes; family Narcinidae; genus Narcine; species Narcine bancroftii. The sequence goes on along the minus strand of NC_091477.1, from coordinate 21,471,518 downwards.
ATGGTGCAGTGAGAAACATTCTGATGAATAATGTGCCTCCAACACAAATGGTAAACAAACCAGATTCAAGACACAATGGAACATTGTGTTATTAAGTGAACAAGATTCTGCATGCACAGTTAATTTCTGCTCGAATTCACCTTGGAAATGCAGGTTGACTAAATTATGCATCAAAACATTCCATTTGACTTTCTGATGAAATGTGGTTTTTTAGGTGGTTTGATTGTAGAAATAAGAGCCTCATATACATGGGATTTGAAAAGTGTAATTGTACTTAATATCCAATAGTTAAAAATCAAAGCATCAATTTAAAAGAAATTTATATCTAGACATTTGACACCATCCAAATTTGATAGGTTTGCAATATTATAATAATTAGTTTACACTTGTTGGACAATCAGTTTAAAATTTACTCTACAATCATGAGGGATGCATCCAATATCTCCACAGTTTTATTGTTACTAGGCAACCAAAAGGTGCGTATGATGCTTTTACCTTCAGTCAAAGAAAATAGGGTGAAATGGTTTCCACTCAGGAATGGCTAAACAGGCAGATGCAACTGCAAGATCTTCAATGCGAAACTAACCTTGAACTTAAATAGTCTTGAGTTATTCAGTTACAAAGTAACCTCCCACACAATCAGCCAAAAGCAATACACAGGCAGATGGGGAAAATCTGAAATAAAACCAGTTATTATTGTAAACACCAGGATGCCCGGGAATATATTTTGGAAAGTGGTCCAGAATTAACATCTCATCAGAATGAAAAAATAAGTATGAGATTAAACAAGTTTTCAGATGAAGGGAGGCAAAGAAAGAATAAATAGTAAAGAAGTTAGTCTAGACTGCAGGTGAGATTAAACAACGAGGAATGATGGTTTAAGGCATCATGGCGTCACAATATAATTATGAAACAAATTTATTCCTCAACTTTTCTGTGTCTGCCCTTGGCATTGAATCCTCACTTCATTCCCATGGCCTGACTTCTACGGCATTTAGTTTTCTTGTCCTGAGTTCAACTGCCTCTTACAAACCAAAATTAACCCTGAACTTATCAATATATTTCAATGTTTTGTTTACATTCTATTTGTAGAATTATATATTCATTTTATGATAAATTTTGAAACCAATTATATAATAGTTTTATAATTTGCAGATAATAATATAAAAAGGAACTAATGTCTCTTCTATCCAACTAATGAAAACATTTGGTAATTTCAAGTATCCATTTTATAGCATTAGAGGAGAGGACTAAAAACTAAAGTTGCAGTTTGAAATACCCTCAAGTTCAATGCATTTTAATAATAATTAAAAAAATCTTTTTGGACATTCCCTCTACAATAAATAAGTGCTTATTTTCACAAGGTAATGTCTTTAACATTGAATAACATTTTTTCCAATATTGCAGTTTGAAAAGTTTTAAAATATTTTACATCGACATTATTCCATGTTTGCAATGAATGGTGAAAGCTTCCTGAATTATTTTTAGCAACTGTCTCTGAGTGATAGGTATCTGGAACATGGTAATGGGTGAGATGTATTTTTATGAAGTAGTAGGAATTATCCCATCAATGTTGAACTGCTTCTCCAATTGGAGAGAATAAAGACACCAACAAAAATATTGAATTAAAAAAACAATTAAGTATGAAGATGTAAATAATAATTGGATGGACTATGATAGTTCCAATGGTTGAGAATTTCTTTTACAATTTCTTACACAAATCTTGTGTAAAATAATTTAAATAAATGAGATATTATCAGTGATTAACTAAATGCATTTACATTTATGGAGAATTGCACTTTATTATGATATTTGAAATTCAATTGAATTATTTATCATGCATAACAAAACTTGTTAAATCGAGTTTTAATGTCAGGGAAGAGTAATTTTATTTCCTTTGAGTTATATTCCATTATAGACTTAATCAATAAGCTTAACTGCCTATTGCACTGGAGAGAGAGAATGGCCTATGTAAAAATAGGTCATCACAATCTTTTCAGCCACCCATATACTTTGTTGCATTTGGATTTATTATTGTTGCAATGTATATTTTTTAGCAATATTTGTAGTAAAATAAAATTGAGTTCTGATAGGTCAGTGATTTGATCCAACATTATCTTGGATGATTAACAGATTGTATGTTTTAAATATCAAATTCTTCCTGTATATTTGATGGACTTTGATCCTTGGTAAATAACACTAAGATGGATGTGAATCGTAAGGAAAATGTCTAATGCAGAGTACAAGTACTATCAAAAATTGAGCGGAGATTTAATTGATTACACTGGACACCAATTTTTTTTCCCCCAAGCTATACTTCCTATCCAAGATGTAGTTGTCTTCAGGATGTTAAATATATCAATGTGTCATCTGCAAATAGACTTATTTTATGCTCTTCTTGACGAACTCCAAACCCTTTAATTTCCACATCCTGTCTAATTATCTCTGCAAATGGCTCAATCGCTAAACAAATAATGCTGGTGACAAAGAACATCCTTGTCTACTAGATTGTTGTAAATGAAACGGAGCAGCTATCTGCCCATTTGTTACTACTTTAGCCTTCGGACTAGCATACAATGCTTTAATCCAGTTAATAAAGGTTTGTTCAAATCTAAATTTTTTCATAACCTTAAATAAAAGTCCCATTCCAGTCTGTGAAATGCTTTTTCTACATCTAATGCCAGTACCACAATTAAATCTCCTCTTTTTTTGTGCTAAGTGGATAATACTCAGTAATCTCACTACATTGTCAGCAGCTTGTCTCTTTTTAACAAAACCTGTTTTATCAGCATTCATTAACTTAGGAAGTAATTTATTTATTCTGTTGGCCAAGATTTTTGCAACATTTTATAATTCATATTGAATAAAAATATTGATCAATATGAAGCAGGTCTTCGATTGGAAGAATATGGACAAGTTTCAGACTATAAAAAAAATTGGGATAAGAATGAAGTTGTGCCTTTTACAAAAGGGGACTATATGCAATGTCAGAGAAATACCCAATTTAAATGGTCAAAAAATGGGATTAAGTACTTGGGGATCAGGACGGATGATAATTTAAAGAATCTATATAAATTGAATTATTTACCATTACTTCATAAAGTTGAAGGAAGATAGAAAAAAAATGAATGACCCTCCCTATTAAAGTAATATAAAGATGAATATTTTTCAAAGAATTCAATATCTATTTTAAACATTACCTATCTCATTGCCTCAATTTTTTTTTAAGGAACTCAATAAATGAGAATTTTTTCATGGAAATATAAAATGTCACTAGTATTGATATAAAAGGTCATGTGGAAATATGAAATGAGGGAATACAACTCCCCAACTTTGATAATTATTATAGGGAGCCCAAATGATATTTGTTGCATCTTTCTTTGAAGGAGAGAACATACCACTGTGGATCAAAATAGACTGAAAAATTGGAGAAAAAAATAGCTGCTGCTTTTATTTATAAATGGAATTCAAAATTAATGTTAGGAATCAAAGACACACCTCTATTAAAACATTTAGTAGATATTTGGGGTAAGATAGATGGATAAATTGGAACAAAATGAGGTATATTGTCTAAAACGCCACTGTTCCAGAATAGTTTGATACCCTTTTCAAAAAATAATCCATGTCTGATATTATGATCAGATAAAAGAATTAAAACTATTGAGGATTGCTATGAACAAGGCAATTAATGTCTTTTCAGCAATTGAGAAATAAATACAGAATAACTAGAAAGAATTTTTTTGCTACTTTCAAATAAAAAGATACTTGAGATCAATTGGAGTTGTGGAGAGACTATTACCCACTTGTAGTGAAGTGGAAACTTTTATTAAATGACAGATTGTATGAAAATTTACTTCTGCCATGCATCATTTATTGCAAAGGGAACTTCTAAAGCTGGACTTCATAAATCTAAACAAAACTGGGAACAGGATTTAAACATTACAATAGATGAGCAAACAAAGATTTGTGTAGAGATTGTATGACCAATACAATTAATGTACAATACAGAGTAATATATAATACAACTTCATGTAGCAACTATATATTATGCCGTGTAAACTACATAAAATAAAATCTATTTTACCAACTACGTGTATTAGATGTGGTGAAGATGAAGGTACTTTTTTTTGCATTCTACATGGTCGTGTCCAAATGGGAGACTTTTTTGGGAAAAAGTTGGGGACTATTAGAACAAATTACTGGAATTACATACCCACAAAATCCTGACTTGTATTAGGGAACGCCAAAGGAACAAGACTGAAATTGAAGCTGTCATTAACCCAAAAGAAATTTGTTGAAATAGTACTGGCAGTGGCAAGAAAGTGTATTGCAGTTACTTGGAAACTAGACTCTCATCTAAAATTAGATAGATTGAACACAAAATTTCAAAAGTGTATTCCATTAGAAAAACATACATATAATTTGAGAAAAAATATAATACATTTCTGAAAATTTTTGGCCGTATATGCAAAGGTAGGTATTATTGTTTATTGTAGGTATAATCTCTGGAACCTGATGAGTAAAGAAATTCTAGATTGACAAAATCCTTGGTGCCCTGTACCCTATCCTAGTTCAATCCATTAGCTCTTTCTTAGTTTTTTTTCTCTTTCTTCCTTTCTTGTGTTGCTATATAATCTGAAAATATGTAAAATTTTATTATTATTATTGTTTTAAGGGATTGGGGTTAGAGAGGGACTATTAAGGGGACTTGTCAGCCACAAACGAGCCTGCAGCTGACGTGGACATTACCCCTCCATACATCTTTGTCTGCGAAGCCAAGCCAAAGAAAAAATAAATTAAGGGGGGTATAATGACTTATTGTAGTCAGAACTAATCTGTTTAAATATGACAAATGTATAAACATGTATACACACTACATGTATGGAAATTTTAAAATAAAATATTAAAAAATATTTATTTCCTAAAAAAATTGGGGATTACGATAAAGAACTTCAAGCTGTATCACGAAGGAATTTGGAGAAATATTACATTAACTTTTATTGAATTTAACATGTTTAATTGCATAATGATGCTGACGCATTGCATTAGTTCAGCTGATGTAAAAGTGTTTTGTTGCTGATTTTCATTTGCACTCAGCATCTGATGCCTCGAATGTCAGTGCCCAACAATAATCAGCCAGTATTGCTGGCTTCCAATTGCCCTGATACCACTTATCCATGGTTGCAATGTCCTGGTGCAACCTTTCACCATGTTCATCACTGATTGCACTAATATTAATAGCAAAGAAGTCCAAGTGTAAATGCAGAAAATGAATTTTCATTTATGTTACATTTCTTAGTTTTGTATGCTTGACATACTTAAAATATGACAGGAAATCACAAAAATGGGTTATATTAAAAACAAAATGATATGATAGGACATTTTTAAGATGATTTTCATGATCAGCAGCTCAAAATCCATAAAATACAGAGAAAGGGAATCAAAGGCTATTCAGAAAACAGAAAGAGATGAAGATTTGCTACACGATGCTGTTATGAAGGGAAGAGTGGGGAATTTGGGAAAGGAATGGAGATTCAGGAGTAAAGAACGAATTGAAGCAGGACAAAGCTTTTGAGGCACGGAAAAGTTGTTGGATGGAGTAAGGGAAGAAATGGTTTGAATTGTGGGGGAGTGGAAGTTCTTGAGTTGCAATGTGATGTAGTTTGGAGATACTAGGAGTTCAATATTTGAGGAATGGGAGAGAGGAGATACAGTGTAGAGATTTTGAATAGAGTTACGCCAGTGTCTTCCTTTATTTAATTTTTGAACTGTTGCAGCAATTACATAATTTTCCTGTTTGGCAAAGTTTTAACAGTTTAGTTGACATCAGAGATATTCATTTGAGAAAGCGAAATTCAGTTCAGGGGCAAAGATCATCCTACAGGTTATTTATTGTGAAGTATTTGAGTTTATCTTCCAATAAGACTCACTGTATGAAGTTAATTATCAGTTTAAAAATAATAGTTGCCAGTATGTATATGTTAAAGCTGAGTCTTAACAGGCCATGATTGTGAATCTAAATGATTTAGTTTTAAAATCAAGAAAGTTGTTCTTGAAATGTCTCATTTAGATTTTTAGGGAAGAATAATTCACTGATCCATTTATTTCAGTGGAAAACTTCTGATTAATTTCAGAGGAGAGTGATTGTAAGGTTGAAGAAAGTTCCAGACTAAGGTAGAGTAGAGATGCAACTATGATTTTTTTTCTCTCCGAAGTAATATATAGTGGTCATATAAAGGAATGTTTATATATGTACATGGATGTTTATATATCGATTGGGATAGATTTAAGAATTAGTTGTATCTTATCTATGGTATAACTGTACAGGCATTGCTGTTCAGCTATAAAGGTCCTTAAAAGAAAGAATAATGTGGGCATGAGATTTAATTTATTTTATAATAAAATAACAAACAGAATTTTATTGGGGTCAAAAATAAATTGCCATCTTAAAATGTAATAATTTGTTCTTGTGACATCTTATTGGAATGTTAATGTAAACCATATCTCCATTCTGCAGTAGTTCACTGGGCTTTACAAGGTAAATGTCATTGTTTAAAATTAATACATCCAGCTGGATGTTCGGAGTTTAGCTTTTCTCTTTTCTATGCAATGGCAAGACTACCTTGGCGAATAGGCTTGAACAGCCACATATCTGAAGATCAGCAGCCCTCCGATTATGATTGAGTGGATGAGCTGAGAAAAGTCCACACAGGAGAACTGCTGAGACAATGGAAATGTGTATGAGAAAATTTGGAGGTGAAAGTTGTGATGAGTAGGTTGACCACATTGGTGAGACCCTATGACATCTATGGCTAATTTGATTAGGTGGTCTAATGAGGCTGGCTGACTAATTTTATTTAATGTATTCATGAAAAAAAAACAAATAAAAAGAGCATTCATTTAACAATTAATTTGACATTGTGACATGATTTTTATCCTGCTGCCTTTTGCAGACATTGACGTTGAAATCTTTGTGTGGCTCCACAAAGGGCAGAATATACGTCTTTATCTATAGTTATATATAGAAAAGATGGGAGTAAAAGAAGATATTGGATACATAAGTGGCTGACGTTAGGTTTAGGAGAGGAAATTAATGAAGATAAATAAAGCCTTTGATACCTTGGTGAAGAATTAACATTTATATTTATGTATATATGCATGCACTGTACACAGTCAAACAGCCATTTGTTCTCTGAACCTTGGAAATCCAAACACTGGTCCAAATACTTCAATATTTTGAAAGTACCTGCAAACAGTACTCTCTTGCTACATCTGTGTATTTTGTTAGAAATGTTATCACTCTTGTCAAACAGTTGGAGTCTCCATTTTATATTTGCTAATTTTAGAGTACTTGCCCAACCAAAAGTAAATGTTCAAAATATTTCTGAGATGCAAGGGCTCCAAGTTATGTTAAATTCCTATGTTTGACAAGTAAAGGAAGAATTCAAGCAAATAGCAACCTCAAAGCAACTAGAAGAGGAACGTGTGGAAATTAAATGGTTAAAAAATATAGAAGTTTAAAATTGGAGCTTCTCGTCATTCACGCCACACAGTCTCAAGCAACCAGAAAACTCACTTATCCAGCATCTACCCATCCCCATAGCTGCCAGATACAGGGGTTTTACTCTCCATTGAAAGTAGTTCAGTGAATCATTAAGCATAATACAGTAGTTGTGTGTCTTATGAGAAAAGGTTGTGCAGACTAGGTTTAGATCGACTGGAGTTTAGACAAGTGAGAAGCAATGATGAAAAACATTATATCTTATAAAATCTTGACAGAGTGGATACAGAGAGGTTTTCTTCTCTGGGATAATATGGAGTAAGGGACTGTTGTGAGTGAGGGAACAGCTTTGATGTGTCTCAAAAACAAAGTTTCTGAGCAGTGTGACAGTACTGACTTTATTTACAGAAGACACACATGGAAGATAGCAAAAGGTAAAAGGTGCAGACGCATACACCCACACAGAGTACAGTGCTGTTACATGCAATCAAGGAAAAGAAACAATACAATACCTGCCATCCCTTGACTCAGTGCAGACACAACTCTATGCCACTCAGGACACCAAGACACTCCCAACCCTTTACCAGTGCACACCTTACCAAATGATTTTTCCAGCACCATTCCATGGAACTCAGCCTGGAACAAAGCAGGGTGGGCCCTTGGAGATGGCAAAGAGGAAGAGGCAAACACACATGGCAACCTTTATAGTACTAGAGGGCTGGGGAGTCCATCCCAGGAAATTTATAGGAGACCAATGGCTCAGCATCAGCAAGGTCTAATTGATTACAAAGGCCAATGGCCCAAAACCAAGTAGAAAGGAACTTAAAGGGGCCAATAGTCAGGTATGCACTGATGGGTGGGGTGAAGCCAAACCTTGACTGGCAGATGGTGTGTTCTGACGAGGTCATGGGCAGTGCTGTCACATGACAGCCATGACCCTCCACAATATAGGGTCAAGGTTTGAAACTGAAGAGTCGCACATTTAAGACAGAGGAGGTATTTCTTTTCTCTCTCAGAGATGGGATACTCTTTGAACATATTTAAGGCAGATGACGAGGAAGGAAGAAAAAGATTTATCGAGGGGAGATTGGAGTGCAGAGTTAAAAGTTGGGCTATAATTTTTAAAGTGGCAGAGCAGGCTCAAGGAGTTGAGATCTTTAAGCTTCTAATGTTGGTAAATTCTGGGACAAAAATATTTACACGAACAAAACAATATTTTTTCTGGCAGTTGAACCCCTGTCAGCTACTCTGTGTACAAATATTTATTTTCCCAATCAAATTTCCAATTACATTTGAATAAAACCATAAATTGTACTCTTCTGCTGTATTAAGAAGCATAAATTCAGAGCTGCTACAGTAATATATAATCAAGCATCTTTCTTATCTGTTGGAGAGAACAGTTATAGCAGTCAAACACAGATAGAAATTTCCTCAGAATATTCATATCTTGATTGTTAATGTAATTTCAGTGTTATTGTAATTTTTCTGTCATTTTTTTTGGTGAGAATGACAGATGCATATAGTTAACATTGTAATGAACGTCCTTGTGCTCACAGCAACAAAAAGGGATTAATAAGGAAATAATCCATCATTGGTGACAAGTTTATTTAGATTGGTCGGTTAGTCAGTCTCAGCAGCCTTTACAGCCACTTTCTCACTGTGTTATTAAGTATAATGTGTCACTGGTGTCTGGATTTCCATTGAGGAATTTAATTAAGATTTGATCCTTGAAAGATAATTGTAAAAATGCTGAAATCCTTGCCTCATTCCACTTAAATTGTAATTAGAAGTGCTTAAATTAAATTGCCATTTTGGGTTAAATTTAACTATTCCTTCTAAAGTTAATGTGAAGATTTGTTAAGAATATTACCAAATATTTCTATGACCAGTTGGCTTAAAAGTTGTCTGAACATCTTCTAGTTGTATGCGATGTTTAAGTACACTCTTTTCTGACAGGAGCCTTCTTTGGTGGTGTTAAAAACCCTGAGGTCTATGTGGCATTTTGGCCGAAAGCCCTAAAATCCTTTATCTGTTCTCTGGGATTGCCCTGGGACTGATGCAAATCCTTCAATCCACAAAGGGCCTTGAAGCCATCTCAAATCTCAGTAAACTCAAGTGATTGACCAATAAAGTCACTTATGTAGACAAAGAGGAAACTAAGAGAAAATCCTTCTGGGCTCCCAGTCGCGTGAATTTGGGAAATCCCACATGAGTGTCTTGAAACCAGACACTTAACTCATTGGAATATACAAACAACTGTTTGAGCTCATTATAAATCAATGGGAGGGAGTGAGATGGGTGAAAGTAATTAAAAATTACAGACCACATCCCCAGACAGCTATACGTGGCTCTGATACCATTTTCAATCAATGTGATTGAGAACATGATTTAAATGGAATGGTTTCTGTCTTGGAGCCCTGCAGTAAAAGACAAGTGTGTGTAGTGTCTGGGGATTTGTTGCTTGTAGAAACAAATGAATAGAGCTGGTGCTATAAACTAAACATCCTTATGTGAAGAAAGTATCACTCAGCTGAACAGCAATGCCTATACAGTTATACCATAGATAAAATACAACTAATTCTTAAATCTATCCCAATCGATATATAAACATCCATGTGCCTGCATTTGTGTGTTTGCATAATTTTAATAAAAGAAAATAAATTCATCTAAGCAATAAGACTGTTTACACTTTTAAATTATAGAATTTTATATTGGTTGGAGGACAATTTAAAAAAAGGGCACGGAGGTCAAATGATTAAGCTGAGTTTTGATTTGTGTTGAGTGTTGATTAATTTGGTAATTGAGTTAATTGGCAGAGTTCAATAAAAGGAGGGGTAGCTAACAGAGCGGCCCAGTGAGTGAGCGGCCCAGTGAAGGAATGGCTTTGGCTCAAGAGGCTGAGAAAGAGCTTGCTTGCTACCAGAGAGGTAAGACCAGGTGAGATAGTTTAAAAGCCTTTAATCAAATTTAGATAATGGAGTCAGCTAGAACAGTGGTTTGCTTTGGCTGTGGGAAATTTGGGACCGTATAGTTGTCCCAGATGACTACAACCCGAGTTAAGGAACTGGAGCAGGAGCAGGAGTTGGATGAATTACAGAACTTGAAGGAGGCAGAAGTAATTGCAGATGGGAGTGTCAGGGATCACTCAAAAATTCAGGACGCAGGTTGCTGGGTGACTGTCAGGAGAGGGAAGATGTAGACAGTGCAGAGTACCCCTGTGACCATTCCCACCAACATGATGAAGAATTTATGTATGTATTGATGCAAATGAAAAATAAAATTTTCAAAAAAATTTGCTTGTGGTGGGATTATAGGCCAGTTAGAGGAGTGGGCTGAAAAAGGACAGATGAAGTTTAATAATGAAGTGTGAGGTGCTACATTTTGGTAGGAATAATCAACAAAGGTTGTACACATAAATGGTAGACAATCAAGGAGTGCAGTGGAACAAAGATTTAGAAATTCTGGTACATAATTCTCTGAAAGTGGAGTCACATGTAGGTGGTGAAGAAAGCTTTTGGCTTGTTGGCCTTCATAAATTGCAGTATGGAGTACAGGAGTTAAGATGTCCTGTTGAAGTTGAATGGGGCGTTGGTAAGGCCAAATTTGGAATATTGTGTGCAGTTTTGGTGGCCAAGTTATAGGAAGGCCATCAACAAATAGAGAGTGCAGAGATTTACAAGAATGTTGCCTGCGTTTCAGGGTTTGAGTTGCAGGGGAAGATTAAACTGGCTCGGACTTTATTCTCTGAAGTGTAGAAGATTGAGGGATGATTTGATAGAGGTATTTAAAGTTGAGGGGGACATAGAGTAAATGTGAATAGGCTTTTTCTATTGAGAGTGGGGGAGATTCAAACAAGAGGACATGGTTTAAGATTGAAGGGGGAAATGTGTAGGGGAAATTTCTTCACTCAGAGGGAGGTGGGAGGCTAGAATGAGCTCCCAGCCAAAGTGGTAGATACAGGCTTAATTTTAATATTTAAGGAAAAGTTGGATAGGTATATGGACGAAAGAGGTATGGAAGGTTATGGGCTGGGTGGGGGTCAATGGGACGAGGAGGGAGAATGTGTTCAGCATGGACTAGAAGGGCCAAACTGGCCTGCTTCTGTGCTGTAATTGTTAATGGTTATATGTTTACAGTTATTTCAACCAGACAAACAATATCCAGGTCTTCTCATTTGATGGACACTTCACTGCAAGCTGCATTTAACATCTTGGAAGTGTCTCCTTCAGGCAATAGGTCTTGCTCTCAATTGTATTTGGCCTAGCATCCTTCACAGAAGTCATTGCAGGAACATTCTCTTCTTAAATATATTGGGTTTTTTTTGTTACCTGGATTATCATCCTCTTGGTGCCTTTTTATGCACCAAAGGGTCACACAAATTTTTACACAAAATTCAATAATTGAATTTTTTATTGTCGCATTTACCAAAACACAGTGTAAAACTTTGTTTTGTGTGCTCTCCAGGCAGGTCAACCATATACTTATTGTACAGCATGTTAGGCAATAGTAAAGTACAGGGTGTGGTGTTACACTAAGTCAGATTGCAGGGTATAATGAAAGGTGCAATTAATTGCAATAATAAATATAGTTTATTCAAAATATCAAAAGTATATGCAACATGGAACCTTTAAAATGATAGTTTTGATTTCAATGCACCCATATTTTATCTCTGTGGAGTTGAGAGGATGGGAATAGCATACATCAGTGATTGATGGCTAGACTTCATTATTTGGGTAATAACTGCCCCAGCCCCACAGCTGGACATTGAAGGAACATTTCCAAGAGCCATTACTGGCAAGGCAAGATTAATTATTATAAAGTTTTGCTCCATATCACCCCAGAGCCAGGGCTGGCATTTTTGTAATTACTTGTGACTGGATACGTAATGGCAACCAAAGTCTGTAAAACCTTTGGGTCATCCCATTGCATCCCCAAAAAAAGAAAGGAACAAACACCAGTCAGCTCCTTCACTTTATCCCACACATGTCTCTGCCCATACTTCTTAATTCTGTTTTCAAATCTTGGGTGATAAAAATTTACTTGTTTTGTTTGAGCCACACATTTTGCTCCAATAACCTGCTGAATATTCCCTCAGCACATTTAAATGCCCCTATTAAGTGTTTGTTTGATGAGAATATCATCTAAATATCATTAACACCTTTGAGGTTCCTTGCAGCATTTGATCCAATACAGCCTGCAAGTCTCGTGGATGACTTAACTCCATCTAGTATCTTGGTGTAGGCACGCATCCCGTATCGGATAATTCAGACTTACTTGTGTCCACACTCACCTGCTTATTGAGACAAGTCAAGTTTGTTAAAATATCGAGAGATCACCAATTTTGCATATAAATCGTGATTTTTTTTGCCACTGGATACTGATGGTCATCAATGGTTCAACTCAGGGTTACTTTCTTGTTCCACATAATCTTTACCTGCCTTGGAGACTTGTGCAAATAGAGCTCCCCATTGCTAAGGGTGTTGGACCCTTAGCAATGTACCTGTTCTAACTTAAAAAGCTATATTTCCACCAGTGCTGAAGGGCATGGAAACCTAGTCTTAGTGGACAATAAATGGAGACTTTTACCCATCAATTCCATTGTGTAATTCAATGAATAGTTTATTGTACTATGCCAAGACCTTCCACAGGTTCCCAGCTATTGTTAGTTAGTATTTCCACATCCATATTGACCATCTTATGTAATTGGCCATGTTCACTGACAGCCATTTCATGTCACAGTATATCCATGAATCTGAAAAGTGGTGTCTGACCAGAAATATTACCACTGCTTCTCTTTCCATAGATGTGGGCTGAGCTGCTGAGTATTCTCAGCATTTTATTTTGGGTTTCCAGCATCTTTTTTTAATTTTCAGTGCATGACTATATTCTTGAGGATCTTCATGATATCCCAAAAGTACTGCAGGACAGCAGTGGCATTCCACTACTCATTACAAATCATGGAGCACCTGTGTTAATTGCCATCTTCATGGAACATATATTTGTCAGAACTTTGACCGTAAGTTGTCACCCCAGTGCTGCAGGCTGATGCCCAGCACACCTACTGGTAAATCCTGAAACTGCCTGCTGTACTTGCAGTAGCCTTCTGTGTGGACCATCTCTTCATATCTACTTCCTCCCAGGGTTTTTTCCTAACTTTCAGGTTTGCGTTATCCCAAGAATTTCCTGCTGTCACTTTGTGATGACATAACACGATTTAAGTAGACAAAGAAGGGGGATACTGACATTGTCCTTTTTATATTTGATTTGTGTGTATCATAACCCAAGCAAACCTGCCTAGTATTCGCCTGCTTCAAAGACCGGGATCTCCCCAATGGCTAATTATTTCAATCCTGCGTCCCACTCCGTGCTGACATCTCTGTCTGTGGCCTCATGCACTGCCAAACCAAGGCCACTCATAAATTGGAGGAGCAACTTAATATTTCATATGGGCACTCTCCAAATGGGGATAGCATTAATCCCTCTTTGTTTTCCTCCAGTTCTCTACCCCCTTCCCTCCCCATTCACAGAGCCATCTCCCCTCCTCTTAGTTTCTGGTATGCCTTCACTCCCTTATCTACCTATCACTTCCTACCTATGGGACTGTGCTCCTCCCCTGCCCCTTCCCTCCCCACCCCCCACCTGCCACTATTTTGGGAGGGGCCTGCTGACATTTTGCTCAAACCTTGAGGGGTTTAAGCCCAAAATATTGTTTGTGTATCTTTATCTTTGCTACATAAAGTACATTACTTGATCTGTTAAGTTTCACCAGCTTTATATTTTTACCTTTTTGCATTCTGAAAGGTTATTTCCAAGCTGATAGCCTTGCTCCTTTTACCCTGGAACATTAATTTCTCTGGGATAAATAATTTCCATGAGATAAATAATTTCCATGAATTTTTGCATCGGTCAGTCCAGACACTATGCGATTTTGCAACTCCACATCTAAAAACCTTTAGAAATTGCCCAGGTATACAATCTGAATGGTTTCCTCTGCTCTTAGCTTGCATGTAATCTGATGCCTGTTGCTGTTGGATTAAAATGTTCATTCAAGGAGTTCACCATATCCTCACACAAGATCTGCTGTGGACACTCGCCATGCCATGAGGATTATCGTCACCTTCCTCTGCTTGTGTTTGGTGATGTTGCTCTGCTCTGTAACCTTCCCCAGCATTTTAACAATGCCATCCATTTTCAGGAATATCTCCATGTTCCAGATACAAGGGCAGTACCTGAAACTACTCTTGCGTTATGGGCTCATTAACGTGCACCATCTCCACTAGTTTACTGAGAGAGACTGCTCACTCTTAACTTTGTACTCAATTGCTGGCTGCCACTGTCTCAAGCAGCCATATCCGAGAAATTGGCAATAAAGCATCTGTGAGTTATTTAATGTTGCTGTTCTCTCAGGAAAATAACAGACCTAACTATCAACACATTTTCCTTCATTAAGAGCATTAAAGTCTCAGTAGGCCTGGTGGAGCTGAGTTTCCACCTCCTTTATTGCTAGGATATCACATTCCTCTGCAAACCATGCAGTAAAAGTCAATTTCATATGTTAATTAGGTTAGTTGCTCATCACAACTCTCAACAGCAGAATGCACAGATACCCTGACTTCTGTGGCTGTACAAAAGGGACATGTATTTTGTGTATTGTATTCCATTTTTTGCATTTAACATTTCAGCCATCATTATGATTACTATTTGGTTTAAAATCCACTCTTGCTTCTGCAATAAATATCATCTCCCAATCCTTAATTAATTCCACTTCTTTAATATAAAAGAAATAAATAAACATTTGTAATTGCAGAAACTATTTATTTCTGCTATGGAAACTAGTTGACCCCATAAGAACTGCCATATTTTATATCATCACATTTTGGATTTAATCCACACTGTTAAGGACAGGACGAGACTTTGATATCCTGCCTGTTCTGGATGTGTTAATCATTAAAAACACACAGAAATGCTGGGGGAGCTCAGCTGGTCTTGCAGTGTCTATGTGAAGTAAAGATACCTTGAAGAAGGGCTTAGGCTTGAAACATCAGTAATATATTTTTATTCTTATGGATGCTGTGAGACCAGCTGAGTTTCTCCAGCATTTCTGTGTGTTTTTGCTACAATTACAGCAACTGCAGACTTTCATGTTTCACTGTGTTAATCATTAAAACTATCCATTAATCTCTCCAACATCCCACTACTTCAGGGGTACATGGCATTTCATTGTACATTATGCTTATTGGTGTCCATCTGTCGTAGAAGTCTTTACTTCAGATTCAGTCATCAGTGAGCTACGTGACATTTAATAGTACATTTTAAATGAGGTTAAGGATAGAGATTTTCCATCATATCAAATTAGTGGATATTGAATCTACTGGCGAAGGGAACAAGGATTAATGCACAACTGAAGGTGTCATTGCCAGAGAAAATTTGTCATTCTTTCTGCTAATTGCCAGTATGAATGCCCCAATATATCTTGTGCGTGAGAAAGGGGATCTAGCACTGCTTAACGCTGTGTCTTATCGTCATATCATTAGCCTTACTTTCCAAAATGAGATTTACTGGAAAATTCATTGAATCAGCAGAGAATTATATAGGCAAGTCTCCAGCAAGACACCCAGTCCCTTTATAACCAATTTTTTAAACTAGTTGATTCTCAAAAATAGGAAAGGGTGATTTCTTCCTGTTCCCTTCTATTAACTACCACTACCCCCAGACGTTTGATAGAAATGGCTAAGACTGTTCATTAAAACATCTGTTTCTCAATTTAAAACTTAGGAAACTTTGACAGACGTTTGGTCTTTGGAGATTTGGTGGGATTGGGGACATAGCGTTCTGAAAATTGCAGGGAAGACCTAGCTAATTTTTTTCCTGTTGTAGCTGTTGCCATTATTGTTTCATTTCTGCGCACCTCTGGCATCTGAAACAAATACACTGTTTATTAGTTAGTAGTCCAGACAAAAGCTCAGAAAATGGTTAGTTGTGAGGCTGTGTAGAGCAGAATGTCATTTAACTGTTTTATTTGCACAGTCTGCCAGTTTCCTTCATACCTACCACAATGTTTCATACTCAAAACACACTGTCCCAACATGTCTTTCACTGGCTCTGCAGACAGCTGAGGCTGCAAAATCACTGGCAGCCTACAAGCCCCATGTTAATGAGGCTTTAGTCTTAAAACAATCAATTTGTGTTATCCAGTTAGTTGGCTAGCTGGCTGAAACAAGATGTAACAGCATTCTGCAGTGTTCTAAGAGATTGAGTAACATTGAAAGATCAGCAGATTTCACTATGCCTTTCTCCATATGTGAAGCAGTTATGATCCAATTGTGTCATTATCCAACCACAAGAGGGATTGATAACAACAGAACAAAGATTTTCAATGAGCCTCTCACAACAAGGATCACAACATCTACAAGAGGAAATGCTCACCATTTACTTACCATGCTAGGATTTGCTTTGATCACATCTTAAATTATTTGTTCTGAAATGTCTGATTGCAGTTAGCATTTCAAGTGGACAACAGCAATTTAGTGCCCTTGATAATAATACACTTGTGATTGGTAATCAGCAATTTCTCTAGTAACACAGGTGATGGCAAAACAAATTGCACTGCCACTCCTTCCACATGAATAAAAAAGGAATCGCTCCATTTCTTTTTAAATTTTTCACACTATGAACCATATTGACCAAAATACACATAAATCCTTCCCTCTTGAATATAAACAGTGTCATTTTCTCCCCTTTCCCCCTTCCCTCCCTCCTTCCCACCCCCCTCCCCACCCACTCAACGTTCAACATATACGATACGCTGAACCCATTAAACACTGTCATCACACAATGAAAATAAACAAGAAAATTGTGTCATCTACTTTTACACTGGGTCAGTTCATTTCATCGTCTTCTCATTCTGTTATTTTAGGGGGTGGAGGTCCACGGTAGGTCCTCTCTGTTGTGTTCTTGTACGGTTCCCAAATTTGTTCGAATACTGTGACATTATTTCTTAAATTATATGTTATTTTTTCCAATGGAATACATTTATTCATTTCCATGTACCATTGCTGTACTCTCAGACTCTCTTCTGATTTCCAGGTTGACATTATACATTTTTTTGCTACAGCTAAGGCTATCATAATAAATCTTTTTTGTGCTTCATCCAAATCGAGGCCTAGTTCTTTACTTCTTATATTACTTAGAAGAAAGATCTCTGGATTTTTTGGTATGTTGCTTTTCGTGATTTTATTTAATACCTGATTTAGATCTTCCCAAAACATTTCTACTTTCTCACATGCCCAAATTACATGTACTGTTGTTCCCATTTCCTTCTTACAGTGAAAACATCTATCTGATACCGTTGGGTCCCATTTATTTAACTTTTGGGGCATGGTGTATAACCTGTGTAACCAATTATATTGTATCATGCGTAACCTCGTGTTTATTGTATTTCTCATAGTTCCGGAGCATAGCTTTTTCCATTTTTTATCTTTATGTTTAGATCTTTTTCCCACTTTTGTTTGGGTTTACAGCTTATTTCCTCGTTCTCTTTCTTTTGCAGTTTGATGTACATGTTTGTTATAAATCTTTTAATTATCATTGTGTCTGTAATCACATATTCGAAGCTGCTTCCTTCTGGTAGCCTCAGCCTGCTTCCCAATTTGTCCTTCAAGTAGGTTTTCAGTTGGTGGTATGCAAACATTGTACCGTGAGTTATACCATATTATGTACTTCATTTGTTCAAAAGATAATAAATTATTTCCCAAAAAGCAATTTTCCATTCTTTTGATCCCTTTTCTCTCCCATTCTCTAAAGGAAAGGTTATCTATTGTGAAAGGGATTAGTTTATTTTTGTGTCGATATTAATTTTGGTAGTTGGTAATTTGTTTTTTTCTTTTCTACGTGAATCTTCTTCCAAATGTTGAGCAGGTGGTAGAGTCGCTCCAATTCTTAAAGCGCACCTCCATTGAACATGATCACACACCAGGACATTCCTCTGATCTTACTGTAGAGCAAGATGAGTATGAATACAGCTTCTGGAAACACAACTTGGAACCCTTCACGCACCCTCTTGTGGACTGTGCAATTCATCTTCAATGAAAACTAACATGTAATGTAAGACTGGAAGTTGCTGTGAGTAGCAGGAGTAGCTTAAATGGCACCTTTGATTCTGCTCAGTAATTATTGTGACTATCTTTCACTCACTCCCCATTCACTTGTCTCTTTTTAGTTTATATGTCTGACATTTTCTGTTTTAAATATTATTCCACGACTATTTCCATTGCTTTCTGGGGTTGAGAATTATTTTTTTAAAACAAAGCACGATTCTTTGTGAGCAGAAATTCCTCCTTTTATCAATCTTAAATGAACGATCCCTTATTATGAAACAACATCCCCTATTTCAAGGTAATCCTGCTGTACTGTTTAGTGCACCCTTTCAGTGTGCAGCGCGTCGAACGACTCAAAAGATTTGTTGACTTAAACCAAGGCTTTTATTAGCAAAAGATTGGAGCATAGTACATGGAGGTCGACCAGTCCAGACTGACCTGGGTCTGGTTAGGAGGAGCTCTTTATGACCTGGCAGTGGGTGTGGCTACGGCTCTCAGCCAATCATTATTACTATAGGTAAATGTATACATTGGTGATAGTATCCATGCTATCACACTGTGTCCATTCTGTTAAACCCCATAAGCCACAAAAGAATCTTACATGATTCAAATAAATCACTTTTTGTTCTTTTAGACTCGTGAGTATAGATCTAACCTGCTTAACCTTTCTTTACACATCAACCCCTTAATACCTGGAATCCAACTGGTGAATTTTTTCTGCAGTGCTAACATTACATATATCCTTCGTTAAACCTTTGGACTACGGCCATTTTTAACCTTTCATAATATATACGCCGGAATGGGTCCATGTGTAAACGTTTACAGTATGAAAACTGGGACGTGAAATAGATGTGCTTGCTGGACGTTCTGGAACACTGGGACGCAGAGTATGTGTGTTTTCTTTTTAGTCCAGCATAACCTGGGTCACGAAGTATATGCA
Source organism: Narcine bancroftii (assembly GCF_036971445.1). NCBI lineage: Eukaryota > Metazoa > Chordata > Chondrichthyes > Torpediniformes > Narcinidae > Narcine > Narcine bancroftii. The sequence continues at coordinate 21,451,981 of NC_091477.1, read as the reverse complement.
TGTTGATAGTCTCGAAAAAGGGGACACAGAGTCCAAAGGGTTAACTCTGGAGACCAAAACTACGTGCAGTACTCCAGGTGTGGCCTCATTGGCCATTAGTGTGACACACAACACCTATTTAGAACTCTAAATAGGATTTCATTTTACTTTTTGGTCCTAGTTCTTCATGCTTGTGCACTGCGTATAATGCTTTGACTATAACAGTTAATGTTGCGTGAGCTTTTTCCAAAATGGTAACCACAAATGGTAATCATAATTTTTATGATTGTGAAAGTACATTAATTTCCTCCTCCCTTCCCCAGAGCATATTCATGGTACTTTTGATGTTCACTAATAGGAAATTAAAAGGATCCTGTGTCTGATCCTCCTTCCGGATGTAATGTCTGTGAGCTTTAATTTTTTAACGTGGTTTTCTGGCTGCCTCATGCAGTCTAATTAATTGGCAGTAGGGAAAAATAGGTTTTTAATCTTATGTGATTCTCAGATTGAAAAGCATTGAATCACATAATTTTACCACTGTGAGCCACTTCAACCGTTATGCAAATACTCAAAAGGCCTTTGTAATGAGCAGGTATATCAGAAAGGGTAAACTCTCTCATTTCACGGGGCTAATTTATGACTGCAGTTATAAAGCTTTAGATAGGATGTTATGCTGTTGAATGTAACTATTTGATGAAAGCACTATATTTGCACTTGTTAGATCCCCTTTTGCTATCTTATAGCTCCCATGTTGCAACAGTTAGTTTTGATTTTCTTTTACAACTTAATGTATTTTTGAAATTGAAAAGGTCACCATAAATTCTTGTAGTTGAAAAATTTTTCTGTGACCTCAGTATTTAACAGGAAAGCTCATTATAATACACTTCACCTGGAGGCCCACAGAGGACAATCGTAGAAGAAATACAGGAGCTATTGCTCTGAATCAGGATTAAATTTGAAGCTAAATAAAGTGGTGAAGGATAATAAAATTATGTTGTATTTATGCAAGAGAACCAACCAGCTGAAGAATGGGAACTTGTTAGAATGTGTTCTGGATCTATGGGCATCGTAATTTGTCTTTGCTAATCTTGCATCTGTTGAGCTCAGCTTCCAGAATCAAACACAGTTGAAAAAGGTGGAATTGAACTTCAGAAGCGCAATGAACATACATTACATCACATCGCATATTTAACATGTGACTACATTTTCTAATGACCAATTAGTTTGATTGTTATGAGTTGCAATTACTATAGAAACACTAATCAATTAATTCTAATTGTTTAGAGATGAAATGAAGAATTATTACCACATTTCCAGCAAGGTGAACATAGTTATAAAACATGTCTCTAACAACACAGAAACGGGGTCTTTCTCCAACTGAGTCCATGATGATCATCAAGCATTCATCTACTAGATCATATTTTAGTCTTCCCACATTTCCAATATTTCTCACCCACCCAGATTCTACTACTCAACCTTAGGGCAATTTACATTGGCCAATCATTCTACCAACATACACATCTCTAGGATGTAGAAGAAATAAGTATCTGGGGGAAACCCCTGTAATGACAGGGAGAACAAGCCAATTCCAAAAAGATAGCACGGAAGTGAGAAGTGAACCCAGATACCTGAAGCTGTGAAGTTGGGGCCCCATCAGCTACATTGCTGTACCAGATCCTCTCAATCCTGAAATATTGACCATCTCTTTGCTTCCACAGCTGCTGCTTGACCTACTAAGATAAATTTTCGACAATACAGCACGGTAACAGGCCCTTTCGGCCAAAGAGCCCATGCTGCCCTGTTACACCCAATCATCCTACAACCCTGGTACGTTTTGAACGGTGGGAGGAAACTGGAGCACTGAGGAAACTCATGCAGACAAGGGGAGAACAAACAAATTTCTTATAGAGATAGGGATTTAAACCCTATCTCTGGCGCTGTAATGGTGTGCTAACTGCTACGCCAACCACGCCACCGCAGCAGTTCTTTTAGCAGTTTACTTTGTTACCCCAGATTCCAGTATCTACACTTCCATGTGTCTATGATATGACCATTATGTTAATTAATGTTGGGATCTTCCCCATGTCCAATGGAACTGACCATCACCCAAACTCCCAATATCCGTAACTGTGCCTAATTCAATGTCCCTTCTTACTCTCCCACTCCTGTGACTCACCAACCAGTTCCATCACAGGCTGCACCACTATCGCTGGAAGCTGACCCTTGCATCAGACCTGGACCCATTTCTATTGTGCTCCAACAGAAATGGGCACTGGTCTGAATCGTTTTTCCTTGCACACTTTGCAATGTAATTGCATGAAGAGCCAACACCTTTTGTTTTAAGGGCAAATCAATTATTTGGATAGGGAAGGAATATAAGCTCAGTACAGGACAATGGGACTAGCTCAGATGGGCAACAAGATAAATTGGGCTGAAGAGACTGTTTACACATTGTATAACTGGCATATTGCCTGTGGCCATTGGTCTGTTGAAATTCCCAGTGGCAGCCTGCAAAGTGAAGAAAAAATTCTTGGCCAAGTTATCTTGACTATGTTTGAGAAGGGCCATTAATAATCACTATCTAACACTGAAGGTTGTTGAAATGAAACTAGTAATTTAATGCCATATCATGGCAATTAGACATTATCATAAATGACATTTTAAAAGTTTTATGAAAATAAATTTCTCATGTAGCTCCCATCACATTGTGGTGTCTGTTATCTTTCTGACTTTTTTCAGACATCTCTGATACGTAAGGTATCAAAGGCAGAAAAACAGTGTCAAAGTTATCGCAAAAAGTTATTGAAATACTTAAATTTAGATTAAGCTAAACAAAGCATTGCTTTCTGAATTAAAACCAGAGAGTAATATGTGTTATTGGCCAAGTTGGCATCTAATCAATTGAATAGAATGTTATAATTACAACTACGTTCAGGATTTCTTGACATGAATTAAAATTTAATTTTCAAAACATGATCGGGGAACTGAATGTTTAGTAACAGTCCAAAAACTATTGAGAAATAATAACTTTTTTGTTTATGTTAATTAGTTTTGGTTGAATTGGTGACCAAGAATTTTATCTTGAGCATAATCCTGATCTGTGTCCAAGTTTTTACTTTTTTTTGCTCTTCAGTAAATTAATCTCCCAGGAATCGATGCAGTTAAGAAAGTTACAGATATTTGTTTGTTGCATGACAACTGCCCTCGACTAATGAGAGCTGTTTTAATATTGATGATGCCATCAACAGGTATATGACAGAAAAATGCATTTTTGGAGAGGCAACACTACAATCCAGAGTAAACTTATTTAAAAAAAATCCATGACTTCACACAGCAATATACAGCCATTTACAAATTACATTGGCATTCAGTTGTCTATTTTTAAAACTTGCTCTTTAGTCTTATTACTTTTTAATAAAAGTTTCCTTGACGGCACTCTAACAGCAATTAATTTGATGGAATTCCTGAGCCTGTATTGTGGGAAGGTTTGTACGCCAGTAAAATGCTGCTTCAGCCTTCCTCCAAAGATCATGAAAGCTCAACTGCTGAGGTGACTCTGTTAGGTAGTGCATAGTAAGTTATGAAACAACAGCTATGGCTTATTTAGGAAGAATGCAGAATTGTCAATCTAATTTATAGTACCAAACATTAGCTGGAAATATAAAATCATTCTCAGTTCTGGGAATACAGGCCATGAAATAAATAAAGGCAGCGTGGGCATTTAATGGAAAGTCCTTGCGACAAAGAAACAAACAACAAGAATTGGAGAGAAAAGCTATTAACTATTGTTTGGAAATAAAAATGCTTGTTTTTAATCACAGTAGATTTAGTGACATTTCCAAAATATATGACACATTTGTTTAATTTGTGTGACATGTCTATTGAATGATAAAACTTGAGGCAACTAAAAATTTACTTCATAATCAATGTGAATTTTATTGATTGAGTAGTTAAGTTGCGATTTAAAACCTATTTGTTGGAAAAGTCATTAAACTCTCCCATGCTCTTCCAAAGGTCAAAAGAAAATAGAAATAACCTGCGTTATCAGCCAATTTAGTTGTCCAAGCTATAACCTTCCCAGGTGTTGGCGTAGAGGAACTGAAATATCTCAATGAGAAAGGGCATTTGGAAAATTTGTAAAACAATCCTGTGTAAATATAAACTATAATTTAGTTTGATCTTGTTAGAAACAGAATTACCTTTAAAGAAATTGCTCGAGACAAAAATTGAGAACAAAGAACATTTATTAAACAACAATGCAAAGTTGGGTGCTTCCCCTTACCATGGGAATACACACATACACTGGGGCTCACCCAACTTTTATACAGTAAATTTCAGTATCAGAATACCCTCCCCCTTACATTCTTCTGCCCCCTGGATGGGTTTGGCAGAGGCAATCCTTCCTGCCTACGTGCAGTTTCAGTATACTTGGAGGACCAGGGGGTATCCTGTCGGTGTCCCTTCATGTTATTGTCCTTATTCACACCTTCCTGATTCTCGGAGCTACAGTCTCTTGGTATGTAGAGTTGGCTCATCCTGTCTAGGGTTGGCTAATTTAATATGTATAACTTTGTAAATCTGTGTAAGGTTAACTAATTAGATATGTAGAACTTGGCACTTCTGTCTATCCAGACTACCTCAACTTCCTACATTCTATTGTTCCTTACCGCTCCTTATCTTATTCTTATGGTGGCTCATTGATCTTGTCACAAAGACTAGAAGATTCTTATGTTAATCGTGCTGACTCTGCTTTCCTGCATCCTAATTCCCAAGCTCATCCTGTTTGTACTGGTTACAGCCATTAACTGATGTATGAATTTTAGTTTCCTTCATGTTCATAATTTTAGATCAGTTTTATCATCTCTCACAATCTCATGATTAAACAATTATATTTATTTTTAGTCGTATGATGGTTAAAATTTGTTCACCCCCAAGATGCTTAAGTGCAGTGAGTGGTTTTATGGAGAAGCAGTGGGGCCCAGAAATGACTCCTTTATTGGCAGAGGAACCACAGCATGAGTCACCCCAATACTATTTGTCCAAGTCCCGTACAGGCCTAGATCAGGACTGCCAAATTTGCCTAACGCAATAGCCACATACAATAAACATCAGATGTTGGAGAGCCGGAAGACATGAAAAAATATTCCATGCACATTTTCACTCTTGCACATTTTGTTACAAAAAAATTATATTAGTATTAAGAAATATGTGTTGCTCCATTTAAATCATTCCTTTGAGCAAACATGAGTAATATTTTGTATCAATGGCAAATCTAGAATGCAAAATGATTCATTTTGTTTGGTTGCTACTTCTCATTTCAAATCCTACTTGCATGTCAATTTGAAATAGAATGTTGCATTTTTGGATTAGTCCCAACACTGTCAAATTGGTTTATTTTGATATAGATGCATATTACTAAAGAGTGTAATAGATTTGTGTTAATCTTTAAAGTTTAAAATATTTGGTTATAAAATATATATTTCTTAATAAAGTAAGTTATAGAATTAAAATATTGTATATGTATTCTTAATAGGTTAGTTGTGGGCTGGAGACAGGGTTTCCACACACACCATTGCATGAGAGAGAGAGAGAGAGAGAGAGTTCATTTTGGAGTTGATGCATCTGGAAAAACAAAGCCATAAAGTTGAAGAAGTATTCAAGAAAAACAGCTGAAGGAGGCATCTGTTTTTTTTAAATATTTTATTTTGAGAATATTCTATCAAGATGCAGTCAAAATGAAGAATAATCAAAAAGTAAAACATCAATATCCATAATATTTTTAAAAAATACAAATATCGATCTGCATGTGATGGAAGTGAAAAAGTCAACATGTGATTAATTCTTATAAAGAAAGAAAAATTACAATAATACTACAAAAATGCAATTTCAATGTCCATGTTGAACTAAAAGAAGAAAAAGTTAATCGAGAAAGAAGAACAAAATAAGAGGAACGCCTCCCACCCACCCCCCAAGATAGAAGAAGAAAGAGAAAAGTAAAAAGAGAGAGAATAAGAAAAAGATTGGCTTCACCTGGGATAAACCCCACTCCCATCAAGGAACAAATAACCTGACTTATCTAAGGTTCTCAGTGCTGCGAGGACGGGGGGTGGGGGGGCGTTGAGGGGGGGACATTTGGGGGGGGGGAGAGAGAGAAGAGACAGGAGGGGCCAATTGTTAAAGATTTAACCCTTGTATCTTGGGTATGAATTCCATATTCTTGAAAATGCATTGTACCTGTTTCTGAGGTTATAGGTGATCTTCAGGGGAACACAGTGATGCATTTCTATCTACCAATGGGCTAAACCTAGTTGGGAATCAGATTTCCAAGAAACTGCTATGCATTTCCTGGTCATTGTTTAATCAAATTTAACAAATTTCAATTGATATTTTGACAGCTTCATTTTGGGACTTGTGTCTTTTAAATTCACTAGGATCTTACCCAAATCTTCCCAGAAAGGCCTCATTTTAGGGCGTGACCAGATTGAACGCAAGAAAATACCTATTTCTTGACCACATCTAAAACATTGGTCTGATATTTCCAATTTCAATTTATGTAACTTTTGTGGAGTAAGATATAGCTGATGCAAAAAGTTGTATTGTACAAGTCGATACCTTACATTAATCATGTAAATCATGCAGTCCTGACATCTTGGATCAGCAAAATGGATCATGAAGACAAGTTTTATTGGTAAAATTGGAGTTGCAGAAGGTTGGTGAGAAGATAGCAGAAAACCTTGTATATAAATGGAATTCTAAATTATTATCTGGGCCTAACGAAGCTCCCTATTAAAGCATATAATTATGATATGGAATAAAATTAATGGTCAAATTGGGGTGGGGGTGTCTTTCACCTAAAAAACAGGTTTTTGTTTGTGGTCATCAGACATTCCAGCATCATCAACTACTTAAGCCTCTTGGAACAGCGATGAGGTCAGAGATTGTTATGGATATAAAGTGGTTTTGAAGAAAGGCAGGAGGTTTTGCAAAAATGAAACTAAAACCATGGTGATGTCATGTCACATGATGTCAGGAAACTATAAAATAAAGGCAGAGAGACATTTTGAAACCATCTGGAGGAAACCAAGCTTTCTGTGAAAAGACAGGATTGAAACAGTAGTCTTTGAAAAGAGAGGGAGATGCTGTTCTGTATTGTATCATCCTTATAGGAGATACACAACATAAGTGGCTTTTAAGTTAGATCACTTCCGATGGCTCTTTTAAGAAAAGAGAGGCAGCCTCACTTATGTCCAAAAGATAGTCACTGCTGTTTGAAAAAGAAATCACTGGGAAGATCACAGTTCTAACAAGATAGGGGAAAACTTGTGAAAATATTCATAAGAAGAAATATCCCTCTGAAAGACAGCTCATCAAAAGACTTGTAAGTTTAAGCAATCTGAAGGCATAATGTTTAAAAGTGCCTCATATTTACTTCTGAACTGCAATTTAAAAAAAATCCTTGGGTTCAACAAGATTTTTGAAACTGGACTTTGAAATGGACTTTTCAGAATCGAGCTTAAATTATCATGGTTTGGACTTTAATGCACACACATATTTACATAGTGGGATTTAAGATAGTTAAGTTTAGAGACGAGTAAGTAAAGTTATGTTATTTTCCATTGCTGTTCCTTTGTTAGTACAAATAAGAGTTGTTAGTTCATAACAACAGCCTTTTGCAAAAGGTAAATTGGTTTAAATAAGCAATATTTCAGGAAGCAGCCTTTTGTAATGTCAGCTCAGTTATATGGAATTGAAAATGTTTTGCATTATTCAATTCTGTGCATTGCCTCGCTGATATCAACTAGCAATGCTGATTTATTTACAGCCAAAGAACCTTAAAATTGTTCATTGAAATGTCTAATCTCTAATTTTCTGAGCCTTCCTATCCAAACCAGGGAAGACCAGTGAAGGGTTGGCTGGAAAGCTCGACTATTTTACCTGGAATATAATGTGGACAATTTGATAAGTATCTCAACAAATGTGCACAGTCAGTTCTCCATATTTAATTTCAAGGCAGTCTCCCATCTTGACTGTGAAGTGAACCCCTCTCCTCTTAGGCTCTAGTACACTGAAGTCCATTAAGCCACAGACCAGCCATGGCTGCACTGTGGGTAAGGTTTGGAAGTGAAGCCCCATCAATGCTTTGTTTTACTGGTCTTGCACTGCAAACCATTGGAGGACAGTCCCTATGTCTTTCATTGAACCTTACATTCAGATCACGAGTGAGCAACGGCCCCCAATTGGTTTCTATTTGTTTTCAGGTTTGCCGGTTGGTCTGTTTCAGTATTTTTCCCTCTGAATTGGTTTGGTTTTCAGCTAAAGAATCCTGGGTCATTTATATATATATATTTATGCAATTAATGCTGCATTTATTAAACTGTATGAATAATTTTTTTTGTGTTTTATTTCATCCATGTCCTGAGCATGTGCATCATTGCCATAGCAGTGTATATATATTTTTTGGAGGGCTGTAATAGTGTGTACCAAACTGAGTTTGGTTTGCATCAACACCTTCTCTGTATCATTCCAGTGGAAAAATGTAATTTTGTCTCGTGCATTTTTAATACTAACTCATGAGTTAAGAGTAATGACACCTTTAGAAGTAATCTAGTCACAGTTCGGCAGGCAGCAACCTCCTTTGAAGAAGACCGCATCTCACTGACAAAAGACAAAGGAGGAAAAACCCAACACCCAACCCCAACCCCAACCAACCAACCAATTTTCCCTTGTAACCGCTGCAACCGTGCCTGCCTGTCCCGCATCAGACTTGTCAGTCACTAACGAGCCTGCATCAGACGTGGACATACCCCTCCATAAATCTTCGTCCGCGAAGCCAAGCCAAAGAAAAAGAAAGTCACTGTATAAAAACAGAGTTGTTATTGTACCTTGGCAGTTAATTTCAAATAGGCTGGTTATCAAAACTGAATTTAACATTGCTAAGGAAGTCACTTGTTATATGCACAAGACAAATATCAGTGACAAAACTGCACTTAAAGCATCCTTAATTTGGTTAGGCACATTCAGGTGTCCGCAGAGAGGATACCTTTCTGTCACTTGTATGTGCCAGCTGATGGATAGCCGTCTACCAGCGATAGCCGGCTCCTTGGGACTGTGCCTAGTCCTGCCCACACTGCCTTGACGTCATTTACAATGCGTTAAGGCATGACTGACAACTTAGGCATGTCTCCCGCTGCTGGTCTTTTGCCCGCCCGACTCGTGCTGCCGGTCTCTTCCTCCTTGCCCACCTGACTCGCGCTGCCGGTCTCTCCCCCCTCGCTTGCTTGCCTCGCGCTGCTTGTGCTATGTGGAAAAAAAAAACCCCAGTCGATGGCTGATGACGTCATCAGCCTGCTCCCTGGCACCCCGGCTGCTTTCAGCTGCCACGGGGGATACTCTGAGCAGGATAAGGTTAGTCGCCCTCCTGGCTGGGTTCTCCAGTAATCAGATGGCCGCCCGACATCTGCACAGGAGTACAATAGCAGCTTTAAAATCTGGTATTGTGGCTATCTGAAAGTGCCTGTTGAGAATGTTGTGGTGAACAAGCTTATTGAATCGGTGGAGAATTAACTACACCTGGGACCTAGGCTGAGCTTGCCCCTGCCCCACCCTTTACTCAATAGAATAAAGTGACCTTAAATTGCATTAAATAACTATTGTTGAACTATGTAAGGTAGGAATTTAAATGTAGGCAACAACTTTTTTCAGAAATGCTTTCATGTAATCTGACTGGTATTGTCAAGTAATCAAGCTTAGTGTGGCGGGTTATATTCTAATTTTTTAAAAGAGAGGAAATAGTGGGGGTTTAGTGTAGATCACCACAAACAGTAACACTTCACATCTCATTTAAAGTGCAAGAGCTTTGCTGAAAGTGAGACATGAAGGCACCAGTGGTTTTGCAAAAAGACAATGGGACTGTTTTGGAAGGAATTTCAAAAAGAAGGTTCAGATAAACAGTCCAGGCTCAAAGTGCTGATAAAAATCTTTCAAGGTAAGGTTAGTCCTGCAAGAGGTTCTGGTTTTCACAAGCAGAGAGAGAGGAAAGTAAAAATTAGGATTTTCTTATTGGAGGGAGAGAGAATTCAGTTGGAGAGTTCAGCAGTGGCTTTTGGAGGCCGCATCATGGTAAGCTGGCTGGGGCTGGTTTAAATGCCATTTTGAAGATGGGTTGTGAGTTCTGAGTTCAGCCTGTTCAAAACCCCTTGTAGTCCTTACAAGAGGAAATGGCTGGCTAGAGTGTTTCTCCTGAAATAAGGGAAACAAGAGGAACTCTGTGGTGACCTGGAAGAAGAGGTTATTATTTGGAAAACCCATGATGGGGCAAGTTTCTTCGGCAAGACACTGAAGTAGTGATTGGAGGAAATCAGTTTGTGTGTGTCCTACGCACAACAAATCTCTCTCTGAAACCAACGAGAACCTTCCTGAGCAGCAACCATTTACCTTTCATTTACCTAGAGCCTGGTGAAAATTCATAAATGTTAAATTCTACACACAGTATAAGAATTGCCTGATACCAGTTAACTTGGAGGAGTGAGAAGTGAGATTGGACTGTGAATCAAAGAACTTTCCTTAACATGTACACACTGCATACAGGTGTACTTAGAATTAGAAGGGGGATAATTTGATAGTAAAAAGTTAAAGTTTGATCCTCCTTTATGTTTAAAGAAAATTAGAAGCAACTTTTGTTTAAGTAACCCATTTATCTTGGTGAATTTCTATTGCTGCTGGGTTTTGGGGTCCTACGGACTTGTAACAGTAGTCTTCACTTGAAAACAGTTTGCAGTTAAAACAGAATCCTTTACCTGTGCTTGAGAATAGCATAGCCAACTTCTCCTAATTTTCTCACCATTTTAAAGGGAGCGGTAAAACATGGACTTACTAAAGTAACATTCGCTCCCTTTCTTTAACCAGTATACAAGCATGTTAACACCAACTCGTGATGCAATAATGTTGTCATGGTAAAGAAAATCTTGCTGCTGCGGTACTAAGTCCTAAAAAGTTTATATGTTTGGAGCCCAATTTAGAAAAACAATAATATTTGTAATATTCTAGATATGAAAAAAATACAAAAGTACTGAAACTCCATCATTTTAAACTCCATCATTTTAAAAAAATTGCTCTCGGCCCCCTTCCGGGTCACTAGGCTCAAGCCTACTCAGCCTAATGGTTAATCCGCCACTGGCTATTGCAGTCCTTATGTGTTAGATTGCTGGTTCCAGGGTTTTCACCCAGTGAAATTATCACAAGCCATGCTCACAAGAACTACTATCATGAGCACTGACCTATACGATTCCTGTCTCAGCCAACATATTTCCATGAGCCGCTCATTATACGTCAAAGACCGTATGTGGCTCATGGTCCGTGGTCCCCCAGGTCGAGCTCTTCAATTGTGGTTTTGACACTGTGTTGAATGATGGTGTGTTTTCAAGTTCTCACAAGTTGTCACTATGTGGCTTAGCAGGTGTAATCTCTCTATTCTGCTCCTCAAATGGCAGAGCCCAATACAACTAAAACTCTTCCAGTCACAGGGGAATGTCGCTGCTGAATTATTCTGAGTGTCCAGAAATACAAGAAAATTCTTGTGACCTTAAATTGCATTAAATAACTATTGTTGAACTATGTAAGGTAGGAATTTAAATGTAGGCAACAATTCTTGTTTCCTTCTCATAAAATGTTCTCTCCTACTCTCTTCTCATAAAATGTTCTCTCCATGAGTATTGAGGTTGTGACCTTAACCCTTTGAACTCTGGCCATTTTTAACCTTTTATAAAGAGGACTGGGTCCATGCATAAACTACAAGGCGAACACCAGCTGGTGGTTTGGTATAAAACCAGTCCTGGAAAATGGGAACATGGAGTATATCCGCTCATTGGTAGTCCCTGAAAACCGGGACATGGAGTATCGGCGCTTTGTTGGTCGTCCCTGAAAACCAGGGTGCAGATTATATGCATTTGTTAGTCATCCCTGAAAATTGAGACAGGGAGTCCAAAGGGTTAATGCAGAATGAATACGTGTAAGGTTGTGAGATTGAATTTCTAGCCCAGGATTATTTATCTACAATTGGAGTTTACCGCTTGTTTTAATCTATAAATAGTCAACCCACCGAAAAATTGTAGAGAAACCCAGTGAAAGAATGTATTCAAGTGGTTTTAGAACATAGACTAGAGCAGCACTGTAAAAAGCTCTTGAAATCTTGTGTCCATACTGAAAATTATGGCCAAATTAAATTAAGACTCTGCTATGTGCAATGATACATAGCCATCCATCTCCTGCACATTTATATGTTTGTCTAGAAGCCTGTTAAATGCCACGATGGATCTGCTTCCTAATGACCTATTTCAGGCACCTATAAATGTGTTTTTTTTTAAAAAATACCACATACATCTCTTTTAAACTTTTCTCCATCACCTTAAATGCATGCCATGTAGCATTTTGTTTTTACCTGGGTGAAATATTCTGTCTGTCTACACCATCAATGCCTTTCATAACTTTATAAATCTATTAGATCTTCCCTCAGCCTCCAAAGCGCCAGAGAAAACAGCTCACGTTTGTATAACTTCTCCTCATAGCCTCTGAATCAGACAATGCTGATTTATATGGTAAAGTTCTCAGTAGTATCTACCTGCAGAGATCACAGCTGCAGGAATAGTAATGGTGGCCCAGGTGCAGACCCCTGGAGAGTGAGGAGCGGAGGCAAAGGGCTCTTGCAGGGTCCAACTGCCAGGCTCGACTGCTGTCAGTTCCGTACAGGCTTTGAACTTTACTTAAAATTCCGTGACTGCGGGGTCTGCACCCAAATGGCAGTACCACAAGGGGTTGCAGACTCCAGGGAAGCGACGGACAGGCCCAGGGCATCAGAAAGTGGGGAGACCATTCCCCCGTCTGAGACGTCCTACAAGACTGTGACCTAGCGGCGGGCCAGTTAGGGGTTCTGGAATTGGAGACAGAGTGTGTGGCATCTTTGGAATGTTGGATCTTGGGAATGCTGTTGCATCTAGGGCAGGTTCAAGATGGATGCCATCACATGAGGTCTGGTTTGTGTGTGTTCTGTCTTGGTGCTGTTTTATTTAGTTAATAAATCTACATGTAGTTGTTTAATAAAGAATCCAAGTTTCTTTATTATAATAAAAGAAACATCACATATGGTTTGAGAATTGAACAGTACTTCCTGATCAACATGGATACGATGAGCCAAAGGACACATTTCTGTACTATATTTCTTTATTGCTGTGGTTCTAAGTATGGATTTCAATTAAGACTCAGTCAGAATAATCACAAAAAAGAAAAAAATAAATAAGAATATATTGATCATCCTTGAAAGATTTGGGTCACACACATTTCTTAAAGCTGAAATGGAAGACATGGCTATGCATTGATGTGGCCAGGGATGTATTTTCCCAAATATGAACAAATAGGAATTTTATTCCCAAAAATTGGGAATCATTGCATTGCCAAAATGAAATTCATTTCCAACATTAGGTTGTTTACGGAAGGCATCACGTCATACTTGTTGAGCTTTATTCAATAAAGTTTGGCGATGTAAAAATGAAAGCATTACCTTTTTTCTGAAAAGACTTGGAAAAAGGAAAGAAAAACAACATTTCTATTCTCATGAGTGATTTTGTTCAGAGGAGAGATGGAGAGTGCCAAAGGGGTAGATTTCTGCTGATGAACCACATGCAGTGGGTTTTGCCTCTCTTCAAACATTGGGTTCTTCTGCTCATTATTTTCCATTGCAATTCCTACCTCCAAACCCTACAGAAAAAAATAGTTTATGTACCAAATGAATGTTTCTCCCTTGATATATCTGTTGGTAATCTTACTTTCAAGGCGGATACCTTTAAAGGTGCCAGATTCAGCTCTTCTGATCACTCCTTGTGATACAAAGACTTTTCTGTGTACACCCAATACACAGGAGATTATGGGCCCTACAGTAATTCTAAATACCTATGCCCTACAATATGCCAAGGGTTTTAGTCAACACCATGGAAGAATGCACTAGGACATATTATCCATAAAAAAATCTGTATGTTTAATTCAATTAACCTCTGCCTCCCTGAGTTTCTTTCAACCATCAGTGTGATGGAATAAATATTAATTGTGTCATTAGGTAAGTGCTCAGATCAATTTCTCATAGGACTGATTTTGCTCTACACCACATCAGAGTCTTGCTTCTTATATGATTATCACAATTGAATATTAGGGGACTTGAACAGGGGTACCAGACCAATATCCCAGAGGAGATGTGGGTAACTATCCTCTGCACCAAGGTAGGAGTTGACTGAGAAAACCATTATATTTGCCTAAATGAAAACAAAATAGACACATCCAAAACAATATTGCTTCTAGTGTTGCTCTGGGATCTCTTTACAATGAAGTTAGTTGCATTGCCCATCACAACCTTTCCAATAATAAAGCATATCTTGTGCAGTTTAGAGCCAGACATTTGCTGCCAGATAGTAGCTGAAATTAATCTCTGTTAACTTCTTAACTGCTAGGTAAAGATTAAATCCATAGATGATTTATCACATTTGATCATTCACCTGGTTGGGTACAACTGCAATGCGAAAGCTGATTCCTAAGACCAAGCATCTTGACCCCCTTGTAAATGCTCAGAATTCCTATTTAACATTTGGCACTGGATAGGTAGAAACCTCTTTCACTCAAATACAGTGAAGATTGAGTCATTGCTCTAATTCACTGTTGCAACCTACCAGCTCCATTCTTCACCCTGACAAGATTCTGAAAGCCCACAAGACCGTTCTCAGCCTTAAGTCATAGATAATTCTTCAGATTACTGCTAACTGCTAACTGCCTTCATCACACTAGCCAGTCACATGCCTGACTTGGCTCTTCTGCAGGTGAAACCTCCACTTATGCCTTTATTACTGTGAAACTTGACTAGTCTATCTAATATCTTGCTAAGACCTTTTATCTAACCTTCTATAAAATTTAACTTGCGCCAATTCCTGTTCACTTAATTATCTTTGCATTTGGTCACCCAAATTGACACCCAGTAAAACAAGCTTTAAATTTTTTAATTGTGGACCATGCTTTCAATCCCCTCTCTGATGTCATTGGTTCTTATCTCATGCAGTCATGCAACCCATCCAGGGATTTTCGCTTCTCTAATTTGGGTCTCTTTGGCATCCCTGTGTTAAATCACAGGCAGATACATGGACCCAGATTTCTGGAATTCCTTTCCAAATCCAACTAATCTATCTCGGTTGTCAGGCAAATTTAAAGACTGTTGGGAGAAACTAAAGGCAGACTCCTTGTAATCCAAAATGGTCCAGGTTGCCCTGCAATGCACCAAAAATGCAACTCATGGAACAACATAATCACATGGAGTTGTATGGGAGATTTGCAACATGAGTTGAATTTTCCATTTAGTAGGCAACTGTATTTCCTGGAAGAAGTGACTTAAGACACTCTGAATATCCTACTTGTTTGGAAAAAAATACATTCTGAACCTCAGTGAGGTTCCAGGCAAGAAACAAAATGTTTGATTTCTAAGGGGATTAGAAGACAATTAAAATCAGGTGATGAGCCTCCATCATAAGTGACAAAATTGTCCAATGCCCATCAAGTATGTCAATAAAGCAGAAATACCTGGCTATCAAGAATGGAGTGAGTTTTTCTCTCTGGTTGGAAACACATTTAACTTCGCAATGCCAATTCAGATCGACAAAAGATTTTGCAGAATAGTGCACATGATGTATAAGATAATTCATCTTAAACTATCCCCTACAAAGCTTGTACAATATACATTTTCGGTATGTACAATGCACAGGTTATGTTTTCCATACTACCTTCTCGGTGTACGATAACGAGAGGAATGGAACAAAATCTGGAGTTCACTTCGGATTCATTTTAATCATTTTTTTTTCTTTTTGAAATATTTTATTAATTTTAATAAATAACTCATACAAACAAAAATATAGTATGGACAATTACATAAACTAAATAAGATATTATGTATATCACTAATATAAATTGTAAATCATATCCATAATTCATACACTTTATAGTATGTACTTTTTTGAAAAAAATATTAATAAAAATAAAAGAAGAAAATTGTAGAGGTGAAAAACTCAAATCTCATGTTGCCAGATGACTAGTATTAAAAGGATAACAAAGGTAAAAAAAAAATAATTTAAGGAACATGGAAAAGATTAAAAGTCAAACAATTTAATTACATTGGAGTAAAATTATAAAGTAATTTATAAATGACCCCCATAACTTCTGGAATCTTATATCTGATGAATAACAAACCATTTGCTTGTGCAAACAGGACATGATGTCACGCAACCACTGATCATGAGTAGGCGGGGCAGCATCCTTCCATTTAAGTAAAATCGCACATCTCACCAAACGAGAGGCAAAAGAGATGGTGAGACTCTGAACCAAAGACAACATAGAATCATTCCCTTCTGTTGTACCGAAGAGGGCCACTGAAGGATTTTGTGTTAAATCTTTTGATAAAGTATGGAAAACCTCTCTCTAGACTAGGACAAGTTCGGAACATATGAATTAATGATGCTTCTCCACTCTACATCTCTCACACCAGGGAGTCAAACAGAATAAAAATGAGACAATTTATCCTTAGACAAATATGCTCTATGTACCACTTTAAATTATAATAGACAATGTCGAGCATATAATGAAGAGCTATTAACCAACTTAAGAATTATTTCCCAATCCACATCCAATATAGTCGAATTTAAATCCTTTTACCGAGCATTTTTTGATTTTAAATAACAAAGTCTGATTTAAACATAACAAATTATTGTAAATAATAGATATTAAACCTTTATGAGAAGGCATTAAGCTAAAAACTCATCCACAAAATTTGATTCAGGTGCTCGTGGGAAATTAGAAACTTGAGATTCAAGAAAATGCCGGACTTGCAAATATCTAGAGATTTGGGCAAGTTAAATTTAGCAGTAATCTGTTGAAATGATGCAAAATATCCATCAATGAACAGATCCTTAAAGCATCTATACCATCCTCTATACCATCTCTGAAAAATAACATCATGTAAAGACGGTTGAAAGAAGTGATTGGATATGGTAGGACTTAAAAGAGAAAAAATATGGAATGTAAAATGTTTTCTAAATTGTCCCCAAATTCTCATAGAACATTTAACAATTGGGTTATCTATTAATTTAGTGGAGAATGGAAGTGAAGAGACCAGAAGCGCTAAATTAGAATTTTTTTTGGGGGGGGTTTGGGAATTCAGGTCCATTAATATCCATAATGGGTAGTTAGATGATTATAAAAGCAGGATGAACATGTAAGACTTTGTATATTGACTGCCTAGTAGTAGAATCTAAAGTGAGGTAGAGCCATTCTACCATCATTCTTAGATTTCTGAAGAAGAACTTTATTAAGCTTAGGATACTTACCCTTCCATATGTAAGATGATATGGCTGAGTCAAGTAAGTAAAAAAAATTATTTAGGAACAAATATTGGAACAGATTAAAAAAATATAAAAATTTAGGGAAAATATTCATTTTAATAGAATTTATACGACCAACTAGAGTTGTAGACAAAGGTAACAGTTGGGTCAGGGAATGTTTCACTTGCATAAGCATAGCTAGATATTTCTCCTTAAAAAGATGCTTATAATTCTTTGTAATTGTAATACTAGGATAAGTAAGCTGATTTTGAATAACCTTAAAAGGAGAATCACCACACACTGCTGTAGAAAAATTCAATGGAAGAACTTTTGGCCAAAATTCTAAAATATTGGCTAAAATTTTAGCTAACAAGATTGAAAACATTTTACCATGTTATTTCTGAAGATCAAATGGGGTTTATTGAAAACATATACCTATTTTAATATACATCATTTGATGAATATTATGTATTTGCCTTCCGGGAAAACTCTTCAGTGTATCCTTTAATTAGATGCTGAAAAAGCTTTTGATCGGATAGAATATGACCCTTAAATTTTAGTTTTGGTTCTGATTTTATTACATGGGTTAAACTATTTTATTTGTGACCCTCTGCCACAATTCTCACTAATTTACAAGAATCTCAACCTTTTAATCTGACAATTAAACCATTGGCAATTGCATTTTGTGAGTGCAAAGATATCTTGGTGATATGGCGGGAAGGGATTGAACATAAGGTCTCTATGCAGATTATCTACTTTACATTTCAAATCCAATCACTTCCCTTCCCCATATGATGTCATTACTATCGCAATTTAGTCAATTCTCAGGTTATAAATGAAATGTGCATTTTAATCATTTTCAGCATGGATTTCCTCTTGAAATATTGTTTGGAAAGCATATTTTTTCATAGAAATAAACTTCAAACTGCTCCAAGTTGGAAGTGATAAGCAATGAAACCTATTTGTACTTATTACAGCTGATAAGGCTCTGTGGCTGCTTTTGTATTTATCCAGTTACTTTAAGAACAATGCCCAAGGTTGCATCAAATACACCACAAAATGTTATTTTAAGAATATGAGTAACTTTTGTTTTCCTTGATGTGTTTAGTTCAGATCTAATTTATCACCCAGAATTTTCAGTGACCAATCATATTCTGTAACATGAATAAGATGATGATCCAGAATGTGTCCTGTGCCTCCCTGAATCCAATATTGCCCCTGCCAATTCATGGTGAAGCGTGTGGGTGATAATGAAATTGCAATAAGCACTGTATTTATTTCTCGTCTCATGTTACTTTCCATGAGATTCGTGCTGATATAAAGCTTGCTACAGGGTTGTAAAGCAATGATGAGAAGATGAAAGAAGGCTTTAAAAGCCTTCAGCTCTGCCGATCTTAAATTTGAACCTTTGAAAAATTGCTTAACTCTGAAATTATAATTTTTGCTCTTTTGTTCCGGATCCAAAGATTCCATCATCTGCCTTGTGCCTTTTTTTTTTGTCAGGGGCTCATGTTTCCTCTATTTCAATATCTTTCCCTTTTGATAATTTTCAGCAAAAGGAAAAGAGTGGTGATGTGGGCCAGTGACACTAACTTGGCGTTATAAGTATCTGCTGATACTTATCATCACCTGATGTGATAACATACCTGAGGGGACTTCACTCTCGCAAAGGAACCTATTGCTCAGTAAGGTTACATTTAACAATAACACACAGAAATGCTGGATGAACTCAGCCAGCCTCGCAGCAGCTATAAGAGGGAAAAGATATATTTCTGACATTTCAGGTTTGAGCCTTTCTTCAAGGTAGAAGAAAAGAACAGGAAGGTATCTGACTAAAGATTGTGAGATGGGAGGAGTCCAGACCAACAAAATGTGTTAATTGGATAGGATAATGGGAAAGGCGAGAATTGCTTTTGGCTCTGTCAAAGGAATCAGAGGGAAAAGGGAAACAAGAGAGAGAGAACTGGGGGAAAATCAAGGAGTAGAAGAAGGGAAAGGGAGGTTTAAAAGAAACCAGAGAATTTGATGTTTATGCCATCCAGTTGGAGGGTGCCCAGATGGAAAATGAAGTGTTGTTCCTCAATATTGCAGGTGGTCTCAGTCTGGCACTGCATGAGACCGTGGACAGAAATATCAGCAAGGAAATGGGAGAGGGAATGGAAATGAGTGACTGGGAGATCCACCCTTCCCCTCTTCTTCCCACTGTCGCCTTTCCCCCAATTCTCTCTCTCTTCCCTTTCCCATCTGTCTTCGTTCATAGTGCCAAAATCAATTCTCACCATATTCAATTAACACCTTTTGTTGGTGTGGAATCCTCACTGTCCCAATTTTTAGTCTTTATTCTGATGTCTTCCTGTCCTTTGCTTCTACCTTGAAGAAGGGATCAGGGCCGAAACATCGCTAATATATCTTTACCTCCTACGGATGCTGCGAGACCGGCTGAGTTCCTCCAGCATTTCTGTGTGTTTTTATTGAAATAATAGTGACTGCAAACGTTCACGTTTCACTACATTTAACAAATGTCCTTAATCATTGGGCCTGTCATTAATCAGCTCTCAGTTTTGCTATCACAGGATTATTCTTGGATGCCTCTCAGGGTATTCGTCATGCAGCTCTGTCTAGCTGTATTAAGCAAGTTGGAGAATTGTTTTTCATTTGTTTCAAAAAATATAGGGAAATTCCTTCCCATTAGATAAATAGTCATAATGCAATAGAATAGCAAGACAGCTAGAACTCCAGGCTATCAGAGATTATATTCATTTGGAATCATCTATGGGGTATTTGCTTGATTAATGCTTACTGACTACAGTATCACTCTCCACAGTTCGAAGCTAATTTGCAATCAACAAAGCACCATCGTGCAACAGATTGCTTGGAGCTTCCACCCTGTGTTCATTTTAATGCAGGGCACTGTGCCACCACTTGCTTTATTTTTCTTTTCAAAACCTCTTTATTGATTTTAATTAAAAAATGCATACACACATATTAATCCAATACATGGGGTGCAATGTAAAAAAAGACATAATTTGTACTTCTCAAATAATACGTTGAACATACATAGCATAAATTGTGTGTACCCTTCTCAATAAAACCTATTTTAAAAATATTACAAAAAAAAACAGAAGAAAAAAAGGGACCCCCCTCCATTAATCAAACCCTTCACTCTAAACAATGTTAACTTGCATGATTAATGTACATAGGAAACAAAAGATGACATTCGGAAACCAGGAGCATCCAAACACCCTAAATCTTTAAATTATGGTAATACCTCATGAATTGGTCCCACATCTTGTAAAAAATTCACCTTTACATCTGATTTTTTCTAAACTTAGGATGGACATGAACTCCTGTAACCAATGAGCATGGGTAAGTGGAATACTATCTTTCCATTTCTTCAAAATTGCCCGTTGAGCTATCAATGAGGTAAAAAGCTAAAATTTGCTTCTGAGATGGTCAGTAATATTTCTTCTTGAGAAAAAGAAACAAATAAAGCAATTAAGGGGCATGGGTCTAATTTGACCTTAAAAATAATTGATAAAGTTTGAAAGTAATTTTTTTCTAAAAATTTTCTAAACGTCTGCAGGCCCAAAACATGTGGATTAATGAAGTCTCAAAAATTTTACACTAATCACATAATGAATCAATATCAGAATAAAAGTGAGATAGTTTAACTTTTGAAATATTTGATCGATGCACCACTTTAAATTATAACAGGCAAAGTTGTGTACAAAAGGAGGATTCGTTAATCAAATTTAGAACAATATCCCAGTCCTTGTCTGGAAGTGACAAATTCAAATCATGCTCCCAATAACATTTGATCTTAACTAGCAAAACTATTCTCAAATCCATCAAATTACTATAATTAATTGATATTGAGCCTCTATGATAAAATTAAGTCAAAAAGTAAATCAAGAATGTTTCAGAAATCCATGGAAAATCAAAGAGCTTGTTCTGAACAAAATGTCTAACTTGTAGATATCTGAAAAATGACTATTGGGTATTTTAAAATTTACCCTCAGTTGTTCAAAAGAAGCAAAATTATTTGAAATAAAAAGATAATTAATTTAAAGTCTACACCACTCCCTAAAATCAGCATCTAACAAAGAAGGTTTTAAAAAAAATGATTAACTATAATAGAGAAAAAAAACCATAGATTCCTAAGAATTTTTAACATTGTGCCCATATTCTCAATCTATGCCTCATTTTTGGATTGCTTGTTTATTCAGAAAAAGAAAAGGCTAAAAATGAACCTATGGTTGCCAACATAGATTTTTTTTTCAAGAAAAATTCAATTCCATTTCCACTCAAGAAGGGCAGTCAACTAAATTATCAAATTTTAACAAAAGAAGCAAATTATGTACATTGACTACCAAAAAGTAGAATCTAAAGTTTGAAGTGACAGTCCTCCACCTTTAGATTTTTGAAGATGTGCTTTGTTTAAATGAGGTTGTTTTCCTTGCTAAATATATGAAGAAATAAACAAATCAAGTGAATAAAAAAAATTTAGGGATATAAATTAGTATAGTCTGGAAAAGATATAAAAAATTTAGCAATATATTCATTCTAATCTAATTAATATGTCCAACCATAGTGATAAACAAGGTGTGACCATCCCGATAATAGTGCTTTAATCTGATTGAATGTTGCGGAAAAATCTTCCTTCAATACATTTTTATAATTCTTAGTAATTTGTAATTCCAAGGTATCTCAATAGATAATTTATTAACTTGATTGGGAAATTGGAATATCTTAAAGACAACCTCTTTAGGAGTAATAATTCACTCTAATGCAAATTTATTTTATAGCCTGAAAGTTGGCCTATATGGGCAAATAAAGTTAATATATTTGGTATAGAAACCTCTGGATTTGCAATAAAAAACAAAAGATCACCTGTATATAAAGAAACTTTGTATTCAACAACCATTCCTAATTATCCCTGAAAAATCTCTACACTCCCGTAAAGCTGTAGCAAGGAGTTCTGCTACAAAGTCAAAAAGCAACAGGTTTGAGGGGCAACCTTGGCAAGTTCCCCGATAGAGCCTAAAAAATGTTGACTGTTGCGAGTTGGTACAAATTGTGTTCATGGAATAAAAAAGGTAAGAAAGGTAGGATGGAGATTAGGGTAGAAGGTAAAAAAGAGAATATATGTGAGGGTCATTCTCTGAGATGCATATATTTTAATGCAAGAAGCATAGTGAACAAGGTAGATGAGCTGAGAGCATGGATAGATACTTGGGGTCACGATATTGTGGCAATTAGTGAGACCTGGCTACAGGAGGGGCAGGACTGGCAACTTAATGTTCCGGGATACATTTGTTTTAGATGTGATAGATCAGGGGGTAAAAAAGGAGGAGGAGTTGCTCTGCTTGTTAGGGAGGACATTACTGCCGTGAGGTGGCACGATGGTATGGAGGGATCGACCAGTGAGGCTGTTTGGGTGGAATTGAGGGGTGGAGGAGGCAAGAGGGTGCTAATAGGGGTGTATTACAGACCACCAAATGGGCCAAGGGAATTAGAGAAACAAATTTGTAGGGAGATAATGTATATGTGTGAAAATCATAGGGTAGTGATCATGGGAGATTTTAACTTCCCACACATTGATTGGGATACCCATACGGTTAGAGGGCTGGATGGGCTGGAGTTCGTTAAATGTGTTCAGGATTGTTTTCTAAATCAGTTAGTAGAAGAACCGACTCGGGATGGTGTAATACTGGATCTCCTGTTAGGGAACGAGCTAGGTCAGGTAGCGGACATTAATGTTGGAGAACCAATTGGGTCTAGTGATCATAATTCTGTTAGTTTTTAGGGTAGTTTTAAGGAAGAGCAAGGAGAGGCCTAAAGTTGAGGTTCTGGATTGGAAAAGAGCAAATTTCGAAGGAATAAGAAGGAATTTGGGGAGTATTGAGTGGGACAGGATATTTTCAGGTAAGGATGTTAATGAAAAATGGAGGATATTCAAAAAAGAAATTTTGAGGGTACAGAGTAGTTATGTCCCAGTCTGGATCAAAGGAAAGGCTGGAAGTCATAGGGAGGCTTGGTTTTCGAGGAATATTGGAAATTTGGTTAGGAGAAAAAGGGAGGTGTACAAGAGGTATAAAGAGCAGGGAGCTGAGAAGTTGAAGGAGGACTACAACAAGGAGTGCAGAAGGAATCTTAAGAAGGAAATTAGAAAGGCCAAAAAAAGGCATGAAGAGGCTTTGGCTGACAGAGTAAAAATAAATCCAAAGGGCTTCTATAAGTACATTAAAAGTAAAAGATTAGTGAGAGATAAAATTGGACCCCTTGTAGATAGCGAGGGTAGGCTGAGTGAGAAGTCTGAGGAAATGGGGGAAATTTTGAATGATTTCTTTGCCTCGGTATTCACTAGGGAAAAAAATGTTGAACCAGTTGAAGTAAAGAAAAATAGTGGGGAGGTCATGAAGCATATAAGGATAACCGAGGAGGTAGTGATGGCTGTGTTAAAAAAAGATAAAGGTGGATAAATCTCCCAGACCGGACAAAATATTCCCTAGGACACTCAGGGAGGCTAGTGGACAGTTAGTGGGGCCATTAACAGAGATATTTAGGATGTCACTGGCCACGGGGGTGGTACCAAAGGATTGGAGGGTGGTGCATGTGGTTCCTCTGTTTAAGAAAGGGTCCAAATGCAAACCTGGGAATTATAGGCCTGTAAGTCTGACGTCTGTGGTGGGCAAGTTGATGGAAAGTGTTCTGAGGGATGCTATTTACAAATTTTTGGAGGTACAGGGATTGATAGGGAGTAATCAGCATGGTTTTGTCAGGGGTAGATCATGCTTGACAAACCTGATTGAGTTCTTCGAGGGGGTTACAAAAAAGGTTGATGAAGGGAAAGCTGTGGATGTTGTCTATTTGGACTTTAGTAAAGCTTTTGACAAAGTTCCCCACAGGAGGTTAGGAAAAAAGGTGGAGGCATTAGGTATAAATAAGGAGGTAGTGAAATGGATTCAGCAGTGGTTGAATGGAAGGTGTCAGAGAGTAGTGGTAGAAAATTGTTTGTTCAATTGGAGGCCGGTGACTAGTGGAGTTCCTCAGGGTTCGGTCCTGGGTCCATTATTATTTGTTATATATATTAACGATCTGGATGTAGGGGTAGAGAATTGGATAAGCAAGTTTGTGGATGACACAAAGATTGGTGGTGTTGTGGACAGTGAGGTAGATTACCGTAGATTAAAAGGTGATTTAGGAAGGCTGGAGGTGTGGGCTGAGAAATGGCTGATGGAATTTAATACAGATAAATGTGAGGTGCTACATTTTGGAAAGGCAAATTTAAATAGGTCATATACATTGAATGGTAGACAATTGAGGAGTGCAGAGCAACAAAGGGATTTAGGAGTTATGGTAAATAGTACCCTCAAGGCTGATACTCAGGTAGATGGTGTGGTGAAGAAGGCGTTTGGAATGTTGGTCTTCATAAATCGGAGTATTGAATTCAAGAGTAGGGAGGTTATGATGAAATTGTACAAGGCATTGGTGAGGCCAAATTTGGAGTACTGTGTACAGTTTTGGTCACCAAATTATAGGAAAGATATAAACAAAATAGAGAGTGCAGAGAAGGTTCACGAGAATGTTGACAGGATTTCAGGGTCTGAGTTACAGGGAAAGGTTGTGCAGACTGGGGCTTTTTTCTCTGGAGCGTAGAAGATTGAGAGGGGACTTGATAGAGGTGTTTAATATTTTAAAAGGGACAGACAGAGTAAATGTGGATAGGCTTTTTCAATTAAGAAAGGGGGAAATTCAAACTAGAGGACGTGGTTTAAGATTGAAGGGGGAAAATTATAAGGGGAACATGAGGGGAAATTTCTTTATGCAGACGGTGGTGGGGATGTGGAATGAGCTTCCGGCAGACGTGGTCGAGGCGGGATCATTGGTTACATTTAAGGAAAGACTGGATCGTTACATGGATAGGAGGGGACTAGAGGGGTATGGACCGGGTGCTGGTCAGTGGGACTAGGAGGGTGGGGATTTGCTACGGCATGGACTAGTAGGGCCGAACTGGCCTGTTCTGTGCTGTAAATGGTTATATGGTTAAGTAATTTAATCCATTTGATAATGTTTGGGCCAAAATTAAACTTTTTTAAAATAGCAAACTGATAGTCCTATTTCACCCAATAAAAAGCCTTCTTGGTGTCTAATGAAAGAACACATTCAAAAGCAGAAGTGGAGGGTAAATATAATATACTCAATAATCTATGTATATTATAAGGATAATGATTTTCAATAACAACCATTTCATCTGGACCAATAATTAATTGTAAAATATTCTCTAATCTACACGCCAAAATTTTAGATAATATCTTCATAAATAATGAAACAGGTCCGCGTGAAGCACATTTCACAGGATCTTTCCTTTTTTTTCCAAAATAAGAATTATAAGCTTCATTCAAAGATGATCGTAGCTTCCCATTTTTTAAAAGAATCTTCAAACTCCGAATTTAAGTGAGGTGTAAGCCATTTGTAAAAAAGATTTATAAAATTCCACTGGATAACAATCTAGTCTTGGAGATTTACCAGATTGTAAGGAGGAAATAACTGATAAAATGTCCTCCTGAGAAATAGGAGCCTCCATTTATGACTGTTCTGAGAGAGCAAAGGTAAATTAAGGCAATCTTAAAAGTTCAAGATTAAAGAATAATCTTTATTAAATTCATACATGTAAAGTTCCGAGTAAAATTCTCTGAAAGTATAATTTATTTAAAAAAAAAGTCAATAGTGGCATCTTCCATTCAAATCTTAATAATTTGATTTTTCTTGGCAGATATTCCCTTTAATTGTCTGGCCAACAACTTACCTGATTTTTCCCCAAGAATGTAAAAATAACAATTACTCTTCAACAATTGCTGTTCAATATGGTAGATAGAGAGGTCAAATTTAGTTTTTTAGTTCTACTCTCCTTTTATATAAATTCAGAATTTCACCTTGAGCAAATTCTTTATCAATTTGTTTAATCTGATTAATTAATTCCAGCCTTTCCTTATTGGTCGTCTTAATATTAGCTGTTTAAGAAATAATTTGACCTCTCAAATAAGCTTTCGTTAGCATTCCAATCAATCAAATTAGACATCATTGGAGAGGAGTTAGTTGCAAAAAAAAAACCTGTATTTGCTTCTCCATAAAATTTAAAAATTACATCTCTGCAATAAAGTGGTATTAATCTCCATTGCCTTTTTGTAAGAGGAATGTCAAAAAAAATTCAAAGTCAAAATGACAGGAGCATGATCAGACATTTCTTAGTATTCACATGATTTTATCAAAGAAATCACTTGTCAATTAAAAAAAGAATCAATTCTAGAATAAGAACATTGGACTTTTGGAAAAAAGGAATATTCTCTATTGTTAGAATTTTTAAAAATGCCATACATATCTGAAACACCAAGATTTGATTTAAAAAAAAAGAGTGATTTCAACTCCAGAATTGTAAAGAACTGGTTTGGAAGAAGAACAATCAAAAAGTCACTCCCCAAATAGAGGCAGTATCATAGTCAGCCAAAACTCCATGGGCTTCCATTTGGGAGTTTAAAAAAACATTTTACCATTCTTCAAGATGATTCTCAATCATGCCAGAAACATCAACGCTGGTCTAAAATCTTTATTGTGAAATTCTGACATGTCCTCGTGGTATTTTTTCCGCATCTCCTCGACCTCCTGGCAAAAATCTTCAACCAGGCTGATATGTGTCCCGGATAACTCAAGTCTTCCTTTCAACGAGCTTTTCGGATGATCTGTTCTTTTTGCTGGAAATAATGGAAGCGAACAATCACTGGCCTTGAACGGTCTCCAGGAGATGGCCCTGGAAATGGTGCATGATGTGCACTGCTGAGTAAAGGGTCCACTCCCAGCAGCTCTTTTCCCAACACCTTGGGAAGTAGTTTGGTGAAAAATTGTACAGGTGACTGCCCTTTCTCCATGTCCTCTTTTACTCCTATATGGATATTATTACATCTGCTTTGGCTCTCTAGATCGACCAGATGCAACATTAACTTTTTTTTACTGGAAGCCATTTCCTTCAATATAGCTTCAAACTGTTCCAGTCTGTTATTCACAGAGTTCCTCTCAATCTTAATAGCGATTTCCATAGCAATCAGTCACTCTTCAATTTTTGGAATTGCTGTTAAAACGTTGTCAAGCTTATCGATTTCATTATAGAACCGTTTCATGGCTTCCATTAATTTTTTCGTAAGTTCTTGCGATTGAATATTTATCATTATAGAAAACGTTTCAATAATAGTCATCTTCTCTTCAGCTTCATCTTCCTTGGTCACTTTTGCTCTCTTGACTGCTTTCCTAGACATTTCTTGGCAGTAGCAGTAACAACAAACAGTTATTTTGGTATTAAAAAAATTGAGTTAAAAGTGGAAATTATAAGGTTGACAGGAGCATGGGCCCCAGCTGTGTCTGCCTTTTTGTTGGCGATGTTGAACAATCCATGCTACAAACCTACACAGGCAAGGTTCCTCAACTCTTCCTCCACTACATTGACAACCACATTGGTTCTGCCTCATATACCCATGATGAGCTTATCAACTTTATCTACCTTGCTGCTAACTTTCAACCCAACCTCAAATTTACTTGGCCCATCTCGAGCAACATTCTCCCCATTTTTGATATTTCTGTCTCCATCTTGGGAGATAAACTCGCTACAGACATTTTCTTCAAACCCATGAACTCCCACAGTTACCTTGACTACAGTTCTTCATAACCTGTCTCCTTTAAGGATCCTTTTCTTTTCCCACAATTCCTCCATTTCCATTGCAAAATCTGCTCCCTGGATGAGCGCTTCCATTGCAGAATGTCCGAGATGCCTTCCTTCAATGAATGTGGTTTTTCCTCTACTGCCATGAACTCAGCCCTCACCTACATTTCCTCTACTTCCTGCACATCTCCCCTAGACCCCCCCTCCATCCCTAGTGTGGGATTCCCCTTGTGCTCACCTACCACCCCACCAGCCTCTGCATCTAACATATTATCCTCTACAATTTCTGCCACCTACAAATGATCTCAACACCAGACACCAAGACACATCTTCTCTCATCCACTCTCCATGTTCTGCAGCTCCCTCCAAGATTCACTCATTCACTCATCCCTTCCTTCTAATTGCCCTCTTGGAACTTAACCTTGTGACTGCAAGAAATGCTACACTTAAGCTCACACCTCCTCCCTCATCATTACACGTGTCCCCAAAAAGCCCTTCCAAGTTAATCAACACTTCCACTTGTGAATTTGCATCTGGTACTTCCATTGTGACCTCCTCTACATCGGAAAGACTGGTAGGAGACTGTTTTATTGAGCACCTTTGCTCTGTCCGCTGCCAGTGGTGAACCATTTTAATTCTACACCCTATTCCCATGCCAATACGTCTGTCCTTAGTTTTATGCATTCCAAAACTGAGGCCACCAGAAAATTGGAGGAACAACACCTAATATTCTGTCTGGAATAATCTCTAGCCAGTTGGCATCAACATCAACCTCCAGTTTCTGATAAGCCCCTCCCCTGTCTTCCTCTTTTTACCTAACCCTGTCTTCTTTCCTCCAGCTCTCCCTCCCCTTCCCTCTCCATTTAAAGAGCTACCCCCTCCCCTTTTCATTTTAATTTTTTTCTCCTGCCCTCCTGTCCACATGACCTGTTGGCCTGTGCTCCTCCCCCTGCCCCTTCTTCCCTTTTCCCTCCACCTGTCTGCTTTCTGCTCATGTCTTTATGAGTGGTCAGGTGCAAAACGTTAGGTATATACCTTTACTTCCTATAGACGCTACGTAACCTGCTGAGATTTTTCAAGTACTTTTGTGTAATATACTGCCATCATAGTGTCTGCAGACATTCCTGTTTAACTCTCACTGCTATTCTCTGCTCTCTATTCCAAAAAAACAATTTATATCCAAATTTCCACTATCAAATGGGCTCCAATTGTTTTCTTGAAATGATGGTGTTTTGTCAAGAATTTATGTGGCTAGGAATCAGTTAAAACATGATTTGATTTTTCCAGAGAAGTAGCATTTGAAATTTCAAGGATGTGACTCTTGGTGAACTGTGATCAAGTGAACTTCAATGTTGAGTGTAGCATTAAAGCAGCCAAGAAAATAGTTCCAGTCCTACACACCAGTGAACAGTGAAAGGGGCAGAAGAATAATTTGGAAAATTGTTTTTCAAACTCATGAAGGAACTCTTGCATCTTAGAGGGGACTGACCTTTTAGCTAGTCAGGGAAGCAACCTCATCAAGGCATAAAAATTTTAGTATTAGCTTGGCATCCAGCTGATCTCTCAATCGACAACTGTGATGTTGTGCAATGACGTGTTTAATATATTGCAGTCACCCTTGAAGGGCATCTTATGGCTGTATTTCAGTCTTGAAATTCTGAATGAGCTTATCTTTATTATACCTCCTTTGACATGATTGCAACAGAAAATATTTGGTTTCCTATAATCATATCTCAAAAAAATTCAGCCATAAAGTTCAGCCTATATTTGCATCTCATCATCTCTGAGTGAACAACAGTATTACGGAGCCATTTTATTCTGCTGCTGCTACAGAATGTTGCTTTACTTATTGAAGACTTCTCCACAACTTTGCACCGTCCTGGTACACTGCTATCATTTCATCAAGTAAGGTTAAATGGCAGGATCGGTTTGATGTCCTTTGAGGATTTAACAGCCGCTGCATATGTCGATTCATTCTTCCAAAGAAGTGCCAGTGAGATGCTGTCAGGAAACATCATGAGTGAAAGGCTATCCCTTCTGTTCATGTGAAACATCCTGACAGTCACATGTTCACCCACGAGACAAAGGAATAGATTCTGGATATGTGTTCTTTGTGTCGAGGAGTTCAACCCAAACACTGTCCAGATTTTCACACAGCCAGCTCACCCCTACTCTGGCCCATGTCAGTGTAATCTCCCTGCTTTCAACAACATTCATGCCCATCATTCACATGGGTGAGAGAGTTCTCACTCTCTCTATCATAGAAATTGCTAAAACAAAGAGCAACGTTCTTGCTAGTCCAGAATATTTCATCTGCTTTTCATGGCTTATGATGGCTCAAAACTCCATCCTGCTTGGATAAAGAATGACTTGCCTTCAGTAGAGTATTCAAGATGAGTCCTCATTTCAGAATATGAGCATACAGTTAGACGCAGAAAAGGCAACAGTTCTTCTGAGATTGTTTGAGAAAGGGATGGAAAGAGATATTTGGGTTTCAGCTTTACTTATCATTCTTACTTGGAGAAACTCCTCCTTCTTCTTAAAAAATTAGCACCAAAAGTCTCAATAAGTAGTGTGAGGAGTTTTCATGTTCAGTGTGGTTTCCAAAGATATGATAATCAGTAAAATGAGGGTGAATCTGATGGAATATGAGGATTAAAACATGGACTTTGTGTGAGATAAGTGTAAGTGGATGGTTGATGGCCAGTGGCGACTCATTTTGCTAAAGGGCCTGTTTTCTTGCTTTATGAGTTCGTCAGACTTGAAGTAACATTGCACACAATTGCTCTGAAACCCCAAAGTTCCTGTAGACAGAAAAAGAAAGTAGCAAGTAAAGAAATCTGGGAAGCATCAATGAAAGTTAGTCCATAGGAACACTACTCCCTGCTCCCTCTGCAGCAGAGACTTGACAAGACATTACTAAAGTCCAATTCCAGAAACTGCCAACACTGTGTTAATCATTCTTGAACTCTTTTGCAATTTAATGCATGAGATAAGACTGACTGATTTCCTTTATTGCAAATATAATTTTACAAGGAAAAATTCTGAAGGCTCGATTATATAAAGGCCTTTGACTTTCTCAAGGCTGGGCATTCTGTACAAAGTATTTTTTTTCATATCCTTTCCTTGCTGTACTTCAGTCAAATGCAAAGAGTACTCCTTGAAAGGTTGATTCAAGGCTCTTTTTATTGTTATGTAGCGTTTGTGCTACACGAGCGTGGAGAAGATCAACATGCACACCCAAGACTTGGAAAATGAGACTGATTTATTGCTCTGGCCGTCATGCTTATATGGGCCTCTGGCACTGACATCAGGACCCCACGTCATCGGAGCGCCGGCTTGGCATTGTCCAGCATTCCTCACCTTTTTGATGTGCGAAGGTCACTGGGGACAGCGGCTGGTGTCACCCTCAGATCAGTGTGGTTGCCACGTTCATCGGCCATTTTGGCCATGCACGGGCTGCTACACAACCCCCTCCCCCCAGAACCAGCAACCGGGTCATTGTCCATAGCCTTAGGTGGCCTGCCCCTGCATCATGGGGGGGGGGAGGAGTGGAGAACACTCATTACAGTTGAGATATACCGGTTTCAGGTAGTTGATGGTAAAAGTCTCCTCCTTACCTCCAATGTTGACAAAGGTGGAACCATTGTAGGGTCATTGTAATGATGGTCTGTGTGCCCCTTCTCACGAACACATACTGACAAGTCTTAAGGTCCTTTGGGACACTATGCTTGGACTGGTATGTGGAGGGGGTTGCCATGGGACCGGGACCCCAGTTTTTGCCACAGGTTCTCGAGGGTTGCTGCAGGGTCATCCGGGCATTCCAGATATCCCCAAGGATGATCAAAGGCATGCCAAAGATCATCTCCACCACCAAGACATTGAAGTCCTCCTTTGGCATGATGTGAATTCCCAACAGAACCCAGTTGAGACCTTTGAACTAGACATCAAGGCTACTTTGAGGTGCCTGTGGAAGTGCTCCACCAACCCATTGGCCTGAGAGTGATATGCCGAGGTATAGTGGATCTAAATCCCCAGAAAATTAGCCTGCACTGCCCAGAGCCCAGAGGTGAGTTGTGCCCCCTGCCCAAGGTGAGATACTCCGGGATCCAAAATCGGAACACCCATGTATCAATGTGTGCCCTGGTGCAGGTATCTGTGGTGATATCAGCCAGTGGGACCGCCTCCGGCCACGTCGTGGAGCAGTCAACCATGTTTAAGAGGTATCTCGCCCCACAGGAAACTGGCACTGGCTCAAAAGTCTGTGTGTTCACTCTCATTTGAACCTGCACTTTGGAGGACTGACAGTTCATGCATTAACCTGTTTATGGAGGCCATGGCAGACAAACCCATTAGTCACCATTTTGGCACAGATGGTGGGGTGCACCAGGTTGTGGATGGGCTTGAAAACCTGGCCCCTCCATGCAGCCGGAACAATGGAGTAGAAACGTCACACAGGAGTGTCAGGTTACCTTGGGTGACAGAGACGTCCTCCACCCTGAGATTGGAAATGGGTATCCTAGAACTGGGGATTTCAGGGTCCTGCTGCTGTGTTTTGGCGAGGGTCACATAATCAACCCCTTGGCACAGGACGTGTATCAATTCAATCATGAGGTGTGAGAGAGCGTCAGCTACCATGTTGCTGAATGTCTGTGGTAAACTTGGACACATAGGACAAGTGTCTTTGTTGTTGGGCCAACCACGGGTCCAATACCTTATGGAAGGTGAAAGTCAACAGCTTGTGATCATAAACACCCTGATCTTTGGCCTTCCAAAACTAACGGAAATTTCTTACCGCTAGGTACAGCACTAACAGCTCTTGATCAAAAGTGCTATATTTAGCTCTGGTGGGGGGGGGGGGGTGGGTTGGGGGTGGGTTG
The DNA here is from genome assembly GCF_036971445.1 of Narcine bancroftii. Taxonomy (NCBI): domain Eukaryota; kingdom Metazoa; phylum Chordata; class Chondrichthyes; order Torpediniformes; family Narcinidae; genus Narcine; species Narcine bancroftii. Next base: position 21,419,015 of record NC_091477.1, on the reverse strand, counting down.
GGGGTGGGTGGGCAGAGGTGCCTGCTGAAAAAGGTCATTGGCCCTCGTTTAGTTGTATTAGTGCACTACCTACCGCTGTGCTGGAGGTGTTGACAGTAAGGGTGGTAGGTGCCTCCGGTCTGGGATGGACCAGGGGGGTGGCATTGGCCAGCATGTCTTTGGCATTCTGGAATGCCTTGGAAGACTCCTTGTCCCAAGCAATGTCTTTTGCCTTGCCTGTCATCAGTGCAAAGAGGAGATGCATGATGCGTGTCACTGCTGGTATGAACCTGTGGTAAAAGTTTATCATACTAGCGAATTCCTGTAGCCCTTTTACAATATGTGGCTTTGTGAAATACTGGATTGCCTCAACCTTCTTGGGGAGGGGTGTTAATCCTGTGTCTCAGGAAGTCGATGGTGTCCAGACTGAACTGGCACTTTGCGGGGTTGATCATCAGTCTGCACTTACTCAATTGGGTGCACAGTTGTCTCAGGTGGGCAGCATGGTCCTTGTGGCTGCGGCTGGCGATGAGGATATCATCCAAATAGATGAACGCAAATGGGAGGTCCCAGCTCACTGTGTACATCAGCCACTGAAAAGTGTGTGCTGCATTCTTTAGATCGAAGGGCATGCAGAGAAATTCAAACAAACCAAGGGGGGGTTATGATTGTAGTTTTGGGGGCGTCTTGGGGGTGAACTATGATTTGGCGGTATCCCTAGTTGAGGTCCACCTTGGAGAATACCCGTGCCTCGTGCAGTTTGGCAAAAAAGTCTTGGATGTGGGGCAAGGGATATCTGTTGGGTGTGGTGGCCTTGTTGAGGCAGTGGTAGTCACTGCATGGTCTCAACCCCCCCTGCTGATCTGGGAACCAGGTGGAGTTGAGAGCCCCAGGGACTGTCGGAGTGTCGCAAAATCCCCACCTCTTCCATTTTCCTGCAGATCTCAGGAATTGCAAGATTTAAAATAAAACACCATCATCTCTTTAGCAGGCTGTTTAAAGCCTGTGTGGATCCGCTGCTATTAGGACGGGGTTGTGGAACCATCCAGAGCAGCGCTGTGTCTCCTCTCCCCACTATTCCAGTTCCAGCAGCTCTGGCAGTGCTGCCTTTTCTTTTGATGCTATAAACTTAGATTATCACTGCACAAGAACAAATAGGTTCTCAGTGTAATCATTAAAAATAACACATTGCTGGAGGAATTTAGCAAGTCAGGCAGAAACCATGGAGGGATATAGACTGTCAAGGGTTTAGGTCAAACCCCTGCTTCAGAATTGAGAAAGGAGAGAGAAAACAAGCTGTCTTAAAGAGTGAGAGGGAGAGATAGATGATAGGTGGACCAAGGAGCGGGAAGGATGATGATCAGAAAGAGCCAGGTGGCGTGGAGCTTGGAGATAGGTGAAAGCAAACTAAGGAAAATAAGGCAGGGAAGGCAGGTGGAGCCAAGAGGGTGAGGGGAAGATGAAAGTGAAGCCAAGGCTGAAGGAAGGAGATTGATGGAACCATGTAAGGGAGATAGTTACAGAGAAGGAGGCAGTATAGTGGAAGGGATATGTAGGCGATGGATAGTTGGGAAAAGTTGGGGAGGGAAAGGTACTAAGCCACAGGGAATGGGGTGGGAAGGTTGGCAGGAAGAGTATATTTGAAAGGACCTAAGTGAATGAGAAGGAAGGAGATGGAGACCGAGGAGGAGAGAGTTCCTTAAAGCTGGAGCATTCCATGTTTGTGGGGTTGGGCTGTAGATTTCCAAAGTGGAAGATAATGTACCGTTCTTCACATTTACATTTGGCCTCACCCTGGCAATGGATGAGGCTGAAGACAGAGGAAGGCAAAGAGAAATTAAAATGACTAGCAAGAGAGAGCTCCCGCTGGCATGTGAAGACCCTAGGAGGCTCCCCTTTGGTCCTTTTCTCATATTGTACATTGATGGTTGTGACATCTGGAGAGGTGAAATCATATTTCAGTCTTCCATAATCTGTAGACCCAGGGCAGGAGTGTGCAATGTGGATCATTGACTGTATTTCACTGGATATGCAGTTCTTCAATAAAATTGTACTCCACAAATATATTTTAATGCAGTCCAATTTTTATATTGTATGCACTAGTAACAGCTGCCAACTTAAGAAAGAGCGATTGATTCCTCTGTCAAACTTCAAATTTATTGTCACATGTAACAAAGTGCAGCACTAAAATTTGTGTTTTCTCTCTTTGAGTTGGCTACTGCTTGGGGGAGTGGGGCTGAGTGGGGGGATTGACCAGCTCGTGAAAGAATGGCAGAGCAGTCTTAATGGGCCAATTAGCCTACTTCTGTTCCTATATCTTTTGATCTTGTGCTCCACGCTGGTATTTTATCCCCAGTTCCTAGTGCATGAACTCATGTTGGCTCAGCTGCTGAGGTTTATAGCGTTTTAGTCATTATTTAAGATTTCCAGCACTGCATATTTTAAAAATATATGTTTAAACTTCATTCAGTGAGTATTCAAGGTCAGCCATGTCCTTTCCCATACTTCTGGAGAGGGCCAAACTCCTCTCATTGTGAAGGGAGTAATTTCAGTTTACACTTCTAAACACTTCTTCCATATAGTGTATCTTGTTTTATTTAATTCACATTCCATCACCCATTAGCCAAAAATTTCTTCCTCTGATTCATTTGCTCTGGAATAATAGAGTAATTTATTCCAATGTGAGATAAACTTTGAGATCAAGGAGAACTGTTGATGCCGGCACTTAAATATTAACGCAGCAAGGATAATCTCCTCAGCTTTATAGACGTAACACAGAAGTGATAGAAATATTCAAGTTAACATTTTCAACAAAAAGGATTCTTCATTGTAGCTGTCCACATTGACTTGAAATCACCCTGGCTCACAGCCTCACTCTTAAACATTTGAGCAATGTCTTTGGCAAAATCAGACCTGAAACTTCACCTCTGATTACTGATGTGTTCAGATACGACAAACAGCTGTAATAAAACAAAAATGTTGGAAATTAACCAAGCAACTCATGGAGTAAGAAACTGGAGTGCTAAACCAAGATTTAAGTGCTCAGAATTAAGGCATAGGGTGATAACCTTTTCAATAGAGATTGTACAGCTTCCAATTTTATTAGCTTTAAATACTTATTCTTCGAATGAAATGAATTGGATATATTTTTCAAATGCTAAGGTTTTAATAATGAACAATAGAACAACCTTGTTTTTTTAAAAAATCTATTGCAATTTTTTTTTCTCTTTTTGAAAATGCATCATTTTCTCCAGATGAGTTTGTGGTAAACCACTGTTCATATATTTAACTGTCTGGGCACGCCCATTGGCTGACTGTCCCTCTGGCTCCTCCCACATCCCCCAGATGACTGTTCCACAACCCCCTTCACAGTTCAAGGCAGTTGACTAGCGTGGATGTGGCTCCATTTTCTATTGCTAATAAAAACCTATCAGTTTTACATAATTTCCAATCTTTTGGAGTTATTGATAGTACATCAGAGTTATTCAGATAAGTGTTAAGGATGCAACTGAAGTTAGCAGAAAACAATGCTAAGAGGCCTTCAAGTTTCTCTTGCAGGTTAAAACTGACACTTCAATAATGTGATTATTCATAAGCCTTCACTCACATTGGTGTTTTTTTTATCTTACTTAGAATAAAATGGCCCATTTTACTTTAAAAAAAGATAAACACAGAGTATGTAATTTGGTAAAACGGATAAATTGTTTGAAAAATATCCAATTTTGAGCAAGACCAGCAAGCCATCTGTCCATGTCTTTTCTCTCCAGGGTCCCTGTCAATCACATTGACAATATCTCAGCCACTGCTGGAATGGGTAAACAAATGTTACATGAGCAAAATTTAATTTTTCAGATACAGATTGTAATTTAAACAATTGCTAACTTTCAAGTAAAAGATACTTGTTAAACCTTTTTTTTAAGATGTTCTCAGAGGCATATTGCATTTCATTACATAGTAATCGTGAAATTATATTGGAGCTATACTTATTTGAGTCCTTCAATGGGGAATTAAAATATTTTCCTGATGTTTTGATCCCAATGTTCCTTCAAAGGGTCATCATGAAATGTCTGGGAAGGTTTAGTCTTGGAAATAACATGAATACATCCCATTCACATTGAACTTGCAGCATATTTGTGCCTTGAGATCCATTCCATTATCCCATATTTCTAGTGAGAGGGGTCACTTGCAGCAGGGAGTGCCCTCAGAGAACTGAAGTTATGAAGTTGTAATCCAACTTCCAACCTTCATTCCTTCCATGCATGATGTTGCCATTTAAACCACATTTCTTTCAATTTACCCTACTATCAGCCAAGATAAAATAACATAGTGTAAAATGTATATATTATTACATGGGCAGTTGTATGATTAGGAGCACCCTGTTTCTATTTTACAAGTTGACTTATAATTATCAATTCATATTAGAGGTGGCAGGAGAGACCAAGATGTTTAGGAAATGAAGTATATTGACCTTTAAAGAAGTGCTATCACAGTGTGCAACTGTGTAATTACAGAGAAAAAAAATTGTATTCTGCCTCTTGGCTGCAATGAAAAACCGAATAGAAATTGTCAGACCTTCTTGAAATAAAAGCCCAGCATACAATCCACTTCTCATGCTTCCATATATGAATTGTTATATCATTTACACCTCATTTGTGACTTTAATGCAACTGCTTCATTTGAATTAACTATTTACTCGATAATTCATATCAATTTTCAACTTTAAATTGTGAGGGGGAAATGGCTGTGTTTCATAATACATTTCCCCATCTGTGAAGAATCACAGTTGATGTTCAACCTTTTTGTTACTGAATGGTTTATGACCATTGGTGCACATGTGGAAACCACATCCCCCTCTCTGCACCTGACCGTCATCAAGGAGTATCTGTGAGTTGCTGACCATCGGTGTTGAGCAGATGTGGAATTAAAGTTCCACTCCGAAGGATAAGCAGGTGGATTTTAATGACCACGACTACTAAACAAACGAGTGACTGATCTGTGAAAACAACAATTACTGAGAGTTTAATTATTTTTCTGAAAGACACACAAGGAAATAATATTATGGACAGTTGATGTGAAGGGGACAGTATTTGGGCTGCTTTTTTATGTTGTATATAAATTATTTGGATTCTGGAATAAGTGGCTTTGTGTCTAACTTTGGAGATGACACCAAAATAGGTGGAAAGGGAGGTGGTGCTGAGAATACCGAAAGCTGCAGAGAGACTTGGATTGTTTAGGAAAATGAACAAGCAGACGGCAGATGAAAAGTGTTGGAAAGTGTACAGTCATGCACTTTGGGAGAAGAAGTAGACAGGCAGACTATTATTTAGATGGAGCAACAATATCAAAATTCCAATGTGCAAAGGGACTTGGGAGTCCTCATGCAGGATACCCTAAGGGTAGACCTCCAGATTGAGTCGATGATGAAAAGGGAAATCCAATGTTGGCATTTATTCCTAGAGGGATACCATACAAGAGCAGGGATATAATGTTGAGAGTCTATAAAGCACTGTTGAGACCTCACTTGGAGAGCTGTGTACAGTTTAGGCACTATATTTGAGAAGTAACATGCTGTCTTTAGAGAGGGTTCAGAGAAGATTTACTAGAATGATGCCAGGAATGATAGGGTTAATATACGAGGAACGACTGTCAGCTCCTGGACTGTACTCAATGGAGTACAGAAGGATAAGGGGGGACCTCATCGAGGCATTTTGAATGCTGAAAGGCCTGAACAGAGTTGATATGGCAAGGATGTTTCCCATGGTGGGGGATTCTCAGTCAAGAGAGCATAATTTCAACATAAAATGGCATCAATTTAAAACAGAGGTGCGGAAAAATTTCTTCAGCCAGCGGATTGTGAGTCTATGGAACTTGTTGTCACAGGCAGCTATGGAAGAAAGGTCATTAGGGGTATTTAAGGCAGAGATTGACATGCATTTAATTAGTCAGGGCATTAAAGGTTACAGGGAGAAAGCTGGTGAGTGGGGCTGAATGGTGGATGGATCAGCTCATGATTAGAATGGTGGGGCAGACTTGATGGGCAAATGGGCTGACTTCTTCTCCTATATCTTGTGACAATGTAGATAGTTACTTGCAAAATACAAATAAAGTCAAATTAAACAGTATGAGATAAAACATTGTTGTATGTTTGATTCTTGGAGGAAAAAAAAAATTTGGATAACGTACCCAAGTTAATTTAGTGTAAGAGAAAAACCTAGTTATTTGGCTGGTTGAGGTACATCTTGCAGTGAATGAAATGGGGACCATTACTGACATAGGCCTACAGTTGGGTTAAGAGTAAAATTAAAATACTTTTTTTGAAGAATTGAACGAATATCTTATTGGTTGAAGTTAATAAAATAAGCTTACTAAGGCAGAACAAAAAGATCAATGGATAGAACTGAGAAATAGCAGAGGTCTATAACTGTATCTGTGCTCCCTCTTACAATCTTGGCATTTCTCCTTACTCAGATGAATGGAATTGGGATGATATGGTGAAGTTGTATAAGACATTGGTGAGGTCATATTTGGTGTATTGTGTGCAGTTATGGTCACCTAACTACAAGAAGGATATCAGTAGGGTGCAGATGAGATTTACAAGGATGTTGCGAAGACTTGAACAACTGAGTTACAGGAAAATGTTAAACAGATTAGGACTTTATTCCCCAGAGCGCAGAAGAATGAGCGGAGATTTGACAGAGATATAAAAAATAATGATTGGTAAGACAGAGAAAATGTAAGAAGGCTTTTCCCACTGAAGTTAGGTGAGATAAAAACCAGAGGACATGGGTTAAGGGTAAAGGGGAAAAGTCTAAAGGGAATATTAGGGGGATCTTCTTCAATCAATGAGTGGTGAGGGTGTGGAATGAGCTTCCAGATGAATTGGTAAATGAAGGCTCAATTTTGAAACAAGAAAAATTTGGGAAGGTACTGTGGTGATATGTAATTACACCACTAGGTCACCAGGGGACATCCCGGTGTCCTTGTATGTAAAGCAGTCCAGAGCTACAGTCCAGCCTTCCAGGTTTGTCTTGCAGAGAGACAAGACCTCTTAGTGTACGTATTAGTTTATTAAAGCTGTCTTATACTCGCACTGCTGGTGTGGTTATTGTCATGGGTGGGAGAGATATGGAGGGATATGGTCTGAATGCAGTTCAGTTGGATGAGACAGGAAAATAATTTGGCATGGAGTACAAGGGTGGAAGGTCCAATTTCTTTGCTGTAATGATCCATGGTTCCATCCATCCCTTGTTACTTCCATACAAGATCCAGTATTGGGTGGGTGCAAATCAGCATGAATTACTCCATTGACATACAAAAGAAAAACCTGTTTTAATCTTATGCTTATCAAAGTATAGACTGAATAAAATTAAATAATAAAGCTGTTTCCTGGCTTCAAATCAAATGAATCATGTTGGAGCCTTGCTCTCCAAGGCTTGTCCTCCATTGTTAGTATGAAGCACTCTCCATTCTGACACTACACTGATCACCTGACAGATACAGCTCTACCTACAATTCTCAACTAATTAACCTGAAATTCAAAGCAGCTTTCTGCTGCTGCACATGTGCCAGTTAATTTATTATCCATGTTAGTTATCTTATCAGTGCTTGAGTTTGATTGCTTAATCAGTTGCAAATTATAGCTGGTTTCATGCTTTGTATTTGCATCCATTAAGAATTGAACTGAAGCTGCTGGAACTAATCTTATTCAGTCAGAGCTCTTATCAGAAAGAAAGATGGATCTCTGAGAGAATAATCCCAGGTTCCCCTTCAGCCTAGAGTCCATCCACATCCCAAATCAAGCATGGAGATGGTGAAATCAACAATTGTAATCTAAAGATGGTCTAATTTGATTTTTATATTGCTTTTGAGGACTGTAAAATAATTGAGGTATATAATCAAAACAGATACCTGAGGAGCATCCTGGTCATAACTATCTGAATTATTGTAATTTCAACCTTTTCATCAGGTGACAAAGGTGGATGATGAATCTTGGGCAATGGATTTGCCAGAGTTACACACGGTAGGTTGATTCAAAAGATGAAAAGACATGGGATCCATGGTGAATTGAGAGTTTGGATTCAGAATTGGTTTGCTGATAGAAAGCAGGGAGTCAGGGCGGAAGGATTTTATTCTGGTTGGAAGTCCATCACCTTTGATGTTCTGAAGGGATTGCTACTAGGACCGATTTTATTTGTGACATATAGAAATGACTTGGATGAAAATGTAGACTGGTTAGCAGATGACATAAAGATTGGTATGTCTTGAACTGTATAGAGACAATCAAATGATACAACAGGGTACAGATCAGTTGTTGAAGTGGGCAGAGAAATGGCAGATGGAATTAAATCAGAGCAAGTGTGAGGTGTTGCACTTTGGGATTGCAACTGTAAGAGATTGATCAGGATCGTTGCCTGAAGAGGGTGCACAAAATCATTGAAGACCCCTTCCACCCCATACACACCATCTTTCAGCTGCTCTCATTGCAAAAGAGATATAGGATTATCAGAGCCAGCACTGCCAGGCTGAGGAACAGCTTCTTCCCAATCGGCACTAAGAATGCTGAATGACCAAAGGAACTGCTCACAGTAACTGTCTGAGACTTTCATATTCATGAAACAAATTTATTAATTAATTTATTTGTACATGTGGATACTTGTCCTGCATATGTATTGTTTGTCTGTATGTATGATATGTCTGGTTGTGTATCTGTGTGTTTTGCACCAAGGACCAGAGAATGCTGAATCATTGGATTGTAACTTGTGCAATCAGATGACAATAAACTTGGCTTGACTTGTCTTAACTTGAAAAGAATACTTGAAAAGAAACTCTTAATAGCATTGATGTTCAGATGGATCTGTAGGTCAAAGTCCATTGCTCCTTCCAAGTGGCCAAGTAGATGTGGAGATAAAGAAGACATATACAATGCTTACTTTAATTGATCATGACACTGAGTAAAAGAATAAAGGCATCATGTTGTAGCTGATAAAACATGGGTTAGAGAGGACTTGGAGTATTGTGGGCAGTCCTGGTTGGCCCATGAAAAGAAGGAGATGATGGGTTCAGCAAAAATTTTGATTAGAGGATATGAGTTATAAGGAGAGGATGGGTAATGGGTTGTTTAGTCTGTTTGGAGTCAGAGGCTGGAGACGAGTTTATAAAATTATGATAGTCAGAATCTTTATCGCAGGGTAAAATTGACAAATACTAGAGTACGTGAATTTAAGGTGAGAGTGGGAACGTTTTAAAGTAGGTATGCAGAGCAAGTTTTTCATTGAGAGTCAGAGGTGCCTGGAATGGGATGCCAAGGGCAGTGGTGGAAGCAGACCTTTTGATATCTGAATATAGAGAGATGTGGATTGTGTGAAGGGAAAAGAAATTTAGATGAATTTGACATTGTGTTTGGCACAGACATCATGGGCCAAAGGGCTTGCTCCGGTGCTCTACTGTTCTGTTTTCTATTTGCTAGGTAACAGTCAAGGGACTATGAACAAGAATAACAGAAGCATGTACTGTAACTTGAAGTATAACGATTGACCATGTCAGTTGGAAAATTAATTAATGTGTTTTTTACTAAGACAGAAGAGGGCAATGATTTGTGATCAGTGAGACAATTTAATAAACCTTAATTCAAATAAAATGAGTGCATTTTATAAAATGTATTTCATCTTGTGTTCTTCTAAATATTTAATTAGTCAAAGTTCATATTTATTGGTAGAGTACATACATGACATCACATACAACCCTGAGATTCTTTTTCCTGCAGCCCAGGCAGAATTTTTACCTTTTGGTAGTGTAAACTGTTCTCAAGAAAGAAAATATGTATTCAAAAGAGAGAAATGTAAACAAAGAAAGAAATGTAAACAAACTGAGTGTAAAAAGCTGAAAAAAGTTAATAAATAATGTGCAAAGTGAGAGTCCTTAAATGAGTGATTGAGCCTGTTGTTTAGGTGTCTGATGGTTGAGGGATAGCGACTGTTCCTGAACCTGGTGGTATGAGTCTTGTGGTACCTATACTTGTTTCCTGATGGCAGTGGTGAAAAGAGAGCATGTCCTGGGTGATGTGGATCCTCAATGATAGTTGCTGCACTCCGATGGCAGCATTCCACATGCATTTTCTAGATGGTTGGGAGTGCCCTACCTCTGATGTCCTGGGCTGTGTCCACAACCTTTATCAGGGCTTTCTGCTCAGAGGTATTGGTACCCCTATACCAGGCTGTGATACAACCGGTCAACACACTTTCCACAACACAAGTAATCAAGTAATGTAAATATAAATAATGGATCTGGCATTATAATAGCTATTACCACATTAAATTGCTGGATTAGTAAGTAATAGTATTAAGGACCATTAATCCAGACATACGAGCTCAAATCTGATCATGCCATCTGAAATTAAAACAAGCTGGTCTCAGTAGACACAAAACCAATGGACCGTTTTTAAAAATCCATCAGGTTCACAGATGTCCATCAGGGAAGCAAATCCACCATTCTCATCACATTTGACCTACATGTCACTCCAACGTGATTGACTGTTCAGTTCAGGGCATTTCAGAATAAACAAGAAATGCCAACATTTCCAGTGACACAGGCGGTGGGGGAAAAAAAAAAACAATATTGTAGATTTCAATTTGACAGCAAAAAGTTCTGTTGGAAGATGATTCATTAAGAGTTTTGGTATTACTTCATTCAGAATTATTTCTATTTTGTTCCAATGATTGTTTAGTCCAGTCAGGAATAAAATCAAATTACAAGATTTCTGCAGTTCAGGGAGTGTTCCGAATCATATTTTTGCCATTTTAAAACATTAACTGTTTCGCTTTTTACAGGAATGTTTTTTTTCCGCCACGACTCATTCTCCTCCAAATGTCAAATTGCTCATCTTAACCTTTAGTTAAAAATAAGCACAGTTCCATCAAATCTGACATAGTCTCACACCATCACTTCGCATTCATAAACATTGGCAATATAACAATGACCACAGCAAGTGCTCAAACATGTACAGTACAACAACATCAATTATCTGAAATCGGATTATCCAAAATCCTCATCGATCGAAAATTTTTTGGAGACCAACACTTCGGGGTCCCAAAAAATTTTGGATCAATGAGGATATCCAAAACAATCAGAAATCCTCAGTTATCCAAATTATTTTCAGAGTTAAACTGATCTCACAGGTTGAAAGTTTTTTCACCTGACATGAAATAAGACGACGATTGTCCTTATTTCAGGTAACTCCCTCCCCTCTCTACTTCCATTTCTTCTTTACCTCCCCCTATTGATTTTTCTCTCCATCTCTCCCTCTCAAACTGCATGCCACTCTCTCCCAGCTACAAGCGGTCAGAAGAATCCCTTGTCCCGGTGTCATCAAGGAAACTGGGACCTCGGGCTCCCGGGCAGGAGTGGAACCTCGGTGGGGATGTGTCAGCAGTGTTAGGGAGGGGACATGTGCACAGGAGAAGAGTGGGTCTGTGTAAGGCTCCATCATCGAGATCCAGGACGCGAATCCGGAACAGCCCCTGCAGGAATGAGCCCATGGACAGACAGGAGCCCACCTACTCGCCAGTGAGTGTTCCATCACTCCGGGAGGCCTTACTGGAGGTGGGTGGCAGCGGTGTGGACTTGTCGAAGATTGGCATTGGTGGTTGGGTGGTCTCAGTGATCAGCGGCGGCATTGGGGATGTGTCAAGGATTGGTGGCGGCCAACATTTTTTTGTTGAGAATTAAACATTATTTTAATACTTAAAAAGCCTTCCCTTTTTGCTGTTGTTTAAACATTGATGCAAGTGATTTGCTCTTGCTACTGTATTTAAAAAAATGACCAGTTCTCCTAAAAAATCATTTATCCGACATGTGTCTGGTTCTGACCATTTCGGGTTATTGGAGTTATATATTGTTCTGAAATGTGTCTTTTTTTCATCCTTATTTTGCTTGTAACATGCGTATAAAAATAGTTTTGCACATGCTTTGATGAAGTTGCTCCCATTTCTGTTTGATTGCCTTCAGAAATTGTGACTCATTCTTGTGCCAGATATCACTTCCTTGGCATTTTCACACTTGTAATGAAGTCAGTGATGAAAATGGTCTAATTTCTTCAGCAAAGATAGAAATCGGTGCAAAACTGTGCAATGCATGCACCTCACAAGTTTAAGGTGAACCAAATGTGAAGCTGATTGGTTCTGTAAGTTTGAGTGTGTGAAGTGTAAAAATAAAAGCCTTCACGACTGGAGGGAGAACATACGCTTTTATTAGGTTTTAACGGAGGGTAGGGTGTTACAGTAGTTTTCAGAGGAGCTCAGGGTTTAGGCAGGAAACCAGGGTTATATTTGGGTAGATGGGGGCAGAGCCAGGAGGCGGAGCCAGCCATCAGTATAGCACACCACCAGTGAATCTCAGTTCACTGCAGTGAGTGCAATAACTTTTTACTGCATGACTGTGAAAAAGTGGCCCACAAGGGATTGGGCTGCTTAAGCAGAGGACAGAAATATGCATAGGATCATGAGTTACAAAGGTCAAACATTGTTAAAGCAACATTATAGCATTTGTGATGCATCAGTAACAGCGCTGTTCTGTTAAGTTTCTCATTTGGACCCTTCCCTTCCCTTGCTGAATCAGTAAAGCATGACACTATGCTTGGAACCTGATGAGGGCTCATTCTTTAGCTGCTGCTCCTGCAGCTGAAATGATTTCATTGCTATGGAGTGAGGCTGCCTTGTGTTGCTCCAGCTGAGGCGTGTTGTGTGGCCTCTTTGCTCTGCTGCCACGGCAAATTCAAGGCATTTCTGGGGAAAGAAGGTGGCTGCTCCATGTGCCAATAAACCAGTTCCCATTGATCCTGCCAAGCTCATTCCCTTGACTATGATTTCACTAGGTAGGGGCATTGGAATTTCATTCACTAATTACCGTTGGGTACCCACTTTCAGCCTCATTTTTATGGTTTTATCATATGTAGAGTGTTTAAGTTGACCATCCCCAAAAATTAAGCAAGCGATTAGAATAACAGTTTTAAAAAAAACCTTTGCTCCTGGTCGGGAAGATGCAAATGGTGCCGTGTCCAAATCTTCAGCATCAGTTGCAGCCAGAGTTGGGTGTGGTGCCGTCCGCATCGAAGAAGTCGCCTCACTGCCCAAATGTGCTCGGTGCAGGAACCACAGGTATGTGTCAGCTTTTGCCTCACGAGCAGGAGTGGGGACCTCGGCCTTCTGGGCAGGAGCGGCGACCTCAGATAGGTTATGGTGGTTGTGGGGAGTTGCAGTGCTGGGGAGATGCTTCAAGGGTTGTCTTATACACCAAATCTACATCGAGTGGTTTTTTTGAGTATAAGTTGACCCCTGATTTTTGAGTGCTTTTGGGTTTTAAGACTTGACTTATTTGCCAAAATGAACTGTAGATGACAAGGCAGTTGGAAACACTACAAGTAGTGCACTTGTCGTGGTTTAATGGTTTATGTCCACGTTGTCAAATGGACCCGTACTACTAGGAACCACATCCAGTAATGGGCAAGTTTTGATCTAAACTGCCTGAAAGACTTTCATGACTGGGTGGATCAGTAAGACTCGGATTAGATCAACAAAAATACCATACCTACACTGTTGGAGTACCATTTATATAGCGGAGACTCAACAACAGTGGGAGTTTTTGGTTCCAGATCTCCAATTGGGTTGTGGCCCTTAGTTACTCCGAATCTCTGCCACCGAGAGACTGGAGTAATTTGTCCCACTGCTCCTCTGGGGCTGGAGGGCCGCAACGCTTCTCTAGCAATATCTTGCAGACCCCGGCAACCTAAGTCACCGAGCCTGCATTTAAAGCTAGGCATGATCTGTTGAAGCTAATTTCGGGCTTGTTCTCACCCTCTTGCTTGACTTACGTCACGTACAGCCATTGGAGTCATTTCGAGGGATTGGTTTTGCCGCCAGTCATCTCTTCATGCGGGGGTTTTCCGCGGGACCTTGTAGAGGTACGTCCCATCATGGCACAGAACCCGTAAGAGTACCATGGATTTCGTGGTGGGGAAACTCACAGCAACCTCCCTCTTCCGGAGGGACAACTTTCCTAAATGAGTCATAGATACTCCCGCCAAGAGAGTAGAATATACTGCATTCCCACCTCCCTATCTGGCAGCACAGCTCTTCCCCCGTCTCAGAGCTTTTTCTGTGGCAACAACTTATATGACCAGTGACCTTAATAAGTTTTAAAAAAAATAATATTAGTAACCATTTCAGCATGGTTGCCAAAGCAACAATAATTTTTAAAATGTCCTCTTTCATTGAATAGTTTCCTTATAAATCCCTTGATTTGTAGATGTGACACCATGTGCCTAAGTCCGTACACAATATTTTCAACTCTTCACCATTCTAGACATTTTTGTCATATTTCCTCAATCTTTTCAAGAAAGGAAAAATAAACACTATCATTGCACTGAACTCTAGGATCATATGTATGTCTCTTTTTTGAATTTTCTCCTTTGTAAAAACCTGGAGATGTGCAGTTCGGATGCAGACTAAATATAAATCTTAAAATGGAACCCAATACAAGACCAACATTCTACTTGATTTTATGACCTTGTCTGATGATTGAGACAACACAAATTGTGTCCCAATAACTACAAGTATTAACATTGCTCTGGGCTACACCATGCAGCAGTCAACAAAATATGTAGAATTCTCAGCTGGGTAATGTATCCTGGAGAAAATAAAACGTGAAAAGTTTTGAAGTATAATATGGAACTCTAATATTCTTTCAGTTCCATTTCACCAAGGCACTGAAGTCACTAATACCCTGGAAATGGACTGAGTTATTAGAAAAGACTGGAAAAACGTGTTCCCCTTAGACTTGAAAGGAATCATCGTAGCAATGGGTTTAATTGGTGTAGTAGACAGCAAAAGCTAATGGAAAAGGTAACTTGGGAAAAGTGAAGAAGGCCTTCAAATTAAATTGTGACAGGAAGATCAATAGATCCAGGTTCAAATTAGTAAAAGTTAAAATTAGGACTTATTTCAGGAATTTATATGAACAGTAATAATTGTGAAATAGATTTCCACGCTTGCATGCAAGTCTAGATATTAGATCTCATATTACCATACCAAATGATCCAGTTTTTAACTCTTATTTGTGAAGTCCACAATTTTCATTCTCGGTTCTCCAGTTATCCAGCTTATGGGGTGCTGCTGAGACTGTGGTGGGGGTGGGGGTGGGGTGCGGGGGGGGGGGGAGGTGTGGAGTGCTGCCTCTGTCTCTGCCACTGTGATGTGCCGGAGCATTTCCGCAGTGGTCCCGAAGTGGCCCGGTGAGGCGCAATAGTCGTTCTCCGGTGAGCACTGCAGCACTGCACTCCTAAGCATACCATACCTGGTTGACCCCAGACATGTGGAGAAGATTCTTCTCAACGCAGTGGTCCACACTGTCTACAGCTCATTATTACAGCAGATGATTTCCTCAGCACATGGATTCCACATGACTTCAAGGCGATCTTCCTGAGCAGACCCATGGCCAACTGTGGGATCTGGATCAGGTAGGAAGGATTTATAATATTCTCTTTAAATTATTTACTTTTTCACTCTCCTTCAGAACCAAACTCTCATCCTTCCTAGCTTGTAGGAACTGGACAACTTGTCCTGCCATATTAGTCATTTGACCCCTTGGTGACCCCATCAGCGATAATTGGGAGGCCTCCCTTTTCCATATCACCTCCTGGCCACCACTATGGATTGTTGAGTCAATCATTGTAGAGGACAATGTCGTTCATACACTGCAGATCTAAAAGTAATACAATGGCTGATCCCAGGACACTTTTGAATTTCAAAGTAGTGAAATCTCAACCAAAGTGCTTGTTGGCACAGAACAAGATTGCTATTTAATGTACATTCACAGGCAACAATGAAATAATAGATCAGTTGAGTGCTACTTTATGGTTTGGGATTAAATGCACCTATTCATCCGTTCTTCTTTCAAGACTGCATTTTGACTACTTGCAATGTGACTAGCCAGATGTTATCACTTCACACCACTGTCATACTACTAATTTTCATATTGAATCAGCAAGAATGTTGCAATTTCCTCTCAGCTGTTACCAATTTTTCATTGCATGATTTTTGATGGTAAAAATATGAAGAAATTAAAATAAAATGTTAAATTCCAAAAGTTAGTTTTTATAACAGATATGTTACATTTTAAAATTAAAAATTTTAAATTGAAATGTAGACATTTCGGTCCACGAGTCTGTAACACCCAATTTACACTCAATTATCCTATAATCGTACGTTTCGAATGGTGGGAGGAACCTGGAGCCACCAGGGAAACCCCATGCAGACACAGGAAGAACATACAAACTCTTTACAGACAGCATGAGATTTGATCCTCAGTCTCGATCAATGGCGTTGTAAAGGCATTGCGCTTACCGCCACGCCAACCTTGCCGCCCTGTTGTGCATATACGCTTTGGTTCGTGATATATCTAATGATTGCAATAATTTCAAGATCTTTGCATAAATATTTTTCTCATGGACTTTGGGTCAGGAAAGGAAAAAAGAAATGATTCATACATACCCTTTCAGAGATAATTTTCTGTTAATGATTAAATTAAAGGAATGTCTGCACAAAAGCCTATTTTCCTTAACTGAGTATCATACTGCAACTGAAAGTGCTGCTAATGTATTTTCACAATGATCTCAGATGAGACAATTTGCTTGTTAAGGTGGAAAAGATAGGTATTACACAGAGCCTCCTGACATTAAATAAATGGGTAGAACAGAAGTTTCTCGTGGAAAAGGGGACTAATGTAGTGATGTTTTAGAAAAAGTGGTGTGTCCACCACTGTGATATTATTAAAATGGAACATAAGTGAAATTCTCACAAATGTATTGAGCATTACGTGGCTGGAGAGAAATAAAGCACCTTGCAGGGAACCTTTACTTCGGCCAATAATATAATATTGATTCAGTTGTCCTTCATATTTACTCCTGCTTTTATTTCCCCAAATATAAACAAGAGCCTGAAATGATTCTATTGAAAGTCACTAATGATCCACTTCTGCTTCCTTTGATCACAATTTTTGGGGTGATATTGCATGTGAAATTAATAACCTTGTTTTGTGTTTAAACAAGGTTTATTGATTCCTAAATTGTTGTCCAACTTGAACGTGCTAAGTGCTTAGATCCTTATTCACGCGATAAATATATGGGAGAAAATGAAACCTTTAAATGGAATAATAAATTATAATTCTTGATCACAAAAGAACAGTTGTGAAGAATTAATCACGAGTTGCATTAAAATCAATTGTCTTACGAATTATTGAGCCTGTTTCCATTAAATTCCTTCCAGAAAGAAATACATAATCTGAAAAGGTATGAATCATATATTTCACCACAAAGAGAGATCACTACTGCTACTGAATGAGCCAAGAAATATAACAAATTGATAGTTCATTCAACAAATTATTTCCATCATTTTTTTTATTGGATTGGCTGCATCGCTTCTCTAACTGATGTTGAATCTCCTTATTGGTCCCAGCAGCTGCAAACTTTAATAAGTACTGGAAAGGTTATCCTCAATAGTTTACAGAAAATAAAAATGAATTACGTATGAAACCTTTTGTGACTGAATATTGAACTTGTAAAGCTGATTTTAGAGGTTGCACATTGTCTCCATTTCTGAAGATACAGTATTTCCAGTTTGTTTACAGATAATATTTTGTTCATCTGTTTGATTTCCTCATCTCATTATAATTGTGGTTGTTTGATGACATTTGAAACTGTTGTAACTGTGTTTTAAACTTGGTTCTTAAAAAAATTACATTAGCCTTCCTGAATTATTCAGCCTTCTAAACATCAAATAATTAATGAATAATGTTTATCATCCAAATTGATTATTAAAAAAAGACACAATGAAATAATAACATTGACTGGCAAGTCTTTATTTTTAATCAGTTTTATATGGACTAAAACAACTTTGAAGCTCATGGAATATAGAATCAAAATCATTTCAGAATTCCTGTCTATTTTTCCATCACGTTTTATGTTCTAGGGGAAGCAAGAAGCATAATCAAAGCAAGGGCCAGCCTTTGAATGTAATCCAAGAAATTTCAGGCTACAATATTTCTTTTTCATATTCTGGATTATTAGACGATTGATCTGATAAGGCAGTTCAATTGCATACTGCTTGAGGAATAATTTCAGATTTACATAATTTTCATTTTCTCCTCATCTCTCTTAGAATCTAATACTTTTGTCAGTCTTCAATTCAAGATTCAATTTATTTTCATGTAATAAAACAGTTCGTATTACATGAAATTCCTTTTGCCTGCTGTAAAGCAGATAGATTTGCCAGAGGCAGAAATTGCCTGAAGCACCTTACTGTCAGAGAAAAGCAAAAGAGAGTCCCCACCCCCCACCCCGAGTCACCAAGTACTGTTCTTCATGAGTTTCAAAATATTTAATCCTGAAGTTTCTGAAGCCTTAGAAGCAGGGCCTAGAGCCATTTGAATCACGGGAGCATCAAGGAGAAAGGAGGACTGACAGATGGGAGAGAGTGAGTTTTAAAAAGGGTTAGCAACAGGGCCTAGTGCCATTTGAATCATGGGAATGTCAAGGAGAGAAGTGGAATGACAGATGGAGGAGAGAGAGAGAGAGTTGAGTGAGAGGAAGAGTTTTAAAAAGGGTTAGAAGGCCAACTGAAGGGTTAAACAGAGGGTTGATTGTAGGAGTGAGTAATTGAGAAAATTGGCAGGAACAAATAAACGGAGGAATAGCTAAAGAGGAGCATCCAGTATGTTAGTGGCTCATGGTAGGAATGGAGCTTAGAGGCTTTGGCTCGAGAGCCTTCAGAGAACTGAGGAAGATCTTGCTCCCAGAGAGGTAAGGCCAGTAAGTTTCTTTAATATAGTTAATTAAATTTGGAATAGATAATGGAAGCAGTGGTTTGGACATTCCAGTGCTCCAGTTGAGGAATGTAAGCAGTCAGGGACAGAAAATTTGTTCCTGATGACTACACCTGCAAAACGTGCATCCAGCTACAGCTCCTGACAAACCAAGTTAAGGACCTGGAACTGAATGAATTTTTGATCTTAAGGGAGGTAGAGGTAGTAATAGACAAGAGTTTCAGGGAAGCAGTCACCCCTAAAACTCAGGAGGCAGCTAACTAGGTGACTGTCAGGAGAGGGAATGGGAAGAGACAGCCAGTGAAGAGCACCCGTGTGGCCATTCACATCCACAATAGGTAAACTGTTTTGGATACTGGGATGAGCTACCAGGGAAAAGTTGTGGTGGTCATGTCTCTGCCATAAAGGCTGGCCCTCCAACTCAGAAGGGAAGTGGGGCAAAGAGGAGAGTGATGGTGATTTGGGACTCAATGGTTAGAGAAGTGGATAGGAGGTTCTGTGAACATGATTGAGGCTCACTGATGGTATGTTGACTCCTATTTGCCAGAGTCATGGATGTCTCTGATTGAGCTCATAGCATTCTGGAGGAGGAGGGGGAGCAGCCAGATGTCATGGTCCATGTGGGGACCAATGACATAGATAGGAGTAGGGATGAAGTCCTGAGGAGGGAATATAGGGAGTTAGGAAATAAGTTTTAAAAATCAGGACCTCAAGGGTGGTTCTCTCAGGATTTCTGTCCGTGCCACACGCCAGAGAGGGTAGGGACAAGAAGTTGTGGCAGATGAACATGTGGCTGAAGAATTGGTGCAGGGGGCAGGTATTTAGATTTCTGGATCATTGGGATCTTCTGGAAAAGGTCTGATCTGTACAAAAAGGATGAGCTGCACCTGAACTGGAGGGGGAACTAATATCCTGGTGGGCAGGCTTGCTAGAGCTGTTGGGGAGGGTTTAAACTAATTTGGCAGGGGGTGGGAATCAGAATGTAAGGGCAGAGATTAGGGTAGAAGGACAAAAGCATGGTGCTGTGTGCTCTGAGATGGTGAGGAAGGACAGGCTGGGGACAGAACATAAAGGTAGCCACTTGGAGGTTTGAAATGTGTCTATTTCAAAGCTAGGAGTATTAGGAATAAAGGGATGAGTACTTGGAACTATGAAGTTGTGAACATTACTGAAACTTGCCTGGAGGAAGGGCAAGATTGACTGATGCAGGAACCGGGATTTAGATGTTTTAAAAAGAATAGGATGGGAGGTAAAAATGGGGAAGAGTAGCATTACTGATCAGGGATAGTATCATGGCAAAAGAAAGGGAGGTCACTGCAGAGGGAGTGTCCACTGTGTCAGTGTGGAGGCAAGGAGTTATCACAGTGCTGGGAGTAATCTATATACTCCCCAAAAGCCCTCAGGCCATCGAGGAACATATAAATGAGCAGATTTTGGAATGGTGTGTGAAATACATGATTGTAATTATGGGTAATTTCAACTTCCTTAATATTGACTAGCACTTATGGACTGCAAGAGGGATAGATGGGGCTGAATTTGTCAGGGATGTACAAGAAGGATTCCTAACTCAGTATGTGGACTAGCCATTTAGAAGAGAAGCCACACTCAATCTGGTTCTGGGGAATGAACCTGGTTAGGTGGGGGAGCATTTTGATGAGAGTGACCACAGCTCCTTTAGTTATGAACCTGGGAATGGACTAACTATGAAGGAATGAGGTCAGAACTAGCGAGAATAAATTGGAACTAATGTGGAGGAAATTTAGGGATTAATTGTGCAGGATTCAAGATAGTTTTGTCCCAAAGGGAAAAGATGGTAGGAAAAGGGAACTGTAACTGATGAAACTGGTAAGGCTTAGGCAACTAGTTAAGAGGAAGAAGGAAACATACATTAGATATAGGAAACAGGAAGGGCTCATGAGAAGTATATGGTGACCAGGAAGGTGCTTAAGAAAGGGGCTTAAGATGACCTTGGCATGCAGATTTAAGGAGAACCCTAAGGCATTGTATGTGAAGAAAAGAAAGATGACTAGTATGAAGCTGGGGGTGCTAAAGGATAAAGGAGGCAGAGGAGGTTGGGGAGGTCCTAAATGAATACTTTGTGTCAATATTTACAAGAGAAAAGGACCTTGATCATGGTGAGGTCAAAATTGAACAGGCCTGGATGTTATCCAATGTGGAGATTAATGAAGTAAAAGTGTAGAATCTTCTGAAAATCATCAAGATTGCTAAGTCCCTGGGGCTAGATGTGATATACCCCAGGTTGCTGTGGGAGTTGAGAGAAGAGATAGCTGGGTAATAACTATGATCTTTGGCCACAGGGGAGGTGATGGAGGATTGGAGAATGGCAAGTATAGTCCTCTTGTTTTTAAAAAGAAAAGTAATGGGGAGAATCCTGGGAGTTGTAGATTGGTGAGTCTTGCTTCAGTGGTGTGAAAACTTATGGAGAGGCATTTAGAGAAGCACAGTCTACTTAAAGATGGTCAGAATGGCTAAGAAAGGTCATGCCTCATGAGTCCAATTGAGTTTTTTGAGGAGGGTGGTAGATGTGGTCTACATGGATTTTAGTAAGGCATTTGACAAGGTCCCCAATGAGAGATTCATCTAGAAAATCATGAGGCTTAGGATCAGTGGAACCTTGGCTGTGTGGATAAGAAAATGGGCTTGTAGGAAGAATGCAGAGAGTCATAATGGAAGGAAAGTATTCAGCTGGGAGGTCAATGACTAGTGTTTCAAGGATCTGAATGAAGAAGCGGAAGGATGGGTCAGTAAGTTTGCAGATGACATGAAGGTTGGAGGAGTTATGGATAGAACTCAATGTTGTTGAAAGTTACAAAAGGATATAGATAGGATGCAGAGTTGGGCAGAAAAGTGGCAGATGGATTTCAATCTGGATAAGTGTGAGGTGATGCATTTTGGAAGGGCAAACTAGAAGGCTGAGTACAGGGTTATTGGTTGGTTACTTAAGAGTGTGGATGAACAGAGGGACCTTAGGGTGCAAATCTATACATCCCTCAAGGTAGTTTCTCAGGTTGATAGGATAGTTTAAGAAGGCCTTTGGGATACTGGGATTCATTAATAGGGGATTTAATTTAGGTGTAGAAATGTCATGTTGCAATTCTACAAATTTATGGTAAGACCACACTTGGAGTATTGTTCAGTTTTGGTCACCTCATTATAGGAAGGATGTGGAAGCTATGGAAAGGGTGGAGAAGAGATTTACCAGGATGTTACCTTATGAGGCAAGTTTAGGAGAGCAGAAACTTTTCTCTTTGGAGTGAAGAAGAATGAGAGGAGACTTGATATCTACAAAATTTGAGACATCGATAAGGTGGACAGCCAGCACCTGTTTCCCAGGGCAGGATCAGCAAACACCAGAGAACACAAGTACAAAGTTAAAGGAGGGACGTTTAGGGGAGACATCAAAGTTAAGTTATGGGAGCCTGGAATGCCTTGCCAGGGATGGTGGTGGAGGCTGAAACATTGGGGGCATTTAAGAGACTCTAAGACAGATGGATGAAAGAAAAGAGGGTTATGGGATAGGGAGAGTTTAGTACTTTTTTTAGGAATGAATAGATGAGTTGGCATAATATTGAGGGCCAAAATGAATGCTGTATTGTTCTATGTTCAACTCAGTGGATGTTCAAAGATGTCTATAATTAGCCCATCTCTAACCAATATATGTGAGAGAAATAATTTATAAGGTGTTCTTTACTCATTTATACTTTGCTGGCATTTAATCCTAGGAAATGTATATAAGTCAATGACGCTATAATTTGTTAAAGGATAGGGCAGGGAGATTCACGATTCACAAGTTTGGATGAGAATAATTAATTGCATTGCTGAAATTTAACACTAAAAGTATATGATCTTTCATTTAAAACTGATTTGATCACAGACTTTGTGGTTTAATAATATCAGGTGTTTCTTTAAACATAACATAATATTTATCTGATAGGTACTATTTTAGAGGCAAATCTAATGGTGTAACAACACTCTCTGAGATCTTAACTGGAAGTCCTTGCCTTTTTTCTGAGAATTTCTTCAGTTTCTCTGAATAGTGACTAAATTAGCACTTCCCAAAAGGCAGAGAGAATGCTGAACGACTGAAGGAACTGCTTACACTAACCATCTGAGATATAATACATATGTAGAGCAAGTATTCATTTGTCTATTGTGTGTTATTGTGTACCTGTGTGTTTTGCACCAAGGACTGGAGAACCCTCTTTCGTCAGGTCGTACCTGTGCAATCAGAAGACAATAAACTTTATCATTTGATATAATCTCACATTTGATTCATGGGGTGCCTTATTCCCCAAAAAGGTGAAACATGCTTTTTGATGAATCTCAGTGAGTAGGTCTGAGTAGGGCGGCATGGTGAGTGTAGTGGAGAGCACAATGCTTTTACAGCGCCAGCGATCGGGCCTTGGGTTCGAATCCCACGCTTCCTGTAAGGAGTTTGTACATCTTCCCTGTGTCTGCATGGGTTTCCCTGGGGGCTCCAGTTTCCTCCCACTATTTTAAATGTACTAGGGGTGTAGGTTAATTGGGTACAAATTGGGCAGCACGGACTTGTGGGCCGAAATGGCCTGTTATCATGCAGTATGTCTAAATTCAAACATTTTCAAAAGTGTAAAAATTTGAAAATTTAAATTAATTCATTATATCTATCAATGAGCTGAAAAGAAATAGTGCTTGAGTGTTAGTTTGCTGCTGTTATACTTAAGCAGTAGCATCCCATTGCATCCTTTTCAAAAGCATAAGTCGGAACTATTATACTTTTGCACTGTGTTTTGCTGTCCATGTCTCTTGTAGCATTCTACTTCCAAAACCAATAGTTCTTATAAAAGCCTCTATGTTGTAAGAAAAGAAAATTCCTTTCATGAAGTAAGAGATCAAAGGTTGGTTTTGACCGTGGCAGATAACATTAAGCATCATTAACTCAGGGATGTATGTATATCACATCAAAAGTAAAATGAAATGAAAGTTGAGAGATGTATAATGCAGGACTGAATCAATATCTTCCACGTTGCACTGTTGCTGAAGGTCAAAATGATCTAATGGCACCAATCCTTGTATCTAGAGTTTCATTGAACATCTCTAGTTTACCAAATAAAGTTGATATCTGATCCCTTTTTCTCTGCCTCAGGAGCTAATTTTCTGTTCTTCCCCCTTCTATGTAAATTGATGCAACTTTTATCATGACTTCCTCTTCGATCTCTAACAGAAATGGCATACAAAAACTAATATCCTCAGGAAGGCAACCAGTGCAGTAGTCTAAAGCCTCAAAATAACACTCATGAGGAACTCTACTGGCACACAGATTACAGAAAACAATTCCCAGCCAAAATTAGATATTGGTCCTTATCTTCTGGGAAGCTGCCCAGGCTCATTGGCCATTGACGTTTGATTATCTTACTTCACCCACAGTGGTCCAGGACACAATATTCCTCCAGGAAGATGGCTCAGTTAGTGTAGTGGTTAGCACTGCACGAGGTCAGCACTAGTGACCAGGTGTATTTGGGCAAGGTGGGCTTGAGGACCAGAAGGGCCTGTTACTGTTCTTATAACTATAACCATATGACCATTTCCGCACCGGTTCACTAGAACAGCTCCACTAGCTCAAACCTCCCACTCTCTGCCAATAACCCTCCAACCCCTTCACCTCCATGTACACATCCAACCTTTTCTTAAATGATAGAAGGGACCTTGCTCCAACTATCTCATTCGGAAGCTCATTCCATTATGCCACCACTCGTTGAGTGAAAAAGCCACCTCTAATATTTCTTCAGAAAAATCCAGCTAAACAGAACAGTCTGAAGATCTACATTAAAAATTGACACCATTTGCAAATGACAATTCCAGAGTGTGTTCAACATAACAGTGCAAGTGACAAGATGGGCTGCTTTGAGGTACATAAAAATTTAAAAGCACTTGGGAAGGTTTAGAAAATAAAATTATTAATTTACAATCAGCAAAATACATTTAAACAACTGAACGACAAAGAAGATCTACTACCTTTCTCCTTGCTGCCGTTTCTTTACAACATTTTCAATGAGGCCTCCATAACTTCCATCAAGTGAGTGGCACAGCCTCAGAATCAAAGATGGGAATTCTGGTGACAGCCATTTTACCTGATGCATTCTAAGTCCCAAGGCCAACATACTATTGGAATTGCAGACTGCACATCCTATGCTTTGGTGTGCCTACTTTCTTCCCTGATATCTTTTAAAAAACCAGCAGACAGGTAAAAAAACCTGTGTAGCGGGCCGAGCAGCCGCGTAACACAATGGGCCAAACTGCGTCCTATGTAGTCGGCCAAATGGCCTTGCAGCACTATGGGCCTAATTGGCACTCACACAGCTGGCCGAAAGAATATAAAACAGGAGGCAAGTTTTAATAAGCAGTCTTTGCTGACTAACCTCTGTGCCTGGTGAATTGATTTAGTAGCTTTACTGGAGTAGATGCTATACCTGCTTTTAATCAGAATGCCTGCATGTTTAGAAGATGTTTGCCTGGAAATTCATTCCACATTGGTATAACTAAATGCACTACGTGGCCTGCTGGATACTCTGCCCAAAGATCGAAGTCGACCCTTTTTGTTATACATTGATGCTGACTCATGCATGATGAGCTCATCAACTTGATCTACTTTGGTGCTAACTTTCATCCCGAACTTAAATTCACTTGGTCCATTTCTGGCAATGCTCTCCCCTTTCTCAATCTTCATCTTGGGAGACACTCCCTTCAGACATTTTCTACAAACCCAACTCCCACAGTTACCTTGACTACACCTCTTCACACCCAGTCCCCTTTAAGAATTCTATTCCTTCATTTTAGTTCCTCCATCTTTTCCCCAGGATGAGGTCTTCCATTCCAGATCATCAAAGATATTCTCCTTCAAAAAATGTGGCTTCCTGTCCATTGCCATGAAGTCAACCCTTAACCGCATCTCCTCTATTTCCCACACATATGTCCTGGCCCCCTCCGCCACTAAATGCAACAAAGATGGCATTTCCCTTGTCTATATCTACTAGCCACTGTATTCAACATATTATCCTCAGCAATATTTGCCACCTATAACATGATCCCACCATCAGACACATCTTCCTCTCTCTTCACTGCTCTGCCTTCCACAGGGACTGCTCCCTCCATGACTCCATTGTCCAATCATCTGTTTCCCTCTCATTGCCTCCTTGACACCTAGCTCTGTGACAACAGGAAGTGTTACACATCCTTCCTCCCCTCCATTCAGGTCCCCAAATAGTCTTTCCAAGTAAAGCAACACTTCACGTGAATCTGCATGGGCCATCTGCTGCATCCAGTGCTCCTGCTGTGGTTTTCTCTACATTGAAGAGACTAGATATAGAGTAGGAGATCAATTTTTGAGCACCTTTGCTCTGTCTGGTTCAATAGTGAGGGCCTCCCAGTGGCCAACCATTTAAATTCTGCACCCCACTCGAATGCCGACATGTCTGTTCACGGTGTTGTGCAATGCCAAATTGATGATGCCCATAAGTTGGAGGAACAACACCTAATTTTCCATCTGAGCACTCTCCAAACATTAACATGACTTCTTGTTATCTCTCTCTCCTTCTTTCCTTCAGCCCCTGACCTCCTTCACTCTCCATTCAGAGCTATCCCCTCCCCTATCACTCCCCAGTTTTTTTCTCTTCTGCCTTTCGTCTCATATCTATGCCTTTCATCTCATATCCACCTATGACCTCTTGTCTGTGTTCTTGTGCTTCTCTCCCTACCATTTTATTAGTGTCAATGGAATGAATTTCAGAATCAAGACCCAAATAATTGACAATTCTTTATCGTACATTAAGACTGCAAACAGGATGAATTTATGACCATTACTACCTTCATAAAAACTATTCTGACAGTATTACAAACATACCGTGAATTCCTCATCCAACTTCAAAATATTTATTTCTCAAAATGATCATGAATAGAGTGACAGCTTAGTAGCTTTAGGAACTTTGGCCAAGAGGATCTACTGACGTTAGTGATACAAGGGAATTGGACAAACATCCCGAGAGATGCAGCCACATAGCCAGGATGCTGGCAGTGAGAAAATTATTGAACCTGCCAGCATGATGGAACAGGATTAGCATGAGGATAGATAATAGTCATTCGCATAAAGAATGATTCGCATTGAATTTTCTTACCCCACTGAGCACAGTAACACCTCTAAGCCATTTCTTTCTTCTGTGATCATTAATTAAACAATGTATGTTTGAAGATGACAACGTTCTTTTAAAAAAAGATGTTAATTCTCCATAAGCCTTTTAAACAAATTGAATATCAAGCATTGAATGGAAAAACAATACCAGTTTTATTACAAATTTTAATATTTGAAGATTATTTCACCATACAGTTTTGAAGATGACATGGACCCCACTTTCTTTCAACCCCGTGGCACCCTTTTTTGATGCTACACTGTAGTTGCCATGGAGTCTATACTTTCAGAGCTGAATCCTTTTCTGGTGGTCAGTGCATTTAAAGCTCTATCAATCCTACACATCCCAAAAGCCAATTAAGGACATTGATGTAACTTAAATGCATAATTAAAAAAAAAAAGCTGTTATCCTTTCTTGCAGCAGTTGATTTCTATCATTCATTCAAACTTGCTCGAGATTGAACCCAGAATGGTCAAGACTAAGAAGCCTGAGTGAGGTTGTACTGTCCCATTGGATTCCAGACAGATTCAATGAATGCATTTGAAATGAATAACAGAACAAGGAAAAGATGTAAAGGAACCACATAAAAGAAATGCAAACTGGGAAAAAAAAGTAAAGCAGAAATTCAAGTGGGTGTGTCTGGTTAAAAATCATACCTAACTAAAAAGACATACATGCTGCAGGTTAAAGTGGAAGAGGTAAGTAGAATGGCATCACTCTTCAGGTTTTAGTAATAGAATCTGGTGGAAAGAAGTTAACAGGTGACCACAAAGGGGTTGACGTCACTTCAGGAGCAATTGGTTCTATTTTTTTGTTCCATGCTGAACAAACATTTCTTCCTCTATCAGAGCCAAGGCACATCGATCTTTGTTGAGATCTACAACCATTGCAGCTATTATTAAGATCTGGAATCATTGTTGAAGCAGGAAAACCAGAAAATGTCTCTGGCTTTAAAAAAAATGGTGGGGGTATTAGGCTAATGTTCCATTTTATTGTTGCAGAAGATCAAAGACAGAAAGTTCAGTGATGGAGCAGGGTTAGGGTTAGAGCTGACGATGGAAGCTGGGAATGCAAAGAGATGTTCATCAATGCAATAATCAAATAGCATTTGGCTTCATATTTTACATTTCATTTACTGTTATGGCAGTCAGTCCATTGAGCCTATCATTAGTGTGAATCCACCAATCCTATGTTATCACCTTTTTCTCAGTAACTTGTTCTCGCACACCTGCCCATTTCACTTCCCATTGGTTCCCCAACCAAGTACCTTCACCCAGGGTAATTTACATTAGCCAATTCATTCACAATACTGTGGCTTCAAGATGTGAGGGA
Organism: Narcine bancroftii; assembly: GCF_036971445.1. NCBI lineage: Eukaryota > Metazoa > Chordata > Chondrichthyes > Torpediniformes > Narcinidae > Narcine > Narcine bancroftii. The sequence continues at coordinate 21,390,651 of NC_091477.1, read as the reverse complement.
GCACCGAGTAGAAACCCACCCTGTCATAGGAAGAATACGTAGACAGCATGTGATGTCGGAATCCAAGCTATGAACCATCTGCACTACGTCCAGCATTGCCGATAGAGGTGATCAGACCATGAGCAGCAGATGCAGAATTGGCCACTTGTTGGAAACAAGGGAAATTGCTGATGGTGTATTAAAAAACTGGTTGATCAGATGTACGTTGGTGCATGAGAAAGTGTTGGATCTCCCACAATTGCACTCAAAGTTGCTGAGTAAAGTGAGGAGCGACAAGAATGACAAAAAAAAAACCCATCTTACTCCCAACCTGTGTCCCCACCTCTCCCCACTTCATTTGTCCAGTATCCTATTACATCTTGGTCCTTCCCCAACCTTCAACTCTCTCCTCCCTTTTTATATTTATTATCTCCACTTTCCATCTGAAACATTGACTGTCCATTTATCGCTATGGATTCTGTCTGACCTGCTGAGTTTCTCCAGCTTCTTTCAGTGTCTGCAGCTCCTGTATTTCCCTTGTACAAAAAAAAATGTTTGAGCACGTCCTCACATTTTTAAAGATGATTTGGCTTGTTTTTTGAGTCTAGGGAAATCCTGGAATTAAATGACTCATTTAAAATAGCTCTCCTGAAGCTGTTAAAAGTGGTGCAAATAGATATATCATACAATTCATTCCAATGAACGATCTTTTTTTTGGTGACACTAACATGAATGTTAAGTAAGGAATTTACCGGCAAGTGAATTTGGCGTGAGGTAATCTACTCCTCGCTCAGTTAAAGAAATGCCAGTTCAAAATATGACAGTTTAATAGAGCTTGGATGCAGGCCTGCGGATTGATCAATTAATTATTTGGAAATACATCAAAGTGGCCTTTTGCTCCTACATTGCCACAGATGCAATGTTTTTTTAAAAAATATATTTTAATTGAGCTTAATAAAAACCCTTTACACAAGGTATACTAATAATAACATAAATCATAGAGTCAGCATGGTTTTATGAAAGGAAAATCATGTCTGACAAATTTTATAGAATTTTCTGAGGATGTAACCAGTAGAATGGTTAAGGGAGAATCAGTGGATGTTGTATATCTGGACTTTCAGAAAGCTTTTGATAAGGTCCTGCACAGGAGATTAGTGCACAAACTTAAAGCTCACGGTATAGGAGGGATGGTATTGAGGTGGATAGAGAACTGGTTACCATACAGGAAGCAAAGAGTAGGAATAATGCTATGAGCCCAAAACCCAGTAACAATAGACATTCACCAATATAAGTAGTTATTTAAATACAAGTTTTTAAAAATTAACTTTAAACATGAAAACAGAATCAAACTTTAACTTGTCTCTATATTTAACTAACTCAAATTAACCCCCTTCTAATTCTAAGTGCATGTGTATGATGTATGTGTAAATTTAAGAAAAGTTATTTGGTTCACAGTTCAATCTCCCTTCTCCTTCTTCCAAGTTCTCTGGTTGCAGGCAATTCTTATACTGTGCACAGAATTTAACAGATATAAAGTTCACCAGGCTTTGGTGCTCGAAAGGTGAATGTTTACTGCTCAGGAAAGTTCTTGTGGGGTTTTCAGAGAGATTTGTTGTTCCAGGATTTCCATAACTGAGGTACCACCATTAGTCACCTCAATGTCTCGCTGATGAAACTTACCCCATTAGGGTTCTCCAGATAGTAACCTCTTTCTTTCAGGCGACCACAGAGTTCAATTCTGTTCCACTTATTCTAAGAGAAACATCAGACAGATAGCACTTTCAGCCATCCACCACTCTTGAGCTTTCTGTTTCCAACTAGCTTTTCCTGGCTTGTTTCAGCGGTGACAGTTCCGTCTCTTTCAGTGTCATACACACACTGGCTGAGAGAGCGTGTCTTCTCTCTCTCTATCTCTCCAACTGAGACTGCTAGAAAGCCCATGTGACGCTCTCATTTGCAAAAAAACCCCACCTTCTTCAGCAAACCACAGGAGTTCTCCTTTTGATCAAGCTGTTGTCTTAGGTAAGCAAAACCCAGTTTTGTGAGCACTCTGTAGGTACTTGCAAACAACCAGTTTGTCTCCTCCAAGACAATGGTCTTCATTTCATGACATCATTTCAATTAGCACCTACTTGTGAAATGTGCATATCATTCTCCAAAGTTTCTTCAATGTTCACTGAATATGAATTCTTCAATATTTCAAATAAGATCTGTTTTAAAATGAGTGCCACTCTAATCTTACCAAATTCCTCCCAATATTTATCCATTACAATAAGCAGGTTCTTTTCTGAATGGCAGGCAGTGACTAGTGGGGTACCGCAAGGCTCAGTGCTGGGATCCCAGTTACTTATAATATATATCAATGACTTAAATGAGGAAATAGAAAGCAACATCTCCAAGTTTGCAGATGACATGAAGCTGGGTGGCAGGGTTAGCTGTGTAGAGGATGCTAAGAGGATAAAGGGTGACTTGGACAAGTTAGATGAGTGGACTAATGCATGGCAGATGCAATATAATGTGGATAAATGTGAGGTTATCTACTTTGGAGGCAAGAACAGAAGAGAAGATTATACCTAAATGGTGTCTGATTAGAAAAAGGAGAGATGCAATGAGACCTGGGTGTCGCTGTGCACCAATCATTGAGAGTGGGCATGCAGGTACAGCAGGCAGTGAGGAAAGCGAATGATATGTTGGTATTCATAGCAAGAGGATTCGAGTACAGGAGCAGAGAGATTCTACTGCAGTTGTACAGGGCCCTGGTGAGACCACACCTGGAGTATTCTGTACAATTTTGGTCTCCTTATCTGAGGAAAGACATCCTTGCCATAGAGGGAGTACAAATAAGGTTCGCTAGATTGATAACAGGGATGGCAGGACTTACACATGAAGAAAGGCTGGATCGACTAGGCTTATTACTCGCTGGAATTTTGAGGGGGAATCTTATAGAAACATATAAAATTCTTAAAGGATTGGACAGGGTAGATGGAGGAAGGTTGTTCCCTTTGTTGGGGAAAACCAGAACCAGGGGTCAGAGCTTAAGGATAAGGGGAACGTCTTTTAGGACTGAAATGAGAAAAAAAATCTCTGTGAATGGTGAATCTGTGGAATTCTTTGACACAGGAAGTAGTTGAAACTGCTTCCTTATCTATATTTAAGAGAGGGTTAGATTTGGCCCTTGTGGCTAAGGGGATTGGGAGAATGGGGAGAAGGCAGGTACTAGGGACTGAGTAGATGATCAGCCATGATCAAAACGAATGGTGGTGTGGGCTTGAAGGGCCAAATGGCCTACTCCTACACCTAGTTTCTATGTTTTCTATGTCGATAGACATATCACATATTAATTGTAAATTAGATGTGTAACCATAATTATTACATAACTTATTTCATTCAGGACATCAAATTCTATAATTATAATAATTAAACAATTAAATTATAACTCGTACTATGTCAAAAAAAATAATGAATGCAAAAAAGATCACAGACACAATATTTTGTAAAGAAATTAGGAATCAACTCCTGGGTGGAGTCTTCTCTTCTGCTTAATTTTATTACTGATTTGTAAACTTTAACCAAAGGAAAGTGTATATTATTTCAATTACCATATGATTCTAAATATTGTAGAGATTGATATTTAAACAACTACATGGTATTTCCCAGGCATTGCTAATTTCAGCAAAAATTGGATGCAGAAATTATTGTCATATACATTGTACATATGCACAAAATGTATACATTAAAATGAATTAAAAAGAGATACTAAATACAAAAACTCGATAAATGATGAATATTCAGTTACCAAGGTGTTAAAGTTGTGTGTCTGACAGGGTACAAAAAGATACCGTAACAAACCTCAAAGTCCAAAGCACTGACTTTATTGAGTCATGCCAGTGGGAATGAGGGGTACCACTGGTGGGTAGATAGAGTCACCTCACTAGTACTGTTTGAACCTCATTCAAAGAACACAGACACAGGGTACAATATTTAAGGCATTTTCCTGCATACAAATTGGATAACATTTCTTTGAAGGTATTATTGAAGGTAAAAACAGCCTGTTTTTACATTTTGCATATCCTCTTCCACTTCCTAAAGACAGGGAAATGATTTGTTGTTGGTCATTTAATCTCATGTACCAGTTATAATTAAGAACATTCTTCTGGTATACAAAAAATCAACAGGTCTTGAAGGGCTGCTCACAGTACACATCAATATCTATTCTCTGCCTGCCCTGATATCTGGTTTCCAATTTACACATGTAAATGGCTATTTCATAGTAATCTTAGATTCTTGAGGTTGACAATGGTGACCAAAACTTCAGTACTGGAACAATGCCATTCAGGGACTGAGTGTTGTTGGACGCTTATTGCAGCCTTTAGATCTGTCTAACGGGTAGTAGTTAGTTAGCAATAATGTGTTGAAGAGATCAGGCAGGTGCATTAGGATATGGCTCAGGAGAAGAGGTGAGATTTAATTGCTGTCTGGAATGTCCTTGGTGTCTCTCTTTCTCTCTCCGAGCTTACTGGCAAAGTCTGTGTGATGGTTTCTTCATCATAATTCCCGAAACTAGATATTCTATAGCTAATATTCTATAAAGGTGCAAGAAAAAACTGGCATTATTTTAGGGCAGGCTTTTGTTGCCTCTGAGCAATTGGATTTTGGTGTCATATGGACTTAAATTTTAATCACACCATTGTCCTTTTTCCAACCAAGGATTAATGAACATTAATAACATGAGTGATTTGTTATTGCTTGTCCAAGCAAACTGAATTTAATTGTGGGATTTATGTGGTTTTATACAGTTGCACAATTGAAGGGAAAGAAGTGCATTTTACCCAGGAGGCCAGGAGTATGTGGTTGAAGGATAATTGGCTTCAGCAGTGGGATAGGATAGACAGTTTTTGTATTTTGTTGCAATATCTGGAACTCATGCTATCCTGTCACCATTTCAGATGCTCACAGTATCTTCTTAATGTTAACAAAAATAATAATGAATGAAAAAATGATCACAGACACAATATTTTGTAAAGAAATTAGGAATCAACTCATGAGTTGCTTAATTTTATTATTGATTTGCAAACTTTAACCAAAGGAAAGCAAATATTATTTCAATAACCATATAATTCTAAATATTGTAGAGATTGATATAAATATCTGAAGTTAACAATAAGAAGACTTCCTTAATCACTATTTTCAGTGGTATCAGAAATGTAAAAAAACCATTCTTCATGGTTAACCAACAAATCTCTGCCCAAATAATAGAAATGAATGTGTTTCTTTGATCTCTTTTTATTGGACCCTCTGATTATATTGCACTGAAGGCAAATATTCAGAGTAGAGCTTAAGAATTGATGCTGAATTCAACCTCTGGTTGTGTTCTTTTCATTCATTCCCCAATTCCACCATCCCTTCTTCTCATAGTTTTATTGATGAGTAAGTGCCTGTATTTGTAAATCAAAGCATGTCTCTCTTGCCTGAAAGCAGCGTCACCTGGGATGTCATTATTCATCGAAGACAATTTTGATTCTTGACTGTGCTGCCTTTGAAGATTGAGAAATCAAGTTATTGAAATCCTCCCTGTTTTGAAGGGGCAGCTGTTCAAAGGTGATAGAAACCAAAAATGATAGGCAGTGTTATTTCGCAAAATAGCACTTTCAAAGCTTCTTCAAGAATTGAAAATAGCTTTGCCTTGACCAAAGAATAATAGGACAATAACAAGCAATTTTTCATGGTTATGTTTGGTGGGTACAAAGAAGGACATATACTATAATAATTTTCTGTAACCTGCTTGCTATACTGTAATTTGGACAAAGTTCTATGATTGCCCCAAAAGTTGATATGTCAGATGCAGAATTCCATATCCTCTTTAGACCACAATTCCACTGATTGTGGAGGGGGGGGGGAATGGGGGTGGGGGGTGGTTGGAAACTCTAGTGATCATCTTTGGCGCTCTTAGGGTCATGTGGATTGACCTCCAATTCATTTCTCTGCAGCAACTGTTTCACAGTGATGCAATGTGCAGTGGAGTTGCAACTTTGAAGGAATCAAATGAATATTTCTAATACTTTCTGTGAAGGAATAGATCTGGGCATTTGCTGCCCAAGAAATTTAAATGGAAGTTGTATTGGCAGTTTGTTTCTCTCAACTTTTTAAAAATATATTTACAAGCAATTTTTGAGCCATTGCATGAAGTCCCTTTATGTTCTTTTATGCAAATATGTTGGAATGAAAGTGAGATCCTGCTGTCTGTTGGCTTTATTGCAGTTCTGGAAATGGTGACATTACATTTTGACATTCTTGACTATTGCCCCCAATTCCCTCAGACCAATGTGGTATTGAATGGCATGCACCACCATTTAATAAGATTTGCATTCCATAGTACCAGTAATAACTTTTCACCACCTTGCTTATCAAGAATCTATTTACTTCTGCCTTAAAAATATTCAAAGGATTTCACAGCACTGAGAGAAAGATAACTCCAAGCTTTAATAACCCTTTAATATAAAGATACCCACTTTCTGTTTCCTTTGAAAGTGATCCCTGGTTGTAGATTTTCCCAATCAAGGAAACAGCTTATCAAGACTTCAGCATCTCCATAATGTCCTCTTTACTCTTCTAAACTCCATTGGATACAAGTTTTGGCTCTCAAATATTTCAATTAATAATTTCTAAGTGTAGTAAACTTTTGAATTGTTTCCAACGTGTTTACTTCTCTCCTTAAAACATAGACCAATTAATACAACTTCCAGAAGTTGTTTTGACTATTGTTTTATATTACTGAAACATACTTTTCATTACTTTTGTATTCAAATCCTCTAGCAATAAAACTTTTCAAACATGTTAAGGGTTTCAGCATCTTTCTTCTTTCAAAGAAATGAGTTCCAGTTTCCAGTCATGATGTGGATGAAAATACATGAACGTACTTCTCAGGAGAACTCACTGGATAATAATCAAAAGCAGTGAAACAGATTTGTGTTAATATTAATCTTTAAAGTTTAGTTGCAAAATATATATTTCTTAGTAAAGTTAGTTTGTGGGCTGAATTCAGGGTCACACAGTGACATAGAGTTGCACTCAGGAGCGAGGCCATTTTTGGAATCGAAGTGCCTGAGGAAAACAAAGCTATAAGTGAAACTCAAGAATAATCATCATCACTTTCCCACTCTCTCCCCATATCCCTTTCATATCTGTCAATCTTCACCTTGAATATATTCAATGACTACCTCCGAGTTCTCTGGGATTTAGAATGCTAAAGATTTACAAGACTGCTTCTAAGTATGCCTTCCAGGGGGAAAGGTCCTTTTAGCATCCATTCTGCCAATCTTCTCAGATGTTTCAAAAGCATTTGTGTGTACACAACATTCTTCTGGCAGTTGTTCAAACAAGCAGGACTTTGAATTCAATCATTAACTGACCACCCAGTGTCATATTCACATAAGTGGACACAGCTGCTTTTAACATATAGATGTGAATTAAATTTGGAAGTACTTCAAAAGGCCATCTGGCATGATTCATGCTTTTGGTGAAATGAAACTGAAATCATGTCACAGGTTATGTGCTGAGAATTCTCAGAAAAAGATATTTCTGGAACTAGAGGGATTTTGGGTAGAAAGAAGTTGACCATCCTGCGGAAGACAGGATTGAAGATACAGTAACCAGAAAAGGTGCTGTCACATGTTACTCCTGGTCAAAGGAGAATAAATGGCTTTTGAATAAGGAAGACAATTTCTGACAGTCTCTTTAAGGTAAAGAGGGCACCTCATTTAACCCTTGCTTGGGTTTGTGAAATCATCATGGAAAAAAATAGCCACTTTGCTGTCTCTTTGAAAAGAGGGCAGACTTATCATGTGGAACACAGATTCCAAAATCTCCATGCAAGAAAGAGAAAATCATTTATATGAAGAAACGTTGCTCTGAAAAGAACTCTACAAAAGAAATGTGTGAGTTTTAATGAGGTCTGATAACTTGATGTTTCAACATACTTCATTATTGCTTTTGAGCAACAATTTAAAGAAATCTGATGCCTCACACCTACTCCATAATTGCCTTTGAGTTTCAAGACAAAAGCTTTCTGAGACTAAACTTGAAAATCATCTTTCGAATCAAACTTAAACTGGAATGGTTTGAGTTTTAACACACACACACACACACACACACACACACACACACTTGCGCATAATTGGGTAAAATTAGAGTTAAGTTAGAAATGTTATGTTATTAATAATTTAAAAAAATTGTTTTGGAAAAAAAAAACATTGTCTTGGTTATTACCATTACTGCTGATATAATTCGTAACAGCAGCCACACTTAAAAATTTATGTTTTGTTTCTCTCCTTCACTTTCTTCCACTTGAGGCCCTAATGACATTATCATTGCTGACACAGTTAATTCATTGTGGATCAAATACCTATCTGGTTGCCAGCTCTGTAATCTAGTTACTCACTGAAATGGTCTAGCAGATTAAATATTTCCCCTCTGTGCTTTCTCCAGCAATAGCAATAATTCATTGCATGGTGTTCAAAATAGTCAATAGACATATGAGCATAAGAAACAGGAACAGAAGCAAGCCAATTGGTCCTTGTGCCTGTTCTGGCACTCAATAAGATCATAGTAAATCCAATTTTAGCCTCAACATCATTTTCCCACTCTTTCCCCATATCCCTTTAATATCTGTCAATCTCCACCTTGAATATATTCAATGACTGCCTCCAAATTCTCTGGGATAGAGAATGCTAAAGATTTACAAGACTGCTTCCAAGTATGCCTTCCAGAGGGAAAGGTCCTTTTAGCATCCATCCTGCCAATGTTCTCAGATGTTTCAATGGTACCTCTAATTCTTACTAAGGTGCTCAATACATCAACTACATCATCCCAGGAATCAACGCAGAGAACCTTTTCTGCATTTCCTTCAATAAAAGCACATTCCTCCTACAATATGGAGACCAAAAGTGTATGCAGTACATGTGGTGTTTCATTAAGCCCTCTGCCCCTGCTTTTATATGGATACACCTGGAAAAAAAAAGACAAATATTCCATTAGCTTTGCAAATAAATTGCTATTCTTGCATGGTAACTTCTTGTTTGACCTGGATCCCTTGGCATTCTTCCAATTATTTTCCCACACCTTATTCCATCTGCTAATGTTGTGCTCATACACTTTCCTTTGCAAGCCTCAAATGTTGTTAATCTTATCTTTGGCCATGGTATACTCAGTTCTGACAGTGAAGTCATCAATATGGATGGTAAATTGTTGAAGATCAGCAAAGGTTAAATAAAATAATTATGATAGAGAAGAAAGGGAATGAGAACAAACCAGCAGATAAAATAAAGCAATCTGTAAATACTTCAACTGGTATATAAAAGGAAGAAAAAGCACAAGTTAACACACGCCCCAGAAGGATGAGACTGGGGAATTAATAGGAAATAGATGGTAGAGATTCCACTCCAAAAAATATCCCAAGGATAATGGATAACAAAGGGACATGAGGAGGGAGGGGGAAAAAAAATCAGAAGATAGGCAGAAAATTAATTTGCACATGGTGCAGGCCACTTGCATAGTCAGTCAGATGAGATTGGCCAATATGCTGCTTAAATGAAACTGGCCTTACCCAAAGAATTTATGATCATGTAGGTCAGTGGGTCTCGACCTTTTTCTTTCCACTCAAATACCACTTTAAGTATTCCCTATGCCGGAGGTGCTCTGTGATTAGTAAGGGATTGCTTAAGGTAGTATGTGAGTGGGAAGGGAAGGTTGAGAATTGCTGCTTTAGACCCAATTGTATTTGAAATATTTTGCTTGAGAACAATTGTCAATGGCCCATTTCCTTTGGTGTAATGAAACTGTGCACATAACGAGTCAATTAGGTACAATTAAAACAGTGGTTTTCAAACTTTTTCTTTCCACACTCATACCACCTTAAACAATCCCTTACTAATCACAGAGCACCTATGGCATAGAGAATACTTAAAGTGGTACGTGAGTGGAAATTAAAAAGGTTGAGAACCACTGAAGTAGGTCAATCTGTTTAATCTATCATACAAGTGGTCACCTTTTGTCCTGTAAACATTCAAACACGCTGAGACCCCAGATAAACATAGAACAGGAATCAAACCTTGTGTAGTTAATTCTGTTTAAGTGTTACTTATCCAGTGGAGCTCAAACACAAGACTCATTTGCTAACATGATCTAGCTTGCAACTCAACCAGGCCAAATTGCCAACTGGAATAATATATTAAAACATCTTAAGTCAATACTAATAAATCAGCAACAAATTGAAGATGTAACAATCGGTGGCAATTTTTTTCAGTGTTGCTCTCAGCTGTTAGCAGGACGCCATGTTGGAATCGAGGAGTCAGAATAAAAGATTGCAGAGCACAAATCTGCGGCCCATTTCCCTGAGAAATTGTACATTGAAACTCCAATAAGGAATTGGTTGACCTCTGTTTGGAATTCATATGACCCAGTCAATTGTGGCACTGCTTGCTGATTGCTGCACATTTGAGATCAGTATATTTATCACATAGCAGCTTTAAGCCTTGGAACCGATAGACACATCAATAAATTGGGAAGGTGTGCTTCTCAGATTAATACTTATTGGGCATTATTGAAATTGGAGTGGGCAAATCAAACTTTGAAATTGCATTACTGCACTTGTATATGCTTTACCTTGCTTTCCATTAAATATTTATCACTTAATGTTACAGTATTGATTTCTTAATGGTCCAAGAAACTGAGTATGGGATTGTCAAGGGCATCTGCACTTAAAAGATTTCTTTAATTATTTTTATGTGGACTTGATTTCTTAAACCATTGACTCTTTCACTGCCAGGTTATTTAGGGCTGCACTGTGAATATTTCTAAACCTTCAACTGGTTAAATGATGTTCAAGATTCCTTTATTGTCGAGCACATAATACACAAAATTTGTGAACTGTTATATGCCCTAAAGGCACACAAGGTGGCACAGCTAGCTGGTAAACCCGCCAATGAGAGAAAGAGAAGCCAAAGAAAGTCCCTCAGGAGACACTGAGTCTCCGCGGATTTGCCTGCTGTGTTCCCGTAACCTCTGCAGGTGTGCGGCATCCTGTTCATTCCAGTGGTGAACCCAAGCTCCTAGTTACAAACCTCTGATACAATCAGGGAGCTGTTAATATCTGAGACCCTCGGGAGCACTACTTGCCATTGGCACCCTCATGAATCTTACCCCCATGCTTTTTACAGCTAAAAGTTAATTCCAATGATCTAAGATCACACAGTACTTGTGCATTTTGACATGGCTTGGCCTCCTCATCACTGGATTTTCTGGTAAATTCCAGCTTCTTATCCAGCAGAAATCTCTTTGTCAGAGATCTTAGGTAGAGACAATAATGAAGAGATGCATTGGAGGTGGCAGTTCATGTTCTAATGACCTCAGTTTCTGAACATCTAAGTCAGTCAACATCATCAATAAGTCTGAGTCAGAAGGTTAAAATCCAAATCCAGATATGAACATAAAATCGTGGCTGATACTCTATCTCAGTGCTGCATTGTTGAAGGTGATGTCTTTCAATGAGATATTAAGTCAAAGCTTAAAGTGTTTTCTCAACTGATCGTAAAACAAATCCAATATCAATCTTTTAAAGAAGAGTAATATCTGGGCTTTCAACCATTAAGGTATAAAGTAGGTATATTGTGTTTCATCACATTGCTTTTTCCGAGAAATCTCTTCATCTTCACATCATCGGCAATCCTTTGGGATTGAGGACGACTTCCTTCCACTCTAGATTTGTAGACTCTGAGACAACTGACGAGGTCAGTATCGAAAGAAAGGACTCTGCACAGGTGGGCCAGAGGTGGCAGACAGGTTAGACTAACTGAGGTGGTCCTCGCTATGGCAGCACTACAACTCCAAGAAGGCATCGAACCGGCTATGTGACAGCAGTGTGTGATGACATCAGTGCTTTTCGGGGTTTTAAATGGTTGAGCGGGTTCTGAAGAGTAAATTCATTTGATTCACTCAAAAAGCATCTTGCATGGTTATTTCATCATGCCCGCTGTGATTCCAATGGCCACAATTGGTGACCCCGACAAGTCCAAAAACATTTTAGGACAAACATGAACTCTGCAGCCATTGTTGTGAAGCTACCACCTTTCTGGACAGCTGAACCTGAACTGTGGTTCCAACAGGCTGAAGCAAAATTTCATCTTCACAAAGTCAAGTTGAATACAACTCATTATTACCATCTCGTCAGTGCCTTGGACCAGGCCATCGCTAAGAGGGTCAGCAACTTCCTATGGTATCCACCACGTAGATGCAAGTATAACACTTTAAAAGCACTTTTATTACGGGTATATGGCATGTCCCCTAAGGAAAGGGCAGCCAAACTACTACATTTCGATGGGTTGAGAGACTATGGCCCTTCAGAACTAATGGATGAAATGCTGTTCCTGGCATCTGGCAGAAGTCCCAGTATGATATTGAGCAGCTCTTTTTAGAGTGAATGACAGGATAATAGGCTCTTGTTATCCAAGTCCCAAGGGCAGTAGTGGCAGAGGCAGACATTCTATGGCTGACTAAAAAAGACAGCAAGGAAAGACGTCTGCTCAACTAACCCCTCCACTTTTGACCCCATGTCGCACTCTTGTGCTCTTAGCACATCATTCCCCAAAAATAGACAATGTCCCAAAACGGGCAAGCAGCCTGTGGACACCTCATCTTGATGTTACTATCACAGGCATTGGAGAATAAATTCCTGCAAGTGCCTTCCACCCTGCTCGTTTGTGGTAAATGCCCAGGCCAATTGCCAGTAAGAGCTGCAGCATTTGGCAAAAAGCCTGCAACCTGCAAGTATGGGAGTATTTGTCCCAGCAAAAATTTCTGGTGGACACAGGTTCAGAAGTTAGTGTATTTCCACCCACCAGTTTCGACACACGCCGTCCTATCCCGGACCTGCAACTATGAACAGTTATCGTTTCCAACATTCTGACCTTTGGCACCAAGAAGATGAATGTCAAGTTCGAGAATCATCTTCCATTTATTATTGCAGTAACCAACAGTCTGTTGCAGAGGTCGACCATCTAAAAGATAAACAAACCTGTCTGCTGGTTCTGGGGTGGGGGGAGGGGAGGGCTGCAGAGGTGCTATGGTGGCACTACAACTCCCAGAAGGCAACAAACCAGTTACGTGATATCAGTGCATGATGACGTCAGCATGTGTCGGGCACGATTAGGGCTTTTAAAAGGTTGCATGGGTTCTGAAGAGTAAATCCGTTTGATTCACTCAAAAAATGCCTTGCGTGGTTATTTCTTCATGCCACTATGATTCCAGTGGCCACAGTCTGTCTTCTGTTCTGAGACTTTGTGTGCTCCCAAAGCATAGGTTTGAGATTCTTAATTCCAAATGTTCCCTCTTCACTTAAAATGGTAACAAATCAGCATTTCCCAGAAGTTAGAGCAGATGTTGCATTTCTTCATTGAGGTTTTGAGAATATTCCAGAATTATTTCCTCGATCCACCTGGTAATCTCTTCCCAGAACAGAGCATGGAATAGAGAGTGAGTTACAGGAGTCTGGTAATGAGTTTGCAATCATTATGATTGATCATCTGTAAATATTGACATATAATCCTAACCTCCCTTCTATTTACCAAGAGATTTGCATCAGTATCAGAGATGAGGGAGTTTTTATTTCCTTCAAAGGGATGTGAGTTGGGATTCTCTTCATCAAAGGCTAATGGAAGGACCGAATAATTATTTTTAAGGCAAATATAGATAAATATTTTAAATGCAAGTTAGTGAGAGTGTACCATGAGTAGACTGGTGTTTGGAATTGAGATTACAACCATAAGACCATATGACTTGGGAGCAGAATTATTCCATTCAGCCCATCGAGTTTGCTCTGCCATTCAAATCGTGACTGATGAATTTTCCATTCTCCTACCTTCTCTCCATAATCTTACTAAACAAAAACCTATCAAATTTTATTTCAATCTACCCAGTGACACAGCCATCTGCGGCAACGTATTCCACCGATTCTCCACCCTGGCTGAAGAAATTTCTATGCATCTCTCTTCTAAAGGGATATCCTTTTATTCTGAGACTGAACTCAATTTTTCTCATATTGAACGATAGAGGCAAAGCTAACAGCGTATCTTTAAAATGATTTAAAAACTAGAAGTTAAAAGAATATAAAAATACCTAAACATCTCAACTCAAAGATTCCAAAGAGCAAAATGCCACAGAGCCAATCTCCTTAATTAAAAGCAAAACACTTAAATTCTCAGTACTATCCCCAACTTGGCATTGGATTGGTTTTAGTGAATTCCATACTGCAAGTTATGGGAAAAGCCACTAACTTCTTGCTCCCCTTTTTAGATGATCAACATGGAAGATCAGAGGTGGAGAGGGTGAGCAAATTTAAGTTCTTGGGAGTCATTACCTTGAAGGAATTTTCCTGAATGCAATGCACTAATGGTGTAATGAAGAAAAGACTTCAGCACCTCTACTTCCTCAGGAGTTTGTGGAGGTTTGTTATGACATTAGAAACCCTAGGAAATTTCTACAGATGTGTGGTGGAAAGTGTGCTGACCAGCTGGATCACAGTTTTGTATGGGGACGCCAATACTCCTAAGTATAGAGCCCTGCAAAAGGTGTGGATATAGCCCAGGATATTACAGACAAAACGCTCCCCACATTGAGAACATCTACACGTGTAATGGAATATATATTTGGGAGATAAATGGTAAAATTAGAGTAGGTTACATACAAACACACATTTTAAAACAATTTGAAATACTGAAGAATTCATATTCAGTGAACTTTACAGAAACTGTAGAGAATGCTATGCACATTTCACAAGTAGCTGCTAATTGAAATGATGTCATCAAATGAATCGACCGGAGACAGGTCATCTGTGTTGAACATTTTTACAAGGCTTCTGACCTTTCTAAAAAGTGCACAGAAAGATCACTCTTGAGAAGTTTGTTTACCTAAGACAACAGATGGGAGCAAAAGACTAACTCCTATTGTTTGCTGGAGAAGGTGGGGGAGTTTGCAAGTGAGAGAGTCACATGGGCTTTCTTGCAGTTGGAGAGAGAGAGGGAGAGAGAGAGGAAGACACACTCAACAAGTTCTCTCAGCCAGTGTGTGTGTGACCCTGAAAGACACCTGAACAGACACAGCTGAAGCAAGCAGAAAAAGCTTGTTGGAACTGAAACAGAAAGCTTCAGAGTGGCGGATGGCTGGAAGTGCTATCTGTCTGATGTTTCTCTTAGAATAAGAAGAACAGAAAGGAACTCTGTGATAGCCTGAAAGAAAGAGGTTATCATCTGGACAACCCTGATGGGGCAAATTTCATCAGCAAGACATTGATGTGACTAATGGTGGTACCTTAGTTGTGGAAATCCTAGAACAACAAATCTACCTTCCGAACACCAAAGCCTGGTGAACTTTATACATGTTAAATTCTGTGCACAGTATAAGAATTGCCTACAATCAGTGAACTTGGAAGAATGAGACATGAGATTGAACTGTGAACCAAAGAACTTTTCTTAAATTTACACACTAATTACATATACGTGCGCTTAGAATTAGAAGTGGGTTAATTTGGGTTAGTTAAGTTACTAGAGATAAGTTAAAGTTTGATTTTGTTTTCATATTTAAAGATAATTAAAAACAACTTTTGTTTAAGTAACCATTTGACGTAGTGAATATCTATTGCTGCTGGGGTTTGGGGTCCTTTGGATTTGTTACACAAACCTGCCGTCAGAGAGCAGCAGGAATCATCAAGGATCCACATCACCCAGGACATGCTCTGTTCTTGCTGCCATCATCAGTACCATAAAACTAGCACCACCAGGTTCATGAACAGCTGTTGCCCCTCCATCATCAGACTCCTCAACAAACTCAATCATGAACTCATTTAAGGAGTCTATCTTTTCCATTTTAGAGAATTTTTTCTCTCTGAATTGCAGTTTGTTTACATTTCTTTATTTGCACATTAAGTACCTTTTTTTTGCACTGCCAATAAGTGGCCATTCTGCCTCACCTACAGGAAAAAGAATCTCGGGCTGTATGTTACGTTATATATGCACTCTGACAATAAATTTGAATATAAAGCAAGCTGTCATCCCCATTCAGACTTCCTAACCTGTTGCCAATTAAATGTGGAAAGGTCAGCAGTTTCCTGGGTCCAGCTTAACAATTGCCAATAAAACCCTCCATAGCGCAGAGGGTGGCACAGGCGTGAGTACCTAATTAAATGAAGCTTGATCCTTTCAATTTTTCTGACGAGAGACTAAAGATAAACAATTCTGAGGAACACTGTAATCTAGGAATCACAATTCTTAAAGTTTGTTGCAAATTTTGCAGCAGTATTCAGACATCATTATGATACCCAAGAACCAATTTTCAACAGTTTCTTATTCTTCCACAGTATAAATTTCATATTTCCTTCAACCTCAAGGTAATATTGCTTCTTTGTTTTTTTTTAATGTTTACTTTGCTTTTGTTTTAAACCAACTTTTTTTTTTCCAACTATGTTTAGTAACTTAGGCAAGTTACTAAATCAGTCAAATATTTTCCTGTATGCCTTGGACTTGAACTGTATGCCTTTATGTTTTTAAAACGGTCTGTATCTTGTCACTACTTTAAATGCAAATTACTTGCCTGAAAAATATTAATCAGTATATTGAAAGCATTGGATTCTAAAAAGAGAATTTACAACAGGCATTACAGAATTTAAATGGTTTTAACGTTTGGTTAATTCTATTCCTCTGCCAGGCAATCAGAAGCAGATAAATAACAGCCACGGTCTGAGTAATATTTAATTAGTAGGAAAATCAACATTAATAAAATAGATTTGTATGAGGTTGAAAGGTTGTTCCAGCTGTTAGAGTAGAGAAGCTTCAACATTTCAAAAGCATGGCTCAGAATAACAGACAACAAAAAAATAATGGAGAATTACCTCTCTTGGGCTTTTATATCACTCTTGATTGTAAAGGGCAGTGTCCACATAAATAAATAAATATTTTGCAAATCTGTTATTTATGTACACTATTATCAGGATGATCATTGCCTTTCCTTGAATTTTATGTAATCATTGAACAAGTGACTAAATGCTTATCTCTTCTTTCCCTCATTAAACACATGAATTCCATTTTGAAAATCATTCGGACATTGCTGTCTAGAAACTAACCTTGGTTGGTTGTGTTGAACAAGATAGAAGGGTAAACATGTTAGACCCTGCATCTAAAATTCACTTACATGGTGCATTTAGGGCCACTGAAGGGAGACAACAATCTCTTCGTTAATATTTCAAGCAAATACATCATAAAATAGATCAGAGATCTGAAATGGTTTCTCTGTAAATGTTGCAATCGTCATTATTTTTCCAGCAAATCTATCTCTTTACTGAGTTTGCAGATAATGTTTGTGGATGACACAACGGTGGTTGGATACAACAGTGTTGGCATCATTGGCAATAATGATGAGTCAGCTTACAGAAAGAAGGTTGAAAGGCTTGTACCATGGTGTCAGAGTGGTAACCTGAGTCTCCACATGGACAAGACAAAGGAAATGATTGTTGACCAGGAAGATGATGGATCACTCCCCACAATATATATCAATGACTGTTGTAAAGAGATTGGGGAGCCCACATACTTTGGCATCCATTTAAAGGATGACCTATCCAGGACCCAAAACATATTCTTATTAGTCAGGAAGGCATAGTAGTGCCTACACTTCCAAAGGAGTTTGAAGAGTGTAAGGCTACTGTAATGATAGAGATCATGGTTGCAATGCAACCAGCAATGCCTTACTGTGTGATTAGACTTGGTTGCCAGCAGGGGGCTGACAAACAGTATTCAATATCTGTAATGGAGACTTTCAGCCTCATGGCATGTCTCATGGTGCTGTTTGCAAGAACTTTAAAGTAAATAACCTTTTTCTTCATCCATGTGTTGTCTCAGAACTCACACATATGAATACAAGATGAAACATGGTGTCAGAAATGGGATAAGGATTTTGCTTCATTTGTAGATGATGTCTTCAACTACTGATAGTTCTGCCCTGCAGTTCCTGTACTCTGAAACATCAGGCGAGCAGTCCCACTTCATGTTGGGCCATCTATCCAAGATGTTTTTTTCTCATTTGTCTCAGTGTTTCATCTTCATTTGTCTCTGACTTTGTGAGTCCCATTTTTGCATCTGATAAGGACAGTGCACTTGTGATCATGTCCACAAATGTTTTCAGGTCTTCATCCATTTTGGTGTTTGCGGGCTTTCTCGTGTCAACAGATCTCGACAACATGTGTGCTGTGTGCATTAACTTACCCTGAGTGTAAGCCACATTCAGTGTATAGCGTTGCATCATTCTTTTTATTCTAAGTAGACATTCATTTAATGGCTTTTGGAACAATGCAATCAAGGGCTTATGGTCAGTTTCTACACTGATTGCTTGTCCTGACACAAACTGATGAAATCTTTCACAGGCGTATGTGATGCTGAGCAGCTCCTTTTCAATTTGAGCATATCATGTCTCTGCGTCTGTCATTGAGCGTGATGAATACGCATTGTGTTGCCAGTCATCATATTTTTGCAGAAGAACTGCACCGAGCCCACTATGTGATGCGTCTGATGATATCTTGATGGGTCTCGCTGGTTTACAAAACCTCAGAACTGTTTCCTCTGTGAGCAGTTTTTTTTAGTTCGCTCCAAGACTGTTCATACCTATGATTCCACTCCCATTCAATGTTCTTTTCTGTTTGTCTTCTCAATGGAGGCACCTTTTCTGAGAGGTTGGATATGAATTTACCCATATAGTTGACCATTCCATTAAACCTCTGTATATCCTTTTTGCATTGTGACCTTGGCACGTTCCTAATGGTGGACACCTTTCTGGGAACTGGTCTGATCCCCTCACTACCAATAATATCTCCCTTTCATCTACTGCAAGAACCTTGCTTTGTTGCACTTGGTTCCTATAGCAATGGGCATAATGGTTGCTTTTGTTGCCTATATAGCATGTTTTACCATATGCTGGACACTTTTTTGATAGGTGTTGTGTACCACATTGATGACATGGCATTAGATTGTCCATTTCATTTTTGTTTGCTGGCCACACCTCTCTTTCCACTTTGCAGCACTTTTTGTTAAACAGTTATATCTGTTCTTGTTCACTGCATCCACATTGCAGATATTTTCACTGAACAGCTCTTTTGCCTGTGTTTTGACAGTTTCTGTAGTCTTACAGAGTGCTATGGCTTTTTCCAGGTCTAGATTCTGCTATATTAGCAGTCTTTCCCTTAGACTATTATCTGGAATACCACGCAAAGGTCTGCTTTTATCAGCGAGTGGGTTGGTCCACCAAATTCACATATTTTGCTTCTGTTTCTCAATTCAGTCACATACTGATCAATACTTTCTTCCATTTTCTGTACACGTTAAAAATTTGTGCCTCGCAAATGTCACGTTATGTTTAGGCATGCAGTATGCCTCAAACTGTTCCATTATTTTTTCCAGTTTCATTTTGTCTCCTTCAGCAGCAAATATGAAGTTATCACTTTTCTTGTCAGCTCCGACTGCCACTAAATACAATCCAAAATGCTGTTTAAATCTGTCCTAATTTTTAGCCACATTACCTGTCAGCTGAAATTTTGTGGTAGGTGTAACCCTTCCATTTTTCATGACGTAAGCTTCTCTTCACTGGATCAGTTGCTGACTTAACCCTTTAAAGTATATCCTTCTAATTTCCTTACTATACTACAAGCCACCATACTACAGGAGCACAATAGAGAAGATCACAGGTGTCTCCCTTTCCTCTATCAACAATATCTTCAGGGAGTGGTGCTTAAAGAAGGCTCAGAGGACCCTGGCCATCCAGCCTGCAGTATCTTTGAGACACTGCTTTCAAGGAAGAGGTACAGGAGCATAAAAAAATAGGACTGCCAGGCTGGGAAACAGCTTCTTCCTGCAGGAGATGAGACTGTTGAACAATCCTAGGAACCCATAAATTATTATTATTGCTGTTGTTATGTATATAAAATAACAACAACTAAATATGTCATTTGTTGTAGGGTGTACTGTGTGTCTATATGTACGCACATGGTCTGGAGATGTGCTGTTTCATTGGGTTGTACATCAGACAATAAACTTGAACTTGATCAGGTAAAGATGGTGTTGAAGCATATCAGCTCCTGTCTGAGCAGGGACATCGAATTTCCCTAACACAGCAGCAGATCTAAAGCAGATGTCATCTCACTGGCTCTATACAAAGACCTTGTACACTTGGACAGCAAAGATGCATACATTAGGATGCTCTTTATCGACTTCAGTTTGGCACTCAACAGCATTGACCCCTCAAAATTGATCAGCAAACTCCAAGACCTGGGCCTCAGTACCCCACCGTGTAATTAAATCCTGGATTTCCTCACCTTCAGACCACAATCAGTGAGGATTGGTAAGAAGAATTTCACAATCTTTATCAGTACTGAGCCCCACAGGGCTGTGTACTTAACCCCCTACTCTACTCACTTTACACCTGTGACTGTGTGACTCAGTATGACAATAACACCCTATACACATTTGCAGGTGATACCACGGTAGTGAGTTATAAAAAAGAGGGTGATGAGTCAGTATACAGGAGGGGGATTGTAAACCTTGCTGAATGGTGTATTCACAACAACCACACTCAATGTCACCAACACCAAGGAGCTAATTGTGGACTTTTGGAAGGGAAAACTAGAGGTATACAATCTAGTGATCCTTGGGGATCAATGGTTGAGTGGGTGAGCAAATTTAAATTTCTGGAATTTACTATCTCAGAGCATCTTTCCTGGACCCAACACATGAATCTCAGCCCCTCTACTTCCTTAAGAGTTTGCAGAGGACAGATATGACATCGAAAATCTTGGCAAACTTCTACAGATGTACAGTGAAAGTGTGCTGTCCGGCTGCATCACAGCTGCATCAATGCCTCTGAGGGAAAACCCCTGTAAATGGCAGTGAACACAGCCCAGTATATCACAGGCAAAACTATCCCCACCATTGAGAAAATCTACATGAATGCTGTTGTTGGAAAGCAGCAGCAATCATCAAGGATCCACACCATATGCCTTGTTCTCGCTGCTGCCATCAGGAAAGAGGTCTAAGTGCCACAAGACTTCAACCACCAATAGACTCTTCAACAACAAACTCAATCAGAGACTTATTCAAGGACTCTTACTTTTCACATTAATTATTATTGAATATTTATTGACCGTATTGCCCTTTCAATTGATTTACATTTCTTTTTTTTTCACATTTTTCTCTTTAAGTGAGTACAGTTTTTTTTTGTAGTACTGATATGTAGTAATTCTGTCTGGCCCACAGGGAAAAGAATCTCAGGATTGTTTGTGATGTCATCGATGTATTCTGACAATAAATCTGAACTTTGAACTTAAACTATGTAGAATCCATGTGTTTTAGGTTTCTTATGTAGACTCACAAGGCTTCCTTCAGACTAATGTATTCGTTTTGCCATCATTGATTCTATTAATTGGTGGACTGAATTCTTTTTGGATAAATTTGTCAGAGATCATTTTCCTTACTTCACAAGTAATTTTCACTATTCTGAACTTGTATTTCCTAAGAGTTTGATTATGTAAAGAAAAACAATTGCAATTAATTTTGACTTTAATTGGTAGGAAACTTAAATAATCGAAGTTCTACATGTTTCATTGTATGCTCCAACTGTTGAATGTTCAGTTAATTTTCCTCTCTCTTGCATTTTTGTAGGTCATATATTGTTTATATCCAATATGTTGGACAAGCTCTTTTGATTTCACTCTTGAAGCAGTTCATCGATATGGATAAACAACCCAAGGTTTGCACTGCCTTTGCTATTTTCTCCTTTGTAAGATGTGCCTTATTTATATTTGAGATTTCTGTTCAGAAACGTTCCCGTGATTCCCCCAAGCCAGGACATCCCATACATATGGATGCATTCTGCAATTATATTTTCAGAGCACAATTTGCTGCAATGTCATAGCACTACTTCTTGAAAAAAAATATGGTAAGCTTAGAGTACACTCAAACACAATGTTCTGATTACTTATGAAGGATTTCACCAGTATAATTTGTCACAAAAATAATTTGTCTGAAGGTCTGTTATTGCTTCCAATACAATAAAAACGATTGTACTTTTCCCATTCGTAAATGGGCAAAAATATTTTAAAATGTTCTGGAAAATTGAGCACTTTAATCTATCAAATATTTAGGAGCCATTAAATTTGTTTGTGAAGATATGAGTTACTGAAGCACTATTTCAGCAGTACTTGCAAGAATTTTTATTTTGTATTCCAAATGCTGCCTGTTAAAAATACCCAACAGTGCATTTACAAAATTATGTCAACCTAGTGCATATGCTGGAAGCACAGAAGATTGCCAGGGACAAGACTCAAATATTAGTATAATAATGAGTTTGCAGCTTGAGCGTGTTGGATCCTTAATATTCCTATAGCACCAGGCACATCCCCTACGGGCACCCTTGGCTGGAACTGACCGCTGAAGATTTGGCTAGTTTAACATTTATCTCCTACTACTTCTATAGTTCTGGTCTTCACCATGTAAGCAATTACCCCATCTTTTTACTGCTGAGGGATCTTTAAAATTGAAAAGAGAAATGTGAGCATTTTGATATCAACTGACCATCAGAAATTTTTCTTTATTTTTCCAGAGAGAATCTCATCATGGACTTCCAATGTGGTCGATTACTCAGAAACATAAAATATGGAATTTAAAAATCCATTAAATCCAGATATGTTGCTTCCATAGACCGTACAGAATTTTCCCCATCCTGGAATCATTCTAAAATCTTCCATTCCTGCAAGCTTATACTTACTTTTAAAGATCTGTAAGGATAACATCTGTACAATTTCTCTTCATTTCTTAAAGATCCTCAAATGAAATTCCAGATTAGAAATATAATCAGCCAGTGTACTCTATTCAGAGATGATCAGTTATTTTATGAATGTAATTCATACATATTAAAAGAACTACCATTTACTTTAAAATGCCTGACTATACATTTCTCATAGCTTTTTCATTTTATTTTACTTGTCAGGTTCAGTCAGGTTACATTATGGTCACATTGTGTACGTTGATAGCCCACACATTTGCTGTATGCGATTGTCCTGAATATGTCTACAATTAGGGATATTTTCCCTGGTCCAAGATTATTTAATTCAAATAGGAAATATACATGCCTACTTGCAGACACAATAGACTGCAGTTTATGGAATCTGAAGCATAAAAATAAATTGCTGGAAGAACTAAACACTTCAGACAGGATCTGCAGAGGGATAATCAACATTTTGGGTCAAAGATCTGCATCAGGACTGAGAGTGTAAGGGGAGATAGAGGAAGTGAAATGGAGCAATGAGGCCAGAACTGGAAGGTGATAGGTGAGGAGGGGGATGATTTGCAGATGCAGCCAGATGGGTAGAGGTAGTGTCAGAGGCTGGAAGATGACTGACTTGCAGACATGAGTGTAAGGCATGAGCAGCAAAAACTTGTGACACAGATAACTTATAATTAAAAGACACATTCTCGTGCTAAATTATTTTTGGTGTTTTTGTGCATTAAAGTTCAGTATTATTTTGTTAGAAATTAAAATTGATTTTTTTTGTTTCAGAACTCAAGAACAGAAAAGTAATATTTTATTTTTCATGTTGTGGTGTACCAGCAGCTCGTAGAACAGTAACCATGGTGACAGGTAGGATGCTTATAGATGCTGAGACAATGTTGAGAAGGCATGATACATTTCAGTGAGTTGTGTTACTGATCCAACAGAAGGCATCAGTAACATAATATTGGTACATTATCATGTGTATTGGGAAGGGTTGTGGCTGTCACATGACAATACTGCCCTCTATCAAATCGGAGCTGCCAATCAAGATTTGGTTTCACCCCACACATTAATTCACATGTTGCCATTGGCTCCATGTAAATGACCTGGACTCTCCAGCTGCCTGTACTTGGGCCATTGGCTGGTGAAATTGGATTAACCCTCCTGGCACTGAGCCATTGGTTCCTGTTAATAACCTGGGCTGACCCTCCAGCACTAGGAAGGTTCCATGTGTTCTTTGTTCCCTTTCTTTGCCAGTTTGGGGCCACTCTGCTTCACTCCAGGCCTAGAACATGGAAGGGTGCTGGAGAAACTGTTGGTAAGTTGTGCACTGTTAAAAAGGTTGGGAGTGTTTAATGTCCCTGTAGCATAGAGCTGTGCCTGTACTGAGTCAAAGGGTAGTGGGGCATCATCATGATTTTTCCTTGATCATTGTATGTACTGATATGAGCCCAAATAACCCCAAACCCCAGCAGCAACAGATAGTCACCATGACAAGTCGTTACTTAAACAAAAGTTGTTTTTATTTATCTTTAAACATAAAAACAGAATAAAACTTTAACTTATTACTATTAACTACCCAACTTAACCCCCTTCTAATTCTAAGTGGACGTGTATGATGAGTGTGTAAATTTAAGAAAAGTTCTTTGGTTCACAGTTCAATCTCACTCCTTCTTCCAAGTTCACTGGTTGCAGGCAATTCTTATCCTGTGCACAGAATTTAACATGTATAAAGTTCACCAGGCTTTGGTGCTCGAAAGGTAAATGTTTACTGCTCAGGAAAGTTGTTTGGAGGTTTGCAGAGAGAGATTTGTTGTTCCAGGATTTCCACAACTGAGGTACCACCATTAGTCACCTCAATGTCTCGCTGATGTAACTTGCCCCAACAGGGTTCTCCAGATGATAACCTTTTTTCCCCTGGCTACCACAGAGTTAATTTCTGTTCCACTTATTGCAAGAGAAACATCAGACAGCACTTCCAGACATCCGCCGCTCTGGAGTTTCTGTTTCAGTTCCAACAAGCTTCTCCTGGCTGACACTGTTTCAGCTGAGTGTCTCTCTCTCTCTCCATCTGAGATTCCAACTACCAGCCACATGTCTTTCTCTTTCTCTCACTTGCAACCCCCCCCCCCCCTCCCACCTACCTTCTCTAGCAAACAATAGGAGTTAGTCTTCTGCTCCTATCTGTTGTTTTAGGTAAACAAACCTCTCATTGACCTTTAAGTGAACACTTTGCAGAGAGGTCAGAAACTTTGCAAAAATATCCAACACAGATGTCCTGACTCCAGTCCATTCATTTGATGGCATCATTTCAATTAGCACCTACTTGTAGAATGTGCATAGCATTCTCCATAGTTTCTGTAAAGTCACTGAATATGAATTCTTCAGTATTTCAATAAGATTGGTTTTAAAATGTGTGTATGTATGTAACCTACTCTAATTTTACCAATTTACCTCCCAAAACCATCTCCAGATATTCCATCACAGTACCAGTTTGTTGTGTGTTTGTATTTTGTTCCCACACTATTTTTCCCATGTTATTAATTCTCTGCTATTACTTTCCCATGGCTACTGTAAACTCTGTGTGTGTGTGTGTGTGTGTTACCATTTCCAACACTTGCCTTCTGTAAACAAAATCTTTCCCTACCAAAACTGTGTCCAGAGTTCTTGCCTTTGAGATCTACCAAACCTGTTTCCTCACTCACAGCACCAAAGTATTAGTGTGTGGCTATTGGAGTTTTGTTGATGACATAAGAATTTATCTTTTTGCTTCTATTATGTGGAAAGAAAATTATATCTTGTCCATTAACTATAACTAATTATGCCATTTTGATAATACATTTGGAACCAATGGTTAGAATGAAAGTAAAACAGGTAACTTAACCTTTGATAACTTTTAATCCTCTGAAAATCTGATAAAGGTGTATCTAACTTCTGTTTGCATACATGCTAAAAGTTGTCAAAAATAATGATTATCACACATTAATTCTGGATTGATGTTAGGATTTTGGAAGTGAATTCTTAAAGTATTGATTTGCTCTATACTTCTAGAATTACCTTCATTTAAAAAAAAACTTGATAATAATGAGTAGAAGGTTCCTCCAGCCATATGAACCAAATATACAGAGGATGATTTGATGGTCAGTGATACTTAATGAGAAAGAAATTGTCGATAAGATTGCTTGAAATTGATCCTTGGACATTTTTATCTTGAAACTATCATCTGCTGGTTTCCAATCCTGATTCAGTTTGCCAGTTGAGCCAGAGTAGGATGGCAGACTTGGGTACCTTGCATAGCCCTAATTTTGCTGATTCTTCAGTGTTACAATTTATTCCTTCAAACCTAAGAGCAGATTGCTTTCTTAGCCATGCATGTACACATGCCAATTTCATTTTAAGATATTTCTTTGTCCAATAGTTAAACTTTTTATTTAACTGACAGCAACAGTTTGTGGCAGATTTACATCCAGTTATTTCTTGATTAAAATTGCTTCAAACTTCTGTCATGCAAGCAAGTGAAATGAATAAATTATTGCATCACAGGGCATTTGGTTACTTACTAGGTTCCTTTGCTTTTGCTTGTACACAATGGTGATTATTCATGTGCCAGATAGAAAGTATTACTTTGTAACTTTTGTGCAATACTATTGATTGAAAGCTGTTTCTTTTCACTAACAAAAACAGAAAAATCAGAAACACTCAGCAGGTCAGGATGCATCTTTGAAAAGAGAAACAGCTAACAAGATTCCAGCATTTGCATTTTTTGCGTTTCTCATTCATTTTAATTAACTGCAGAAATGGCCACCAACTAAAATTGAAATATTTAAAGTAATGAAAAACTATGGAGCACCGTACAAGATCCAGGAATGGGCGATTGAATGGGATAAATTACTCTGTAAAATGTGCTGGGTGCGTGAAGAGTAATTAACCTATTCCCATATAAACTGGAGTGTTCTTTAAGGACAATTTGGTCTCACACATTGGCCTGTGATTGTATCTGTGAAGCAACTTTGTAATCTTCTCAATTATAATTGTATGGTTATTGTCAAAATCATGGTTTGTTGAATAAGACCTTTCAATAATGTTTATTCAAACTCATTGATTGCCCTGTCTCTTGAACTATAGGGTCAGGCTGCTAATTTAATTTTCCAAGTTAAGTTAGTGATGGCCATCCCATGACAAGGTCTTAGCCCATTCCATAACACCTGGGAATAACAAGTTCTGCATTTGAGTAAAACCATTTGCCAGTCATTTAGAATGCTAATAAGCTCAAAACCATTAAGCATTCATCTCATTAAGTGAAGACAGAATTAACCAATGACCCACAAGTCTGTTCAAATCTCATTATGACCAAACCTTGACTGTAATTTAAAGAACAATTAAAAGCTGCACATAGACAAACTCAATCTCTGATGGGCTAATGACATGGATACCCTCAGATATGATCTGTTGAGGGGCTCGTCAGGCAAACTGTCACTTATGTAAAGTTTAACTGGCTGTCCAACTTGAAAGAGGTGAATTAACCATTCATTTTAATAAGGGTGGAAAAGTGAAGGTATGTGAAACTGGACCAGTATACTTGCAAATTGACCACTTATTTATATCTATTCATCACTTGTTATTGACTACGTGGAAGTGAAGCAGCATTGAGCTCACTGTACCCAAGGAGAGTTATCCTGAATCTTTGCCTGGAGATGATTGTTTCACTTCTGGAATCTGAATCTCACAATGTAACATCATCCTGAATTTCCATTTCTTACACAGCCCACAAATTTCTGACTCTGAGAAAGCAACACTGCGTTCATTTGAGAGGTTACAAAGAAATTAAATGAGGGGTTGCTTTGCTGGGATCTTGTATAAATCCAATGGGCTGAGTGATCTCCTGGTCAAAATAAATCCGGTACAATTGGGCCAAATCTGAAACCTTGAAAAGTGTAAAAAGCAAAAACAGGAATCATTATCAAATGCTAAAGACCATTTTTTATTTTATCCCAACATGTTCTTGAAATCAAACTCACATGAAACAATGCATCATCTTTTGACAAAGAAAGTAGGTGTGTTTATCTGGCCAGATGCTGACCATTAGAGCGCTTGCATGGTATATATGATAACTTTTGTTTCTGAACCATTTGATCCAGGATAGTGGGTGTGAGATCTCCATGTGAAATATGCTTTGGAAGGATCTCTACTTTTTCCTCTTGTAAACAAGCTCACAATATAAGATGAATGCCAATTTGGTGCATTTGGCACAGGATTCTCCATCATTTTAAAACTGATTTGTGGAACAGCTGACAAGGAAAATAACAAACACTGTTTTGATTCAATAAAGAGCATTTTCTGAAAACAAACAAAAAAATATTTTTTTGCGGTAGAAAGAGCATATTGATCCATACCAGCAATTTCATGGTGACAACTTCATAATGACCATCGTTTTCTAGAGGCATTGGGACTAACATGGTTATTGTGCAGTAGCTTTCAGCATTATTATTACTTTGAAGGAATTGGTTGGTGTTACATATCTGCTTTGTCCAGGAGCCTGTGCCATGTAGAATTGATCTGAGATACACAAGAAAATACTCGAGAAAAGATTAAATGCATGTCTAGAATCTTGACTAATGACAAATTTAGAGTGTGTTTTGGGGAGAGCCAGGCTATTTGAGTTGATCATTAATAGAGGAATCGACTGTCTATGTCAGATTTGGAATTCTGCTGTGATTGCTAGTTTACAAAAAAAATGTTGAGGGCCAACAGTTCCTTAAAATTGGGATAAGCAGGCCTACCATACAAAAGAAGGAATAGAATATGTGAAAGATTTTTCTTGAATATAACAAATTAAAAATGTCTCCAGAATACCAAACAAGGAGGATTTTCTTGAGGTTGGCAGAAGTTTAATCGATAAATATTCATCTCATAAATCCAAAAGGCCTTTCCTCCCACTGGCCTTGCATGTGTCTTCATGCTTGAATCTGCCATTAAGGAAACATCATATTAGGATGGAACAAATTGTAAGTTAACAAAACAGTGGTTTGTTTGTTCCAATCTCTAAGAGGCAGGTGTGTGGTACATGTTCACTATGCAATTGGAGAATGTATTAGGAATGGGAAAATTTTCTCTGAGCAAATCAAGTCAAGTTTATTGTCAACTGATTCTACAAGTACAACCTGAAAAAACAGCGTTCACTGATCCTCAATGCAAAAACATGCAGACATACAACCAGACATTGCACACATCCAGGCAAATAATACATATACAGGACAAGTATTTTATATCTATATAAATAAATATCTGAGAGTCTTGGATGGTTAGCATGTGCAGTGAGCAAGGAGCTCAGTGGACAGTTCTTCAGAAAGATCTTATGTTTTCATCTGGTTCCATGAATATTCAAATTGCAACATACATTTTAAAAAGTCCATTGAAAAAAATCAATGAATCATTTGAAAGTTACATTTTCTGATAAGGAAGGGGAGCTGATTACAGATTTTTTACTTTTGTGGCAATGGATCCAAAATGATGAGTGAAGATCCAAAATCAGTGAGGATTGGTAACAACATCTCTTCCAAAATCTCCAGCAGTACTGGAGCACCACTTTAAACTCATGACTGTGTAGCTCTCTATGACAACAGTGCCATCTACAAATTTGCTGACAATAACACACTAGTGGGTTGTATAAATGAAGGTGATGAGTCAGCATAAAGGATGGAGATTGAAAACTTGGCTGCATGGTACACCAACAACAACTTCATACTCAATGTCACCAAAACTAAGGAGATGATTGTTGACTTCAGGAAGGAAAATCCAGAGGTATTCAATCCAGTGATTATTGGGGGATCAGAGGTGGAGAGGGTGAGTAAATTTAAGTTCTTGGGAGTCACTATCTCAGAGGACCTTTCCTGTACTGAACACACTAATGGTATCGTGAAGAAAACACATCAGCATCTCTACTTCTTCAGGAGTTTGTGGAGGTTTGTTATGATATTGGAAACCCTGGCCTGGCAAATTTTTACAGATGTGTGCTGACTGGCTGCATCACAGTCTGGTATGGGGACACCAATACTCATGAGCATAAGGTGCTGTGATAGGTAGTGGATACAGCACAGGACATCACAGGCAAAATGCTCTCCACCATTGAGAACATCGACAGGAAATGCTGGCTTCAGAGAGCAGCAGCAATCATCAAGGATGCACACCACCCAGCACACATTCTGTTCTTGCTGCTACCATCAGGAAAGAGGTACAGGTGCCACAAGACTTGCACCACCAGGTTCAGGAACACCTGCTATCCCTCCACCATCAGACTCCTCAACACCAAACTCAATCAGGGACTCATTTAAGGACTCTTACTTCTGCACTTTGTTTTTTTCCCCTGTGTATTGCAGTTTGTTTACATTTCTTTATTTGTTTATATCTATATGTTGTGTACAATTTTTTTTGGACTACCAATAAGTGGTAATTCTGCCTCACCTCCAGGAAAAAAAGTATCTCAGGGTTGTATGTGATGTCATGCTGGAATTGCATCAGGTAGCATCTATGGAAAAAGGTTCTGGTTAAAGACTCTTTCTCTTTTCACAGGTACTGCCTGACTGCTGAGCGTTTCAGCATTGTCTACTTTTATTCCAGATTTACAGCATCTGTGGGCTTTTGATTTCCATGAAGTCTTTCCAAATAAGTTACAAGGCTCCTTGAGTCTGCAACACTAGAACCAGCAATCTTGCTTTGGCTTAGTTGGGTCTGGATGTAAAAATGTTTCATTTCACAATTCAAGAAAAAGCAGGGGCTCTTCCTAGCGTTCACAATCTGCACTGAGGTGGAATTATATGGACTCAAATGTTCAGCTCCCAATTGTTTAAAGCTCAGTAACCCAGCTTCAACCATTCTCTGAGGCAACACAGTCTAGTTACTTACTGCTCTCTGGGAGAAGAATGTCCCCCTCGTATCTCCTGTCAAACTCTTTTCTCTTAGCCTAAATATTTGTTCTCCAATATCACTAATTGGCATCATTGTCAAATTTAGAAATTGTTTTTTTCTGATATAAGAGTACACCTCATTAATAACAACATCGAGGAACAGATTAACCCAGTGCCAATCTTTGTAGAACACTTTGTCTCATCTTTTGGCAGTTTGACCAAGTGCCTTTGACTTCTAACTTTACTGCCTCATTTAGGAGTAACCTTGTTTCTGACTCTGTGTCCTGTATTGTAACCTTATGTTCATAAATAGTTAGGTCAGTATCCAGGACACTGGTTTTTGTGAATTGGCTTCACATTTTTACATTTTATTCCTGTGGCAGAATTTTGCATCCAATTGGTCTCCTTGAATCAATCTGAGCAAATTGCAATGCAAGATATCTTTCAATGAGTGCATCTACATTTAAATCAAGGCCAAAGCTCTAACAATTGTTCCTGATGCTCCGTCGCTATAATTATATAAATGATGTTTTTGATTTGTGGAAAAATGCTCTTTAGAATGAATCTATAATTATCTTTAATTATTCCTTCAAGCTATAAATTTGCTGTTAGGTTATGGAGCAATGCTGCCCAACACCAGAGGATTATTGAATTGGAATGTTTTTTTTCAAAATTATGTCAAAGATCTGGGATAAGCTCAGAGCATCTGTTCAGCAAGTGAACCTCACCGAACTTCATCAATCAAGAGTAATGCAATGACTAAGATCATTTTGGAAATTATCATGAATGCTGCAAAATGTTACATCTAAATGTGTTAATATTTATTTGTGATAGACAGTTGTGACCAGTTGGTTTAAAAACTAGTTTGTGTGATGCATTGTACTTTATTTTTCTGGATTGTTTTTCCAAACAATTGTGGATATGGAGTTGTCAGCATCCCAGAGAAATGGGAAAGTTCCCAGAAAAGGTAACTTTGAAAACTGTTAGGTCTAGCACCTCACATGTCAGCAATTTAACCATCTCATTGTGGTAAGTGCTTCCATTTGCCAGCCAATAGACCCACAGAATGTGTTGCAATTATTATTGTTCCTCCTTTGAAAAGTGTTAACTTTCAAACATGGGTTGGGTATCAGTAGAGAAAGAAGATAACAGAGTGAGAATGAACAAGTAAAATTGCAGTAGCTATCAGTTTGACTTTAAGCAAAAGTATAAAATGTGAATTGACCTGTGATTCATTTTGGGCTTTTCATTCTTCTGACGTCTTGACTTCAGAGTACTTTACACCTAATAAAATATTGTTGAAGTGTACTCACTGTGAAAATGTAGGAAAACACAGCTTTGCCGAATCGTTCTACAAACAAGAGATGAATGACCAGCAAAACCTGCTTTAAGACACAAGAAGAATTGTTCATTTCCTTTACATTTCTCTGGAAAAAAAATACCAAAAATTCTGTTACATTTGCCTGAAAACAAGGTGCCACAGTCACAAGTACGAGAAGGCTTATCTTGGTAGTTATCCTCCTTTTTCTACAATCAAGTATAAATGTCACCCCACTATTCAAGAAGGGAGGCAGCAGAAAGGAAATTACAGACCGGTTGCCCTGACATCAGTGGTTGGAAAGACGTTGGAGTCGATCATCAAGGATGTAGTTACGTCGTACTTGGAGGCACATGACAAGAAAGGCCAAAGCCAACATGATTTCCTTAAGGGAAAAATCTTGCTTGATATATCCATTGGAATTCTTTGAAGAAGTGACAAATGGTATGGTTAAAGGAGATGCAGTGGATGTTGTGCATTAGGATTTTCAGAAGGCATTTGACAGGATGCCACACATGAAGCTACTTAACAAAATAAGAGCCCATTGTATTGCAGGAAACATATTAGTGTGGGTAAGGCATTGCCTGATGGGCAGGAAGCAGAGAGTTGGGATACAAGGATCAGATTCTGATTGGCTGCTAGTGGTGTCCAACGGACTACTTCTTTTTATGTTAATATCAATGATAAAGATTATGGAGTGAATGGATATGTGGCCAAGTTTACAGATGAGTCGAAAGTAGGTGGAGGATCAGGTGCTGTTGAGGAAACAAGAAGGCTTCAGAAGGACTAGGACAGATTAAGAGAATTGGTAGAGAAATGGCAAATGAAATACAATGTTGGAAATTGACTGGCCACGCACTTTGGTTGAAAAAAAATAAATGGGCAGACTTTTGTTTAAATGGGAAGAAAATTGAAAATACCCAGATGTGAAGGAACCTGGGAATCCTTGCGCAGTATCGCCTGATGCTAAACTTGAACGTTGAGTCAGTGGTGAAGACGGCAATTGGAATGCTGGCATTCATTTCAAGAGGAATAGAATATAAGAGCAGGGAGGTAATGCTGAATCTTTAAGACACTGGTGAGACCTCACTTGGAGTATTGTGAGCAGTTTTGAGCTCCTTATTGA
Source organism: Narcine bancroftii (assembly GCF_036971445.1). Lineage (NCBI taxonomy): Eukaryota > Metazoa > Chordata > Chondrichthyes > Torpediniformes > Narcinidae > Narcine > Narcine bancroftii. Next base: position 21,357,473 of record NC_091477.1, on the reverse strand, counting down.
AGAAAGGATGTGCTGACATGAGAGAGGGTCCAGAGGAGGTTCACAAGGATGAGTCCATCTTCCCTGAAGGAAATCATACTGACTTTAGATGATTTTATCATGTGCTCAGAATTTTATCCTTAATAATAGATCCTAAAATCTTGCCCACCACTGATGTTAGGCTAACCAGCCCATATTTTCCTGCCTTTTTACCTCTCTTAAATAATGGAGTGGCATTTGCAATTTTTCAGTCCTCTTGAGCCATTCCCATCTCGAATGATTCTCGAAAGATCAGCACCAAAGGAAATGCCAAACTGCCTGGGCAAATATGGAAATTGGCAGTAGTGGAGATACATTCAGAATGAGGACCAGAAGGCATGCCATTTCTCCCCAGCTCTCCCTCTCCCTTCAGCACCTTTTATCAGATATAAAAAGCCTCATCTGAACAATGATCAGAAATCATTGATTGTAGCTGAGTTGAGACCATCAACGTATTTTGCATGACTGACATTAATGCTCTCTGCCCTATATTTATACACACATGCACCCATAAGCTCACCCGTCAAAGTTTCACTGTGTCCTAAACATACATTAACACTTTGCCCACATTCTGCACTTCATATTACACTTCACTTTAGCCCTACTCAACACAATGTTTAATGTGATTCAATTCTCTGCAAAGGTCAGCAGAAAATAAATGTCAAAATAAGCCCTTTCCCCCAATCTTCATTTGTGGACCAAATCTCCTTAACAGTGTCTTCTTCTTTACTAGAAAGTGCTGAGTTGATGCTACTGATCTGAGCAAACATTTTGCTTGCTTCTCAAAAAATCAGGAAGAACTCCCATAACTTGCATTACCACAAACCATATTTAGGAATACAGCAGTTACTAGGCATCCTGTTGTGATCTTAACCTACCACTCTGCAGGATTACGTGGCATGGGTCTGTTCTGTGAACTGCACTCTTCCAGTCCAGAGATAATTTTGAGTGGAATTTAATGATATCTCCTGTGAAGTGAAGAGAAAGGAGAGAAAAGTTTGCAGCCAGCCTTAAATAGACATTTTCTGGCTGTTTTGTTGATTTAAAGTCACAGGCTCATTGCTAAATACATTCACCTTGGGAAGATGCTGTATTAAGCTGGTAAACGATTGAGAGCTGCCGTGGAAATGCCATGCCCTGAATAAATATTTCAGCCATCTGTTCCAATGAGAAGCTGTTTCATCTTTCCTGAAATACCTGGAGCCTCTACTCTGGCAGCAGAGTCCAGACTGGCACATCCCACTGTAATAAATAACCTCAAGTTAGGTTCCATTATATCAAATCACTGCATTACTTTCCTATGATCATATAACTGTTAACAGCGTGGAAACAGGCCATATTGGCCCTTCGAGTCCACGCCGGTTCACTTGAACAACTCGTATTAAGATTTTAATTTAAAATAATTTCAATATTAATCTGTAGATAGAATAATATAATTCTTTCTTTTCTTTGGCTTGGCTTCGCGGACGAAGATTTATGGAGGGGGTAAAAAGTCCACGTCAGCTGCAGGCTCGTTTGTGGCTGACCAGTCCGATGCGGGACAGGCAGACACGATTGCAGCGGTTGCAAGGGAAAATTGGTTGGTTGGGGTTGGGTGTTGGGTTTTTCCTCCTTTGCCTTTTGTCAGTGAGGTGGGCTCTGCGGTCTTCTTCAAAGGAGGCTGCTGCCCGCCAAACTGTGAGGCGCCAAGATGCACGGTTTGAGGCGTTATCAGCCCACTGGCGGTGGTCAATGTGGCAGGCACCAAGAGATTTCTACCGGCACCACCTACGGCTCCTAGAACGCTTCCACCAGCGTTGTCTCCGCTCCATCCTCAACATCCATTGGAGCGCTCACACCCCTAACGTCGAGGTACTCGAGATGGCAGAGGTCGACAGCATCGAGTCCACGCTGCTGAAGATCCAGCTGCGCTGGATGGGTCACGTCTCCAGAATGGAGGACCATCGCCTTCCCAATATAATTATATAGCTATTAAATAACTTATTTTAACTCATTTGTTTAGATATTTTAACAATTGAGTACAAACACTGTGATATGTCTTTTAAGTTTTTGTAAAATTATATTTTGAAGGAAGCATAATAAATTCCCAGGTTTTCTTTTAAATTAGGCAGATAAAATAAAAAGTTTGTTTTCAAATGGCAATAACTTTCCTTGATTTAAAAAAATGTCTGTGAAGTGCCAGTTGATGAAGTAGACAAAGACGATGTCGTCAAACAATAATCATGGCTTTTACTAGCAGAAACTCATGGTACAATAGGTATATATACAGTTATATCCAAGGTGAGTGTCCTTAACAGTAGAGATAATGCATAGCCAATGTTAGTACAGCAAGGCTCGCCAGAGGGGAGACAGGCAGCTTGGCAGACATTCACCACAGTTTGGTCCTTTCTATCTAGGGCAGGCATGAGGTGCTATTGAATGGTAGAGCTGACTCATTTGATGCTCAGCTAGTAAGCTCAGACTGCCATTTCAGAGGTCAGGCTTTTTTGAAAGTGAGTGGGAAGAAGGAAATTCAGCTCAATGCAAGAATTCAAGAGCATAATAAAAGACCAAGAGTAGACTACTTGGACTCTCGGCCGTGCACTGCCATTCAATATGAACAGCCACTCTTCTGCGCTAGTTTCCTCTTACCCTCAATTCCTTGGTCTTTTAAATACTTGTCTATCTAATGATCTGACAGGGCAGAGAATTCCAGAGTTCTGCTACTTTCTGAACTAAGAAATTTGTAAACACTTCAATTTTGAATGATGGGTCTCTTATTTTATAGCTATGTCCCTCTGTTCAAGACTGGTGGACGTCTTATTGGAAAAGAATTTGAGTAAATGTTGTAAAATATTGAAAGAGAGGCATCCTACACGCTCAGCAATGAATAATGTTTCTAATAAGGCAGGGAATAATAGATTTTAAACTTTCAACACTAACATTTGAGGAGTTTCCTCAAAAGTGGAATGAAGGAACACATGGGAAAGATGGAATAAAGGAAGAATCATGTCATTTCTAGTCATCAATGATAAAGGTTTTGGTTGTTGAAAACTATAACCCACCCCACTTAACCATTTTAATAACCTTCAACTTGTTGAAAACCACTTCAGGCTGAGGAGTAGTGTCAGATTGTGGGAGGCATTATTCTTACTGTTGCTAAACTAATGAAAAAATTACATGGTTAACAACTGGCATATTAACTGAGCCCAATTTAACAGAGTAGGTGTCAAATCCATTGATTGGCCCTGCAGAGCCTTTGGACTAGTCAATGTAGCATTCTGCTTAAAAATGAACCTTCCTGATTCACATTTGGTGGTAGGCCGGTACACATTGTGCCGAATAAAAATTCTGTTACACACCCCATTTTTTTGGACAAGGTTGCTGTATAGCTTGATTGTCAGTAATCCATTAAAAATTTGATAGTCTGCTGAAGCATATTTAGGCAATGCTATTCTAGGCTAAGATTGCAGATTAGCAGGTGGCTAAGAGAAAATAAAATGGCAATGTCAGGATGGAAGAGGCACTTGGTTGGAGGCCCTTTACTCTCTGATGTGTCTGATCAACATTCTGCAATGGAATGTTTACACTAAATTCAGGGGCAATAATGAAACAGTTAGAAAGGATTTGAATTTTTTTTTACTGGACTAGTCTGTTTTTGGAGGAGGTTTTGGTTTGCCCATCCTGGAACAAGAAACCTAATCTAATAGCTTTCTGGTATTGTGAAGATTAACAGTCAATTAGCTTTTGTTAGGATGTCTTACTATGAAGTCAATCTCAGGGTCCTGTGCAGGGATTTCCTCACTACATTCAGTAGATCCCTTTGCGGCACTAGATCGATTACACTCTCCTTTAACATCAAGACTCCCAAGAATAGCCCAAGTGAAGTATGGTAGATGCTATATGTGCCCCATTTGCATCTTTTTAGCATACAACACATATGAAATACTGACAGGGAGATGCCAGGTATCTGAAAGTTCGTGAAGTTTATGACAAAAGAAATTTAAATGAAGATTGGTGTAATGTAACATGCAGTGGAAGAAAACAAAGTTTTATATATACACACTATGAAAGATGAAACTACAGTTGAGGAAGAAGAGGATACGAATCAGTAACCTTGTAATACAGAAACAAATCACTGCTAGGAATAGATTAACATCGTATCTATTGTTTATGCTGCACACATAACTGCAGTTCTGATTTACTGTTTCCATTCTGTTTTATTACATTTGCCTGAAGTTATTACTTGAAGTATTACTACTGCGAGTTTTCTTTCAGACCAACCACTCATTTTCTGTACACTTCCTTCTTCCCCTTTATTAAATACCTATTCACTCTCACATGCTTTCTCAGGGTTAGGACAAGAGGTTAAGTTCCTCAGGTCCTGAACTTGTTTTTCTATTCTTTTTCTTTGCATTTTCTCGCGAGTTGTAGGATGCTTGGTTCTTTTGTTTAATTATCCAGGTAGAAATCTAAACCAAAAATATTTGCCTTCCTCCTATCCCAATGGAATTTTTTTCATGTCATTCACAGCCATTGTTTTATTCAGATCTGCTGTGTAAATTCTGCTGCTCTAACACCTATTTCATCTTCCAGAAAATAAGAACCATTGTTCTTTTGTTCACTCTTCATGAAAATCATAGATAATCACAATGTAACTGATTTATCAAATAACACATCCTCTGTTTGTGTATCTGCATCTGTCCCTACTTAAGAATGAATTAAATACAATTGCAGCATTTTCTGAATTGTGCATTATTTTAATGAATTAACATTCATGTACATTTAAATACCATTGTTTTAATCAAATTTCAATGCATTATTCCAAGAGCATCTGCTCGATGAGCAGGAATATGCATTCCACGCTATCAGACATCCGTTTTTATTAGCTATTGACAGACTGGAAAACTCTTTACTTAGACAAGGCTTATGTGAATTGATAAGCCGCTTTGCTTTCTATCCAGAAAGTGAACATAAGGTGTAACAATTATAAACAAATGTCAGTTACTTTACTCAATTTTTACTTCATTGTTCAAAAAATTAGAGAAAAAAAATAAGCTACATTCTCTCTCACTTCATTTGCTGACTAACTTGTTTTTATTGTTGGCTATTTTGAAAAGTAAAGTGTGTCTCCTGGATGTCAATTTTCAGTCTTTGGGTCAGACCTATATCTTACAACTTCATTTGTAAAACTTTGTTTGAGTGTTGCAGTATCTGCTGATCTTGACTTGACACATGGTAAAATGAAACATCGTGAATTGACATCTCTCCAGTTGTGCATTTCACTTGCAAATTCTTGGAATAAAATTTAGTAGATGTGTATAATGGAGCTGCTGATCGACTTGACACTATAGCACAATGTTTGAATCAAACAGCAAATGTGGGAAGAAACAAACCAGCCAGGAAGCACCTGCAGAGAAAGAAACATGAAAAACCAGCTCCCTTTCTCCACCTTCCCAAATATGCTTTCTGACCTAATTTTCTTACCCTTACGTGTCCTCGCTGCCATCCCCAGCCCCAGCATTCCACAATAAGGAGCGATATCTCACGATGTTGTCACTTTGAAAGGGATATAGGTTGAAGCACCAGATTCCTTTGTTCATCAATGTTTCTTATCACTCAACCTAGCATTCACTGTATTTGTCCAATTTCTATTTAACTTCCCAAAATGCATCCGCTCACATTTGTAGGGATTAAATTCCAGCTGCCAATTTTCACCTGAGAAGTGGGAAATATTGCTAAAGACTTCTCCATATTAAGTGCTCTCAAGATTGGGATTCTGATCATAGGTACAAGTCCTATACATCTAGCCAATCATCATTAGGCTTTGTGTTTGTGCTGGTTCGGCAGCAAATAATGAATTTTCTGCCAATCCCCTTCATTTAGACTAAAGAATTGCTGTCATATTGGAAACAATGGGCTCATTCATTTCAACGGAGAAGAAAGATGCAAATGAAATGTTAAGTATTTGTACTTTCCTTTATCGTTGCTTGGAGAATATCAGAATGTTGTTGTTGTCATTCAAACAAATCTGCACTAAAGTTGAATTGAGTTTTCTAAAGTTTATTAATGATATTACACATTTTGTAACAATATTAATATTTGGGGAGAATTTATAAGATTTAGAGTAGGTCACATACATACACACATTTTAAAACATATCTTGTTTGAAAGACTGAAGAAACATGACAGAATCTCTTGGAGAATGTAAGCACCTTTCACAAGTAGGTGTTAATTGAACTTACATCATAAAATACTTGACCATTGTCTTTCCAGAGTCATGCTGTCTATCAGTACCCTTTCTGCAAAGTGCTCACAGAATGGTCAATTCTGGGTTTTGTTTACCTAAGATAACAACTTGAGCAGAAGGAAGAACTCCTGTTGTTTGCTGGAGAAGGTGGGGATTTTGTAAGTCACATGAACAACTTTTCACTGGAGTGGCAGTTGGAAAAGAGAGAGAGTCGAGTTAACAGCTCAGTCAGTCAGTGTGTGGGACACTGACAAGTAACTGAAAAGTGCAAGCCAGGAAAAACTGTTTGAAACTGATGAAAGCAAATTCCAGAGCAGTAGATGGCTGAAAGTGCTATCTGTCTGATGTTCCTCTTGAAATAGAGGAAGGATTGGAACTCTGTGGTAGTTTGAAGAAAGAGGTTACCATCTAGAAGACCCTGATGGGGCAAGTTTCATCAGCGAGACCCTGAGGAGACTAGTGGTGGTACCTCAGTTATGGAAATCCTGGAACAACAAATATCTCTCTCTGCAAACCCTACAAGAACCTTCCTGAGCAGTAAACATTTACCTTTCAAGTACTAAGCCTGGTGAACTTTATATATGTTAAATTCTGTGCACAGTATGGTGATTGCCTGCAACCAGAGAACTTGGAAGAAGGAGAAGTGAGATTGAACTGTGAACCAAAGAACTTTCCTTAAATCCACACACACACACACACACACACACACACACACACACACACACACACACACACACACACACACACACACACACACACACGTGCACTTAGAATGAGAAGGGGGTAATTTGGGTTAGTATATATAGTATAAGTAAAGAGTTAAGTTAAAGTTTGATTCTATTTTCATGTTTGAAGTTGATTAAAAATAAGTTTTGTTTTGAAAGCCACTTTTCTTGGTAAATGTCTATTGCTGCTGGGTTTTGGGGTCCTTTGGGCTCGTAACATTTTGTTAACGTTATCAGTTGCTGTACATTCTTACAAGCCATTTAACATTATTAGATGGTGCTAAAACTTTTAGATGGTCAATAAAAATTATCAGAACATTCTAATTCCTTCCATTTTGTAGAACAAAGAAATGAAAACTACACATCTTGATCTCTCTAGCAAACAAAGAAAAGCTTTAACCTTGAAGCAAAGACATTACTAGGAGAGAGCAAAAAATATGTAAACAACATCTTGAAAGCCTCAAACAGTATTTGCTTGCAAGCATGAAATCCATTTTAACCCTTACAATTAACATATTTTTAAAATTTATTAATTAATGGTTTGTTTCTGGATAAACTGATCTTACTTAATAACCTTTCATTGTTTTTAAGCATTTAATTATTATTGTTTTAATTTTGAATTTTGTTTCAACTTGCCTCTTTATTGATTTTTGTAAGAGAACTAAAGTGAGGAGGTTTAGGGAAGGTGAAGCACAACATATTGACAGGTTTGACAGTTGGTTAAGTCCATGACCGTTAGTTAGCAGGCAGCCAAGGTATTTTGGAATGGACAAGGCTTGTTGTGGCATGACATTTGCCATGACAGATTATTCAGCAGTACAAGACAAAACAGTTAGCCTGTAGCCCTCTATTTTTCTTATATCTATCTAAGGGTCTTTTCAATGCCACTATTATATCAGCTCCTACCACCACCCCCAGCAGTGTGTTCCAGCATTCACCACTCTCTCTGTGGGTGGGGGGGGGGGAAATAACCTCTGGCTTCTCCCCTAAACTCTCTTCCACTCACCTTAAACTGATGTCCTTTGGTATTGGTAATTGCAGCACCAATCACCAATCATCCAGGATGCACACCACCCAGCACATACCCTGTTCTCACCATCAGGAAAGATGTCTGGGTGCAACAAGATTAGCACCACCAGGTTCGGGAACAGCTGCTACCCCTTCACCATCAGAGTCCTCAATGACAAACTCAGTCAGGGAAGGGCTCTTACTTTTGCACCTTATTGATTTAATTTTCTCTCTCTTTGTGTTGCAGTTTGTTTATATTTCTTTACTTGTTTACATGTGTACATTGAGTCAGTTTTTTTAAACACTCCCAATAAGTGGTAATTCTGCCTCACCCACGGAATAAAGTTTCTCAGGATTGTACGTGATGTCAGGTATGTACTCTGACAATAAATGTGAAATCTGCCACCCTGAGATGCAGAGTTTTGCCATTTACAACTAAAAACAGTACTTACCAGCAAGCCAACACAAATTGGGTGGCAAATTCTAAGTTTTCTTTATTTATTCAAGTGATTTAGGCTTCATAGCCTGAGTCAGTATTTAATTTCCCACTCCTCCTTGTCCTCGAGAAAGTGGCGAATTCCTGCAGATTGGTACTTACCATGTCATTGGGTGAGTATGTTATTACTGGCAGCACATTCTTGTCTAATATTTAAACAGAAATTTAAAAAATTTCATTTGTGTTTTTAAAAATTTAGACATAGTAACATGCTATTTTGGCCATGAGTCCATGCCACCCAATTTACACCCAATTTAACCTACATGCCTGGTACACTTCAAATGGTGGGAGGAAACTGGAGCCCTCGGGAAAAACCACGCAGTTATGGGAAGAACGTACAAACTCCTTACAAACAGCACAGGATTCTAACCTCAGTCCTGATCGCTGACGCTGTAGAGGCATTGTGCTAACCACTACACCAACTGTGCCACCCTAATATCTCTCTGGCATCAAATTTTATTTGGTAGCATTTTTGTAATGAACCTTTGGAAGTTTTACAACATTATTGGTAATGCATATACAGTAAAATTCTTGTTATCCAGAATTCAAGCAACCGGCAAAAAAAATTGCTGAAAATAAATAGGTAAAACGTACAAGTTTAAATCTGGCGCATCCATTCACATTCACATAACACACAATTTCAATCAACCAGAAAATTCACTTAACCAACATCTACATAGGGGCCAGACACTGTGGTTTTACTGTATCACAAATGCAAGCAAGTTGGTGACCAGGTTTCATATTTTTCATTTTAATTTAGACATACAGCACAGTAACAGGTCATTTCAGCCCATGAGCCCATGCTGCAACCCTCAGCGCATTTTGAAGAGTAGGAGGAAATTGCGGTCTTGGGAAAAACCCACGCAGACACGGGAAGAATGTAAAAACTCCTTACAGACAGCGCCGGATTTGAACCCAATTCCTGATTGCTGGCGTCGTAAGGTGTTGTGCTAATTGCTACGCCAATCGTGCTTCCCCAGACCAGTTCTTTAATCCAAGCTTTTGCGTTTCCAGCAGTATGTCAGAAGCCTGGTCCATCCATCTATGCTTTGTCTGACAGAGCTATTGAGGACTAATTGGATGTCATGCAGCTGGATGTGTCGCAATGGCCTGGATCCTTCATGATTTGCATTGTACAGCCACTCACCTTAACCAGCTTATAAATCGAGGCAGCCAAAACTTTTCATTGAATCCATTACAAATAATCTCTTGTGTTAAGCATTTTGTACTCATCCTTCTTCCTCATTTGAAGGATTTTGATTGTGACGCATGTTCAGCATCTTGTACCGAGAAAGATGAATATGTATTTCTATTCAGGTATACGCATATTCTCAGTGATTTGCTGTACTGCACTTTTAATTTAACATCTTGGAGGTAAGAAGCTTGTTTTGTGGCATTACTACTGTTCTACTGTATCAGAAAGACTACTTAAACATTGGGATAAATAATTGGATTAATTTTATCAGTCACATGCATGCCACATCATCAAAGCCACATTGTAATTATGTATCATGTGTACATTTTAGCTTTAGTGTCATTTCATCACATCGTGTCTGAAAAAGATAGGTTTGTGAACATAAGAAAATATCAAACTGTATGTTTTTCTAGACAGCATCAGAGAAATATGTTGATGATTCTTTTTCTTCCACTGATGTTAGTTGGCCTGCTGAGTTTATATGTTTACAGATTCTAGCATTTACAGTTTCTCATGATTCCTGAGGTAATTTTATTTCTGTGGGTACCGTATTTTAACAGCTATCATCAGGAAATAACTTTTTAATAGCAATAATTCATAAAACTGAATGAGGAAGGCACATTGTTCATTTATTGCATGGCCTTGATTTGTTGACAGTCTCTGTCTTCATTACTTGGTGTTCAGCATAAAATATATTTGGCAAACCTAAGTAGCTTCCCGCAGGAAATTGGCCATCAATACAAAACACCCCTGCACCCCTTTATCACACTCAAGTCGGCAATCTCAGAGCTGCTTGTGTGCATATAGTAAAGATTCAGCCACTCTCTACCCATAAAACATAACTTTAAATAACTCCTGCAAATTCAACCTTTCACAGGAGCCCAAGATATCAATGATATGGCCTCAAAGTAAAATATAATTGACAATCACTGTTTAAAGTAATTCCCATCTGTAACACAGTGTTCAATCAAAGGATTATAATGTAATTGACCACAGTTGGCCAAATGGGGTTCACGCATGGGACCGTGACAGAGAAATATTGAAGAGTGGGTAGCAGAGTTGAGGTGACATGAAATGGTGGCAGGAAGAAGAGATAGAAGGGAAGGGCCTGCATGGATTTGATTTAATAAAATGTAAAGAATGCAGAAAAAAATAGATTTTTGCCTTGAACTATAGTTGCAGGAAATTCAATGTATAAAGGCAAGGTGAGGTTAGTAAATGTATTTCTTGGTTATAATCTAAAATCTTCCCTATTTCCTCTGATAGATTGAAAATGTATACAGACTACATTTTTATGATTTAAAAATTGCAATATAAGTAAACCACTGTGTCAACAAATATATCCACACTAATATCTCCAGAAAGTGAGTCTTCTGAAACTCTGATGGATGGTGACATCAATTCCTGGAGCTTCTGCTTCTTTGATACTTTATCAAGTAAATATATCCACCACTAAGAGACTGTCTGGACTCCCCGTTTAATGAGAATATTACAACTCTGTGTTAGAGTGCTCTTTTGGCATTCTGGATAAAGGGATTTTTCGATGGTCTATCCTGATGGCTCAAGCCTGAAGCAGTTCTCACAAAGTAAAATTTCATCATGATTCCCAGAACTGTGTGTTCTTATTTTATTCTCAAGTTCTGCCATGTAACTATTTGAACATACTGATCAGATTTAAGTAATCTATCTGACTTATTTTGGACATCTAAGGTTTTCAAGTAACATAATTGTGTTGGCTAACATTCAAGTTAAAGCAAAAATGTTCATGGAATGGTTTGATTCAGCCACGAAGTTTTGAAGTTGTATTTTCCCACAGCTCTTTAATATTCCAATGTCTCAGAAGCTTGGTGACGTATTTAGAATGTTCATTGGACCAGCAGTTTTTTAAAATTTTGATTTCATTTCTCCTATATATTAAAAAAACTTGTACCTAAATTTCTTAGTTGAAAATAATGAAAACTTAATACCTAGTGATTTTTTTTTTTAATTCCCCCTCCCCCAACAACCCAATAGAAAATAAGGGAAAGAAAAGAAAGAAAACATATGGATAGCATTTATAAAAACTTACTAAAGCTATCAAATAAAATCTAGTATTTCTTAATTTTCTTGATTTTTAGAAGTTGGAAAGTTCAAGGACCAGCAATATTGAGGGAACTTGTTTTCATGTTGTGTGGGATCTCCTTCTACTGAGTTTATTTCTACAATAACTTATTAACATCATCAGGCGGGTATATTCCTTCATCCTTAGAGTGATATTGTAAAGTTAATAAGCTCAGTGATATCAATTCATTTCAGAATTATCTTTCAATAAAGGGCTTAAAATGTCACTCCAGTGTGATGCTTTGTGATCCAGGGTTGAACATATTGGTGGAGTACAGCACAAAATCTCTGAGTAAGGCTCAAGAATCCAGTAAATTCACGGCTGCCTAATTTCCACATCTGTTTTATATTGAGTTTAAGTTGTCAAACAGAGAATATTTCACAAAAAGTTCAAACATGTTAAACTTATTTAATTCAGTAGTCCTATGTCTATAACCCATTGTAATACATTTCAGAATTTCATTAACTACTAATGTAAGGTCATTGAAAGTCAAATGAAGGCATCACACTCATGGCTACGTGTAGTAATGCGATGGGGTTTAGATTTAGGGATTACTTATAGTATGTGAGTGGGAAATAAAGGTTAGAATCACTGCTCTCGGAGAGCAGCAGCACAACTTGGACGAGTGAGGAGAGAATGTGGCTCAAGTGGTGAGAGGGGAAGAGAACGAGGAGAGAACACTGCTCAAGTGGGGAGAAGATGTGGCCCAAAGAGTGTCGAGATCCAGTGGGGGCAAGGAGAGTTGGGGCCTGTCAAGGCTAGAGGGCGAAGGGACCTGGGGCTGAACTCTGTGGCCCGGTAGGAAGGAGGAAAGAAGCGAGATGGCAGTGAGGAGAAGGTGGTGCCGAAGGGAGAGAAGCTGAAGCGATGCCAGGGAGTGGCCGAGCTGGGCCCAAGGGAGGAGCAGGTGATGGGAAGCCCCCAGCAGCTGAGCTGGGCTAGAAGAAGGCATGGTAGAGGCTGGCGGGGTGGGCCTCTTTTTTGTTTTCATGCGCAATCAATGGCCATATTCATTACCCATAATCGCCTATGCAGCTGGAACCAACCTGCATTTCCCAGAGCGGTTCTAGCTGCATGGGGGATTATGTGTAAAGATGTCCATTGCTCATTGAGCCAGCTTCAATGAGGCATCCCTCCTTAAAAAGGGTTTGTTTTACCCGCATCTGCATCACCACCATTTTAATTCCATAATCCAGAATAATCTGAATACCGAGAACTGTCTGGTCCAAAGGATCTCAAATAAAAAGATAAGCACCAGTACTACCTTAAGTAATCCCTTACTAACCACAGAACATCTATGGCATAGGGATTACTTAAGGTGGTATGTGAGTGGAAAGAAAAAGTTTTAAAACCACTTGTATACAGTATGAAAGCCACAACATAAAAATAAGTATTTATTTTATTTTCAATATTCCTAGGATCATTTTGTGTCTTCTTGACTACCAGCCAATTGAATTTACTGTATAGGATATCAAGATATTTTCATCCTTCTGGATGCATCAAAGAACATCAAAAGCACTGGTTCTGTAGTTAGAATGGTCTTCAGTCATCCTCATTCTTCATCATGGCTGGCTGTTCACTTCAATTCACATTTGTCGTGTACCAATTTTGTCAGGTACATTGTTTTGGAAGACAGGATTGGTATGAATTTACCAATGAAATCGATCATTCCCAGAACTCTCAATACGCCTTTTTTTTGTCAGAGTGTCTGGCCATCTCTAAAATTACTTTCTCCTTACTCTTGTCTGCCTCTGACAGTTCATCTCCCAGGAAGGTGATTTCCCTCACACCAAACTGACATTTTTTTCTGTTTAACTTTAATTCATACTTCTGGATGCGTGGTAGCACTTTGATGAGCCTTTCATTGTGTTGTTTCTGTGTGGATCCCCATAGGATCATGTCATCCATGTACACACGTACCAATTTATGCCTTCTATGATGTGTTCCATTGTCCTGTGGAACACTTCCAGGGCTGAGGAAATTCCAGAAGGCACCCTCAGACAGCAATATCGGCCAAACGGTGTATTAAACGTACAGTATTTTGTGCTATCGTCATGCGGTCTTATTTGCCAAAAGCATCCAATTTAGTGAAAAACTTTTCACTGGCCACCTCACTTGTAATTTCATCACTGATTGGAATCTGATAATGTTTGTCCCTTGCAGCAACCTCTCTCTCACTTTCTTATCAATAATCCTGAACACAATTTGATCACTGATCATTGAATCTTGCAGCAGTCTGAAATTGCATGTTCTTGCTTTTAATTTCATCCATTAAAAAAAAAGTATCAAAAGTATCTCCCTGGAATTGTGTGCACGAGCGAAACACGTACCTCTCGAATGTTTAATTTTTTGGTGAACAGTGTTCACTAAACATTTCAATAACTTTGTCAAATATGCTCTCGTCAGTTTCCTCGGCAAAAACAAATGTGTTGAAAACTTCTAGTGCTTGAAGTCCCACCATGGTAAGTAGCAGTGCAATCTTTCGTGCATCAGGTTTGCTATCGAGTCCAGTGGCTTGCAGGTACAGCATAAATTGTTGTTTGAACAGCCTCCATTCATGGTGGCTACTTCCAGCCCAATTTATAGTGTCAGGAGCCTTTACATTCTGCATGTTTTCTGCTGCTATCGACTGATTCTCAATCTGTGCACTCCTGGTGTTTCTTCCACTCCTGGTAGCATGTGATGTTTCTGTTATTGTATTGAAGAAACTTGGGTTCTTTTATAACAACTATTCGCTACAGCACTCGTGACCTTATGGCGGCATCCATTTTGAATCTACTCCTAGCTGCAATAACTCATCTAGTTGTCAGGACTCTCTCTAGCATTACAAGTAGGAGTCTAGGTTCAAACTGAAATCAACAGGCATTGAGGGGAAAACATTCTACTGGTTGGAGTCAGCTCCCTCCCACAAAGCAAGAAGGTTATTGTTGTTGGGATTCTCAAGGCATTATCTATGACCTAACTACTTCTAGCTGCATCATTAATGACCTTTCTTTCATCATGGGGATCACTGCTTGGGCTGTTCGCTGGTGATTTCACAAACTCCTCTGCAAGTGAAATAGTCCACACTTGATCGCAACAAAACCAAGCAATTATTCAGGCACAAGATGAAAAGTGTTACATAACAACTACACCATAAAGTGCCACTTGGTGTCTAATCATCGTTTTTCATCTTAGAAGACTGTAGCATCATTGAGTTATCAGCATCTGTGATTCACAATTGACCAGAAACTAAGCATGATGTCCTTCAAGGCCTAGTTTTCCTGTGGTGATTCGTATATTGACATCTCAAAGCTTTTTTTAACCAAGGTAGAAGTGGTAACTGTAATGAAATAGTTCCACTTTCCCAAATGATTGCTCCTCCAACAACACCCAATCACCTTTCATGATCCTCTAGCCCACTTACTCAGCTTCTCATCTACCACTACAGATTTCTATTCCCTCCACAATTGTTACACCATGACTCCATCAATGCTCCAAACTTGATCACTATTCCAATCTGACAGTAGCTCCCAAACCAGCAACATATCTCACCCTAAGAATCAGAAGAGTGATGGCACATGGGAACACTGCCACTCACACTTTTCCCTCCAAGCCACACAATATCTTGACCTGGAAATAAATTTTTAGTTCCTTCACCATCACTGTCAAAATTTTGGTGCTCTTACCGCAAGAAAGATTTAGGGTGCACTTGTACCAATTTTTCAGGATCTATGTGGGATGTGCAATCGATGATGGACTTGTCAGAGAAATCATATCATGAAAAATGAAGAAATTAATAAAAACACTTATTTAAAAATTATGTGTCTGCAGCTCATAATTTTCTGACCATAAAATTGAATTGAAGGAAAATTATTGATACTCTCCACCCCTGGCTTCAGTTTGTACAGCTAGAATAATAAAATCAGCTCAATACTGCAAGTAATCGCTCATGTAAACTTCATTTTATTGGTCTCGCACGGTTACTCACATCTTTTCTTACAATGACTTTAATCCATTCAGGTGTTGCATAACAGGCAGTAAAATTGGAACAAATTGGTCAATGCATTGAAGTTGCAAAACTATGGAACTCAGTTGAACATTCTCCTTTCTTGTATACAGTAATTGTATCTGTAGACAAAGAGAATGTCAGACTTCTTTCTTCATGAAAATGAGCAGTGTTCAATCCTTTTTAATGCTTTTTAAAATGAAAGAAGTTTAAATGCTATCTACAAATTTGGCAGTGACACCATGGTTGTCGGCAGAATTGCAGACACCATTGAGGAAGTGTACAGGAGGGGATTGTGGACTTCAGGAGGATGTCAGGACAATATGACCCAGTCCTCATCGAGGGCTCAGCTGTGGAGAAGGTCAATAACATCAAATTCCTGGATTTCATCATCTCTGAGGATCTGTACTGAAGTTTCCATGTTGATGCAATCAGAAAGAAGCTTTGCCAGTAGCTATACTTTGTGAGGAGTTTGAGGAGATGCGAAAACTTCTATGGAGGTACCAATGAGGACAAACAAATGTCCAGAGGTTTGTTAACTCAGGCTGCAACATCGTGGGCACCAGTCTTCACTCCATCGAGGATATCTACAAGAGGCGGTGTCTTAAGGAAGCAGCCTCTATCCTCAAAGACTCCCACCATCCAGGCCATCACTCTGCTACCATTGCAGGAAAAAGGCACAGGAGGCTGTGGATAAGCATGTAGTGGCACAGGAACAGCTTCTTTTTCTCTCTGCCATCAGATACTTGAATGAATAATGAACCACAGACACCACGTTTCTTTGACTTTTCCTTTTTCTTGTGTTAATTTTATTTATTTTGTAAGGTGGTTTATATAAATGTTTGCACTGGGATGCTGCCACAAACTGTGTATCGTGACATGTTCATGACAATAGATTCTGATTCTAAATATTAAGCAAATCTTTGGAAAATTGAAGTACAATAAATAGTTTTTGCGGTACCATAAATCCATCAACTATTTTCATTTAATACAAATTACATCATTAAATCAAAGAGGTAAATGTTGAAATTATGTGAATGAATAAATTGCAGTTATTCAGAAATTCAGGCCCTCAATCGTTCTCAATTATTTTTAGCAGCTGAGATCAGGATGGCATGGTAGGGTAGCGCTATTTCAGCACAAGCCACCTGGCTTCGATTATGGCCCTGTCTGTGAAGTGTTTGCATGTTCCCCTGTGATTGTGTGGATTTCTTCCAGGTGCTCCAGTTTCCTTCCACCCTTCAACATATACCAGAGGTGGAATTGGGCTGCATGGGCTGGAAAGGGCCTGTTTACATGTTGTATGCAGTATGTCTGCTGTAGA
Organism: Narcine bancroftii; assembly: GCF_036971445.1. NCBI lineage: Eukaryota > Metazoa > Chordata > Chondrichthyes > Torpediniformes > Narcinidae > Narcine > Narcine bancroftii. The sequence goes on along the minus strand of NC_091477.1, from coordinate 21,340,389 downwards.
TGGACTGTAGTCTCCTGACATTCTAATGTCCTCAGTCACGTTTGAACTGTCTAACATTTAAGAGAAAAAAATATCTTGATCAATTAAAACTAGCATGAATGTTATGTGTTGTGGTTTGGAGGTCTGAAACTAGACAATGCGGAAAATCTAGCAGAAACGTGACAGCATCAGTATCTGATAAATAATGAGATTTATTATCTACTAAAGGACATATTTGTCAGGATTCAAATGAGATGGTTAAGGGGATTTTACCCAGATCAAATCCATCTGTTAATCAGAAACATGATGTCACATCAAAAGAACACTTTATGTTCAGTTGATTGGATTTCTTTTTTTCCTTGGCACGATCAAACAATATTATCCAAGGCAGTGAAACTCATTTGAATCTTCATCTTGTATCTCATTCTAATTATGGATTAATCCAACAGTCCATTTCTCATGCATGCTTTCCAGTTCATTATCAGGCAGATTCTTTTTACAAGTATTTTAAGACCAGAGAAACACAACTCCCATAGAATATTACACCACAGAAAAAAGCCCCTTTGGCCCTTCTAGCCTGTGCTGATCATTTTTCTGCCTCGTCCCACTGACTTGCACCCAGTCCATAGTTCTCCATAAATCTCCCATCTCTGTACCTTTCCAAATTATCCTTAAATGTTAAAATTGACCCCTCATTCACCACTTCAGCTGGCAGCTCATTTCGCACTCCCAACACTCTCTGTATGAAGAAGTTTCCCCTTATGTTCCTTCTAAACATTTCCCCTTTCACCCTTGACCCATGTCCTCTGGTTTCTATCTCACCTACCATCAGTGGGAAAAGCCTACCTACATTTACCCTGTCTATCCCTCTTGTAATTTTAAATACCTTTATCAGATCTCCACTCATTCTTCTATGCTTCAGGGAATAAAGTCCTAACCTGTTTAATCTTTTCCTTTAATTCCATTCCTGAACTCCAGGCAACTTCCAAGTAAATCTTCTCTGCACTCTTTCCTGTAGTTAGGTGACCAAAACTGCACCCAATACTCCAAATTTGGCCTCACCAGTGTCATATACAACTTCACCATAACATCCCAACTCCTGTACTCAATACTTTGATCTAGGGCCAATATGCCCAAAGCTCTCTTTACACATTTTCTCTTCTCATTGCTGTCTTAATGGATTCTTGTTTGTACTTCTATTTGCCTATTTAAAATTTCTGTTTCTTTCTTTGTTTCATGAATAAATACTTCTATCTTTTCCAATTTTTCATTCTACTTCAATGCGTTGATAGTAAAATGGCTGTTCAGTGTACTTTGCAGCAATGTTCTGCAATGTCAGTCAGAAAAATACAAAAAATTCAATACACATTCTTAATTCAAGGATCAAGTAATTTCATCAGAAAATCCAGCAAGACGATTGTCATTCAAAAGTACTTCACTGCATTCTATTCCTATTGTTTCTGAGATGAAAAGAATATTTTTCTTTTTCATGGACCAGATGTGAACATCATTGGCAAGGCCAGGGAGGAGAGTCTATCCTTAACTTCTGTTAAAATAGTGAAGATAGCTTTCAATTCTGGTACTCGATGTGGTGGAGATGTACAGTTCTGTTTGGCATGGAGCTGAAGGAGTTTGCCACAATTACAGTGAAATTACAATGACTTCGTTGCTTTATGGCAGCAAAATTGCAGTAAATTACAGTTCCAAAAATATAATATTTAAAAATAAATAGTGAAAAAAGAGAAAAAATGAGGTAGTGTCTATAGGTTCATTGTCCATTCAGAAATACGATGGCAGAGGAGAAAAAGCTGTATTTGTAATGTTGCGTGTGCATCTTCAGACTCCTGCTCCACCTTCCTGAGAGTAGCAGTGAAAAAAAGGCATGGCTGAGGTGTTGTGTTATTGATGATAGAAGCTGTTTTCTTGAGACTCTAAGAAGTTTGTGCCTTCTCCCCTTGTCTGCTCGAGTTGCCCTCCAGGTGCTCTGCTTTTCTCCCACCATTCAAAAAACAGACCAGAGTTGTCGATTAATTGGGCAGCGCAGGTTCATGGGCTAAAAGGGCCTGTGACCATGTTGTTTGCCTAAATTTAAATTTAAATGGCAAATTCCAGTCTTTTGATGTGATAGATTCTGTGGTGGTAATACCATAAAATGTTGGGGCATGAAGTGGTTTGTTAGCCCTTTGTTGGAAGTAGTCATTAGCTGGCATTTATCTGGCATAAACAAAAACCTCCAGTCACGCATCCAAACTGATTTCTTAATCCAGTGTTTCTGCATTTGGGATCAGGGTGCCAGAAAAAAAATTTAGTGGGGGGTATTGGGGTAATTGGGGCGGTGTGGATGCTTGGAAAATCGTTCAGAGGGGTCGGGGAGGCGGGACAGGGGGTTATAATACCTCTGCGCCGGACAAGCTCTATACCTCTCCACCCAGTCCCGTGGATGTCACAGTGTTGAGGCAGCGGGAGAGGATGGGTAACATCGACCAGGTTTCCACTGCTGCAGGAGCATACGAAAAGGAAGTACCTGTCCTTGCGCCATGCTGCAACCCTGGGGTCTCAGTGCATGGGCTGGCAGTCTCCAGGACCCTTGGCTGCAGGGACGGTCCTTCAAATCACATTGACCACTGGGCTTGAGGCTACCTCAGGAGCGGCTTGGAGAGGTCACCAAATTTGGTGAGAAATCTCAGAGTAGGCACGGGCTGTGGCGAAGATCCACGCTTTGTTCCAAGGTTACCAGATCAGGAAATTATTAAGGAGCATTGGCAAGTACCCGGAGGTTGAGGAGGGAGGCAGATCCGGGGACAATCTAGGGAAGTATCCACAGATGCTGTCAGAGAACAACCCTGAGAATGTCCACCTGCATATGAGAGCAGTGTGGGATCTCAGAGCCGGAGAGCGCACCTCAAGGCTGAGGGACCAGCAATTTGGATCAAGCGCAATATTTACTACAACCCTCGCAAAGTGACTATACATGTGAAGGTGTTGGTGGCAGATCTGCTGAGATAAGTACCTTATAAGCATTGTCAAAGCACATCGCCAGTTAGAGATGAATGGGGAGATCGGCACTGTCCCTAGAATAAAAAAGATAACAGCCTACAAATACACCAGGTTGGAGGGGGGGGGTTTTGGGTGGGTCACAATACCTTATTTTTGGGGGGGAAATGCCCATGAATTCCACCTCCCCCCCCCCCTTGGCGCTGCTGACCCTGTGTGGGTTAAAATCAGAAAATGCTGGGCAAGCTCAGCAGGTTATGAAACATCTGTGTTTTTAAAAAAAAAATCCCAGGTCAAACTCTTTTGTCAGGACAGGGAAAGAAACAACTTAACTTTTACGTTTGGCTTCTTACAGAAGTCAAATGTGAGTTCTCAGGCATATTTCCATGCCTCCAATTAGACCAGGTCCCCATCACTAAACATCAGGTCATTGTCTCTCAGTGAGTTACTGGCCTCAGTTCAGTGGGAGCATTTCCCACTATAGATTCTAGCTTTGCGGTGCCCCAATCCTGCACTGCCTGCTTCTGATTCATGCTCAAGGTCCAACTTAAAACAATTTTTTTTTCTCCATTTTTGATGAAAGTTCATTAACCTGAAACATTAACTCTGTTTCATTTCTCACCGATGCTGAATGTTACCAGCACTCTCTTGCTTTGCAACAGATTCCCAGCATCTGCTTTTTGTATCTGCATTTCTGTCTGGGGGTACAGAAGAATTTAGAGTCTGGAGTTATAATGCTATTGACATTGAATATGCCTCAGTGTTTATTCTTCCTTCTGACTGATGATGCAACAAAGTTATTGATGAAGCAACAAAAATTATTCTCAAATTTGACCAATATAATTCTAGTGATTTATGATCAATTGAGGTAGTGCCAGCAATGCTGTAAATTATTCCTCGATAGGATTTATCTGTTGAAAGAAATTTATTGTCATGCTGCAGTAAAGATTGTTGATTATCTGCACATTTGTTTCACCAAACAAAAGATGTATTTCAGAAGCTGTGAGTTACATACTAACACACTTTTTTTCAAAACTCCGACGCATGTATAAAATAGTTTGACTTAACCTGTGGAAAATAGGTCTGTAAATGGTTGGAACAGTGGCACGTGAAATGTGTACAGTGGAAAATAGGTCTGTAAATGGTTGGGACGGTGACACGTGAAATGTGTACAGTATTAAAAGTAGAAATCCTTGGAGAATGAACTTAGGATGCATTATGGCCTTGAATAAATATTTTTAAAAGTTTAAAAAAAAAATAAGCACACATAATTCCTCATTGATTGCCTCCTCCTGAGCAACAGATCATCACAGAGTCAGTCATCAACCAATTCAATTTGTGCTCACGAAGCCAGCTCCAGTGACAGCAGAACCGAGCACAGATGCCAAAGGCAAGGGTGAAGAAATTGCAACTGGATTCAGGGAATAATCCATCCTCCAAGGTCCCTAAATCATGAGCGAACAGAGAATTGATGGAGGCATTCCCTGGACACCAAACCGAAGAGACCACTGGCTTTGACAATTTCCTGACTGTATCTCCTTGAGCTAACCAACTTGTAGTGCTGCTACATTGGCCTTTATGCAACAAGGTGAAAATGCCAAAATTTATCCTCCAGAAAAAAAAACTTCTCTGCACGTACTCTCAAACTGCAACATAGGCAGTACTATCCAGTGCCAATCACTTATCAATAATTGCTCAATGCTGCTGTTGACAGGTTCTTCCTGGCATTAATGAGGTATCAAGAAAAGAATGTCTGAGTTTCAAAGGTAAGGTGAAAGTGTCCACCCTTCAAATGGTCCCATTTGATCAATTACAAAATTGAACTGAGGAAATGCAACAAAAGGAAGATGGTTTTGTTTATTGCAAGCCAACTATCAATAGACATTGGGCTAAGTCACCTGCCTAGATGGTGGAAAGATTTTAGTAAGTTTCAAGATGAGCCAGTTTTCCCAGACATCTGGCAACTGTTTGTACAGAATGTTTTTTTTTTGGTTTGTATGTTAAGAACAGAAGACCATAAGAGATAGGAGCAAGACTATCGAACCTGCTCCACCATTCAATGAGATCATGGCTGATCTGATGATAGGCTCATCTCCACTAATTTTCATACTTATCTTAAATATATTAACTGAGGTGGCCTCCACTGCCTCAACAGGCAGCAAATTCCACAGTTCCACCAGTCTGTGGGAAAAGCAATTACACACCTTCCTCTTTTTGATCATTTTAATCATGAACCTGATCTAGGAGTTGTTCTCTCTGCAAAATATCAGATCATACACTATGAGTACTGTACTTGATATTGATCCTATTACCACAAACATGAATACACAATCCAACTACAATCATTGAATGATTTTGGACATTGGAAATCCTCCTGTTGGCCCAGCATCCAGATAATAAAATCACACCATTTATTTTTAGAATATATTTATCACGATAAAACTAAACTAATTTAAACAATGAGGTCTGTTATTACTTCAGTTCTGTTGCAATATCTGCAATACATATTCATTCCAAAAATGAAATAAGAATTTGTTGTGTTGGTACACAATTTAAATACATGCTGTCAATAAATGTTCTTCATGATGGATATTTATGGATAGGGAGGATTAGATGGATATGTATCAATTGGAAGCATATGGGGCCAGGAGTTCAGGAAGAAGGATAGAATACTGTGCATCCCTGAGGAACATTATTTGTGGAAAAGATCTTGGGTGTGGCGAAGTTGTCAGTGGTTTGTAGAGTAAGGGGAAAAATCTAAAGAGTATGAGGACTGGCAGAGAATGAAGACCAACTGCAAGGGGATATTTCTGTCAGTCTTCCTGAACTTCTTCCCAACTGCTAGTCAGCAACAACACTGGAGAATAATTAAGTCACTGTTTCAGGTGGGTGACCTTTCATAAGAAAAAGAAAACATTAGAAAGCAAACATGTTTTAAGTTGTAGAGATGGGGAAAGAATGGAGACAGCAAGCAGAATGTTTATGATCATGTGAGGACCTGAACTGGATTCCTAATAATGACACATGCCTTTTCAAGCTCTCTTGAAGTTATAATTAACATATAAAGTTGGCAACATCCCCGAAATTGAAGTAATGATGTACAGAGGTATTTGAGTCAGAAAAGTTACTGTTCCACTCTGGATTACACCATTGCATTATGTTGAAAAATACTGAATTTAAATTACAGAATTCACAGAATAGTCATGGCACAGAATGAAGCCATTTGGGTTGTTGATTCCATTACTAGCTCCACATCCAGCTAGTCCCAATGCCACACTTTCTCCCCATAGCCATCACTTATTTAACTTTTAGTTAAATATCGGAATGCAAATGCCTCGAGCTGGGACTCAGGTTATTTTGCTTGCTTCAATTTGTCGCAAGGTATTTTGCAAATATTTGAGGAACACACACAAAAAAAGAACCCTTTTTGATTTTCTTTCATGTATTTGCATAATTCATGCTCAATTATATTGCTGTTTCTGTTTCTTGTCTAAATCAGGACCATCAATATTCTTTTACCAGCCTTTTTAATGCTTGTATTTATTATATATAATAGTATTATTTATGGAGGGATGCAGGCAGTGGAGTCTCATTTATTTCAAATTGATCTTGCATCTAAAAGGTGCAATATTGTTTCATGCCATTTTTTTGGGGGGCGATGTGATTGAAAATATCTGAAGTATATTTTATTATTCACATTCAGAAGCTGGTATGTTAAGGTATTATTAAATGTCTCTTGTCAAAATTATCACAAAATGTTGATCACTTCACTTTTGCTTTATTCTTAGTATTGCTTCTGTAATGTGCTGCTGTTGGTTATTTTTCTTTTTAATCATATCTATTCACATTGCTTTTCATCTGTTCCTCAGGCACCACATCCTAATGGAAATTGAACATCAGTATTTTTCTCCTAAACAATTTTAAGGAAAGGCTTTTTTTGTGCCTGGCTTTGTAATGGATCAGCTTCAAAAGATAGTTGGCTAAAAGAGAGTGATTTTCTTTCAGTATTTTATCTATCTTTTTTTTCCCCCTGAAGAATAAAAATAGATTTGAGACAGAAAGGATTCATGACAGGACATGGCTATTTGGGGGGAATGCTGGTGGTGGGATGGATTTGTAACATGGTGCATTATTGATTTGGGTTTTGGTCATTCAGTAATAGATTAAAACCACAAATCTGTTGATAAGCAGTTTAGAAGAGATTGATAGTATGATTTGGTGGAAGATGTCAAACACATCATTTGGCTTTTATGCTAAGCACACATAAAAACCAAATTCCATTGCAAATAGTCAAGATTGAAATTTATTTGGGATTTAAAGCTCTACTATTTTTAATTTTATAAAACAATAATGGCATGTAATTATTTATATGCTCTCAAATTTGTTTTGTTTTTAGATCAAACATTAGAGTGAAAAATATTGGATCTTCTAATCATGCATTTTGCTTCCAGCCAGAATAATTTTAAGGCCAAAACTAAAAGTTTACTTATGTCACAGAAATGTACTGTTTTAATCAGCATTGTTTGCAACCTGGCTATACAGAGATAAACTCAGGTATGATGTTGTTAAATTGTTCTATAATGTCTTTAAGTTCTGCTTTTACAGTTTCCTTTATAGATACTCTATTATTCTTAGAAAACTTGGTATTTCACACGTGGCAATAAATAAGAGCAGCCATTGTTCACATAACAATTCTAAAATGCAAGTTTAACTAGTTGATGTTTAAATGAAAGATGAAGGTGAGCAAACAGAAGTAGTCGTTGCTTTCAGTTCAAGTATTTTGGGCACCAGTTCGCTGGTGATTTTTCAGGTTGGTGACATCACCATTATTGCAGATGTATTTCAAAACTGATCCAGACACTGACTCAATCCAGAAAGTTTAAAGGAGACAGTAAACTCTCATACTTAATCTAATGAAGTCAAGTCCATGCAAGTACACCAATGTTCAGTTTTGATGAAAGGCTCTGGCCTGAAACTTTGATAATTGTTTTTCTCCCACCGATGCTTTTTGACGTCCTGAGTTCCTCCAGCGGGTTGGTTTTTTGCTCAATATTGAAAAGATACGTTTAAACAGATAAACTCAGTACCTAACCTCGCCCCTTTACGACTATTCTCACTTCTGTTCTTCCTTGGAAGGAAAAAGGTTCCCTGGCTTTTATAGGAGCAATCACAGATGACATAAAGAAAAATAAATTTTGGTTGTACTTCTGCATACAGGAAGTTTATAAAATGTTGTTGCCCATATCTGATTTGTATAATGGAGTAGAAAGATTTACTGATTGTATATCTTAATGCAGTGGGACTCACCTTTTTATTTCTACTCACATACCACCTCAGGTAATCCCTTACTAACGTAGGATGCCAAAGGTGCTCTGTGGTTAGAAAGAGATTACTTAAGGTAGTATGTGAGTGGAAAAAAAAGGTTACGTACCACTGCGCAAGATCAAATTCAAAGAAGCCACGGTTCAGTATTCCATGTGCTTAAACAACTGGCTGGGTATGAAGTGCGAATGCAGCCCATTATGATACCAGCTCTCCTCAAAGATTTTGCAAAAGCATGTCATTCAACAAATCCGGTTGATCAGAACTCATCAAACAAAGCATGTCATGAGTGTTCAAGACAATGCAGAAATTAAAAACAAATTCCAATATCTGGGTCTGCATTTGCCATTTGCTGCACTTTGCAAGACACTTAGCCACAGATGGAAGTGAACATCTGAAATTTGAAAATCTAGGCACTGGCTGATAATGGTGCAATTTTCAATGTTTTGAGCAAACTCAGCAAGGAAAGGCTTTGATATTTTATTATGATAAAACTTTTTTTGGGTCTTTTTTGGCAAGATCATCATAAATAATATTCAACTCTGAGAAGGATAACATTCAATGTCGCCTCTAGTAACCTCTGGGATTTCACAAGCATGTGTTCATTACATTATAGAGGTCACAGAGGCAGTATCTGCAGCTACCCCATCTTCTCCAGAGGAAAGTTTGATTATGTAAGCATGAATGCCAGGTTCAAAGTAATGACAATGAGTGAAATCAAAAACTGTAACAGAACAGAATGTTGGCAAATGACAACAATTCAGTCACAGACATACAACTTATGTCAAAGAAACTGCACCCTCTTGTGCTATTGCAGATAAACTACAAGATATGCACAAAGTTCACAATGGACTCACAAATTACACCTACTTCAGATCTTGTGGTCCAAAAAATGCATTATATCTATTATCTATATCTATAGATATCTAGATCTATAGATATTTGTTGCTCATTGGACACAAACTGATTCACTCCGATTGGCCACTTCGGTGTCCTGCCGAGGAAACTTGCCCCATCGGGGTTTTCCAAATGATGAAGAGGTTTTGCAAACGAGACTCTTGGAGTTTGCCAAGGTGGAATAATGGAAGAATTCAGCTACTGAAGTTGGAATTCGAGGGCCAAACCCATTGGGACCATTGCCTGAAGAGGGCGCACAAACTCAGTGAATCGGTGCGGACTCGAAAGGCCAATGTGGCCTGTTTCTGCTCCGTAAATGGTTATATGGTTATATATATTTAATGTTATCAAGATATTGCAAATGCCAAACAACTGATAAGTTTTACAGGGATAGATTATTTGGTAGAACATGAATTCATTGATGCATATACTGCATACTTATGAGCTAACATGCCCAAACCTACAGGAATCAATGCAAATGTCAGGGTTATACAATGGACCATAAGTTATTGTTAGTGTGAATATCATTTATTCATTCAGGTGATCGCATATTTGATGACAGTCAATGTTCAATTATGGAAATTGTTAATTGTACATTAATGATTAATGAAGGTCATTATTCTAATACTTGATCACCTTTTTAATGTCGTTTGGTGTTGAACAAACAGTGAGGTTGTACATTAACATACATCAGTTCAGTCAGGGTTGAAAACTTCAGGATCCTTGCTACCAACTTATCTTTCATACATTGCAAAGTCCCACTTCACTACCTACATTCTGGCGTAAAGTGATCAGATTTATATGATGGAATCATGGAAGCAAAAAACGATTGCTTTTTACAAAATTACAGAAGGACAACAGATTCAGCATTAAGAACATTTATTATGGCACTAATTTTTTTTAGCATCTTCCAGCTATACCCCAATGCCTACAGGGAGTAAAGAAAATAACATGAATGCAAATTCAGATGAAAAAAAGCACAAAATTCAAGTCGATGTCATTGCAACCCAGGGATAAAGTTCTTGTGAAATACAATTACTATTTAGGCAAGCAAGAAATTCCATTTTGCCTGCAGTAATTTTAAGTGACTACAATAAAAAGATCCATCATTATAGCATCATATGCTTCACTAAGTTTCACATGAAACCCAAAAGTGTTCATTATTACTGAAGCAGAACTGGATAACCGAAAGATCACAAATTAAACGGATCACTCCCAGTTGAGACAACAGACAACACCCTCACATGAGCAAATCTCAATGTGTTTTGCATCATATCAAGAGAAGCTTCCATGGCATTGAAAAAGCTTCAGAACAAACTGATAAAACACGTCGATCTATAATTTCAGAATTGATTTGGGAAAATACTCCAATCTTGGCATTCCCGGTGAAGGTTTGAGGCTCAAATCATTGATTGCCTATTGCTTTCCATGGATGCAGCATGACCTGTTAAGTTCCGCCAGCACTTCTGTGTATTACACAAATACAAAACTTTCTTTTTAACATTGGGAGGGATAGATTGTTTGCTGTCTTGTTAAAGCTATGCCATGAACAGTGAAATAAATACAGAAATGAACAAGAGAATTATGCAGAAGGCAGAGGCATTAAATCATTAAATACAGAATTGGCCACATTGTTGGCTGTGCTCTCAAGAAAGACAAACTCACCAATAGCATGCTCACAAATGTCTAGTTTAAGTTTTGTTACATTTACTCAGCTCCAAATCTCTCTCCAACCTTGATTCAAACATGGACTGAAAGAGCTGAAATCCAGAAGTGAGGTGACAGTGATTGCCTTCACAACAGCTTAAATATCTTGTACTTTGCTCAAAAGGATGATTAACAATCCTTCTCATGGCCCATATAATTTCTGGAATCCAAGCGAATATTTTGCATGTCTAAGTGAGATCAAGCTGTCCTGAACAATCTAATTAAGGGATTCTGTCCCCCTAATACAAGACAAAATGTATGATTGCACTGTTCTTGAAGCCAGCTCACAAGTTTTCTTTGCTTTAGCTGCTTTCAGGTGCTTGGACGCAAATTATGCGCCGGCAGACGCGGCTGGGACATTCAGGTGGCTGCGGAGAGCCGCCTTTCCGTCATCTGAACGTGCCGGCTGATGGAGGGCTGCGTCTGAGCGAACGCCGGCTCCTGTGGACTGTGGCCATAGTCCCACAGCTGCTTTCAGGTGCAACGGGGGATTCTCCGAGCCGGAGGGCTAGGTAAGTGCTCCTCCTGGCTGGGTTCTCCACTTTCAGGTGGCCACCCGACAACCACATTGGGGTAGAATAGGCAGCTTTACAATCGGGTGTTCTGGCCACTGGAAAGTGGCTATTGTTTCCTTGATCATGAAGGTGAGCAGAAATAGCAGGCAGTTACTCCTCTCACAAAGGGGATTGCAAAGAGACAACCAAGCTTTGTTATGAGAAAAGAAACAGAAGGGATTGGCAGGGAATGAAATTTGAACATTGGAAGAAATAAAATGGGTTAATATACTCTGATTCTAAAACAATATGGTATTTTTCTTTCTCATATTTACTCTGAGGCATTGATACTAAAATCTAAATAAAACTGCAAACAAAAATGGAGTTTGTTAGGGTATTGGTCCAAAAGACTGTATCTTCTTCAGCAACAAATTTTCTTCCACCATATAGTAAAATCTAGGGATTTCCATTGATTATTGCACAGATTTCAATTCCTTTTATAACTCATTGGAAAATGTGGAGGTGCATATATGCTCAGAAAGGGCCAGGCAGTGGCCTTCTCTAATCTATCTGTCATACCTATTAGATACAATGGCAATTCCATCACTGTTCCCCTTCACCAACAAAATGTTGAAGGCCACCATCAACCAGAAGTTCAAATGGACCCACTTCAAAATTTACCTACCACAAAATACTGTAGAAACAAGGGCAGGCCATAAGCAAGATTTTCTGCAAAGAACAACTCATCATCTCCAAGGAACAAGATTTAGAAATCCCCTCAGGTCTGACAAATAGAAAATAAAAAGGAAAAAAAATCTTACCAGACTTTTTAACTCCTTAGGCATCACCCTCAATACTAATCCAAAGATCAATATTTTCTCTTTTATTGAAAGATTAAAGTGGTCAACACCCTCCACATTGGTCAGTCAAACACAAATCAAGTCACTGAATTAATGCTACTTTATAGGAAGATCTGTGGGAATGACACAGGTAACAGAAGGGGTGCTATTTAAATTCTTTCACTTTCAGCTCGTTGAAGTCACAAGAGAGGATCAACATTCTTTTTTTTTTTTTTTTTTTTTTTTTTTTTTTTTTTTTTTTTTTTTTTTAATAATTTTTTTTCTTTAATTTTTTTAAGTTTTTTACACTATGAACCACACTGACCAAAATACACACAAACATTTCCCTCTTGAATATACACAGTGTCATTTTCTCCCCTTTTCCTTCCCTCCCTCCTTCACCCCCCCTCCCCACCCACTCAACGTTCAACATATACGATACATTAAACCCATTAAACAATGACATCACATAATGAAAATAATCAAGAAAATTGTGTCATCTACTTTTACATACTGGTCAGTTCATTTTGTCTTCTTCTCCTTCTGTCATTTTAGGTGGTGGAGGTCTGTGGTAGGACTTCTCTGTTGTGTTCCATGTACGGTTCCCAAATTTGTTCAAATACTGTGATGTTATTTCTTAAATTATATGTTAATTTTTTTCCAATGGAATACAATTATTCATTTTTGTGTACCATTGCTGTATTCTCAGGCTATCTTCTAATTTCTTTTTTTTTTTTTTTTTTTTTTTTTTTTTTTTTTTTTTTTTTTTTTTAAATTTTTTTATTTTTAACATTCTTTTTTTGACTAATATTGTATCATTAGCTCAAGAAGAAGAATTAAAGGCACCTGTAACTATGAGCATGAAGTTATCAAAATTAGACCAAGTCTCTGAGCTCTATTTATTGATTTACCTTGCTTCTTAAAGCGTGCATTGTTGACCAATGATTAGCAGCTGGTCACTGCAGCCCAGATTTTGTTGAGTGGGGCCCACTGCCCTCTCCCTCCACCGATGAGGCCTTCATTTTGAACTGGCCCTACCACCGCAAGCTTCCTCTGACATGATCAACTCACATGAGTGAGCCAGAACATGCCCCAGTCATGAACTGCTTTGAATGACACAATCTCACTTTTGTCTTCTATTATAGATCTCAGGCTTTTCCAAGCTCTGAGCAAGTAAATAAAAGACAATCAATTAAAAATTAAATCATCTAAAATATTTAGGAAAACTTAATTTTTTTTGGTAAACACTGAAATAACTCGTACTCTTTATGTATTCCTGACAGTCCCATCACCTTCATTCAAATGAATACACACTTGCATCTTGCACCTTGTGAATTGTGTAAAATTTGTGAACAGGTTCTCCAGTCTGAATGTTGGGGATTGGACTCCATGCTGAATCTCGGTTTCTGGCTGAATGCCACATTTTGTTTGTTAACCCTCCAATGAAGCAGTTCGGACATCCAGTTCTATACTTGATCAATGGATTTTTTTTGGACAAATTAATTACACCTTTGTTGAAATGGTTCCCTGAATGCATCCATACAGACTTCTGCGATAGGATTAGCAATTAGCAGCGAACCACAAACATTGACCTCTGAAGAAAGTTCAGACCTACTTAGTGCAGCTCCCCCACTGGGAACACAGTGAGAGGTCCACTCTATGCACCATTGCAAGTCTTGTATGTGATCAAGTTTTCCCAACTATAGGAGCACCATACAGAGATGGTAGAATGTGGAGAACAGAATCAAACAACTATGCTCAAAACATGTAGAAATACTCCTGTTCTTTTCTCTAATGATGTCAATTTTTTTTTGTCAGAAACTTTCTGTGATGCGCTGTTAGACAGAATCAGACACACACAAGGTAAAAACTGTACAACAGGCTTTAATGCACAAAGACTTCCACAGAGCCAGCCTGGCTATGGCTGCAGCAACTCTGAGTGAGGCCTCAGGAAGCCGGCACAGGCTTATATCCCGGAGGGTGATTGACACCCGACCAGGTGGGGCTTGATCCATTCAGGTCGACTGATTGACAGCCGGCCAGGTATTCTCCTGTCCCCTTACACTCCTGCAGGTACAGAGGTTGCCCCCTGCAGTAGGCCAGTAGTGTACCACCACACTTTTAAAACATTAAAAACCAATATATATTTATAAATAATTTTAATTCAAAAATAAGTAAAAGAACATAATTGTACTCACTCACTTGTAACCCACAATGTTTAAAAAATTTAAAAAAACATACTGTAACCTACCTTAATCGATCACAACTACTCCCCTCCATTGATATCAATGAATAAGTTACCTATCACGACACAGGAGTCTTTCAGCCCATCACATCCATGCTGACCTATGAGGTTCAATCCCATTTGTCCCAATCTGTATGTCCTTATTTCCCTGTTGTCTTGCAACTTAGTCTTACATAACAGCACTAATGCTGTGCATCTTGTCTCTCTGCTTCAGGCCTTATTTGATGGAGATTGTCCATGTGGATTCTCCATTCTAAGTATATACTGTAAGGGATTAAGGAAATCACAAAAGCTGACCTCAATTTAATGTGTTCCAGCAGAAATCATTAAGAAGCTACCAGTACATGGAGAAACATCAGGAAATACATGGGTACCTGTGGAATATTTCCCTCACAATCAAGGCCATGTTTGCAGAATAAATGAAGGTTGCAAAATTTGCTCACTGTTTATAAGTTAAAATATGAAAATTATTTGTTTAAAGTTATTTAGCTTGTGTATAACCCATTTTACTTGTTTCATTTTACTTTGGTAAAAGTTCCACAGGAACTGGTAGATGCTGGATAAGTTAATTTCCTGGTTGTTTGAGATGGCATGTGTATGAATGGAGAACTAACGGTGAGGCAAATCAATTTTAAACTTGCATTTTTTTATCCATTTATTTTTTGCAATTTGTTTTTGCCAGTTGCTTGAATTCTGCATAACTGGGATTTTACTGTATTTCAGTATCTAAGCAAAGTGCCTCATATATTTGCATCAACCCTGAAGGAAGTCTACTTGAAGAAAGGCTTCATCCTCCATTTCTACATCAACTAACAAACGGTAAACTCTTCGTCTTTATGAAACTAATGCCAATTACTCGTAGAATGAATCAGCATAATTTACTAATTTCAAACCCAACTTTTGAGTTTCAATAGTTATGTTACTGACAAATAATTGTAAACAGTTTGAACTGTTAATGACCTGGATTTCAGATGCTACGTATGTTCAAATCCCCTTGTGGGATGTTGTCTTGGCACCCACTATTTCCCAGCTGTTATCAGAAAAGGCTTTTTTCATGATTCATTTTCTTGATATTATTAGCATTCCTCATTCTTACCATAATTTACAACTTACATAAGGATGAAACTTTTGATAGTAAGGTAATGTGAAACAGGCAATTTTGATTTCAGATTTATTGTCAGAGTACATACATGACATCATATACAACCCTGAGATTTTTTTTTCCTGCAGGTGAGGCAGAATTACTAAGCAAACTGTACACAATGTACACATGTAAACAAACTGTGCAATATAGAAGAAAACAATAAAGTGCAAATGTAAGAGTCCTTAAATGAGTCCCTGATTGAGGACTCTAATGGTGGAGGGGTAAGAGCTGTTCCTGAACCTGACGGGGCAAGTATTCTGGCACCTATACCTCTTTTATGATGGTAGCAGCGGGAGAACAGAGTGTGGCTGGATGTTGTGGATCCTTGATGATTGCTGCTGCTCTCTGATGGCGCATTTCCTTTTTCTTTCCACTCACATATCACTTTAAGTATTCCCTATGCCATCGGTGCTCTGTGATTAGTAAGGCATTACTTAGGGTGGTACATCGAAGTACTCGAGATGGCAGAGGCCGACAGCATCGAATCCACGCTGCTGAAGATCCAACTGCGCTGGGTAGGTCACGTCTCCAGAATGGAGGACCATCGCCTTCCCAAGATCGTGTTATATGGTGAGCTCTCCACTGGCCACCGAGACAGAGGTGCACCAAAGAAGAGGTACAAGGACTGCCTAAAGAAATCTCTTGGTGCCTGCCCCATTGACCACCGCCAGTGGGCTGATATCGCCTCAAACCGTGCATCTTGGTGCCTCACAGTTCGGCGGGCAGCAACCTCCTTTGAAGAAGACCGCAGAGCCCACCTCACTGACAAAAGACAAAGGAGGAAAAACCCAACACCCAACCCCAACCCACCAATTTTCCCTTGCAACCGCTGCAACCGTGTCTGCCTGTCCCGCATCGGATTTGTCAGCCACAAACGAGCCTTCAGCTGACGTGGACATTACCCCTCCATAAATCTTCGTCCGCGAAGCCAAGCCAAAGAGAAGAGACTTAGGGTGGGATATGGGTGGAAATAAAAAGTTTGAAATCTTCTGTTTTAATTGTACCTAATCGACTTATGTGCAGTTTCATAACTCCAAAGGAAATGGGCCAATGGCAATTTTTCTCAAGCAAAATAATTCAGTAACAATTGAGTCTAGAGCAGTGATTCTCAACCTTCCCTTCCCACTCACATCCCACTTTAAGCAATCGTGGGGAAGGATTTTGCCTCTGATGCCATGGCTGTGTCCACTACCTTTTGCAGGGCTTTACGCTCAAAGGTATTGGTGTCCCCGTGCTAGACTGTGATGCAGCCAGTCAGCAAACGTTCTACTACACATTTGTAGAAATTTGCCAGGGTTTCTGATGTCATGTCAAACCTCTGAAAACTACAGCATCATAAAAGTTTATACCTGGAAGGAAGCTACTCAGCCCACCTTGTCCATGCTAGTTCAAAAATAGTTACTCAGTCTAGACCCATTTTCAGTGCTAGGGCTATGGCCTGCCATTCATATCTCTTTGGGGACACCTCCAAGTACTCTAAATAAGATGAGCCTCTATCCTTCAGAGAGTAAATTCAATACCCTTCGTTTCCTCAGAATGAAATATTCATCAGACTGCTCCAAATTATTTTCACTCCATGTCCTCAGTTTTTTTTTTTAACTCATCTGCTCAAAGAAATAGTTTCTTCTGAATTATCATGTCAAGCCTCAATATCAGTTCATGTACCTCAGGTGAGTTTCTCCCGCCACCCTCTGATCTGGAGAAAGCAACCCTAATTTATCCAGAGTTTCCTCATGACTACAAATTTACAGTCCTGGCAATAGACTCATAAATCTCCACCATATCCTATTCAGTGCAGTCACTTTTCTCTGATGATCAAAATTACAGGCTGAAGTCCAACTAGTACAGTATTGCACACACTTCTAATACAACCCTCTTTCTCTTGCAATATTCATGATTGTTTTTCATTCAATCCAAAGTGCAATTTCAACTTCATAACACTGCATTATTTGAAGACATCAGAAATCATCCCAGGATGATTAGAGATTAACTTTATGGCTTCATGACCTGTTTTTAATTACTTTAAAAAACATGTTGTATTAAGATGTCAAGAAATACAAGAGTCATCACCATACCAATTAGGTTTAAGGGGAAGCCACTGCATTTTGAGGGTATATATGGCTGAACCAGAAACTTCATTATCAAAGCAAAGATGAAACCATTCCTCTTACCTATGTAAAGCTGAAGAAATCTACTGTGATTGGCACCAATTTTTATGGGGTAAGGTGCAGTTAGCGACACCCAAGTTCCCTAACAGCTACCAAGAGCCTCATCCTTTGCTGGAACAATTTAGTAGGAGTACAGGTAAAAATAGTTTCCAAATAAACAAAAACAAATTATGTTTAAAGATGCTTATTCAAAACACTTAACCAAAGTAAATCAACTTAAGACAAAATGAATCTAAAATGTCAGAGCTGGAATTGCGAAATCATCACCAATATTTTGTCAACATCAAATATAGTTTGCACCTCATATTTGTATGTTCGCACCATGTTCAAGCTAAGCTGTTGCATATCTTTTGATCGAGTGGGAGAGGTGGCTGTCACTGAATTTACACATGCTCTGTATTTGAAGTGGATTTGTTTCATAAAGCAATTTATAGAGAGCTTTACAGTTCATCTAATCTCTGTTATATCTGCCTGCAAGGGACTGATGAAACAGAATAATGTAATCTTTGTTGAGTACCTAACCTGTACTGTTAATTTGGGAATGGTTGAAAGGACCATGATTTCAAATAATGGATCATTCCCTCAGAAACAACCTTTAAGTAATGCCCCAATGATCTCACCATTTGATATTCTTCTTCATTCTTCAATTAATGCTTATGAATCTCCGTTGTGTTTCAGGGAATAGAATTCATTTCCTTACTCAAAGGAGATTGTAAAATCTCTAATTCCATTAGCTATGCTCTCAAATTGGATCAGGGACAGCACTGATGGTATAGTATTTGATTACATCAGTGAACATGGCCAAGTGATGATATAACTACTCAAGTGGGTAGGGCCTTGGCACACATTTGACAACTATCTTGTCTGCTCTGTGATTGTGTCCTGGTTCCTTTGTGATGTCACCTGGAGACAAATTTCTTGGTTACCCACTTGATCACTAGTATCAAAGAAATAGGCTGGCTTCATAATGGTAAGAATAAATAATGCAAAGGAAAGACGGTTTAGTCAATTTAGCCTACAAATAAGTAATTAAACCAAAAAAATCATGAATGGCATTCAAACTACATAATCAAGCTCAAATAGATATATGGATTTTTTTTTAGAGACTCCAGAAATGATATTGAGTCAGAAAGATGGAGGTAAGTCAATGAATTCAGAAAGCTTATTGGTTTTGGTTTAAGTCCTCAATAGCAAAAATATGATGAAATAACCCTCTTTAACGCAATGATTGTCAAGGTGTTAGCATATATCTATGTTAAGTATAAATATGTTTGGAGCAGATATTTTGTTTTGCATTCAAGCTAGTGTACTTCACTTGATATTGTGAGGTAGACTGCATTTAACACCAGCTTTGTATTTGTGGCATTGACAAAACAATTAAAAAATAGCTTTTGAAAGAACGTTTTGTAGCATTATTTAATCAGATTACAGTGTCCCTATCTGGATGGTTTCCACTTTCAATTACAATAATTGGATGCATTCATTTGATTAAAATGAATATTTCACCTAAATTTTGATATATTTTTCAAGCTTTACCAATTTTTATTCCCAATCATTTTTTGACTTATTAGATTTGATTATTTCTTCTTGTATATTGCAGGGAAAACAACCACAAATAAATAAAACCAGAAAATAGTAAGGAATGGAGAATGTACACTGACAAGATATTCCCTAGGACATTGAGGGAGGTTAGTGTACAAATAGTGAGGTATTACTCCCCTTTATGAAGTGTGCTGACATCACTCCTCATTGTAAGGCATGCTGACATCAGTCCACTTTATGAAGCACACTGACATTACTCCTGTTTGTGAGGCGCGCGATTGTTTTAAAATAAAAAAACAGTTGGTAGTTGACTCTTCTCTGATAAGCTTTGTTTCTTGAGCTCTGCAGTTAGTCCCACTAAACTGGTGATCCCCGATGGGTGATCAACGTCTTTTGAGCCCCAACAGTGAAGCATCATGTGAAAGCCTGCAGAATGGATGCCACTTCTGCACTGCATGCGGTGACTGTGAAACTCCCCACCTTCTGGCCTCACAGACCACGTCCATGGTTCCAGCAGACAGAGGCTCAGTTCTACATTAGGAACATAAATGAAGCCACCAAATTCTGGCATGTAGTCGCCTCATTAGATGAAGCATCTGCTGCCAAGGTAGATGATTTTATCAACAACCTTCCCGAGGAGGATCAATACGGAGCTTTTAAGGCATACCTCATTGTGACTTGTGGCATAACTGACCTGGAAAGAAGCACACACTTACTCCACCTTGATGATCTGGGGTCAGAAGGCCATCAGAACTGATGAATAAAATGCTTGTGTAAGCAAACAGCCATTTAAACTGCTTAATGTTCAAGGCAGCCTTCTTGGAACGGCTCCCTCGTGACATCGCCGTGCTGCTCTCTTCTGCTGACTTCTCCAAACCAAAGAAAGTGGCGAGGGAGGCAGACAGACTTCACAGGGTACTGCAGCCTCCCGTGGCAAAGTTTCAACAGGTCACCTTGGACAGTCGTCAATGCAGACGCCTGTTCTACAGGGAAGAAAAAGAACAGTGAGTGGTGTTTCTATGACAGAAAGTGGGGCAGGAATGCGTGCTGCTATGTGCCACCGTGCAGTTATGTGGTTGACTCCCAGGGAAATGACAACCCCAACCACCACTGATGCCTCGGCGGTTGGTGACCAGACCATCCTGTTGCATCAGTGCATGAGATGCAAACTGCTAGTCGACACCAGAGCTCAGCTCAGTATCTTCCCGCCATCTTACGAGCGGGAATCTCGAGTGTCTCAAGCTAATGGTACTATGATATGGTACATGCCCACTTTCTTCAGTCATCCGTTGGCAATACTGGTACGTGTGCAAACACTCGCCACATATGATTTTGCGAGCTTACACGTGATTTCAATTTAGTCTCTCCAAGTCATGGAGTTCAGCACTACATAACCACTACTGACCCTCCCCTACATTTCAAGGCATGCAGACTTCCCCCTGTCCAAAACAGAGTTCAAAACTATGGAAGAACTAGGAATCATCCGAAGGTCCAATAGTCCTTGGGTATCACCACTCCATATGGTGCCCAAAGCATCTCATGGCCTAAAACCATGTGGAGATTACCGATGCCTCAACAGCGCAACTGCAACTGTATTTCCAATACCACACATTCAAGATTTTGCTGCCAACCTACAGAGCGAACGTATCTTCTTGAAGGTAGACTTAGTTAAAGGTTATCAATAAATCCCTGTCCACCCAGAGGACATCCCTAAAACAGCTATTATTAGTATTCCATTTGGCTTATTTGAGTTTCTGAGGATGCCTTTTAGCCTTAAGAACGCAACTCAGATGATCCAAAGTCTAATGGACACACATCACAAGAGATTTGCCGTTCCTTTTCATCTACCTCAATCACAACTTAGTGGCCACCAAGTCACCACAAGAGTACAGACAACGTCTGCGACAATTGTTCCAGAAACTTTGGGATTTTGGCCTTTCTATCAACTTTGCAAAGTGTGCATTTGGCAAACACACAATTGACTTTTTGGGACACAGGATTTCAAAAGCAGGCGCAATCCCACTTCCACACAAAGTATCAGTCATTTGGGCCTTCCCAAAGCCCACTACAGTTAAAGCGCTACAAAAATTCCTGACAGGTTCAACCCAGCAACTGCCAGGATCATGAAGCCCTTGTTCCACAACCTCATTGGCAAACCTAAAAAGCTGCTCTGGACTACAATGGCCACAGAAGCTTTTGACAAGGCTAAAGAGGCACTTTCAAAGGTAACCACGTTGGCCTACCCCCATATGCATGCCCCACTTGCACTCACGTCAGACTCATCGGACATCGCCGTGGAGATGGTCCTAGAACAGAAAATCAGTGGTCACTGGCAAACCCTAGCATTTTTCAGCCACCACCTACACCCGCCCAAATTAAAGGACAGCATTTTTTGACTGGGAGTTGTTAGCGCTTTATCTGGCCATCAAACATTTCAGATATTTTCTTGAGGGCAGGCATTTTACTGAGTTTACTGACCATAAGCCTCTATTGTTTGCCCTTGCTAAGATTATGGATCACTCATCGGTGTGTCAACAGAGGCATCTAGCCCATATTTTTAAATTTACCTCTGATGTGCGGCATTTGTCCATTAAAGACAATGCTGTAGCTCATGCATTGTCCAGGACAGAGGTCAATGCAATTTCAAGAGGGCTGGATTTCCAGGCTCTTGCAATAGCTCAACAAGAGGACCAAGAGGTACAAGCTTTCTGTAAAGCTATTACAGACCTGCTCTCAGCCGACATTCCATTGGGCCCTGACCAGCTGAACATACTTGGTGATACTTTAACTGGCCACCTATGACCAATCATCCAACTGTCTTAACAGAGGAAACGTTTCGACCACATTCACCTGTCCCATTCATCTGTCCACACAACTGTCAAGCTTATGTCCTCAAAATATATCTGGCATAGCTTAAGGAAGCAGGTCACTCACTGGGCCCGAACATGCCTATCCTGCCAGGCAGTTAAGGTCCAACGGCACACCCGAGTACAACAATTTCCACCAATGACTCAAAGTTTTCATTGTCTACACATAAACATTGTGGGCTCGCTGCCCATGTCCAGAGGTCAACAGTATATACTAACAATGGGTGACCATTTTACTTGCTGGTCGGAAGCTAAACCAATGATAAACATCGTGGCTGAAAAGTGTGCTCGGACTTTTCTCTCGATTGCTCAATTAGGAGTACCAATCCATCTAACGTCTAACAGGGGAACTCAGTCTACTTCAAACTTGTGGGCTAACCTGGTGAGACATTGCGGTACGCAATTACACCATACTGTGGCGTACCACTGGCAGGCTAATGGGCTCATGGAATGGTTCCACTGGCATCTGAAACAAGACTTGTGGGCAAGGCTTAATGGGTCTCAGTGGGCAGATGAATTATCATGGGTGCTGTTGGGTATTAGAACAGCACTTAAGGATGGCCTGGAGATCTCTTCAGCAGAATCAGTTTATGGTGCTCCATTCCTAGTACCGGAAGACATTACTTCTTCTCCAGCCAAAGATAGATCCTCGGTTACAGAGGAATTACAAGAACTAAGAAAAAAGATGGGTTCCCTGGCTTCAGTTCCAGCAACTCATCATGGATCACTGCCTACACACATTCCTGCTGTTCTCGACTCTACTTCTTACGTCTTTGTTCAATGTCTATTCCACACTACACACCTGCAGCAACCTTATGAGGGGCCTTATAAAATGCTGCAGCACAATACATCTACGATGCTATTGGACATTGGTGGTTGACCAGAACTTTTTACACGAGACAGACTGAAGCCGGCACACATGGACATTGTCCCACCTCCCAAGCACCGGGGACGCACTCCTAAAATACCCAATGTTGTGACATTGCAGCCGTGCAACAATTCTTGGGGGGGGGGGGTGTAGCGTGGCAGTCTGAGCGGCCGCACAGCTGGACAGGCAGAAACGCCGCTCCAAGCGGCCGGCACAGAATGGTGAGGGCTCCCCTTCTTTGCCCAGGAGAAACCCACGTTTGCAGACCCATGTTGCCAGAGAGACAGTGACTCTGCAGTGCACCAACTTCACTCCCCTTTGTGAAGTGTGCTGACATCACTCCCCTTTGTGAGGTGCACTGACATCACTCCCCTTTGTGAGGTGCGCTGACATCACTCCCTTTTGTGAGGTGCACTGACATCACTCCCTTTTGTGAGGCGCGCTGACATCACTCCCCTTTATGAGGCGTGCGATTGTTTAAAATAAACAGCTGTGACTCTTCTCTGGTAAAACTCAGAGGGTGGTGGGAGTGTGGAATGAGCTTCCAGCCAAAGTGGTAGATACGTGTTCAATTTTAATATTTAAGGAAAAGTTGGATAGGTATCTGGATGAGAGAGGTGTGGAAGGTTATTGGCTGGGTGTGGGTCAATGGGACTAGGTAGGAGTAGGTGTTCAGCATGGACTAGAAGGGCCAAACTGGCCTGTTTCTGTGCTGTAATTGTTATGTGATTATAAACTTTCATTATTGGGCTATTAATATACGTAGTTTACTATTAAAATTTGATCAACTAATTAGTTGCTTTTCTTGGATAGAAATGGAATTGGATTTTTCTTGGAAAACATCATCGTTGGCACTTTTGGGATCCACTTTACCATTATCTTTTTCTAAACTGATTCTCAATCAGATCATGAGGAATAGACTAAGAATATGGAATCAATTTGGGAAATTTTCTGGTAAGTCCTATTGCAGATAATCACTTTTTTTCACCTTCTATTATGGATGCAGGTTTTAAGGAATAGTATAGATCAGGTATTAAAAGTTACAAAGATTTATTTATCCATAAGAATTTTGCTTATTTTGAACAAGTGTCAGTTAAATTTAAGCATTCCAATAGACATTTTTCAGATATTTGCAAGATTTTCCTCGAATCACAGATTCAAATATTCTTGATATATATTTTTTGATTTGCAGTTTGTTCACAGTGGGTTAATATCATGCATTTACAATTCTGGCTCTCTGTCCCATTGGATGATAATGATTCCTTTCAGTCAGTTTTTGTGGTTTGATATGAGGATACCCCACTCCTCAAAGGAACAGCGTGTGCATGAATGAATTTAGGTGTGTAGGGGTTGCACAGGTCCAGACCCACCATTTCGACACATGGTGAGGTCCAAAAAGGCTGGGGGATGGCCAGACCAAGCTTCAATGCAAGGGATGCCCTTTCTGCATTTCACAGCATGTGTTAATTCATGGCTGTTGACGCTACGAGAAGGTTCTTCCACCCTTTGACAGGAATTGTTTTTCATCCTTCACCCTCCACACCAGGCAAGCCAGGTGAGGGAGCCAGTTTATTCGCCAACCACACAACCATGCAACAGGTAGTACTGGGTTATATGGTACCAGCAGCAGTCAGACAAGTGACCTGAGCATAATTTACATTAATTTATTGGATTTAAGACTAACCTCAATGGTTAAGATTAAAAATAATTGGGAATGACATCTTAATATAACTTTTTCAGATGAGGACTGGCATTCCAGTTTTAGTTTGTGATGTGCCAGATAATGAAGGGAACAAATGCAGTGTAGTTAAACATATATCATGGCTTTTATTAGTAGAAACTCAGTAGTACAATAATGAATGATAATGGGTGCGTACACAATTATAGTCAAGGGGAGTGCACTTGGTGGTAGAGATAATCCACGTCCAATGCCAATAGTGCAGACTAAGCATAGTGAGAGATTGACAGCATGACACAGATGCACCACAGTCACTCAGGGCAGAAGTTGAGTTAAGTTTAAAAGAACAACTTTGAGAATAACAAGCAAGAAATTAATTCTACTGCAAGCATAACACAAAACAGTTAAATAAATGGCATTGAGAATTTATTGACATACCCAAAAGAAGGATAGCATTTATCAATATAATCAGAATATAAAGAGATGTTTACAAATAGTGTAGCCTCTCAGATTTTTTACGAACACGAGAAGACCTTCTTATCGGAGCAGGTGGAGGCTGTGCAGGAGTGATGACCTTGGAAGCTGGTGGTGTTGGTACCATTTCCTGATCTATATTGTGAGACTGTAGGACTTCTGGACTCGCTCCAGAATCACCAGCATGAGACTGGGGGGTGTCAGCATGGCCATTTGAATGCTTAGTAGGGGTCACAGGTCAAAGGCACAGGTCAGGTAAACCCAATAAACTGCATCCCTTTGAGGAGATATGTTGGGTGGTGCATCCAATCTCTCAAGATCACTCTGAGTGGGGGCGTGCTGAGGGGGTGAAGCAGGTGGGGCTAGGTCTCTTAGGGGTACTGTGTCCATGCTCCCATCTGGAAATCTAACGTAGGCATAATTGGGATTAGTGTGCAGCAGTTGAACTGGCTTGACTAGAGGGTCCATTTTGCGTGGCCATGCATGTCTTTTTAGCAGCACGGATCCGGGTTCAGATAAAATGCTTGGTCATTTGCTGCTATACATTGTTTATTACAATTTAAAATGGTACACAGAATACATAGGTGTAAACAAATTATCTTGTTTTTGTGCACATGTAGATCCATTGTGTGAAAGGTGTAAAATTTTAGAGGCCTCACTAATCCAAATGTTTTGGGAATGTCCCAAATTAGAAGGATTTCGGGGAAACACTTTTCAATCTTTATCAATGATTTTTAAGACTAAAATAGAGCCATGCCCTTTAATTGCCTTGTTTGGCTTTATTTGCGAACTGACTATATCTTTGTATCTCAAGAGAAGGTTGTAGCTTTCAGTAAGCTGATAGCCAGATGAAGTGTTTTAATGAAGTGGAAAGATGAACTTCCACTGAACTTCCACTGACTCATGGGCATATTTAAGTTTGGAAAAAATTAGATATAACATCAAAGACAAAACGTTTCATTTTGAAAAGGTATGGGGTCCATTCGTAGAAGATTATCATGGTTTGGCTGCTCCAGCAATGCTCCATCTGACTTCTGGAGGTAGCAATCAGATCCAGTTTTGTTGTCTCTTTTTTCTCTTTGTTTTTTTAAAAATATATATTAGTAACCTTGATTAGAGGGAGGGGTTAGATTAGCATTAGAGAAGTTTTTTAGCTTTTTTCTTTTTTTTGTAATATACCGTATATTTTGGCATGTACGTCGATCAGCAGATAGGTTGACCCCTGTTTTTCAGCCTCATTTTAATGGTTTTATGGTATATCCGCCATATGTTAATCCCCATTTTTGGGGCTATATGGCCCTCCCAGGAGCAACTCAAATTTTTTTTAAAAAACACCCCAATTGCAATTAACAAAGCTGAAAATTCAGTAAGTAAAAAGTAACTTGTCTATCAGGCAGCAGGAGCACCAGCCCACAAAGCTGGAGCAGTGACATTGTGGTACCAGGCAGGAGCAGTGACGGCAGCATCAGGGTCCAAGGTTGGAGCAGTATGGTGGTGTTCAGTGGTAGGGAGGTGTTGGAGAATGGTGGTGCCATGTTTCCAATATTGACGTGCGCTAAATCTACATCAATCTTTTGGTGAATTTAAAGTCTCAAAAAATATATCTGGTGTATAAGTTGACCCCATTTTTTTGAGAGATTTTTGAGCATTTTACAACTCGACTTATACACTGAAATATATGGTAGGAATTGATATATGATAGTCTTAGACTACATTATTAATATTAATTGATATTTTACCAAGTTATGAGCAGATTGCTTATAAAGTAATCTATGTGATTTTCATTTTTAATCTTAATAATGTTAATTAGCAATTAATAATGAAAATTGGAAACTATTATTAGAGCATTTACCAGTTATATATTATGTGATATCTCATTCTGTTATGCCAATGCAACATGTACATGAGATTGTTCTATTGAATTCAATAAAAATATTATAAAAAGAAAGAATGAAAATAACTTTTTGCTCTAATTAGCTTTTGCCATCTCTGCCCTGACTCATGCAGGTTATGTTCTATTACAGTTGGAAGGAATGATGTAGAATTAGTTATATGCATTATTCATTAGTAACCTCCAATTAATACTCATGCTCCTAAGACTTCATACCCCTTTGGTCCAATGCACCTACTACCAATGATAATCTTTTGTGTTTAAGGGAATAGAATTCATTTCAGAGCACAAAGGAGGGTGTAAGGTCGCATTTTCATCTCATTCTTTCAAACAGCAAGAGGAGAAAATACGCCTAATACAAAGGGAGGAAATACCTTTTGATGTAGATTACAAAGGCTAAAGATGGAAAATGTTAAAAATAGAATATCACAGTTTGAAAATTGGAAAAAGAATTACAGGTGATAATTATGGAAATCAGTGCTACACTGCCGATATGGAAATGGGATCAGGAATTGAACAACATTCAAATGAACCCAGTGAATCAATACATATCCAGGCTAAGTGACCATCTAAAGTCTCAAATGAAAGGAAACTAAGTTTCTTTGTGATATAGATTTGGCTGATATGTGAATGGCTCCTAGTTCTTTTGTGATATATCACTTAAATTTAAATTTCAGTCCCTGGTTACACTCTCAGTGGGTGGGAGGAGCTAAATTTGGGACACAAAAATGGATGTCCGAACAGTTTTGTTTGTGGAGCACATACAGAAAAAATATAAGGACTCACGGGCAAAACGATATTATGCCAGGCATTTTTCAACCAGTTACACTGCAAGAAAAATTAATTTTCTATCAAAATAACTATATGACATTACTGAACAGTTAACTGTTGCCATTACAGTAGATTATTGATGTGCTTGCATATTACAGTTGGCATTTCTGTATCAATTGCTTTTAAATTTAATTTAAATTAATATAATGAAACTTAAATACTCTTATTCAAAAAACTGCAAAATTTAAAAGCTGGGTGCAACAGGAGAAAAGATCAAGAAAGGGTCACAGGAGTCTCCGACAATACTCTACAACCCTCAGTGAATACAGTTCATGGCCACTGTTCCCTCTCAGCTGTGTGGATGTGCATGTGCACACATTTTGTAACCACGCACAAAGGAAATTAATGTGTGCACAAAAGGTTAGTTACCTAAAATAATGCCGTGTGATAGTATGGGATGCTATCACCTCCATTTATATTTGTATACAGTGCTAGTGATTGGCTGAGTACCGTAGCCACACCTACTGGCCAGGTCATAAGGTGCGACACCTAACCAGACGCAGGTCAGTCTGGACTGGTCGACCTCGATGTACTACGCTCCAGTCTTTTGGTAATAAAAGCCTTAGTTTGAATCTACAAGTCTTTGAGTCATTCAATGTGCTACATGCAGAAATTAATAATTATACTTCTTGAATCCAATCATACTTGTATTATATTAAAACATGCCAATGCACCTTTATTAGCCATGAGAGATAGGCTGTGCCAAAATGATCTTGAAACAATTTCAAATTTACATTTGCCCAAGCATTTGGTGCACACATACTTTGGTCACAGGAAAAAAATGTGCTCAACATAAGATTTTTGCACACACTGACTACTAAAAATTAGAGGGAACATTATTTATGTCCCAAGTGTCCATCTTAATGATTATGATACAATGTGTACCTTGTGGATAGGATATTAAAGAGAGGCTATTAAAGTTAGCAGATTCCTTACAAATCAAAAAAACACACTTCCTTTGATTTCTGAAACTTGACTTCATTTTCCCACTGTGTCTGAAAATTTTGGCACTCCCTTGCTATTTTCTGTCTTTTAGGTTCCACCATGTTTAATCATCTAAGGGAAACATTTTTTAACCGAGGTAAAAGTTTTCATCGATGAGTAATATTGGAACAGTTGGTCTAGTGTTATGAGCTCCGAGGACCCCATAACCCAGCAGCAATAGATATTCACCAAGACAAATGGTCACTTAAACAAAAGTTGCTTTTAATTATCTTTAAACATAAAAACAGAATAACACTTTAACTTATCACTATTGACTTAACTAACCTAACTTAACCCCCTTCTAATTCTAAGCACATGTGTACGTAATGTGCGTGTAAGTTCAGAAAAGTTCTTTGGTTCACAGGCCAAGTTCACTGGTTGCAGGAAATTCTTATACTTTGCATAGAATTTAACATTGATAAAGCTCACCAGGCTTTGGTGCTTGAAAAGTAAATGGTTACCTCTCAGGAAAGTTCTTGTCAGTTTTCAGAGAGAGATTAGTTGTTCTGGGACATCCACAACTGATTTACTATCATCAGCTACTTCAGTGTCTTGCTGATGAAACTTGCCCCTTCAGGGTTCTCCAGATGATAACCTCTTTCTTTCAGGTCACCACAGAGTTCCTTTTTGTTTCACTTATTCCAAGTGAAACATCAGACAGCCAGTCCTCTCCTCTTGCATGAACCACAAGGGGTTTGACCAGGCTGAGCAAAGCCTTCTTCCAAATGGAGTTTTCCACAAGCTTGCCAGCTTGTCCTGTTCCAGTCCCAGCTACTGTTGCTGGTATTAATATTGTAGAAGTGATCTCTGTCTCTTTCTCTCTATCTCAGAGAGAAAAAAAACATGTTTGACTCACTCTGCTTGCCAAACCACATGACCCTCTTAGAACAGCTCCAGACAATCTGTGGCTCCGACAAGATCTTTCATCTGTTGCCTTTTTGTAAACAACAATCCATTAGTGAAGTCTCTTGGGCACTCTCCAAAGCTCTTGCAAATGCTGTGGAGCCAATATGTCCAGTATTAGTAGAGCTCGAGTATTTCAAATAAGATCTGTTTTAAAGTGTTTGTATGTGACCTTCTCTAACAAACCTTTCCCAATCTGTCTCCCAAAAACATATCTTTAATACTGTCACACTAGATCTAGTAGTTGTTCAAAATGGAAGTGACATCTAGTGTTGAAACTAAGAAGTACATTTCGTTGAATTTATTGTTAGAAACTAATGGGTCGGGGGACGTGGCAAGATGGCGTAGAGGGCATGTAAAGGTCCTAATCCTCCCCAGCCAGTTTTATTTAAACACCCATTTTTAAACTTTAATCGACAAATATAAATGTTTTATTTCTGCTTTTAAATACATTAGTTGTCTATAATGGCAGCTAATATTAAAAAACCTAAGATTCAACTACAGAAAAATCTACTTTTTAAAAGCGCTGAAGAACTGAGGCCTACCTGTCCAACTGGAACCACGGAGCTGCCGTCGGGAGCCTCCAAGCCACAGAGAACACCAGCCAGGTTGAATATTACGCCGGCGCCGGTCTTCTCCCTGCAAGGTGGCGCCGGCTTGTTGAAGAAATCAACCGACAACCCGCAAGTTCGTGAAGTCGGGCATGTGGCCTATCCGACGGAACAAGGAATCCTTGGGCCTGTGCTGCCATTGGGGGCGTTGGGGATGCGTAAGAAGGCACTGGAAACCACCCCTGCACAGCCTCTTGCTCTGCCGGGCATGCGTGGTGCTTCCAGGTTCCGGGATCTGTTAGAACGTGTGTGGGCTGTGGGGGGTGGGGGGGACTGAGCAGCAACGCCTTGATGTGGTCAGGTTGCCGTCGTCGGGTGTCCAAACCCGCAGCCGCACGTGGAGAATCTTAACAATGAGGGAGCAAGAAGAGAACTTACCTTATACAGCTAGTTTACAGGAACAACTGGAGGAGGAGCTTGAAGAAGGTGGGTCTCAAGATGGGGCAGTGGAACCTGGACTGAACTCTATTTTTACTGTGCTGGAAGGGATTGCTTATTATATGGATACTATGTCTCATCAAATGACTCAAATGCAATCTACAATATCCGAAGATTTATCTATGCTTGAGAAATGTTAATAAATGCCTTATTTCAGTAGATGTGATACAGGAAAATGTAAAAAAAATTGTGACAGCTTTTTCTGAATGAACAGAGCAAGTTCAAAGGGATAAAGAAAAAATAGAAACAGTGGAAGATTCGTTTGTGGATTGGGGAATTCAGACGAAAGAATTATTAGAAAAGATTGATTCATTGGAAATCAAAGCCAGAGAAATAATGTAAAAATTGTGGGCCTTCCAGAAGATTTGGAAGGTGCAGATCCAATAAAAATTTTTAAGGATTGGATTCTTGAGATGTTAGGTAAAGAGTTCTTTCCGGGTGGTTTGGTACTGGAAAGGGCACATAGAGCGTTGAGGAGGAAACATCAACCATCACGTGCAGTGTTAATTCAGTGCTTGAATAATCAGGATAGAGAAATGATTTTACGGTTGGCGGTACAGAAGGCAAGACAAAGTCAATCTCCAATGATAATTCAGAATAATAGAGTTTTTTAATACTGATTTGAGTCAAGAAATTATCAGACGTCAACGTGAGTTTAATTCAGCCAAAGATGTGCTGTGGCGGAAAGGATATAAGTTTGCTTTTTGATACCCTGCAGTGTTGAAGGTTTTTTATGGCAATTATCAGTCTCAATTTTTTGAGAATGATCACGATGCATTGGTTTTCACTAATTTGTTACTGGATTTATGTGGTCAGGGAAGAATTTCACTGTCATCACCTAAAAGAAGGGCAAATGGACAGAATGGAGAAAATGGGAAGAATGGGAAAGATGGGAAGAAGGAGGCTTTGACACAAAGTCCTAGTGATGTTGAAGATTCGAATCAATCTCTGGGACTGGAGTCCCAGGGCTGAATATATTAATGATGTTGAATTTCATTATTATATATATTGTATTTCTGGCTGGGGGGGGGAGGTGGATGGCAATGATATCTTTGATAGTCATCTGCCACTGGTGGGGTGTTCCACACCCAGTTTTTTAGGGAATTACAACCTTTGGGTGTTTTTTTTTCCTGGGGGAATTAATTGTATTCCTTTTTATATTAACTTTTTTTTATAACATTAGGGGAGGGAGAGTAGAAAAAAAAGAAACTAATGGGTCATATTTCATATTTTAAAAATTTACCTTGGGTCACTTAAAAATGTTCAGCCAGCCACAGTTGACCTCGGGGCCATAGTTTGGCTACCCCTGATTTAAGGACTTCAATGAGGAAAATGGAATGAAAAGAACTGAATAAGAGTAATTAAACAAAATTATTTGTAACAAATATATTCAAATTGAATCTATTCAAAATCATTAAAATAGTTCCTCAGTATTCCATTCACAGGCTCTAGAATAAATTATAATTATTTTCAGATGAAAATGATCTTGAAGTCAGCAGGATCTAAGGAAGAGGGAGACAAACATGATTTAATGTCTTGTCAAATGGCATTGGAAAGAAGTCACCCGATTCACAGAGCACATCTGCTTAAAAGTCCTAAGCTGATACACCTCATTTACTGCTGGCTGAGGAATTTCATGGTGCATTTAATACTTGTGTCCAAGTAGGCTGTTTTTAATTAACCTATTTAGAAAATGCTTCGTGTTGTCCTCAAACAATAATAGTGAAGACTGAAGCACTTCCTGAATCTCTGCACAATGCTTTTACAGCGCCAGCGATTGAGACCAAGGATTCGAATCCTGCACTGTCTGTAAGGAGTTTGTACATTCTCCCTGTGTCTGCATCAGTTTTCTCAGGGGGCTCCGGTCTCCTCTCACCATTCAAAATGTACTGGGGATGTAAATTAATGGGGTGTAAATTGGGTGACATGGGCCGAAATCGCCTGTTACCTGCTGTATGTCTAAATTTAAAAAAATTATAACTTTGGAATGGTGAAGCAAAAACAAAACAAATCTGCTGGGGGAAATCAGTGGCCTGAGCTGCATTAGTGAGAGAAAAAGAATGATGAGCATTTCAGTTCCTAATGAAAGGATCCAGTCTCTTCTCTCTTCCACTGATGCTGCTCAACCCCATGTTCCTCCAGCAGATTGCATTTTTTTTTTGGTTTAGATTCCAGCATCTGCAGTCTCTCGTACGTCCCTATGGAAATTTGGTATCAGTGACACAGCATGCCTTGCAGTCTTGTGAGGTTAGGATATCTTTAAAATCTCAATTTTTTTTTGTACAGAATGATTATGCATAGTGAGAAGAGCCTCCCCACTCACCACCTCTGAGCAGTTCAATTACAAGTGGGAGAGGCCTCATGCTGTTTTGTGATGTAAACCCTGCTAGCTGTCTGATTGGTTGATGGTCCCTTTGTGATGTCATCCTGAGAGGATTTTAAGCCCCTGGTGACCTTTGTTCAGTTAAGTTGCAGAGCAGTAGGTGAGAACATGTTCATATAAATGGAATGTGATAGGTTATCCAAATATTGCTAACATTAAATGTATTCAACAAAAAATCTTCTCAGTCATCAAAGTGGTTGCATAGTTTATAGGTGGTAATTTTAATTTTGTTTTGGAAAACTGTCAAGGTGAATTGAGTTGATGAAAGGTGGAGAATAAGTCATCAGCAGAATGCTTGAGACTCATTGTTCAATTCACAGAGTACTTGTAGCTCACACATGTCAAACTCAGGCCCGCGGGCCAAATTTGGCCCGTGATATAATTATATTTGGCCCGCAAGATCATATCAAATATGTATTAGAGCTGGCCACCGCGCCAGTATAGCGCATGCACAGCTAATACTACAAATCCCAGAATGTTTTGCAAATGCGTTGGTGCCGGCCCGTCAGCCTGCTAATCGCCCCCACCTCCTCTCTTTACTTTCATTAGCGTCTGCGACCTGTGGCCTAACTCACATGTAATAAACCCCTTACGAAAAATGGCCAAACGAAAGACAGAAAACAGGATCTTTCAAGACAGGTGGGAGGCAGACTATATGTTCATCATTTTAAAAGACAAACCTGTTTGTCATTGAAGCAAGTTGTTATG
This sequence comes from Narcine bancroftii, assembly GCF_036971445.1. NCBI lineage: Eukaryota > Metazoa > Chordata > Chondrichthyes > Torpediniformes > Narcinidae > Narcine > Narcine bancroftii. Next base: position 21,306,422 of record NC_091477.1, on the reverse strand, counting down.
TTTTTGACTTGTTGGCTTGTGAAAAAAAATACATTTAAAAGGAGCTTAAAGGCTATAGAGAAATATTATTTATTGAATATTTTATTTCTCATTTGTTAATGCTTCTTCTGGAAAGAGTTTAACCAAAACTATTATTAAACATTTATTTTAATAAGAAAAAGTTTAACATTACATATGTTGAAAGAAGAGAAAACATGCAGATGTTGTTGAAAATTTTCAATAAATATTTAGTTTGGCCCACGACTTAGTCCAAATTTTTAATTTTGGCCCTCTGTGAATTTGAGTTTGACACCCCTGTTGTAGCTGGACCAGAAACTCTCAGCTCTGAAGACTAAATATAACTATGTAATTGTACTAGGATTAACTACCATAAGTCATTTGTTGATATTAGTTCAATATATGTGGAAGTTTATACCTTTCATGTAGATTTATTTTTTGTTTGACAAAATTATCCTGGACCCTAGCAGATGTACCTCATTGAATTGTATCAAAAAATGTCCAGGGTGTGATTTAGTATGAATAAATGATAGAGAAAGCATTGTAACTTTTCCAGATTGCTTTCCTACTGGAGGACATGTTGATGGAGTGAAATGTGGAAATCTGCAGATGCTGTAATTGTAGTAAAAACATGCAGAAATACTGAAGGAACTCAGCCCATCTTGAAGCATCCATAGGAGATATGGATATATCTCAGGTCTGAAATGCTTGTAATAAAAAATCTTTACCTCTTATGAACACTGAGAGATTAGCTGAGTTCTTTCAACATGTTGATGGAGCTTCATTTCATTATTGCACATATTCTTTGGCTTGGCTTCGCGGACGAAGATTTATGGAGGGGGTAAAAAGTCCACGTCAGCTGCAGGCTCGTTTGTGGCTGACAAGTCCGATGCGGGACAGGCAGACACGATTGCAGCGGTTGCAAGGGAAAATTGGTTGGTTGGGGTTGGGTGTTGGGTTTTTCCTCCTTTGCCTTTTGTCAGTGAGGTGGGCTCTGCGGTCTTCTTCAAAGGAGGTTGCTGCCCGCCAAACTGTGAGGCGCCAAGATGCACGGTTTGAGGCGTTATCAGCCCACTGGCGGTGGTCAATGTGGCAGGCACCAAGAGATTTCTTTAGGCAGTCCTTGTACCTTTTCTTTGGTGCACCTCTGTCACGGTGGCCAGTGGAGAGCTCGCCATATAACACGATCTTGGGAAGGCGATGGTCCTCCATTCTGGAGACGTGACCCATCCAGCGCAGCTGGATCTTCAGCAGCGTGGACTCGATGCTGTCGACCTCTGCCGTCTCGAGTACTTCGACGTTAGGGGTGTAAGCGCTCCAATGGATGTTGAGGATGGAAGCGTTCTAGGAGCCGTAGGTGGTGCCGGTAGAGGACCCATGATTCGGAGCCGAACAGGAGTGTGGGTATACCCACACTCCTGCACATATTCACCATTACATTTAATGCTAAGTATATTACACCACCTGATTCCCCTGACAATTGCTCCATTGCTCGATGTCATCTCTTTATGTTGCGGACGGTAAGAAGTCTCTTCTGGTCGAGGAATTCAACAATAAATGGAACAAATGAGAATAAACAAGAGCCTTTAGCATTCTGGAAGAAATAACCATGTCATGGAGACACAAAAGATAGGAATAATGCTCAGCGAATGAAGAGAGGCAAAAATAAGCTGAGCTCACTAAAAATAAAAAAAAACCCAATAATTTGAAATAAAGGATAGATGGAAAAAGAAGACTGAAATGCAAAATGAGGGAAACAATTATGGGTGTATGGGACAAGTTGGCAGTGGAAATAGGTGCAGTTACAATGTTTGAGTTAATTAGATGAAAATTAAGAAGCATTCCTTCTGTAGGAATCTTCTGAACTTTCTGTCCCAGGGAGCTGTACAGACTGCATAAATGTTAAGGAAAAACAGGCAATAAAATAAGTGGCTCCAAGGCCTTCCATGCTTTTATTGAAGAATGACAGCTTACTTTTTCCCCTATTTTTAATGTTCTAGTATTCTTATTTACCAACGGGAAGGACTGAAATAAATAAAAACAGGATAACCAAGGGTTATATTCAGTTTGGCAAATGGAAGAGTATGATCTGGAATCACGATCTAACTGAACTTGTAGTTGGGAAGGAGAAAGGATACTGCTGAAACAAGTTCCACCAGATTGACATTGAAAAAGGATCATTGCAGACAGAATAAACCGGTATTCAATGGACTACAAATTAGGCCAGGGAAAGGGTGAGCAGGTAACATAAAGCTTTTTTATTAATAATCAGGAACAATAATCAGCCACTGCACCTTATTAACTCAGTAGTGGAGTGCGCCAAGTTCTTTGGAGACCATTTAACCTATTGTGGACACATAACATCTCACTTGTCAGAAAAGCACAACAGCAACTGCACCTCCTGAGAAGAATGAGGCAGGCAAGCCTACCAGCCACCATCCTCTAAACTTCCTACAACTCTATTGAGAGCATCCTGGCTGGCTGCATCACAGTGTGGTACAGTTGCTGTAAAGCATTGGATCAGAGGCCAATCTACAGGACCATAAGAGCAGAAGAGAAGATTAGTAGGGTTTCCTTCCCCTATTCAATGTGATTTACTGGAATCATTGTTTGAAAAGGGGGTACATAATTGCTGAGGGTTCCTACTGCCCCACACACAGCATCTTTCAGCTACTCTTGTTGGGAAAGAGATATAGGAGTATCTGAGCTGGAAACCCAGGCTGAGAAATAGCTTCTTCCCACGGGCAATGAGACTGCTGAACGACTGAATGAATTACTCACACTAACCCTATGAGACTCTACTATTTATTAAATAATATTTTTTTAGTTTTGTATACGTCTTCCACATGTATATCATTTGCCTTTATGTGTATTATGTCTGGTTGTGTGTCTGCATGCTTTTGTACCGAGGACCAAAGAATGCTGTTTCAGTGACTAGTACTTGCACAATCGAATGTTAATAAACTAGAACTTGAAGAAATTAATGGTCAATAGATTAAAAATCAAAAATTCAGCAAATACCTGTGTTTGTTGGGGGTTGGAGGAGCGGGAAATGACCTGAAACATTAACTGTTTTTTTCTCCCTCCACATTTCTGACTCAAGGATTGAACTAAATATTACACACTGCGGGAAAAGCTGCAATGTATTCCATTTTGAGGAAACCACTTAATTACTTAGTGAGTCAGAAAATGTATGACAAATTAATTTTTATGCAAATCAAAAGTGGGTGATCTGCTTATGACATACAAAAGGACAGAATAAAGGGTGTAAATCTTAAGCAATGGAAGTTTCAAAATCCTGATGCAGGATTAATACAAAACCTCAATGATTCCTTTTCCCCCTGCCGGTGCTGAGTTCCTCCAGCAGTTTGTGTTTTGGTCAAATATTACTATCAATATCAAATAAACTAGAAGAATTGCTTGCATTCCTCTCTAGAGAATGAGGATACAAAAGTGAATGGTCCAAGAAACCAAATATTTTGAAATACCAAACCCTGAAAGGGAACATGTTGAATTTACTAAAATTATAAATTTAATTCAAGTATGAGGAAAACAGATATCACATAAACCAATGTTCTGCTTCTGAAATAAAAGTGATTTCTTCAAGTTTTCAATACATGAAGGGAAACTAAATTGATAAAATATAAGCTGTCCTGAATTAGAGCTTTTTCTTCTAAAAAAATAGTGAAGTTGGGAAACATTTCCACAAAGTGTGATAGAAGTTTGACAATGGCAATTGGTACAATGGATATTGGAGAATAGCAGATGTAAAGGTCATTGAAAAATGGAAAAAGCTCAACAGAGCTAAATGCTTCACTTTGTACCTAATGTTTTCAGGATGCAGATCAGTAAACCTCCCTCTCTTGTTTGTTTAATTGGTCATTCTACAGAGTTTTAATTTAACCTCTTAATTGTGAGTTAATCCAGCTCTGACTTTGTCAAAAGCATTCTGCTTCTTTCCGTGAACGAAGACTTGCAATCTTAATCATGTTGGGAGTCATTTTCAGCTTTCACGGTCTGTTTTACATTTATTCAGTTCAGTAGTCATGTAACTTGCTGGCCTATGGTTTCAGTGGAAATTTAGGATTTTACCTCCCAAGGGACTGTGCAATAGTTGTTCCAATCCATACTCACAATAATCAAATGGGTTTATACTGCTTCTCTTGCCACCCACAAGTGAGCTGATCATGTCCCTTCTGGCTCACTTAGTGCTGACTTTAGTTTTCATGTTTCCTATTGGAACTTCAAGCCTCCCACATATCCTTGAAGTTCACATCTGTGATGTGTGAATATTTGTGATAATGAATGGTTTGTTGATCAAGCAGATTACTGAGCTTGGGATGGTGTTGATATTTTTGAGGCAGATGGAGAACAGTTCCTATGTCTCTTAACTTATCCCTTGTCGGTACTAAGAATGTATTTGATCACTTGGCATAAAATACTTAACCACTAATTAGTTTGTAGAGCCAAATACTTCATAAAATGGGTAGACAATCAAGCTTCTAGTCAATTGTGACACCCAGATGTTTGTTTAAGTATTTAACAATAGTAAAGTGAATGAATGATGCTGGGAGATAGATAACAAGACTTTCTCTTGTGCAAATAATCATTACTTATGCAGCACATATGTTTCTTGCTGCAGAACAACCTGAATCAGGGTTCTCTCTGTAAAGGTTGTAATCACTATCCAGCAGACTTTGAGTAGAGATATATACTAGATCACCAACATGAGAATTTCATGTAACCACCATATAATAGTTGACATCCCAACGCCCCCCCCCCCCCATTATTGGCCCAAAAATCACATTTTCCATATAACCCATGTAAAAGTTTTTTTGCTGCCTGCCCACCAGAGCTCCCAATGCCCCAACCGTGGACCCTCTCCCTGCCTGCATTGCCATCTGAGCTCCTGACGCCCTGACTGCAGATCCTCTCCTCAGCCGTCCACCCACCAGAGCTAATGACATCCCGACAGCATTCTCTCACTCCACCTGTCTGAACACCAGACCCCCGGGCGCCCCAGCCACAGAATTCCTCCTCGGGCCCGGCTGCCCGCCCATCTGAGCTCCTGGCACCTTGGTCATTTACCATCTGGATTTTATATTTTTTTAAAATAATTGTAATTTTTTTGTCTTTATCATCTCTTATTTATACAATACGGTTACAATAAAAACTGGAATGGAATAATTCTTACCACACTAGTCAATTTCTGTAATTGTGAAGCACTTTTTGAAAACTCCTTTTGAGATACTATCAGATTTCGTGACTGGTCCTTATTTGAATGTGTTCAGCCATTTCTTCAATTTTCAGAAGCTAATATTTAAGATGACTGGGATATCCTGAGGTAATTTCCAACAAATGTTGATTGAACAGGCATATCAAAAATGAGATGTAATAGAGAATTTTAAAAAAAAAGAATCTTAAAATCTGATGTGTTGAAGTATGTCAGTATAACATCTTTGCATGGAAATTTCATGGACGTTCAATTAAATGAAGATGAAATTAAACAAACCTATGTTGAGATAAATAGGTGACCAAGGGAAGACTAACATCCTGACCTGTTAATAATGCTCACCATTCCTGACTTTCTTCCTCCATCCACATTTTTTTTTTGCAGCCACATATACTCATTGAGGCTCAGAGTGATGGGGCCTCAGTCAGCAGATCAAGAAATCCAATCCTTCTGACTCCCTGATGCCATTTTGTCAGTTTCCTCATTGCTTTTTTTTTAACGTACTGGATGATTTGGTACAGAAACATGGACATCTCTCTTTCAGTTCCTGCACTAGCATCTTGTAAGTGCTTGTTTTGAATTTTTTTCTAACGAGACAGTTCTTTATGATTGAGGATGACTTGTTTTCACTCCTGCTTTGGGGGTTTTGATGTGACTGATGAGTCCAATTTGGGAACTAGAATCGATCACGGAAGGGACAGATAGTAAACAATGGGATAGTGGGTAGTTTGTTAAGTTGTACGCTCTTTCTGCCTCTGTGTAAACCTGATGTATAGAATTGAGCTTCTCCTAGAATGTATCTTTTCCATTTTGAATGGCCATGGGCCAAAATCCCAGGCATCAATGGGGATGTTACATCTCTTCAAGGAGGTTTTGGATACATCCTTAAGCTATTCTTCTGTCCACTGGGTTAATCTCTTCCCGTGGAAAAGTTCAGATTGACTACCTGTTTTTTTGGAGACTGGTGACAATGTGGCCAGACCAATGTAGCCAATTGATTGCAATCAGAGCCTCAATTCTGATCCCTCTAGCCTGTGAAAGGACACTAATGTTGACACATTTTATAGAGGGGCGCTGCTTTGAGGCGGCTCCATCAGCAGAGAAAAATGTGCGCTTACCTTGTTATAGGGAAGGCCTAAAAGGCTGCTGCAGCATCGCATTTATGAAGAGTGGTGCCTTGTTGCGACCTCAGGAGCTGTAATGCCGCCCATCAACATGACGGCATACATATGCAGTGAGCAATGACCACCTTCATTACCCATAATCCACCATGCAGCTGGAACTGCTCTGGGAAATTTAGAAGAAATACTACAAAGACTGGGTCCTGGGTCACGGGCTAATGACATCGAGACGTCATCAGCTCACCCCTAGCCAGCTGCTTCCATCGTCAGTGCATTTTTTTGGAGCAAGGCAGAGCTCTCCATTCCACCTGTGCGACCAGCCTGAGGAAGGGTCAGATTCGGCATCTTGGAGCTGTACATGAAGGATTTATAGAGGTAGGTATAGCGATGTGAGGGGGGAGAATATCTGCCTTTACAGTTGCTATTTTTTTCTATATAAAAGGGCCTCTTTCACAAACCCGTCCTGTAAATGTAGAGGATTTTGTGCAATAGTGGTATTTTTATTACCTTGAATTACTTTATGTAATTAGGGTGCTAGAAACCTATCATTAAGGCTCACACTGAGTTTCTTGTTTATGCCTGAGGCATTGAATTTCAAATGCCCTTTTCCACAATCAACCAAAACCCTTATGGCACATTATAGATAATAACTATACTTCATTACTGATGCCCAGCATTGCCATGAAGGTGCTCCCGAGATCTGGCTCATGGTTTCTAGGGTCTCACTGTGAACCTTTATTATTGGAGGAGGGTGTTGTGCAACAGGGCACATGAAAGAAGATCTAAGTCTTCTCAGTAAGCAGAAATGGAAGCCTCACCTCTTTGCTACAACTCATCAACTGAAACTCAAGTGAGGTGCTGGACGTTGCCACAGGAATAATTGAAGAAATATTATGTTTTCAAGGTGGAGTGTATTTGAAACAAGATGTCATCAATTCACAATGAAGGAAAAATTGATCAATTTAATATGTTTGCATATATTAACAGAATCCTCTTAACTTGCTGAAACAAGTTTAAAAAGTGGGTTAAAAGTTATTGTGCAGTAATGAACCAAAAGATTGAAATTTTAGTCAGACCATTGTCAAGGTATCAAAATTCCAATGTAGTTATAAAGAGATGATCCTATACTCATACATTCAGGTGCCGGTTGGACACAAAACTCCTGATGTTTGGGGAGTCATGAAAACTAAATTTTCTAAAAGACAAAACTTCTCTATACCATTCCTGAATTATAATTTTGATTCCAGCTGTGTCCTAGCACACAAAAAAATAATCAGAGCATATATTTAATGAAATTTTGTTTAGAAATTCTGGATATCTCAGTGAAATGTTGCCTGGGTATTGGAGAAAACTTGTTCCTGCACTTAAGTTTGACAAAGCATTAATTTGCCAAGACTGATTATTGGCTTGCCTGGTGCTGAAGGCAATGCTAAAAAAAAATGAAGGGTATTAATTCATATGAAGGTGAGTGATCCTTGAGGTGGTAAATATTTGCAGAAACTGACAGTGATACTTCAAGAAAAGAATGCAATAACAATAAGATACCAAGAGTGATTAAAAGTGTTGATGCTGAGAGATAGTTGATTTCAGTTGGAGACTCAAGTACTGAGAGACATTAACAGGATAAGAAGGTTGAGGTGAGTTAAATTTTCTCTTTAACACTCTTCATCAAAGTTTTGGATGGTCAGTCACTGTGAATATACAAGGTTTGGATCAGAGGAAATAAGAATCTAGGTGGGAAGAGGAGAGAGAAAAAGTAGAGAATAGTGATGGTATTGAATTGCACAGCAGGGTTGAATGTCTTTTGGCCTACATCTACTTCTATTTGTGATACTCACGCAAAATAAAAGCCAAGCAAGTTATTAAATAATCAGTAGTTTCATGTGGGATAATTGGATTTTATTTTTGTAATGATGTAGATGTTTGGAGCTCCTGTGAAAGAATGTCCAAGAGTCAGTCCTCCACATATTCAACTTCTTCCATTGTCCCCCTGGACATCAGTGATGGAATGGGAAATGATCAACTATGAGAAGAATTGTCACCAACTCCATTCCTTTCCAAAGAAAGGAGTAGCCATTGGACTTTAAGGTGTGTTACAGACATCTAATGTTTTAGTTTTGATTTATTTGAATGAACATATTCAATTTTTTTTGATGTTTTTAATAGTGAATGATTTGCAATCCAAAACTTGTCCTGGTCTGACACATAGAGAGGTAACTGGGGAACGGGAAAATGGGGCATAAAACAAAAATAAAATCAGCCTGAGTATGATGTGCTCCAAGTTGTCTTCTGAGAATTATGAAACACCATGTTAGCAAAACAACTTATCCACTAGATGGAGTGATAACCTGGCTTGTGCAAGTTCTGTCACTGAAGAGCAGCTCTTGCGGGATTTTCTGTATCTTTGTCGAGAATCATGTGAGAGCAGCTCTTGCAGGATTTTCTCTATCTTTGTCGAGAATCATGTGAGAGCAGCTCTTGCAGGATTTTCTGTATCTTTCTCGAGAATCATGCTGGAGTACCCCTCCAACTGGACCAGTTGTCGCTACACACCTTTACCTGGGATAGATGCAAGTTGTATGGTGACAAGATCTTAGCAGTGACTAAGCATCAGGCAATGGATTGTTGTCTTTATCGAAGATAAAGCTGGAAGTGGAGCTTTTCCTCCTGTTAAAACTGATTAATTTTATACTTTTAAATAACTAATTGAAATTCAGATCCACTTTTCAGAAGCAGAATTTGTCATGAACATGTCAAAAATTTATTCTTATGGCAGCGTCACATTTATATAAAACACTTACAAAATAGATAAAAATAGTGCAAGAAAAAGAAAAAAGACAAAGTAAGGCAATGTCTATCATTCACTGTTCATTCAGGAATCTGATGACAGAGAGGAAGAAGCTGTCCTTGTTCCACTGGGTGCTTGTCTTTGGGCTCCTGTACCATTTCCCCAATGGTAGCAGAGAGAAGGGGGCATGGCCTGGGTGGTGGGGATCTTTGAGGATAGAGACTGATTTCTTAAGACACCACCTCATGTCCTCGATGGAGTGAAGTCTGGTGCCCGTGAGACCATAGGCTGAGTTAACAACCCTGTGGAGTTTTTTCTTATCCTGAGGATTGGCACCTCTGTACCAGTTAATAGCCACTTTCAAATTGCACCCCCTGGGTTGCCCTCCTGCGACCTGGGTGTGGTTACTGGGGCAAAGGTGCTGGAGCACCTTTCAAATCGCAGAGGGATCTACCCATTAAATTGCCAACCCAGTGATTTCAGGGGGGTTCCGCCCCAGCATGACATGCCATGCACTCACCAGAAGTACCGCCAAATGTTCAGATCCTGGCTGCCCGGTGACACACACTCAAGGACTGACATCACCGGAATAAGCAGGTTGGCCATTTTTGTTTTCAAATTGGCCGAGGATGAGACCTAGGTAAGTTTATCTGGGTTCCCTGACCACCTCTGAGGTAGGTCAGGGACCCAGTTGGGTTCTGATGTGGTTGACCCGATTGGACCCTTTCAAACTGCCGCCTAACTGGGGTACTAACTTTGCAAATTGCCCGGTTAACCTTATTTTACATGGCAGTTTGAAAGGGCCTGGTGATGCAACCAGCCAAAATACTCTCCATGATACGCCTGCAGAAGTTTTCGAGTCTTCAGTGACCTACCAAATTTAAAAAAAAAAAATTCATTTTTCTTGCAATAAACAATCAAAACATTGAAATGTTAAACCAAGTAATTTTTAAAAATCCTTTAATTAGCAAGCCTGGAATTGTGATTAAAATCAATGAGATCATAGATTCTCCCCTGAATTTCGGACCTGATATAGAATCAGCTATGATTCATGGGGTATAATATTGGAGAACATGGGGTCAAATCTAACTCCATCTGCCTATCAGTGAGCCTCTAACTTTGTCATTCAATGGGCTTGTAAATTAAACTGTTGTATGTTGGTCACTATTACCTAATCTACTTAGTAAAAACCCTATATTCATCTAGCCCCCTCTGTCCTAGCAGGATTCTTTAGACATTGTTAAATGTCAAATGGAAACTAAATCATATTTTAAACCCCAACAAAATTCCTTTTAGAAACTAAAAAAGCTCTACAGTTTTGTACTGAAGCAGAAAGAGTACTTATGCTATAATGCATGTCTTCACCAGAAACACACAGGACAGTATTTAAAACTGGTTGATATTTATCTCTTAGTTTCATAGTCGAATAGTTTTTTTGTTGGAATCAAAAGTGCTAAAATGCTGTCAGTGGATTACACTTGGCTTCAAATTTATTCAATCAAATTTAATGGAATTAATTTCAGAGGTAGAGAACATCTCCAATCATTACTATGGTTTAGGTTTAATTCTATAGATGAGACGTATTTTTAGATGATGGGATGGCAGAGTTGGCATAGCAGTTAGTGGAACACCTTTACAGCGCCAGTGGTCGGGACTGGGGTTCAAATCCCCTGCAGTCTGTAAGGAGTTTGTTCTCCCTGTGCCTGTGAAGGTTTGCCCCTGGGGTTCCGGATTCCTCCCACCATTTGAAATGTACCAGGGGTGTAAGTAAATTGGGTGGAATGGACTCATGGGCCAAAATGGCAAGTGTCTAAATTTAAAAAAAAAAGACTTGATATGACTCAGGATTGTGCACTTGACATCGATTATGATGTGATATTGTTCCTTTATCTGCTGTAAGTAATACAATTCTAACAGGCAGAATTTTTATATTTTTTCTGCTGTTAGCATATGTGGTTTTAAAGTTAGATTCTCTGAGTCATTCGACGCGCTACATCATTTTTCTTCAATCATTTTACCTATTTATTTCATTTGTGGACTTTGCAACTCAAAATGAATTTCATTTGCACATTTGCTCGTGTTATTGGAAATGTTTGATGTAAAATTGTAAGCTATTAGAATATTCCATGAGCAAGGAATTAAATATTTATCTAGTGGATTAGAACAAAAACAAAATGTATGCCTTGTAATTCCTTCACTATCTGCCCTAGAATAAACAGAGTCAATCACATTTTTGTCAATGACCCTCCTGTCACTCACTCCAAAGGTTTGTGAACAACACGCAATGAGTGCCCTGTAAACTTTCAGATATCCTGGTTTCCCTTTGTTGGTCTCAAGAGATCAGTGGCCATAGGCCTAATTTGTGAATAACAATAAGTGGTAGGGTGGATTATGCCTATGTTAGTCATTAGCGTTCAATACTTGGCAAAGAGTGAATTGGGATGGACTGGTAGTTAATGCTGCACCGATAGGGAGGGAGAAATTGAGCAGGACTAGTTGCTGTGATTTAAAGAGTGGTGAGAATAAGAGGAAGTGGCAGTTGGTGCTTCATTTGTGAAGGGTTAGGGGAGTCCACTGTTCTGTGATTGAGGAGTAATTGGTCAGGTGTTTGAGAGTTTTGGAAGCAGGGAATTGGCAGTGAGAGAATGGATTAGGGGTGGGAAATCCAGCATATTGTTAGTGAGGAATTAAGAACATAACAAGAGTTTGGATTGCAGGGCCAGGAGAACTTCAGAGTAGGGTTGAAGAGGTTCTGGAGAGTTCTTTTTTCAGAGTGTAGATCTTCCAGTGATCATATTGTTGCAGAAGTCTCAAATGATGGGCATAGCCAGAATGGCTGTCCAATTTCCAAAAGAAGTGTGATCAAACTGTGAAAATCATAATGATACCCATGGCTACTCCTTTGATTTGGATGAACAAAAGTTGTTTAAAGTGAGGACAAGTTATGTCAGGTGAAGGTGGGTGGTGTTAGAGGGTGACTGGTTGGGTCTCTGGTCCAGAAAGAAGCAAAGTGCTTTAAGACCTTCTGTATGGGGGATGGAGGTATAAAGGGATTGTGAAGATGAGGCAGTCCGGTTCTGGGAATATGAAGTCATTGTAGAGGGCATGTGAGGTATCACAGATATAGGTGGGGAGGAATTGGTTGAGGACAGAAAAGAGAGAGTCAAGGTAAGATGAAACCAGTTTGGTGGGACGAGAGTAACCAGAAACAATGGGCCTACCCAGGTGGTTGGGTTTATGTATCTTGGGTAGAAGGTAGAAATGAGCAGTGGAGAGATGAGAGATAATGAGGTTGGTTGCTGTGGGGGAGAGGTGACCAGAGGTGATAAGGTGGGAGATGGTGTTGGAGACAGTGGCTTGATGTGCCATGGTGGAGTCCTGTGGGGGGGGGGGGTAGATAGGAGGAAGTGTTGTCTGGTCTCAGCAAGGTAAAGGTTAGTGCACCAGACCACCACAGCACTACCCTTATCTGTGGGTTAGAATTGTTGTGAGGAGAGAGTGGAAGGCAGAGCATTCAGAGGAATTAGATTAGAATATGAAAGGGGAGTGGTGATGTTGAGACGGTTGATGTCTCAGCAGCATTTGGAAATAAAAAGGTCCAGAGCAGGCAACTGGCCAGGACGAGGTGTCCAGGAGGAGGAAGAAGGCTTAAACGGGAGAACAGGAGAAGGGGTCTTGGATGGATGGATGGGGGGGGGGAATGTCGAGAGTCACAGTCATGGAAGTGAGTCTGGAAACAGAGGCAACGGAAGAAGAGCTCAGCATTGTGGAGTGTGCGGAACTCATTGAGGTGTGGTTGGAGGGGGATGAAGGTCAGGCCTCTGCTGAGGACTGAGGTCTGAGTGCTCCGTCTCAGAGAGGGGAAGATCAGAGGGGATAGTAAAGACCAAGCAGGGGTCAGAGTGGGAATCGGTGAAATGATCACTCCTGGGAAAAACAAAACAACATAAAATTGCAGAGGTAAAATATGAAGTCTGTAGACACCGTAATTGAAGTAAAACTGGTAAAACTCAGCCAGTCAAACAGTGTAATTTATATTGGAAATATAAAGATACATAAACAATGTTTTGTGTTAAGCCACCTACCTATATTTTGCTTATTGCTTCATGAAGGGCTCAAGCCCAAAACATTGGTAATGTTTCTTTATCTTTGCTATAAAAAGTACCCTATTTGACCTGCTGAGTTTCTCCAGCATTGTTTTAATGCTGACAAGAACAATTATATATATCTATATATAGATATATATATCTATATATATCTATATATATAGATATATATAGATATATATATCTATATATAAATACACAAGCGCTATGTCAAAGTGAAAACTCAAAGATACTCCTCTTAATTAAGGTCATTTCAAAAGTCCAAATTAGATAATTATTCAACAAAATGTGCCCCAAGACTGTTTAAAAGCAAGGGATACAGTGATAAAGTTACGTTTTAACTCTTGAAGTGGTCAGTGTCCTAATTGAAAGGTTCTTTATAAAGAAATGAGAATCAACAGCAACAAGAAACTATCTGACAGTACTTGAATTCTAAACCAGTTACTACACGCTTCACACTTAGTCTGACTTGTGGCCAAATGAAATTTGCAGATGGAGTTGACAAAATGTCACAAACTCACTCCCATAAGAGCCAATGCAAAATAATTTCTGGGGACATGGAAAGCCCTGAACAACTGTGGCAGATTTACATCCAACTGTCTAATGAACAAATGGAAACATAAAAACCCTACTGTGTGTAATTTTAGTCACCCAGAACAAACAGTAGAATATATAATGATAGAATTGCTCATTCTTGAATACAAACCAGGAGCCTCTCAGTAATTCATTTTTTTTAATGCTCCTTAATTTAAAAACAAATGGAAAATAATAATGCTTGCCCTGTATCAACATCAATGATAGGAATGGAGGTTTTATTATCATCTTGTACTAGATAAAGCAATAGCACTCTTCAGGACTGCATTGGGAGGTACAGATGGTTTGAAGTTCCCTTGGACATTCTCCAAATGAAATTTCAGTGAATGCTTTGTGAAGCATTTTGAAAATCTGAAGGGAGTTGTGTTAATTTTGATCTATATAATAGATAATCAGCATCTTAAATGGAAACTAGAATCCTTTGAACAAAGTATAAAAGAAAAGAAGGATGAAATGTAATTAAAGAAAAGATTTGGCTGAAGGCACAAAGTAACATCTTCCACTGCTAAAGCAAGCATTGTTAGAATTGTCTGAAGGACTAAGATATTATAAGAAATAACAGAATTTCTTTGCAATTTGATTGTCACTGTTTTCTCTCTCCAAGTAATTGGACAATAGTATTTCAAGGTAATACAAGGGTACTCTATTGTTTAAAAAAGAAAAGTTCAGTATTAGGACACCATTTATCTTACTGTGGTTCTCTTCATAGACAAACTTTAATCAAGTTTCAAGGTAAACAATTTTCCAAAAATGCACAGAACAATTGTTAATGTAATACAACCAATATTCCTCATGCCAATATGATATATCCTTGACGAAATGAAAATAAGAAAATCAAAAGTAGGAAAACAAATCTTGGGGTTGTATGTGATATCATGTATGTGATCTGATAATAAATTTGAACTTTGAACTTCTCAGTGTCTAAGTGCTTTCTTAACACAAATGTCCAGATACTTGTGGATGGGAAGTCCAACCAGATCTGGTCATAGCTGGTTACACTGCCCCAGGGTCTTGTGTCAAGATCTGGTAATCTCACATTAGAGGGATAGTGGTGAATCCATTAGCATCGCCATATCTTCTCCTGTCAGGTTAATTATTGCATTGGCCTCTTCTTGTATGGAATGTCATCCTTCATCATAACTTCAAGTCAACTGTGTGGTGTGAATCATATTACTACTTTAGTATCAGAAACAAAGTAAAGAACAAAACACTTTTAATTTTTTTCCTGCCAAATGAAGAATGAAGTAAAATGAGAAGATTTGGAAGGCATTAAGAAGGACAAATCCCCAAGGATCCTTGTACCATGTGGGAAGCTAAGGAAGAAATAAGCCTGGGAATAAGCATGGGATCCAAAGAGAGCTGTCAGGTGGCACAGCAATTGTAGCAGTCAGTGCAATGCTGATATAGCATTACCAATGGGTTTGAATCTTGCACTATCTGTAAGGAGTTTATACATTCTCCCCCTGTCTATGTGGGTTTCCATGGGGACTCCACTTTCCTCCCACTGTTTGAAGCGTACCAAGCGTAGGTCAATTGGGTGGCACAGGCACGTGGGCTGAAGTGGCCTGATCTCACGCTGTATGTCTAAATTTAAAAAGTTTAAAAATAAATTGGATTCAAAAATGCCTCAGTGGAAGAAGGCAGAGGATAGTAGTGGAGAGTTGTTTCTAATTGGATGCCTGTGACCCATGGGTCAGTGCTGGATCCACTCTGGTTGATTTATTTTAATGGTTTAGATGATAATGTAATTAACATAATCTGTAAATTTGCCTATGACTCTAAATGGATGGTGTAGTGATGATGTGAAATAATTCACTTTGGAAGGAAAAATAAAGAACACCAATGGTAAATAATGAAGAAATGATCAATATGAGTGCAGAGATATCAAGAAGTGGTTCATGAATTGCAGGCACATAAATTATTTAAGAGGGTCAATGATAGGTTGACCTTTCATATGTTTTGTCAGAGGAATGGAATGCAAATTGAAGTATTGCTTCTTAGAACTATACAGATCCATTGGCAAGTATTGCAGCTTGCTTTGCATCACCAAGGAAGAATATTCTTCCCTTGGGGGTCAAGGTATCATAAATTCACAAGGTTGGTTGGTCGGTGGGTCTTAGCTCATGATGAGAAAGTGTCTGATTTGGTCACTTCCTTGGAGGTCAGTTAAATATGAGGTGGCTTCATAGAGCCACACAAAATTTCAAGAGGGTAAAACAGATGCAGAGAGGTTGTTCTGCTGAGTTGGAGATACCAAAATCAGAGGTTAATCTCAGGATAAGGAGTTGCACGTTTGTTTCCGAGACAAAGAGAAGCATCTTTGCTCCAGGGCATTATAAATCTTCATAATTCTCTGCTCCAGAGAGTTGGGGATCTTCAGTCATTGAGTATATTCAATGGTCTAGATTTCCAGACACCTGGGGAAAGCAATGAATATGAAAATTAGGCGGAAAGTGAACATGAGGTATAGGATCAGCCATGCTCTTACTTTACAGTAGATCAGTGGTTCCCAACTTTTTTCTTTCCACTCACATACCACTTTAAGTATTCCCTATGCCATAGGTGCTCTGTGATTAGTAAGGGATTGCTTAAGGTGGAAAGAAAAAGTTTGAAAAACCACTGTTTTAATTGTACCTAATTGACTCATTATGTGCACAGTTTTACAACTCCAAAGGAAATGGGCCAATGAGCAAAATATTTCAGTAACATTTGGGTCTAGAGCAGTGGTTCTCAACCTTCCCTTCCCACTCACAAACCACCTTAAGCAATCCCTTACTCATCACAGAGCACCGATAGCATAGGGATTACTTGAAGTGGTATGTGAGTGGAAAGAAAAAGGTTGGGAACCAATGCAGTAGAGCAAGCTTGAAGAGTCAAGTAACCTATGCCTGTTTCTATGACTCTATTTCTATGAAATACGATATTAGATTCAACTTTGCAAGACTGAAATCAGTGTGGGGACCGACACTGGGTTGTGGGGAGTAAGTGGGGCAATAGATCAGTGTTGGGAGAGAGTGGGCCAGTGGGATCAGTGTGGGGACTGATATGGGGCTGTGGGGAGAAAGTGGGGCAGTGGGATCAGTGTGGGGATTGAAACAGGACTGTGGGGAGTGGGATTGAGACTGATGCAGAGCTGTGAGGAGAGAGCCATTCTAGCAAAGGTTGGAAAATAGCATTGTGGGTTCCTTGCGTAATAAAAAAAATGTGAATTTGAAACACACTGCAGTCAATTTCATTGACTCGATTCAAATCAGTTTGTAGTGAAGAAGCTAATAATAATGAAAGAACTGAACTCTTTTCACACTGCTATATTCAGAAATTTATATTTGAACAAAATAACATTTGTCTATGAATCACTTTTTTCAAATATTGATGTTTGAACCATTAATATGATTGTGAAATTGTAATAACTATTATTAAGGATAAAATAATTTTGCACTGAGTGCATTAAAATTTAACTTTAAGACAATAATCCAATATTTAACGCAGCAGAGTTGTTTGAACTAAGGAGCAGGGAACTTTGGAAATTACAATGCCCCCCCACCCCCTACCCCTTATCTGCAGTTTCACTTTCCACAGTTTCAGTTACCTGTGGTCAACCGCGGTCCGAAACTGATCCGACTGTGACCGTTCTCTCCTCACAGCTCTGCATCAACGATGAGAAGTTAAAATGCCTTCTACATGCCATATTTTCTTTATACCAAAAAAAGATAGGGACCCAGTAAAACTGTCATTATTAAATTCATATTATAAGATCATTGTCAAAGTCTTGGCAAATAGATTGGCAGAACTATTGCCAAAATTGATAAATATGGACCAAACAGGCTTTGTGAAAAAGAGACAATCTGCTGATAATGTAAGTAGGCTGATTAGTATAATTCATTTGCCACAAAAGAGTGGTGATCTGAGTGTTGCTGTAGCATTAGATGCAGAGAAAGCATTTGATAGACTGGAGTAGGATTTTTTTAATGTAAAGTGCTGTAAAACTCGGACTAGGTCAAGTTTTTAACCAATTGGATAAAGGCATTATACATTTAACTGACAGCTAAAGTGGTGACTAATGGACAAATTATTTCATCTTTTCAGTTATCAAAATCTAGTAGACAAGGATGTCCACTATCATTTTAGCTGTAGAACCTCTTGCAAAAGTAATTTGTCAAGATCCAGTCATTAAAGATTTAGGGTTAACCAGGGGAAATAATTTATATGCTGATGATATATTAATGTATTTGGCAGAATCAGCAAACTCATTACAGAAGTTATACTAAAAACTGGAAGCTTATGGGAAAGTTTCGGATTATAAAATAAATTGGGATAAGAGTGAAATTATTCCTCTTGCAGGAGAAGACTATACTCAGTGTCAAAGAGATACCCTTTTTAAATAGCTGACAAGTGGTATAAATTACTTATGAATGTGAATGGATAATAACTTTAAAAATTATACAAATTGATTTACTTCCCTTTAAAAATATTAAAGAAGATTTAAACGGGTGGACAGCCTTACCCATAACACTAGTGGGAAGTCAATTGTATTAAAATGAATATATTTCCAAGAATACAATATCTCTTTCAATCATTGCCCATATTATTATTTCAGAGGTTCTTTCAGGAGTTGAATAAATATGTCAGAAAAAATGTCCTCCTCTCCCTGTTAATTTTAAATTGTTACCATGCCCCTAAGTTCTTGATGTTTACTCGATTTACTTGGGGTGATCTTGATGGGCCAAATGAACTAATTCTGCTCCTATGTCTTTGCTCCTATGTCTTATTTCATTTAATACATGGTTATGTACCTTTCCTCAGGCTCCATAAATAAACAAAATGAATTATTTTTTTTTATTTTCACACTATGAACCAACAAAAATGAATTGTTGATACAATATCACTTTACAATCTATTTTCTGGGTTTCCCAGAGTCCTCTGATTAAAAAAAAAAGGCAATTGTAATTTAAGAATAAACATTGTCTTTGTGCTGAAAATATATGGAACCATTAGTCGATCACTGGAGCTGACTTGAGAAACAAATTGGTTGATACAAGACTGTATGGGGCAAAATTTGTCTTTTTTTCAGGTTAATCTGAAATAGAAAAGTTAACCCCAACCAACCAATTTTCCCTTGCAACCGCTGCAATCGTGTCTGCCTGTCCCGCATCGGACTTGTCAGCCACAAACGAGCCTGCAGCTGACGTGGACTTTTTACCCCCTCCATAAATCTTCGTCCGCGAAGCCAAGCCAAGGAATTGGAGGAGAGTTTCAGCTTGTGTTAGTTGATACTTCTTTTGTCTTTTTATAGAGGATTTAAAAGTCTCTCTAGATTCTGAAAATATGATTGAACCTGCCAGACCAGTCCGGCTCTAAGGGAGTGCTGCATTGCTGAGGTGAACCCATTTAAGAAAAGCTGTTAAATCAAGACTTATTAAAAGATTCCATGCACTATTAAAGGAAGCAGTGGGGTTTGTTTTTTAGTCCCTGGACGAGATTCCACTCTCAGCATTAATAAGATGAAACAATTAGCATTTTATTTAGATTCAATATTTACATGTATCAAATTCATAAAATGCATTATGTGCAAATCTCATCAGGTCATCCAAGGGCATAATTAGCTACCATGTTAACATGAGTGTTTATTCTCTGAAGAAATCATTTTTGATTTCATGTAAGAGTTAAATTAACTCTTCTAACTATACTATGCAATTGAATCAACTGGTCTGGAGGACAAATGGCTGGTAGAAACAAACTAAAATGTCATTTATTCAATGACATTTTATTTGAACTTCTGCATCTCATGACATTCTCTGGGTTTCTCAATTTGATGATTAGGAATGATTGTACCCAAACTTTAAAAAAATACAATTTCACGATCTAATCTCTCGTGAATACAAAATATACTGTGTGATTGTAATTTAAAAGCAAACGTTGTTTATGTACTGACAATGTGAGATTATCAGGAAGGATCCTTCTAATGACCAATCTAACCCAAATAAATAAGCCTTTTGGTACCATTAGTCATGACAACAGCTTTTAGCTGAGATGTTTTATTCTTTTAATCAGCATTGATATCAATAAAAGGAGAGAGAAAGCATTAATAGCTAAAGTGTAATGAAAAAACATCAAAAAATAATCTGTGCAGGTGAGGTACAGAGAGTGGACATTACAGAGCAACAAACCATTTAGATGGCAGGCCTGCCTCAGAAAAATTCAGTGCGTCTATTACTTGCAACACTAAAGGACCTCAGGCACTTTGGATGTCGCATCCTTGAGAAAATACATGAGGGCACTCGGGTAAATTTGGAATTTGAACTGCCTCAAGAACCTCATGGGAGAGAGAAGGATAGTGGTGAGAGCTCAGAAATCTGATTGGAGACTGGGTTTGGAAGGTGGTGAAGTTGGATGTCAGTGGAAACATGAGGAGAGGAGATTAGATTTGGGCAGTGCCTATACAGGGATGGAGATTGGGTTGTAGGGGACAACGATGCTATTTAGAAATTGGCTGATGCTGCCACAGTATTGAGCTGTTTAAAATGGGCGATGAGTCAGCATTCAGAAGGGAGATTAAAAACCTGACTGAATGGTGTACTAACAACAACCTTTCACCAAGGAGCTGATGGTAGAGTGTTGGGAGAGGAAAACCAGAGGGTTGTCATATGCAGCAAGGCTAGAAAAACTGGACTTGTATCCATTGGAGTTTAGAAGGATGAGGGGGGACATGATTGAGGTATACAAAATCATCAGGGGGATAGACAAGGTGAAGTCTGATTACTTGTTCCCAATGATGGGGGAGACGAGGACTAGAGGGCATAGTTTAAGAATACAGGGTAGGCCCTTTAGGACGGAGATGAGAAAGCATTTTTTTACCCAGAGAAGTGTGAATCTGTGGAATGCTCTGCCACAGAGGGTGGTAGAGGCAGATTCGCTGACTATGTTCAAAAGAGAGTTAGATAAGACTCTTGTGGGTAACGGAGTTAAGGGTTATGGGGATAAAGCTGGAAAGGGGTACTGATGGTAATGATCAGCCATGATCTAAAATGGCGGTGCTGGCCTGACGGGCCAAATGGCCTACTCCAGCTCCTATTGTCTATTGTCTATTGAAAACCAGTGATTATTGGGGGATCAGAGGTGGAAAGGGTGAGCAAATTTAAATTCCTGGGAGCCACTATCTTGGAGGATATTTCTTGAATCCATCATACAAAAGAAAGCATGTCAGCGCCTTTACTTCCTCAGGACTTTGTGAAGGTTTGATCTGACTTTGGCATACTTCTGTAATCAAAGACCGACTACATCACAACCTGGTATAGAGGCAGCAATACCGCTAAGTGAAAAACCCTGCAAAACTTAATGCACACAGCCCCGTACATCATAGGCATAACTCTTCCCACAATCAAGAACTTCTATGTGCAACACAGCTGTCAGAGAGCAGCAGCAATCATCAAGGATCCACACCACTCAGAACATGCTCTGTTCTCACTGCTGCCATCAGTAAATATGTATAGGCACCATAAGTCTGGTACCACTAGGTTCAGAATCAGAATGTATTGTCAAGAACATGTCATTAAATTTGTTCATTTTTTGGCAGCATTACAGGTGCAAAATTGCTGTAAATTGTGTTTTAAAAATAATTTAGTGCAAAAGAAGAGAAAACGAGGCAGTGTCATTCATTCATTGTCCATTCAGAAATCTGATGGCAGAGGAGAAGAAACTGTTTTTATAACTTTGGATGTTTGTCTTCAGGCTCCTGTACCTCCTTTCTGATGGTAGCAGAGATAAGAGGCCATGGCCTGGGTGAGGAAGGTCTTTGAGGATCGATGATGCCTTCTTGAGGCACCACCTCCTGTAAATGTATTAATGGAATGAAGACTGATGTCCATGATGATGCTGGCTGAGTTCACGGCTCTCTGTAGACTTTTCCTCTCCTGCGCACTGGCACCAACATACCAAACAGTGAGTCAGAATGCTCTCCATGGTACACCTCTGGAAATTTGTAAGCCTTTGGTGATGTATCAAATCTCCTCCACTCCTCATTGAAGAACAGCAGCTGGCAGCCTTCTTCATGGTTGTATTTGAGATGAAGGCCCCAGGATAGATCTTCAGAGATGGTGATGACCAGGAAACCCTTTCCACTCCTGACCCCTTCATGATGATGACTGATTTGTGTTCTTCTGATTTCTCCCTCCTGAACTCCACAAGCACTTCTTTGATGCTAACATCAAGTGCAAGGTTGTTGTTGTGACACTATTCAACCAGCTGATCTATCTCTCTCCTGAGCACTTCCTCATTGCCGTCTGTGATCCAGCCAATGACCATGGTGTCCTTGGCTTATTTGTAGATGGTATTTGAATTCTGCCTAGCCAAATAGTCAAGAGTGTAGAGAAGAGGGTGAAGTAAGCATCCATGAGGTGCATCTACGTTCATTGTCAGTGAGGAGGAGACACTGTTTCATGAGGAAGTCAAGGATCCACTTGCAGAGGAAGGTGCAGTGGTCCATGTTTGTTGACCAGTAAGCTTAGCTTTCATAGAGGAAAAGTAGCCTGGTCTACATGTTGCTGTGGTCTAGGTGATCCAAGGCTGAATAGAGAGCCCGTGAAATTGTATCTGCTGTGGAGCGATTGTGGCGGTATATGAATTGCAGTGGGTTCACATCTTTACTTAGATACGAGTTAATTCCAGCCATGACCAACCTCTTAAACACTCTGAAACACATACTCAATCAGACATTCATTTAAGGAACACTTTGCATATTATTGATCGCTGAATATTTACTTTTTTCTGCATTGATTAATCAATTTGTTTACATTTCTTTCCTTGTTTGCATTTCACTCTTTTGTATATGTATCCTCTTTTTTCTTGAGTACAGTTTACAATTACTTATGAGTAGAAATTTTGCTTGGCCTGCAGGTAAAAGTATCTTGGAGTTGTATTTGATGTCATGAATATACTCTGACAATAAATTTGATCTTGGGTAGATATTGGAAATGTGATCAGGGATGCAAAATTAACTGAGATCCAATTAGGATTTCAATGTTGGGTGTCAGAGTAGGGGCTGGGGTTAGATCTACAATCAAAATGTTTGAGAAAGGGTTGCAGTAAAGTGTACCTTAAGGTCACAATTCATACCTACTATCGTCTTTTATCAGAATACTTGCTCTGTATCTCTCATCACAGATGCTGAATATTTCCATCATTTTCCATTTTTATATATTTTTTTGTAGATTACTTTAGTTCTGATCAGTTCTTGAGGGCACACTGTACCTTCAAAAATGCAACACCCTCAGTACCAAGTTAAATCCACAGTTTCAAAAGTGTATTCAAATTCTGGGGAGAAGCTTCAATCTTTTTTTCACCAAGAGATAATAGTATTACACTAAACCAAGCTGAAACTTCCCGCCTCAATGCTTAATCTGAATCATGAACCGGGCCCGACCTGATTTTAATTTTCTCTAGTTCATGAATATCTTGTGTGGAAATCCTGTCATGCATTCCCACATCAGATATTAATGAACTAGAGAAGGGTAATTTATGGCTAAAAATATTAGATGGAATTTCCAGACTGATACAATTAAACCTGGAAATTTCTGCAATGTCATTAAATTCTAGAGAGGAATGGTTTTGATTTCTGGATTTTAGTAAAGTTGTGCATTAAGATATTGGTTGGTTATTTTAGTTCAGATTCTGCTTCTACCCTCTTAGTGGTTCTGATTTACCCATTTTACTGTAAACCTGTAAATTCCACAATTTAAACCAACAAACGATGCCATTGAGGATGGAACTTTATTGTGGATTACTGCATTTACTTTGGTCTTGTGATCCTGAGCTTGACGTCTCATCCTTCTTAACATCAAAAAGTTTAATGTATCATATATGTTGAACTTTGAGTGGGTGGGGAGGGGGTGTGAAGGAGGGAGGGAAGGGAGGGGGGAAAAGGGGAGAAAATGACACTATGTATATTCAAGAGGGAAATGTTTGTGTATTTTGGTCAGTGTGAAAAATAAATTTTTTTTTAAAAAGTACCAAGTTAGGTTTTTTCCTTTAAAATCTCAAATTGAAAACTGACTTCAGCAAGCAGTGCTTCAATCAAAATGGCATTGACATCCTTGAATTCGTGCATCAGGAGCAAACAGGTTATTATTGTAAGTAGAAGAAGCACCACCTCGGACACCACCAGCTGCATCTGTGGAAAAGCTTGAATTTCCACGTCATAACCTGCAAAACTGGTGTGGAGGAAAGTAATTGTCAAAGCCAAGGAATTGCACAGAAGGAGAACAAGAAATCTACATGAACTCTAATCAGAGAAGCATCGCCAAGTTTCTTGGACTGAACTCGTAACTGGCTTTAAATTCAACCTAATCAAGATATTGATCATTTTATGAGGTCATTGGAGAACTTTGTTTTTATTTAATTCCAAGGAGCTGGGGAATCAGTTTTCTTTCAGACAGGTATCACAGTCTGCACATTTACAGACACTCTGTTCTGCTTTGTGCCTAAAACATCAAATGAGCTTCATTCTATAATGCAGAAGGGTCGTGATTTGTTTTAATCAATCTCATTTTGTAAGGGAAGCAGAAGATGGATGCCTGTTGCTCTTTCATGTAAAATGCAGCTGTTTTCTGGAGTTGGCTTTTTGATTTGTTTTCTATTTGGTTGGGCATATCAAGAAAAAAAAATGAAATTATTTCAGTCAAATATGCATGCTACTGGTGGCTTAGGTTGTCATTATGTACTCCAGTCCCATATTCCAATATTTCTTTGCACTCTATGGATATGAATTTTGTTCTGAATTGCCTGATAATTCATTCTTGATATAGGACTCCTTGTAATTCAAAGCTGGAGCTAACTGTTAATCCTAAACTTGTTCTCTATCTTTACAATTTCACTATTCAGTGGAATTGAAATGATCTTTTACTTTAAATTTAAATTTTTTAAAATTTAAACATGCAGCACAGTGACAGGCCATTTCGGTCTACGAGCTGGTGTAGCCCAATTGACCTACAGCCCCGATATGTTTTGAATAGTAGGAGGAAACCGGAGCATCCCAAGGAAACCCACGCAGTCATGGGGAGGGCGTACAAACTCCTTACAGACACTGCTGGATTTGAACCCGAGTCCCAATCTGGTCCTGTAATAGTGTTGCACTCTGCTAATTGTGCCATCCTAATACCATGCCTAAAGAAATCTCTTGGTGCCTGCCACATTGACCACCGCCAGTGGGCTGATATCGCCTCAAACCGTGCATCTTGGCGCCTCACAGTTTGGCGGGCAGCAACCTCCTTTGAAGAAGACCGCAGAGCCCACCTCACTGACAAAAGGCAAAGGAGGAAAAACCCAACACCCAACCCCAACCCACCAATTTTCCCCTGCAACCGCTGCAACCGTGTCTGCCTGTCCCGCATCGGACTTGTCAGCCACAAACGAGCCTGCAGCTGACGTGGACTTTTACCCCCTCCATAAATCTTCGTCCGCGAAGCCAAGCCAAAGAATACCATGTGTATGACATATAGTATGAATGGTAATTTGTTGTACCTGACATTACTGTTCGTTATTTCTTCTTTCTTTGGCTTGGCTTCGCGGATGAAGATTTATGGAGGGGGTAAAAAGTCCACGTCAGCTGCAGGCTCGTTTGTGGCTGACCAGTCCGATGCGGGACAGGCAGACACGATTGCAGCGGTTGCAAGGGAAAATTGGTTGGTTGGGGTTGGGTGTTGGGTTTTTCCTCCTTTGCCTTTTGTCAGTGAGGTGGGCTCTGCGGTCTTCTTCAAAGGAGGCTGCTGCCCGCCAAACTGTGAGGCGCCAAGATGCACGGTTTGAGGCGTTATCAGCCCACTGGCGGTGGTCAATGTGGCAGGCACTAAGAGATTTCTTTAGGCAGTCCTTGTACCTTTTCTTTGGTGCACCTCTGTCACGGTGGCCAGTGGAGAGCTCGCCATATAATACGATCTTGGGAAGGCGATGGTCCTCCATTCTGGAGACGTTATTTAATGCATTTATTAAAGGATATTGGATTGTTTTATCTCTGATTATTTGCTTGTTCAATCAGCCACAGATGAGACTGCCATAGCATTCTTTGGCACTGGGATGACATTGGCTTCTTGAAGCAGGTGGGTACTTCGGCCTGTTGGGAAGAGAAAGGTTGAGGATGTCTGTGAATACAATTATCAGATGGTCTGCAGGGACTCCATTTGGTTCAGTGGTTATTTTTTTCGTTTTGGACTAATCCCACTGGGATACCAGACATAGAACTGATATTAAAGACCTGGAAACAAGAATGCTCTGTGGCATTTATTGTAAATTTGACGGGAGTGATAAAGGAGAGTACGTTTAAACCCAGATTGTTGAATACAAAAGGAATTAGGACCATAGATCCATAGAATATGACAGCACAAACAGCCCCTTTAGCCCTTCTAAGATCTGCTAAACTATTATTTTGCCTAGTCTCACTAAGATGCACCAAGTCCATATCACTCCATACCCCATCCATTCATATATCTATCCAAATTTAACTTACATGTTAAAATTGAGCCCACATTCATCACTTCAGCTTGTTCCACAGTCCCACCTCTCAATGAAAAGAAGTTCTACCTAATGTTCCTCTTAAACTCTCCCCTTTCACCCTAAACCCAATTCATATCCTCAATGGCAAAAGCCTACTTGCATTCACTCTATCTATATATCTCAATTTTTTTACACCTCTATCAAATCTCTTCTTATTCTTCTATGCTCCCTGAATAAAATCCTAACCTGTTTAATCTTTCATGGAACAGTACAGGCCATTCAGTTCACAATGTTGTGCTGACCTTTAGACCCTGCCTCCCACATAACCCTCCACTTTAAATTCCTCCAAATTCTTGACTAATAGTCTCTTGAAATTCACCAATGTCCCTGCTTTCACCACTGACCCAGATAGTGCATTCCACACACCAACCAGTCTCTAATATCTCCCCTGAACTTCTCACCCATTACCTTAGAGCCATGCCCTCTTGTATAGAGCAGTGATGCCCTGGGGAAGTGCTGCTGGTTGTCCATTCTTATCTATTCCTCTTAATATCTTGTATACATCTATTGTATCACCTCTCATCCTCTTTCTCTCCAAAGAGTAAAGCCCTATCTCCCTTAATCTCTGCTCATAAGGCATACTCCCTAAACCAGGTATTATCCTGGCAAGTCTCCTCTGCACCCTTTCCAATGCTTCCATGTCATTCCTATAATGAGAGAACTAGAACTGGATACAGTACTCCAACTGTGGTCTAACCTGAGTTTTGTAGAGCTGCAACATTTCCTTGCGAGCTCTTAAACTCAATCCCTCAACTTATGAAAGTTAACACCCCATAATCTTTCTTAACTACCCTGTCTACCTGTGAGGCAACTTTCAGGGATCTGTGGACATGGACCCCCAGATCCCTCTGCGCTTCCACACTACCAAATATCTTGGCATTAACTTTGTACTCTGCCTTGGAGTTTGTCCTTCCAAAGTGTACATCCTCGCTCTTCTCCAGATTGAGCTCCATCTGCCACTTCTCAACCCAGTTCTGCATCCTATCAATGTCACTCTGCAATCTTCTGCAATCCTTTACCCTACCTTCTACCCGCTCATCCAAGTCGTTAATAAAAATCTCGAAAAGCAGATGTCCCAGAACTGATCCTTGAAGGGCTCCACTAGACACAACCCTCCAATCTGAATGTATTCCTTCCTCCACATCCCTCTGCTTTCTACAGGCAAGCTAATTCTGATGCCAAGCTTTCCTGGATCCCATGCCTTCTGAGATACCGACTAAGCCTACCATGTGGAACCTTGTCAAGTACCTTACTAAAATCTACGTAGACCATATCCACCACACGACTCTCATCAATATGTCCGGTCACCTCCTCAACAAATTCTATCAGGCATGTGGGACATGATCCGCCCTTCACAAAGCAATGCTGACTGTCTGTGATCAGACCATGAATCTCTAAATGCCCATAGATCCTACCTCTAAGAATGCTTGCCCACCACAGATGTAAGGCTCACTGGTCTATAATTATCTTGACTTTCCCGACTATCTTTTTTGAACAAGGGGACAACATTTTCCACCCTCCAATCCTCCGTTCCATTCCCGTGGATAACGAGAACACAACAATCCTTGCCAGAGGCTCAGCAATCTCCTCTTTTGTCTCATGCAGCAGCCTGGGGAATATTCTATCAGCCACCAGGGACTTATTCATCCTAATGGATTGTAACTGCAATGATACATTCTCTATCTTAATATCAGCATGTTCTAGAACATTGGTTTGCAATCTTTTTTTTTCTTTCCACTTCCTTATCACCTTAAGTAATCCCTATGCCACTGGTGCTCCGTGATTAGTATGGGGTATATGAGTGGGGGAAAAAACACTTGAGAATCACTACTCTAGACCCAATTGTTACTGAAATATTTTGCTTGAAAAGAATTGTCATTGGTCCATTTTCTTTGGAGTTATGAAACTGTGCACTAAACAAGTCAATCAGGTGTGCTTAAAACAGTGGTTTTCAAACTTTTTCTTTCCTCTCATATACCATTTTAAGTAATTCCTTACTAATCACAGGGCACCTATGGAATAGGGAATACCTAAGGTGGTATGTGAGTATAAAGAAAAAGTTTGAAAACCAATGCTCCTGAACATTTATCCCACCCATATTGTCCTCACCATCATCAAGGTCCCTCTCCTTGGTGAATACAGGTAGTCCTCAACTTTACGATCTACGCGAGTTATGTCCACCGCACATGCATCTGAAATGTTTTTTTTAAAATGCTGTACATATAACCATATAACCGTTTACAGCACTGAAACAGGCCATGTCGGCCCTTCAAGTCAGTACCGGTTCACTTGAACAACTCCACTAGCTCCTCTGCAAACTCCTGACTTTATTGGGAAACTATGGGGAGGAGTTACCAGGTCAGAGCCGGGCCAACCAGAAGGTCCAGTGAGGTCCCCCACCTGCATTACCGTGTTCCACCACATTCACCCCTTCCTTTTTGGATTTAGTCCTGCGGGGTGGTGGTGCAATATCCATTGTCATTGTTTCTGTGTCTGATCATGCAGTCTATACCAGTTCACAGATTCAGACAGTCCGGTGACTTTATCTGCCGCTGCGATCGCCGCAGCACTGGCGGTGTCAACATCGGCTCCTCGATGACCTGTCTGGCGGGCTGAGTGTCCGGGGATTGAGCTGTGGCAGTGTGAACTGGTTCCAAGGTGGGGTGAGGAGGGAACATCATATGCTGAGATTCTTTATTAAAGGTTCATTTGTTGAAATTTTTTTTGAAAAATTGCTTTAATACCTCATTAAGACATGCAAATCTGACTTACGACTAATTCGAGTTATGACCTATTCTTCAGTCCCAATTATGGTTGTAATTTGAGGACTACCTGTACTAAAGAGAAGTATTCATTGAGGATTTCACCTACTTTCCACAGTCTCCAGGCACATTTTCCCACCTTTACCTCTAATTGGTCCCAGGGGTGCAGTACAAACATCAATTGACCCAGCACTGATTCCTGAGGCATACCACTGGCGACAGTCAACACTACCACTCTCTGGTTTCTCCCATAAAGCCAAAGTCAAATCCAGTTTATACCTTGCCATGAATCTGAATCTTCCTGACTAACTCCCATGAGGGACCTTGTCAATGTCCATGTAGATAATATCCACAACATTTCCATCATCAACTTTCCTAGTAACCTCCTCAAAAAATATTATTTGTTAAACACAACTTATCACACACAAAGCCATGTTGACTATCCCTAATCAGTCCCTGACAACCGAAATACTTGTATATTCGACCTCTCAAAACACCTTCCAATAATTTATCTACTGCTGATGTCAAGGCTACTGGCCTGTAATTTCCTGGGTTATTTTTGGAGCCTTTTTAAAACAATAGATTAACGTGAGCTACTCTCCAAACCTCAGACACCTCACCCATGACTAGGAACATTTTAAATATGTGTGTCAGACCTCCTAGAATTTCTGCACTAGAATCCCTCAAGGTCTAAAGGAATTCTTTGTCAGACCCTGATGATTTATCCAACCTTATTTGCTTTTAAGACATCAAGCACCTCTTTATCTTTAATCTGTACAAGTTCCATGAACTCACTGGTTGTTTGCTTTACATCCCTAGACTCTGTGCCAGTTTCCTGAGTAAATACAGATCCAAAAATCTATTTAAGATTTCCCTGTCTCTTCTTGCTCCTTACATAGCCAACCATTCTGATCTTCAAGAGGACCATTTTTGTCCCTTACTATCTTTTTTCTCCTAATATACCCGTAGAAACCCTTTGGATTGTCCTTCACCTTGTCTGCCAAAACAACCTCGTGTCTTCTATTAGACCTTCTGAATTCCTTCTCAATTTATTCCTGCATTTTTTACACTCCTCAAGGGCCTCATTTGCTCTTTGTTGCCTTTATTTACTATACGCTTCTCTTTTTCTCAACTTGATCCCAAGGTTTCTTCTTTCTGTTAACTTTGCCTTTAATCCTGACAAAAATATCATTCAAATTCTATGCTCTCAAAATTTTGTTTGAAGGACTTCTGTGTACCTCAGTATAACAATAATAGCAAAAGATTTTTGGTAGATCGATATATTGATTTAGAAAACTTGCCTGAACACAATTCACCAAATGTAAGCCATCCAGCCCTTTAACAGTATGGGAAAGTTTAAAAATCACCTACTATCATAACTTTGTTTCCTGTAACTGTTAATTATTGTCTTTACCATGCGAGCATGGTATGAATGATAAACAAAGGTGACGACTTGATGTTCAAAAGTATGTACAAAGTTATTGCATACATAAAGTCAATCTGTCATAGGTCAGGATAAGTGTCTGAATTTACCTCCAATATTTCCCGTGGGACAGGATAAAGTGATGAGGGCAATTTTGCAGGAGGATCCTCCATTTACAGAGATGTAAACTGTGGCATCCCTCGGAATGTGTTCTAAGCAATAAGCATTGACTAGTGATCTGAGAATAATCTCGTTATATCTGGAAAAAATTCAGTGTCTGCAAGATCTTTGCTATTTTCTGTTTTAAAAAAAAATCAGATATATAAGCATGGTAACAGGCCCTACTGGCCAATACCCCAATTAAACTACAATCATATTTTTGTTGTTGTTGCTTCTTGTATAAAGAAATAATGAAGGGACAGACTATCAAGCAAACACCTTTACTAAAGGCAGTAAGTTGTCATTAAATTGGAAAGAGTGGAAAAAGGATTCATGCGGATATTACTGGGACTGGAGGGCTTAAGGTGCAAGGACAGAATTGATAGGCCAGAACATTTTTTTTCCCCCAGGAGTTCACATAAGTGAGGGAAGCAACATAATTGTGTGCATAGATAAGATGAACAGTCCCAGTAGATTCCCAAGATAGTCTGAAAGAAGAGGGTGTAGGTTTTGGGTAGAAGGGATCTGAATAACTACTTTTTGATGCAGGGATGGTGTGTCTATGAAACGAGCTGCTAGAGAAAGGTACAATTGTGAAATTTAAGACATTGGAAACAGCTGCACAGGCAAAAAATTATTTGAGGTATAGGATCCACATGCATCCAAAAGGGACTCATTTTGATTGGCAACTTGTTTGGCATGGAGAGTTGATCTGAAGGACATGCTTCCATGCTGGAACAGCGAATAATTTTAAAACTATAACAGTAAAACTCCTGGTATCCGGCATCGATGGGGATTGGTAGAAGCTGGATAAATGTATTTTCTGGTTGCTTGAGACTTAATCTTACAATGTCTAACTAATACACGTGCATTAAGAATAAACAGTTTAAAAGATAAATATACGACACTGTACTTCTACTGAACAAACTTAACTTGCATGACTATATAAACCTTAAAGCATTTAATTTTATTTTCCGTCATATTCTTTGAAAGAATTTAACCGTTGCAGCATCTGCAGATTCTTCCCCTTCCACGGAGCTGCCTGAAAGAAACACAATAGCATTATAGATAATCAACCACCCCTCCCCCCCTCCTCCCCCTAGTTTACAGATAAAGTCTCTGACTAAGGCAACTCTTACTAATCAGGAATAAGGAGAGACTTTAAGAGAGTCACCCCAATGGTGAGTGGCATCAACCAGCTCTTCATCCTGGGCGATGTCATTTTATTCAAACACAACTTTTTTCAAAGTTTATTCAAATAGCTGCTATGAACAAAGCACGACCTAGGCCCTCCGCTGGCTGAATATTCACTCCCATCTTCACCCAAGGTTTATGCGTTACTTCAGAGAACATTTACTTTTACAATTTTAAACTTGCATATATTGCCTATTACTTTATTCTTATTTATTTTCATTTTTTTTAATTTAGTTCCTCAGTTTTTTTTTTTGCTGGTTGCTTGAGGCTGCCAGTGGCTTGAATTCCAGATACTAGGGTTTTTACTGTATTTCTACTGAAATGCATAACCTCACTGTCTTCCATTAGGAAACTCATTGGATTATCTGTATTCTCTTGAAGCCTTTCTGCATCCATGTCATGACCCATTTAATTTGCTGACATTAGTAAACATGGAAAGATAACATTTGGCAAATGATCAGTACAGATTGTAAATTCTTGGGACCCTGTGGTTTGCACTGTCACACTTGGCAACCAGATAAGGACATTTTATTCATATTTTTGTTGTGTTACAGTGGTGATTTGCCAGATATACTAATGAAAACAAATGGGTTTCTTTTTCTGGCTTTGGAGAGTACTGATATATTCCTCAAACAGCATCTTTACCATATGTTAAACAAAATCTTGCTCAGTCAGAATTTTTGCAATGTTTATTTTGTTTTATGGTATATTGAAAAGGAATGATTTGGTCTCCATCATGTATTCCACAAGATCATTTATTGTAGGACCACCCACAAATTGGAGGAACAACACCTTATTTTCCATCTGGGCACTGTCCAACCAGATGGCATTAACACTGACTTTTTTGGTTTCAGCTAACCTGCTTCCTCTTCCCTATTCTCCCCCTCCCCTTCCTTTCCCCTTTCCAGTTCTCCCAACCCTTCACCTAGCCATCCCTACTCCCCTGCCTTGATGAAGAACTTGAGCCTGAAACATCCATTTGTATTTTTATCTTTGCTATATAAAGGACACTTCTTGACCTGCTGAGGTCCTCCAACTTTGTGTGATTTTAATTTATTGTAGGTTGCTGGTTTAAGTTAGCATCCATCTATTTGCTACCATGGATACAGAAATAGCCTTGAGAATGTGAGATTTAGATAGATGTTAAATGACAGACCAGTGATCACTCTGAGATCAGTCCAAAAATCAATTGCCTTCACTAAATAATGTCCTCAGGTAAAAACAAAATCCTCCTTTTGCCAGTTTTACAGGTGGTAGCAGACAACCTTTCTGGGATATGCTTTAGTATAACTACACCTTGATATTTTGGCTGTATTGTTAGGGAAAAAAAAACACATTCCTTGTGTTTCTAGCTAATTGCACTCTTGAACTACACTGCACCTGACTAGTCAATGAAAATGTCAGGAAGAAAAGTAGAACAGTGGACTGGAATTAAGTAGATTTTGGAATGAAAAAGGATGAGTGAGCGAAGGTGAAGTAGCAGAAAAAATGGCAATATGCCCTTAAAGTCAACAATTGGGTGCTTTTTATCAACATATTTTGCTGAAATATGGATTAAGTACATTTATTGTTAATATTTTTAGAATCCATGGATAAATAATTTAAAAATCAAATAACATTAAACAGGGCCTAAAAAACCTAATGGGGAAATAGTAACGTTATTTAAAAGAGGAAGGTTAGAGTCATAAGGAAGCCCAGATAATGAGGAAAAGCTGTCAAATGGAATTGTAAAATGTAATAACACTGGATTAGCTAAAAGGAGGTTGTTAAAGTATGGTATGTCTTCTGAGAAAACAGTACAGAAAGTTTGTAGATAATTGTCAAAATAGAAAAGCTACTTCATAAGAGATTTTATTAAATTCATTTTCTTTGGAATAAAAGTGATTCATAAAGTTGTTATTACTAAGGTATCCAATATTATAACTGATAACAGTTTTGGCATTAAGGAAAGGATGAAAAATTTGCATCCAGGAACTTTAATACAATGAAGAATATTGAGACATATCTTGAACATTAAGTGCTTTTGGAAGCTCATTCATTAATCTGTTCAAATTATCCATTACATTTATTTTTCCAAAAGGACCTGATTTATTCTGTAAAAATGCTTTGTAGTAATTATATTAAAATATTATCACATAACTTGTTTAGGCTAATTTAAATATTTATATTCCCTGATGAAACTTGCGTTAATCACCATGTAGAATACCACTATTTTTAAAAAAATATCTGGAGTTTGAAACATTAAATCCCTGTTTTTTTTTCAAGATGCTACATGCATACAATTTGATGTTACCTGATGAAGATCTTGCTCACAAACATTTCCAGGCAAAATATCCCGAATGGCGTTGGCATGTCTGGCTGTGGTGCACGGTAGTGCACCTGATTTTTTTCCCCCACCCCCTCCAATGTTAGATTCACACTAAAGTTGTGCACTGTCTATCTCAACACATGTCAGTAAAAATTGGAATTTCTGTGTGGAACCTTTGACCTTTGTCACTAACAATAAGGAGTCTATCATGCTACTTTGTGGCATTTATCTATATTTAAAGTGACAGTCTGCTGACTTTAGGAGAATGAAAAAAATCAGAAATAGAACTAGGAATAGGGCATAAAGCCCCTATTGGCTACTCAATTATTCAACAATTTAAGGTTATTCTTTTGTGCCAGACACACTATCCCGCACTGGTTACATATCCCTTGATTCAGATTTCAGATTAATTGTCAGAGTACATCACATACAACCCTGAGATTCTTTTTTTTCTGTGCATGATGCAGAATTATCACTTATTGGCAATGCAAAAAAGAACTGTTCACAAATGTACACATATAAACAAATTTTAAAATGTAAATAAACTGACTGTGCTATGCAAAGAGGAAAACAATCAACAAAGTGCACAAGTAAAAGCCCTTAAATGAGTCCCTGAATGCAGTTGTCAATAGCAGCTGTTCCACAACCTGAGGTGTGAGTCTTGTGGCACCTGTACCTCTTTCCTGATGGCAGCTGAGAGAACCAAGCATGTGCCGGGTGGTGTGGATCCTTGAAGATTGTTGCCGCTCTCCGATGGCAGTGTTCCCCGTATATGTTCTCAATGATGGGAAAGGGTTTGCCTGTGATGTCCTGGGCTGTGTCTACTTCCTTTTGAGGGACTCTATGCTCAGGGGTATTGGTATCCCCATACCAGATTGCGATGCCACCAGTCAGCTCATTTTCCACCACACGTCTTTAGAATTTTTCCAGGATTTCCGATGTCATACCAAATCTCCGCAAGCTCCTAAAGAGGTAGAGGTGCTGATGTGCTTTCTTCACATCACCTGTCACCATATTCCTGCCGCACCATTCAATAAATGTCTCACAGATCTGCCCAAGGCACAACTCCTAATCTGTGCCTGTTCCACAAAAACCTTAATTTCATGGTTTTTCATTAATTAATCGAACTCCTCTTTAAATACTTCTAGAAATCTACTTCCATAACCACCTCTATGAGAGGAAATGTCGATGGACCTCAGTTTTAAAGTGTGGTATGTCTTCTGATAAAACATGAAGGAAACATTTCTGATGTCACATCAAACCTCTACAAACTGCTGAGCAAGAACAGGTGCTGAGATGCATTCTCCTGAGGAAGAACAGGTTCTGATATGCATTCTCCTGAGGAAGAACAGGTGCTGCCATGTTTTCTTCATGATGCCAATACTATGTTGGGTCCATGATATATCCTCTGTGATATTGACTCCCAAGAACTAAAATGTGCTCACTTTCTCCACATCTGGTCTCCCAATGATCAATGGACTGACACACCTCTGGTTTTCCCTTCCTAAATTCAACAATCAGCTCCTCGGTTTTAGTGACATCAAGTGCGAGGTTAGTTTTGATAGCCTTGGAATGCTAAAGATCACCAACCACATGGTTAAAAAAAAATCTTTCTTATCTCAGCCCTGAATGGTTGACTGTTTATTTTGTGATCCATGACTCTGGGCACACCAACATGGGAAATTAATATCTTGCATTTACCTTGTCAAACCTGTTCTTAATTCTTCTAAAATCCAAAGAGTAGGGGTTCAGTTTGCTGAATGTCTCCTCATTCCACTCTCTTCCTGCACCCTTGGAACCAATCTGAAGAACATGTGTTGAACCCTCCTGATGAAAATATCATTCCTTAGCTAGGGACATCTAATCTGTCCAAAATATCCCTATTTTCAGAACATGTAGTCATAAATGAGTATAATCTAATTTCCCTCCTGGACCTGAGGCTACAAGGCATCCAAAACAAGGAAATAAATATTCCAGGCCATTTGATATTTTGGAAGGTCAGGCATAGAAGACAAAGGAAATGGCAGAGCACTATTAAAAATCAATGACATCAGAATAATGATTCAAAAGGGCTTTGGCTCAGCAGGACATGATAAAGTATTGGATTAATTTTGTGTGGAAGCTCAGGGAAAGCCGGTGACAAAAATCTTTCTTAAGAGTTGTTAATACTTCTACCAGTAGTAGTTTTGTAGCAAATTATGCAAATGTGAAAATTAGCAGTGTGTAACATGGGAATTAATGTAAACGCAAGGAACTTTACATGCAGACTGGACAAATCATTTTAGTAATACAAAGGATGAGTTCTGAGAACATCTACAATATGGATTTCTAGAATGGTATGTTGAAGAACTAATGAAAGAACGGATTCTTTTAAAACTAATTCATGCAATGAGAAAGGTTTCAAGATAATCCACTTAGCGACACAATGCCCTCAGTAATGTTTGGGACAAAGACACTTTTTTCCTTTATTTACCTCTGTGCTCCACAGTTTTAAATTCATCATCAAACAATCAACATGTGATTAAACTGCTCATTCCAGATTTTATTAAAGGATATTTGTATACATTTTGGTTTGACCATGTAGAAATTACAACACCTTTTATACATAGTTCCCCCATTTCAGGGCACCATAATATTAGGGACATTTGGTTTCTCAAGTGTTTGTGATTACTCAGGTACCACCTTTGAGTCTGTAGTTCCTATTTTTCAACATGAAGACTGGAGTTGTGCCAATGAAAGTCAAAGAAGCCATTATGAGGCTGAAAAACAAAATAAAATATTAAGAGACATCACACAAACCATTTAGATGACCAAAACCAACTGTTTAGGACATCAATAAGAAGAAAGAGCATACTGGTGAATTCAGTAGTTGCAAAGGAACTGGTATCCCAAGGAAGATCTCCTCTGCAGATAACAGTTCCCATCATAATGAAGAAAGATTACCAGGCACTTGTCCGACAGATCAGAAATACCCTTCAGGAGGCAGGTGTGGATGTGCAGAAGAACAGAGAAACAGAGAGACGACACTGCAAGATTCAAACCACTAGTTAACCACAGAAACAGGATGACCAGATTACTGTTTGTCAAGAAGTATTTAAAAGATCCTGCAGACTGGAAAAAGGTCTTGTACATAGATGAGGCCAAGATTAGTCTGTATCAAAGTGATAGCAAGAGCAAAGTGTGGAGGCGTAAAAGAACTGTTCAAGATCCAAACCATACCACCACTTCTGTGAAACGTGGTGGGGGGGTGTTATGGCCTAGGTATGTATGACTGCCATAGGTACATATGATGTAACTGCTGATGGAGTAGCAAAATGAATTCTGAGGTGCACAAAAACATTCTGACTGCTTAAGTTCAACCAAATGCCTCCAAACTTATTGGACGGTGTTTCATCCTACAGCAAGACAATGATCTAAAGCAACATCAGAGTTTATCAAAACTAAATACTGGAAAATTCTTGAATGGCCAAGTCAGTCGCCTGATCTAAATTCAATTGAGCATGCCTTGCATATGCTGAAGAGAAAACTTAAGGGGACAAGCCCCTGAAACAACCAGGAGCTTAAGATGGCGGCAGTAGAGGCCTGGCAGAGCATCACCAAAAAAGATATTCAACACCTCATGATGTCTATGAATTACAGACTTCAAGCAGTCATTGCATGCAAGGATATGCAACAAAATATTAAACAAGCCTTCTTTAATATTGCTATGCCCCAAATATTATGGTCCCCTGAAATGAGGGGACTATGTTTAAGAAGTGCTGTAATTTCTACATAGTCAAACCAAAATGTATACAAATAACCTTGAATAAAATCTGGAATGTGTACTTTAATCACATGTGGATTATTTGATGACAAATTTAAAACTGTTGAGCACATTGGCAAATAAAAGAATAAAGTGTCCTTGTCCCAAACATCATGGAGGGCATCTAGGAAAGTGTGGCCATAACATTATAACATTTTACATTCAGTTTGAAAATGACTTCAGGTTCTCAACCTGAGGTCAGTGTTTTGAATCTTATATAAAAAAAATGACAATTTGAGATATAGGTTGGTTGTGGCATATTGAGAAATTACACAAAGGAGTATGGAGAGGCAATAGTTAAAATTTAAGAATTTAATGCAGCACGTGGTTCTTTTAAGTCGCCAAGACATTATAGGCAAAGTAGTCTATGGATTATAGTACAAATTAAAGTTAGAATGAAATCTAAGGAAAAGGCTTATAAAATGTCCTGAAAAGCCTGGATTTATGAAAGGAAAATCATATTTTGTCTTTTTGATAGATCTAGTTGGCTAAATGAGGGAAAATAGTGAATGTGTGTATTTAATATTCAGAAGGCTTTTTTGATGATGTTCCATACAGGAGGTTGGTGAACCAAGGTTAGCACATGTGATTTTGGAAGTAATATATATATGCATGGAATGAGAGCTGGGTAGCAAATAGAATCAATGGTAGGTTGCAATTAATGGGCAACTACAGGGATTTGCCGTTAGGTTTCAGTTATTCACAGTCTATGGCAATGATTTGGCTGAAAGGAACAAATGCAACATTTTCAAGTTACTGATGTCTCAAAAATAAATAGGAAATCGTGTAGTAGTAATGATACAGATGTTTCTATAGAATATTGATGTTAAATTATGAGAAATTGAGAGCTATCCAAGTTTAAATGGATATGTATCCGCGTTCATTAGTCTCTGGAAGTTAATGTTCAGGTGCAGCAGACAAATAAAAAAGAAAATGGTAAGTTGCCATTCATTGCTTGGGCATTTGAGTTCATGAACCAAGACATATTACCACAAATATGTAGAGACCTGAGAGACCACACCAGGAGTGATGTACGAGATTTTGTTCTCTATTTTAAAAAAGAATATACTTGTTGTAAAGTTGTGCAAGAGAAGATTCATCAAATTAGTCCCTGGAATAATGAGTCTGCCACATGAGGTGGCTTCCCTCTGGAGTGTCGAAAAAAAGGGGATACCTTGTTAAAATAGACTAAATTCTTGGAAAGCTCAACAGGATAGATCATCATTATGGCCCATCCCTTCACAAGTGAAGATGAACATGGTGCCTTGTAGCTCTTCTGTCCTCACAGAACTTTTGTTCTGTTTTCCATGGAGCTTTAGGCACTATGTGCTGGGGCAAGGACTTGGAGGCGAGTGCTTGCCTAGGACAGACGCCTCCCTCTGGGTCCCACGCAACTGGGCCTGGCGGAGTGCGAGGCACGAGTGATGTGGGATTGCCCCGCAGTGGTCCGTTCCAAGACTGTGCTCACTAGCCTTTGTCCTTACGGATCTTTCGTCCATCGAGTTTGCTGCTGCAGACCGCTAGGGAAACTGTCTCCCAGGCTCTGTCACAGCTGCCAGCCCCTGCTGCCAGACTGACATATGCTATTTGCCGATAGCTGGGGCCCTTTCCAGGTACCGATGGCTGGGCTAGCCGAGCCCGGGGATTTGAAATCAGAGTTACCTTCTCCTCGTCTTTGCAAAACCTGCAAAGATAGATAGGGACAGGGATTTTCCTTGGTGAATGTCTGGAACTTAAGGTTATAGTTTCAAAATAAAGAGATAGGCCATTTAGGACCTGGATGAGAAATTCCTTCACTCACTAGGCAATACATGCTTAGAATTCTTCACCTTAGAGAATGGTAAAGGTTTAGTCATTGATTGCATTGAAATGACAGAGATGGATAGATTTTTCATTATTAGACAAATTAAGGGATAAGGTGCTGACGTAAGAGATGATTCTTGTTGAATGGTGGAGCAAACTCAAGGGGCCATGTGGTCTCCATTTCTTCTAATTTCTTATTTTCTCACCTCCTGAAGTTGAGATGCCATTGCATGTATCAATCTGAGAGTGTCTTCCACCACATACAAGCAGATGTGTGCTACAGCTGGTATGTAAGGGACATATGAATACAAAAATTAACAGTGGTCAGTAGGTCAATAAGCCCCAAGCCTGCTCTGCTGATTAAAAACAAATCATGATTGTATCTTCAACTCTCTATTTCTGTCTACCTGTAAGAACTTTTCACCCTTTCTTATCAAGAATCTATTTATCTTTGCCTTACAATATTTAAGACTCTGCTTCCACCATCGAAAAAGAAAGTTTTAACCTAGCATTCAGAGAAAAAGAAATACTGCCTCATTTCACTCTTAAAAGGATGATCTGTGGCGGAGCACATCCGCATGGCGAACCGGCCCTGCTTGTATCGCCACGTGGCGGGGCAGCCATGGGGAAATGGTGTCGTCAGAGGTTTCTCTCTGACTTCAGCATCCCTTTAAAGGCAGCATGAGCTCAGTCACCTGGTGCATTGTGATGTCATAATCGCTGCCCAGGGTGCACAGATCCACAAATTTGAGATCCTAAAACTCTAAATTCTCTTCAAAGAGGAAATATAGTCTCAGCATCAAAAACCCTCAAGATCTAATGAGTTTCAATTGTGTCCAAAACAACTTTGGATGCAGCAGCCCAATCTTTTACAATTCCAGCAAGATAACATACCCATTCCAGACATTAGCCCAGGAGGAGCAGAAAGGAGGTCGAGAGCCTGAGTTCCATGATGCAGAGGCTAAAGAGCATTGAAGCTAGTGGGAAAAGAAGCCTCGATGTAAATGTCCCTGCTCCACATCAACTGTTTCACCACCTCACTGAGTAGACAAGAGAAATATGGACAGCATTTTCTGATGGAGAGACACCTCACCTAAATTTAAACATACAGCAAGGTAACAGGCTCCTTTGGCCCATGAGTCCTGCCGCCCAATTACACCCAGTTGACCTACAACCCCCGATAAGTATTTGAACAGTGGGAGGAAACCGGAGCCCCTTGAGAAAATCCATGCAGACATGGGGAGATCATACAAACTCCTTACAGACAGCACAGGATTCAAACCCCTGTCCCGATCGCTGGTGCTGTAAGGGTGTTACACTAACTTCGACACTAACTATGCCATACTTAAGGAACCTCTTAAATCATATCACCTCATGGAAGACAAGTGACCACCAACATAATACACTAGTAATTAGACAAGGAACTTGGATAAATAAGAATCACTCCCTGCACTGCTGATTACACATGAATGCGTAAATTCCATTTTATTAAATAGTTTGCTACAGTTCTTTTTTCCTGATGACTGATATCCCATGTAAAGAAGTCAGATCTCTCCATAAAGTATACATTCCTGTGAGGATCTCTACTCTGTAAATGCATCTGTAGATCATCCTGGAAAGAAGCTTCTTTCTATGCCACTGTTAAATATGTTCAACATAACTCAAACTTCCCCAACAATGGACTTTATTCCCAAAAAAAGCAAATCCTGTTGTTTCAATCTCATATTTTCAATGTTCATAATTGGCATTCCATGGAATTTTCACCATTATTTGTAGTTATATCACTGAATTAGTGGAGGTTTTGCACAATTCTGCTCATCAATTAAAGCTGGTCAAGTTAATATTCACAACCAACAAGGTAAGACTACAATCCACTAAAGAAATACAATCTGAACAGCAACACTAGCATGACCAATGTCTCAAATAGTATTCATTCTGTGTTCTTGAATTATGAACTGAGAAATGTGACTCTAAAACCTTTATCAGCTAACAAAATCAATACACTCAATTGATAAATGGCTTTCCCTCCAGCAGAGTTGGCAAAGCTCTTAGCTGGATCTGCATCTTTTCCTGTGCTTAGCGTCATGGAGTCTTGCAGCACAGAAATAAACCCTTTGGTCCATCACGTCCATGCCATCCATCAAGTACCTGTCTATATTGATCCATTTTCCAGCACTGGGTCTGGAGTCTTCAATGTCATTTTTTTGTCAGGAGTTCATCTAAAAACTTCTTAACTGTGAGAGTATCTCCCTCGATCATCTCCTTAGGCAGTTTGCTCCAGATTGCGTATACTCTCTGGGTGAAATATTTCTTCCTTGACTCCTCTGAAAATCTCCTATGCCTTACCTCAGTGGTTTTCAAACTTTTTCTTTCCACTCACATACCACCTTAAGTAATCCCTATGCCACAGGTGCTCTGTAATTAGTAAGGGATTAC
Source organism: Narcine bancroftii (assembly GCF_036971445.1). Taxonomy (NCBI): domain Eukaryota; kingdom Metazoa; phylum Chordata; class Chondrichthyes; order Torpediniformes; family Narcinidae; genus Narcine; species Narcine bancroftii. The sequence continues at coordinate 21,264,153 of NC_091477.1, read as the reverse complement.
TTAAGGTGGCATGTGAATGGAAAGAAAAAGTTTGAAAACCACTGCCTTACCTTAAACCTATACTGATTTGTTATTGACAGCTTACATTGACAGGGATATGCACGTAGTCTTCGTTGCTAAATGCATGAAAGTGATAACACAGGTAGACGGTTGTGAATTCCATGATGGTAGTGTCGCTGGTAGATATGGTGGTAAGAAGGCATTTGGCATGTTTGCCTTCATCAGTCAGGGCAATAAAATAGAGGAGCAGGGACAACATGAGACTGATGAGACTGCATTTAGATTATTATGTGTAGTTTGGTCACCATGAAATACTATTAAAACAAAAAGAATGAAGAATATGGGAGCAATTCTTGGGAGACCCAATCTCGAAGGATCTTTCCAGAACCCACCACACTCATGGCATTGTTAAGAAAATACATCAGCACCTCTACTTCTTCAGGAGTTTGCAGAGGTTTGGTATGACATCAGAAACCCTGGCAAATTTCTACAGAGGTGTGGTGGAAAGAGTGCTGACCGGCTGCAATCACCAATACCCCTGAAAATAAAGCTCTCCAAAAGGGGAGTGGATGGCCTCTTCCTTTGATAACCAAAGGAGTCGGTGGAACCTGCCGCCATGAAGTTCAACCCATTTGTAACGTCTTCCCGGAGGAAGAACCGCAAGAGACACTTCAATGCACCATCTCACGTCCGCAAGAAAATCATGTCCTCGCCGCTGTCTAAAGAGTTGAGGTAAAAAATACAATGTTTGTTCAATGCCCATACACAAGGATGATGAGGTTCAGGTCATCAGAGGTCATTACAAGGGTCAGCAGATTGGCAAAGTTGTCCAAGTATACAGGAAGAAGTATGTCATCTCCATTGAGTGTGTGCAGCGTGAAAAAGCCAATGGTACCACAGTTCATGTTGGCATTCATCCCAGCAAGGTCATGATTACTAGGCTCAAGCTGGATAAGGATCGAAAGAAGATCCTGGAACGCAAAGCTAAATCTCACCAAGTTGGTAAGAATAAGGGGAAATACAAGCAAGAATCCATTGAAAAAATGCAGGAGAAATTTTTATGTTCTGTCTCAATTACTTTAAATAAAAACTCCGGGGTAAAAACAAACAAAAGGGAGTGGATGCAACCCATGACAAAACCCCCTCCCCTCCAACAGGGAAAACATCTATAGGGAACACTGCCATCAGAGAGAAGCAGCTATCATCAAGGATCCACATTACCCAGCACACACTCTGTTCTCACGCCACCATCAGGAAAGACTCACACCACCCCTCCAGGATCAGACTCCTCAACAATAGGAATATACAAGGTTAAGAGAGAACCTTTTAGAGATTTATAACACAATCTACATAGATAATATAAATAATCATTGCCCTTTCCCAGGGTAGGAGAACTTAAAATTAGCACGTTTAAGGTGAGAGGGGAAAACATTTAAAGGGACCTGAATGGTGCTTACTTCATACAGAAAGTGTACTGAGCTGTCGGGGAACTGGTAGAACTGGAGACAATTGTAACATTCAAAAGATATTTAGACAGGTGTGTGGATAGGGAAAGTTTAGAAGGATATGGGCCAAATAAAGACAAATGGGACCCATATGGCCAAGGTGAGCCAAAGGGTCCTTTTCTGTGCTGTAATATTCTATGACACCATTACCTCTGTTGTGGAGAAATGTTTCTCATTTTTTTCTGTACCTGTGATCCTCAAGTTGTTATATAAAGATGTGTACTACAATCTTGTTCTTCTATTCTATGCCCCATCTCAGGAAGGCAAGTATTACGTATACCTTCTTAATCATCTTACCTACCTCTGCAGCTACATTTTGAAATCTTCAAACAGATACACAGTAAAAGCCCTGTTACATGGAATTCAAGCAACCAGTAGCCTCAAACAACTAGCAAAAGAAAAAACACGGAAAATAAATAGGTAAAAAATACAAATGTTTAAAATTGGTGCCCCTTGAGGTTGGTTCATCAATCATGCAACACGCAATCTCAAGCAACCACAAACTTCACTTATCTGGCATTTACCAATTCTGCTAGGTGCTGGACACTGGGGGTTTTACTGTATAAGGGTCTCTCTTTTACACAGTTCTTTTTACAGTCTTTTTACAGATGTATCCCAATCTTTTGAGACTATTGAAATGCATTTTTAGGATTAAATTCCACATCCCACTGTTCTGTCCATCTGAGCTAATCATTAATCTGTAGTCAAAGAGCTCTCCTGGACACCCTCCTATCTCAATTACCATGTAATTTGTATACATCTCTGTGAGTTGGCCTCATAGCTACTGTACTTCTTTATCTCCTGTTGACTATTTAGAGGTCTAGAGAACACTCACAACCAAGTGATGTTCCCTTTTTTTTGGTTTCTAAACTAAGTTACATTTGAAAAATCTTCAAGAATAATCTCTCTCCCTCTTTGATTAATAGTGTAATGGCATCTCCTCTTTCACATCCCCACATGCTTGAAAAGTTTATGCCTTGAACTATTGACTTGCTAGTTCTGCCCATTTTTCAATCATTTATCTTTGAGAGCAACGTAAATGTCAAACATCCGGGTGTTTATTATCATCCTCAGGTCCTTTGCCTTACTTGTTTGACTCCTTTCATTAAAATAGGGTCAAGACCACCTTGAATTCCTTCCACGCGCCTTTTCATGTTTGTGTGTTCCCTGCCTACTGGGATGACTGAGTTTTCCTGAATTGTCTCTTCCTCATCCTGTGCTATAATACTTTATGTCCTATTCCACAATTAAATTAGTTTAAACCCTCCTCATCAGCATTAGAAAGATAGCATGGGCCATTCTAGATCTGGGATAATTAGGACCCATCCATCTTGTACAGCACCATCTTTTCAGTGATGCATTTATGTGATCCATCCATCCATTCCTATGCTCGTTGGCACATGGTACAAGAAGCAAACAAAAGATCATATCCTGCTTTTTAAATCTTGATCTTGCTTTTTAATTCCTAAATTCAAAACTTTGGAGCTCATCCCTCTTTTTAACTCTCTTACACCAATGTATATCATGATCTCTGGCTGTTTACCTTCTATCTTTAGCATCTCCTGCTAATGTTCGGCGCCACCCCTGACCCAGGCTCCAGGGAGGTAACACAATTCTGGATTCACATTGACGTAATTGAAACACTTATCTTTCCCTCTTGTAACAGAGTCTCCTGTCATTGTTGTCCTTTGACATTTGCTCCTAAGTTACTGTGCAGCTGAGCTACCCTAAGTACTGTAATCTTGGCTTTAGCTGCCTTCTTCAGAAGAACATTCACCTCCACTATTTTCCACAATAGAGAAATGGTTCTGCGGTGAGAAGCAGTCGAAGGTTTCCCTGATGACTTTCCTGCCTCCCTTCCCCTTCTGACTGTTTCCTTGGATTGCAGAGTTATCCATGTAATGCAGCTTTGCAAATGCACTGTAATACCTTTAGCAGGTGTTCAAAATTCAGCAAACAGGTCAAATTGTGGAGGTTCCTTGTCATCCAAATTACACGGAGGACACATGCTGCAGGTTAAGAAGATTACACATGCTTCTGCAATCTTGATCCAATTGAGGGCATGCTGCTCATCGCCATTGGAGTAACAGTTAGTTAAATTATGACTCGTGGCAGAAATATGTCAGCCATATGGGAGATTGTCAATACACTGACGTTATGTGCAAAAATGGAATGATTTGTGCATTTTTACCACTGTTAACCACATTATCCATGTAATTTCAGGAATTACAGCTGGAGGCTTAAAAGTGCTGGCTCCCCACTGGGTCTGCAGCAGGATGATCTATTGTGAAGTGCATATAGTTTGAATCATTTAGTCATAAACCAGCTGGTCACCGATGTAATGGAATCCCTTTGGTTCTGGTGCAAGTAAGAGCTCATATTTCCTATCCATAATATCAGCGCTTGCACCAATCTTGCCTACAGCTCTCGCAAGTGATAACAAAATATAATGAGAGTACTGTGATTTCCATTAAATAATGATCAGCAAATAGAGAGATACTGCAAATATATCCCGTTCATCCTGAACATAGCCCAATACATATATCTCAGGGCTGCTTTGGGATAGAAGGCATGACACTGTTGATAATGCAACTCAAATAGGATGATAAACTGAAATAACAGAGATTCTATTTACTTGTTCTGGTATTTTGGTAAATAATCCCATGTTTTTTTCTTCGAACTGCAGAGATTCCTCCTGTGCACTGGACAACATTTCTTTCCAACTATCACCATCACCAAAACGGAATTACTTGGCACGCCTGTTATTCAAGGGTTTTGCCACTTATAAAACAGGTGCAGTATTCGTCTTTGTAATAACATTTGTGCCTCAAATTAAAGGATGTGTGAACATTAAAACAAGATAATATTGAATTTAGATAAATGGATGTTTGACTAAGCGAATCAAAAAAACCTGTTTCTGTGACCCTTTGATGACTCTGTCTAATTGATACCTTCTTAAGTTTTTTTGGGATTTTTTTCATGCAATTCAATAACACAAATATCAATATAAATCTAACCCGCTGATAGGGCTGGGCTAGATGCCTGCATAATACTCCATTTAGCTTTATGCTCCCTGCAATTCAATGATAGTCCATAATGCATTGAGAACCAAAAGGAATATGGAGGATATTTTAAAAAGAGATTCTGGCAAAAAAGAGAGCATATACTGTAGAGGTAGTTTAGTCACTAAGAGAAGTGGAATCAAATGTATTTTTTAATTCTAAAATTTAAATGGTAAGTGAATAATGAGGGGAAGGGTTTGATTGCTCAGGTATCAGAAATATTTTCTGATGTAGATAGGGTCATGAGAAGGATGTAGGATGAGTATCCTGCCTTCAGTTGAGAAGACAATGCTGTAGAGGATTTTATTGACAGTTCTCAAAGGAGTAGAAAAGTTTCTATTGATGATAGAATGACACTCAGGTCAATGAAGTTAAAGTAAACCATGAAAATGGCAAAGGGAGTGACTATAATGCTATTGAATATGATGCAATGCTCGAACATTGGATGACTAAAATGATACACATCTGTTTCAATAAAAGGGAGAGGGATAAACTTGAAAATCACTAGATTGTCAAACTGCTCAAAATCTAGATCAATTAAGCTCGGAAAAATAAATATGCCCTTTGAAATGTGGCGGCTAATAATAAATGATTTATGTATGAAATTCAGTGAGACTTTTGTCAAAGTAACTTGATTGATTTTTATTTGAAACATGGGAAATGTTGATAAGGGCTGGGCAATTGATATTTGTGATTGTGAACTTCCAAAAAGCATTTAACAAAACACCTTTCAACATTCTTATTATGAAAATTAAAGCCTTTGGAGAGAGTGTCTGTGCTGATTTGAAATAATCTAAAGAGCGCAGAGCCAATGTTTGTTTTCTGTTTGGGGGTGGGGGGGTGGGTGGGTGTGGTGATATATAATTACACCACTAGGCCACCAGGGGTCATCCCGGTGACCTTGTCTATAAAGCAGTCCAGAGCTACAGTCTAACCTTCCAGGTTCGTCTTGCAGAGAGACAAGACCTCCTAGTGTACATATTAGTGTATTAAAGCTGTTAGAGGAGTATGTGTTACCCTTAGGCTTTCAGACCACTGCTCTTTTTGATACAAATTAATTAGCATGATATGGCTCCATTCATTGTCCACAATCTGCACATGACAAACAACCCACAGATGCTGTATAGAATGTAGATAACAGGAGACCTGAGGATGAAATGGGTAATTCCATGCCAGATGAACTTTTATGAAGAAAAATGGCTGGTATGGATGCAATCCTGACAATCTATGTCCACATCTTTGGACAAGAAAAGAAGGCTTAGGAACCCCTGGCACTACAAAAAAGTAAGGGAGTTATGCTAAAACAGGGGTGGGCAAAAATTATATTCCACCTTAAGTATTCCCTGTGCCATAAGTGCTCTGTGATTAGTAATAAACTGCTTAAGGTGGTATGTGAGTGGAAAGAAAAAGTCGGAAGACCACTGTTTTAATCGTATCTAATTGACTCATTATTTGCTCAATTTCATAACTCCAAAGCAAACAGGCCAATGAGAATTTTTCACAAGCAAAATATTTCAGTAACAATTAAGTCTAGAGCAGGGGTTCTCAACCTTCCCTTCCCATTCACATACCATCTTAAGCAATCCCTGACTAATCGTAGAGAACTTATGGCATAGGGAATGCTTAAGGTAGAATGTGAGTTTTTAAAAGATAGTTTATAAAATATTGACTTGGCTTGGCTGAAATATTACATTCAACTCCATACTGGAGGAAACATGTTAAGCCTTCAAGAGGGGTCAGTGAACAATTACTAGAATGATATCAGAGATTAAAGCACTCATTGATCGAGAGGAGTACACACAATTTGCACCATGTAAGATTTAAGTATTATTTGAGAAGTACAAATTATCTGTCTTTTATATTTCAAACTATGTATTGGATTAATATGTATCTATTTTAAAAAAAAAATAAATTCAATAAAGATATTTTGAAAAGAAAGAATTAGAGTATTCCTAGGGAGGAAGGTTTAGGGGAGACATCAGGGGTACATTTTTACACAGAAAGTTGTGGGTGCCTGCAGTGCCATGTCAGGAGGCTGAAATATTAGGGCATTTAAGAGATTCTTGGACAGGCAAATGGATGAAAGAAAAATAGAGGGTTAGGAGGTAAGAAGGTTTTAGTATAGTTTGGTAGGAATATATAGGTTGGCACAATATTGAGGGCTGAAGGGCCTTTTCTGTGCTGTAATCTATGTTCTTAGAGAAAACTGGAAACACTGAGTTACTTTTGGTAAGCTAAAGAAGAAATCTATGTGAGGTGTTGCAAATCATGCCTGAAAAAATAAAGATAAATTGGTTGCAATGGCAAATGATTCTATAACCTGATAACACAAGTGTAAGATGATTGGCTAAAGATTTCTTGAATGCAGCAAAATGAACCATTACTTCATACCTGTGTTATTTGGAATTTCCTGACTGAAAATAGTTGAGGGTGGAAGTGGATTAATTTCAAAAGTGAAACATAGGGATAATTGTATCACACAATGAAGGGATAGGCACTGAGGGGACTCTATTCATCCTCTCTGATTTTAATATTATGCAATGATGCTTAAGTAAGAAGGCAAATGAAATGTTCTTCATTGCTAGAGGGATTGAATTTGAGAGGAGGGCCATTCTGTTACCCCAGCACACTAATGGCATCATGAAGAAAGCACGTCGGTGCCTCTACTTTCTCAGATTTGGAATGACACCAGAAACCCTGGTAAGTTTCTACAGATGTGTGCTGGAAAGTGTGCTGACTGGCTGCATCACAGTCTAGTATGGGGACACCAATACCCCTGAGCATAAAGCCCTGCAAAAGGTAATGGACAAAACCAAAGACATCACAGGCAAAACCCTCTCCACTATCGAGAATGTCAGGGAAAGCTGCTGTCAGAGAACAGCAGTAATCATCAAAGATCCACACTACCCAGCACATGCTCTGTTCTCACTGCTGCCATCAGGAAAGAAGTATAGGTGTCACATGACTCACTCCAGCGGGTTCAGGAACAGCTACTACCCCTCCACCATCAGACTCCTGAACAACAATCTCAATCAGGGACTTATTTAAGGAATCTTGTGCACTTTAATGATTTAAAAATTCTCCCTGTATTATCAATTTTTAAAATATCTGTTTACAGTTCTTTTTTTGTTTACATTTATACGCTGTTTACAGTTTTTTTGCAATGCCAATAAGTGGTAATTCTGCCTCCCCCACAGATAAAACGAATCTCAGGTTTGTATGTGATATCATGTATAGTATGTACTCTGACAGTAAACCTGAGAGCTGAAATCTGTTGCAACAGGAGGCTGGTGAAGGAGAACTTGCAGTACGGTGTGCATTTCTGGTGTCCTTACTTGAAAAAAAGATAGACAGCTTTTAAGGTAGTGTAGATGAAGTTCTCCAGGTTGATTGCAGAGATGAGGGGATTAGTCTATGAGGAACAATTGAGTTGCCTGGGGCTATACTCACTAGAAAGCATAAAAATGAGAGGGGATTTTATAGAAACGTAAAATTATGAAAGGAATAGATAAGAAAGAGCCAGGAGATTGTTCCACTGGTAGGTGAGACCAGAACTAGAGGAACTTACTAAATAGCAGTGCAGACTCGATGGGCCAAATACCCTACTCCTTCTATTTTTAATTTCATATGTTCTTATGATGAAATTCTGGATCCACAATGATGCCTTGTAATCAAAGTTTAAGAAGGCTTTCTAATAACTGGAGAATCAAATGGAGCTAAATTCTCAGTAGTACAGATTATATTCTAACCTCCGTGTCAGAAAGTTATTAATTTAAGTATCATTCTGGAGGCTTAACACAAGCCTGCGCCATCATTCATTATCGTGACTGACCTATTGTCTAAATTTCCATCTGATCCATATATCCTTTAATTCCATTAGTGCATAAAAAATCTATCAATATGGGCTTCAAATATATTCAGAGTTTGCCCCTTCATTTCCTTTCTGAAGGAATGTTACCTTGTGGAGAGGGTATTTAATCAAGGCCATGCATCTCCAAGTGAACAAGGAAGATCCCAAAAAACAATTAAAAAATATTGGTGAATTCTTCAATGTCCATGGAATGTTTAATCAATGCCAACAAACTGATTATCTGGTCAGTACCTCATATTGTTTGTAATCAGCTAATGTCTGTGTGATGTCTGTCCGTTTTCCTGCATTACACTAGTAATGAAAAGCACTTTAAGGCACCCTGATATTGTGAAATTTACAGTATAAATGTGCGTTTTACTTGCTTCCAGTATTTATACATTCATTTCCCACATTAAGTCAGTAAACCCTGTTTTTTTAAAAAAAAACTCCTAAGAATGGACAAATTTAAGTTTATTCATTACATTATATCTGATACAGAAAGAGGGTTTCTAAAGTTATCTCTAATGTTCATACAGCCGTGTTAAGTAGAAGGCCAATTACAAGACCAAGACCTGGGACTCAACATCCCAGGTAACTGGATCCTGAATTTCCTCTCCTCCAGACCACTATCAGTGAGGATTGGTAAGAACATCTCCTCCACAATCTCCATCAGTACCCGGGCACCACAGGGCTGAGTTTTTAGCCCCCTTCCCTACTCACTTTACACATACAACTGTGTGGCTCAATAAGACAAGAACACCATACACAAATTTGCTGACAATACCACAGTAGTGGGTTATATAAATGAAGGGGATGAGTCTGCACACAGGAGGGAGACTGAAAACGTGGCTGAGTGGTGCAACAACAACCTTGGACTCGATGTCACCAAAACCAAGGAACTGATTGTTGACTTCAGGAAGGGAAAACTGGAGGTACATAATCCAATGATCACTGGGGGATCAGAGGTGGAGGGGGTGAGAAAATTTAAATTCTTGGGAGTCACTATCTCGGAGGATCATTCCTGGATCCAACACTGTAATGGCATTAAGAAGAAAGCACGTCAGCACCTCTACTTCCTCAGGAGTTTGCAGAGGCTTGGTATGACATCAGAAACCTTGGTAAATTTTGACAGATTTATGCTGGAAAGTGCGCTGACTGGTTACATCTCAGTCTAGTAAGGGGACACCAATACCTCTCTACGTAAAGCCCTCCAAACAGTAGTGGGCACAGCCCAGGACATCACAGGGAAAACCCTCCCCACCATCAAGAACATCTACAGGGAATTCTGCTGTCAGAGAGCAGCAGCAATCATCAAGGACCCACACCACCAAGCACATGCTCTGTTCTTGCTGCTACCATCAGGAAAGAGGTATTGTTGCCACAAGATTCTCACCACCAGGTTCAGGAACAGCTCCACTATCAGACTCATCAACATCAAACTCAATCAGGAACTCATTTAAGGACTCATACTTTTGCAATTTATTGATTTTTAAATTCTCTCTATTATACAGTCAGTTTGTTTACACTTCATCTGTTTACAGTTCTTTATTTGTTTGCATGTGCATGTTATGCATAGATTTCTTTGTACTACCAATAAATGGTAATTCTGCCTCATCTATAGGGAAAGGAATCTTAGGGTTGTATGTGAAGTTATGTATGCACTCTGACAATAAATCTGAAATTTACAGAGAACTGTAAAAAAATAAGAACAGGTAACATAAATGAGAACACTGTTGTGAGTGCATTCAGGAGCCAGGTGGCTGTGGGAAGAAAAGATGTAAACCAGCTGGTGAGTTATTTCACAGATTTAAGCTTCTCCCTGATGAAAGGAAGAGTGTGTCCAGGGTGTGACCTTCAGTATGTTGGCTGCCTTTACTGGGCAGTGGAAGGTGCAGATGAAGTCTGTGGAGAGTAGAGAACATTCTGCGATGTTCTGAGCTACATTCACCATGTTCCACAGCTTCTCCAAATCTTTGAAAGGAAGAATAGAAGAAATTAGAGTAGATGCCAGGCAGACAAGCCATGACTGATTTGGCCATGGACAAATCAACCTGTTTCCCATAACACTATTCCTCAATTCTTCAAAATCTATTTGTGTCTTAATTAAATTCATTGGGGTAGTTTCTACTGCTTCCTTGGGCAGAGAATTCTACATGCACTACTCTCTGGGAGAAACCATTCCTCCTTCTCTCTGTCTGAAATCTACTCACTTGAATCTTGATGCTATGTCCCCCAGTTCTGGTCTCAAATGCCAGTGGAAATAACCTCCCTGCTTCTATATCTATTCCATTCATGATTTTTACAATATTTTTCTGATTCCCCTTATCCTTCCAAACTGCATTGAGTATAGCCCCAAGCTATACAATCTTTTCTCATAAGATAACATCTTCCTTTCCAGAATCAACCAGGTGAACTTCCCCTGCACTTAGTTTAAAAAGCACCGGAAACAGTAGGTGCTTGCTTGTTTCTCATCAGGAACTGCAAGAGCAGGTCTTGGAATGAGAATAGGACTGTTTAATTAGCACTCAGAAGGTAGCTGGTTGTTTAAATTTCTCCATTGGCTAATTAGCTATCAAATGAAAGGAAGGGGAGCTTAAGTGGAATGACACTGTGGGAATGGCCAGTGATTTGGTTTGAGAGTTTTCAGTGAGCAGAGGTGGTAGAGGAGTTGAGGTCAGGACAAGCCTGTTGAAAAATAAACAGATTCAGCAAGGAGGCATAGCTAAGGACAGGCTTTTCTCATATATTCCTGTTTTGTAGACAGTGGAATGTCAGCCATCACAGGTACATTTTTCTCTTGCAGAATGTGGATAGTCAGAGAAGCTAACAGTATCCTGAATGACTTCATCTGTGTGAGAAGTATATGTAACTGCAGTTGCTTACACTGTTAGGGATTTGGATCTGCAGTTGGATGAACACTGAGTCATATGGGAGAGTGAGGGGGTGATAAACAGGAGTTACATGGATAGACTCATGTCTAGGAGGCAGGAGTAAGATAGCTGGGTGACAGTCAGGAGAGGGAAAGGGAACAGGCAATCAGTGCACAGCACTCCTGTGGCTAATTTCCCCCCAATAACGTATACATTTTGTACAATGTCGAGGGGGCCACCCTACCAGGGACAAGCCACAGCAGTCAGGTCTCTGGCATAGTGTCTGGTCCTTTGGTGAAGAAAGGGAGGGAGGAGAAGAGGTGAGCTGTAGAGATGGGGGATTCAATAGTGAGGGGAACAGATAAGAGGTTCTGTGGAGAGATTGAGAATCCTGACTGGTTTGTTGCCTCCCACGTGTCAGGGTCTGGGATATCTCGTATCGAGTTCACGACATTCACAGGAGAGAGGATGATCAGCCAGATGTTGTGGTCCATGAAGAGACCAATGATGTGGGTAGGAAGGGTGATGAGGTCCTGCAAAGAGAGCTCAGGGAGTTAGGTGTGAAGTTGAAGGACAGGACATTCGAGGTATGATCTCAGGATTGCTACCTGTGTCTCATGCTAGTGAGGTTAAAAATAGGAGGAAAAAATAGGAGCATGGCTAAAGAGAGAGTGCATGAGGGAAGCCTTCAGATTTCTGGATCACAGGTCTCTTTTCCATGGAAACTGGGACCTGTACCTATGGGACAGTTTGCATCTGAACTGGAGAGTGACTAATATCCTTGTGGGAATGTTTGGTAGCGTTGAAGGGCAAGGGAATCTGAGTGCCAGGCGGAAGATGGAGTGAGGAGGAAAAAGATGATGTTAAGATTACATATAGATATGGAAATCAAAGGGTTTTATGTGGTGGAAATAATGCTCTCAGGAGCATCTGTTTCAATGCAAGTATTGTAGAAAAGGAAGATTATCTTAAAATGTGGATGGGCACATGAAATTATGACATTGTGGCCATTAGTTAGATGGCTGCGGGAGGGTCAGGACTGGCAGTTTAATGTTCCATATTTCCATTGTTTCTAATGTGATAGAGTGGGTAGAAGTGAAGGGGAGGAGGGGCATTACTAGTTGTGCTAAGACCAGACAGATTAGAAGGTTCATTAATGAGGCCACATGGATCGATCTGAGCAATGGGAAAGGTATGACCATATTAATGGGGTTGTTTCATGGACCACTTAATAGTCAATGAGAATTGGAGGAGAAAATCTGCAGGGAGATAGCAATCAGCTGCAGGAAACTTAAAGTGGTGAGAGGAGGTGATTTTAACTTTCCATTTATAGACTAGTGTACCCATATTGTTAAAAGTGCTGGATGGCTTGGAGTTTGTCAAATGTGTTCAGGAGAAATTTTGAAAGCTAGGCTGGGGTTCGGTTGTTCTCTTGCAAGGATGTGCTTGATAGGTGGAAGGCCCTCAAAAGTGAACATTTGAGAGTACAGAGTTTGTATGTTCCTTTAAGGATTAAAGGCAAAGTTACCAGGTTTTCAAAGGACATTGAGATTTGATTATGAAGAAGAGAGGCTTGTAGCATATACAGGCAACAAGAAGCAAATGAGGAACTTGGAAGAGTATGAAAATGCAGGATCAAATCTGAGAGGGAAATCTGAAGGGATCGATGAAGACTTGAGGTTGCTTTGGTAAACAAGGTGAAGGAAAGTCCTAAGGGTTTCTACTGGTAAATTAAGAGCAAAAGGACAGTAAGTGACAAAATTGGTCATCTTGAAGATCAGAGTGGTTGGCTTTGTATGGAGCAGAAGAGATGGAAGAGATCTTAAATGGGTTTTTGCTTTGGCACAGAGTCTAGGGAAGTGAGGCAAAGAAGCAGTAAGGTAATGGAACCTATATAGGTTAAAGAGAAGGAGGAGGTGTTTGCAGTACTGTATTAAAGTGAATAAAGATAGATAAATCCCCAGGGCATGACAAGGTATTGCCTCAGACCTCATGGGAGGCGAGTGTAGAAATTGCAGATGTACTTATAATTTACTTAGCTACAGGTGAGGTGCGAGAGGATTGTAGGGTAGCTCATATTGTTCTGGTTTTTAAAAAAAAATCTAAAAATAAGCCAGAAAATTATAAGCCTGTGAACCTGACATCAGTAGTTGGCAAGTTAGTGGGTATTCTAAGAGATTGGATCTACAACTATTTGGATAATCAGGGACTGATTAGAGGTAATCACCATGCCTTTATGCATGGTAGGTCATGTTTAACAAATCTTATAGAGTTTTTGAAATTTATTATCAGGAAAAGTGATGAAGGGAAGGGTGTGGATGTTGGTTAGATGGACTTTAGTGAGGCCTTTGACAAGGGTCCACATGAAAAGTTAGTGAGGAAAGTTCAGTTGCTTGGTATTTATGGTGAGGTGGTAAACTGGATTAGACATTGGCTTTATGGGAGAAGTTAAAGAACAGTGGCTAGTGGTGTGTCTCAAGGATTGGTGCTGGGTCCATTGTTGTTTGTCAGCTATATCAATGATCTAGATTCAAAGATTGCAGAGGGGCCAAGACCAACTGGAAAAACAGGCTACAAAATGGCAGATGAAATTTAATGCAGACAAATGTGAGGCATTGGATTTTAGAAGGACTAACTAAGGCAGGACATGCATGGTAAATGGTAGGGCACCAAGCAGTCCAGTAGAACAAAGGGATCTGGGAATACAGATGCATAATTCACCGAAAATGGCTTCACAGTGTAGAGAGCTTTGGCACATTGGCCTTCATAAAACAAAGTATTGAGTATAGGAGTTGGAATGTTATGGTGAAGTTGTATAAGACATTGAAGAGTTGTGTGCAGCTTTGGTCACCTAACTACAGGAAAGATATCAATAAGATTGAAAGAGTGCAGAGAAGATTTACTAGGATGTTGCCTGGACTTTAGGAACTGAGTTATAGGGAAAGGTTATAACTTTTTTCCCTGGAGAGTAGAAGAATGAGGGAAATTTGAGTATGGACAGGGTAAATGCAAATAGGCTTTTTTTTCCACTGATGTTAGGTGAGGTACAAACCAGAGGACATAGGTAAATGGTGAAGGAGAAGAAATTTAGGGGGAATACTAGGGGAAATTTCTTGACACAGAGAGTATTGGGAGTATGGAACAAGCTTCCAGCTGCCACCACAAGACTTGCACACCAGGTTCAGGAACAGCTGCTATCCCTCCACCATCAGACTCCTCAACAACAAACTCAATCAGGGACTCATTTAATGGCTCTTACTTTTGCACTTTTTTTCCTCTATATTACATAGTCAGTTTGTTTACATTTCTTTATTTGCTTACATGTGTATATTGTGTACAATTTTTCATTTGCACTAAAAATAGGATGCCTGCTGGCAGAATCTCAGGGTTGTATGTGATGTCATGTATGTTCTCCGACAATAAATCCGAAATCTGAATCTGAAGTGGAGAATGTGGCTTAATTTTAACATTAAAATATTGGACAGGAAGGGAATGGAGGGATACGTAATGTATGCAGATCAATGGGGCTAGGCTGAATAATAATTCTGCACAAACTAGAAAAGCTGAAGGGCATGTTTTCTGTGCTGTATTGTTCTAGTTCTATCCTTTCTCAAGTAACGAGACCAGGCTGCATTCAGTGCTCCAGGCGCAGCCTCATTAGTGCTCAGTACAATTGCAGCAGAATCTCCATATTCTTAAATGGCATGTGAGCCTTGATTACCATAGGGAATGAATTTTTTTTGGGTTCTCTCCTGCACCCACAAACTAACTTTTTTGCAATTGACTCAAATTTACCATTTAAATAATAAACCGTTCTATTATTTCACTTTCAAATGTGGATGACCTCCAGCAGGGAGGTTCTGTGCTCCATCTGCTAGATTTTGCTCACTCACTCAACCTATCCACACCTGTCTGCAGACTCTGTCTTCTCCACAATTTGTTTTCCATTTATTCTTGCATATGCTAGACTTTGTTCTTTCCTCCAATCTTGAGCAGAGCCTAGCAGTACCCATAATATGCTGTGACGCAATGAGCAAGTATGAAGTTGTAAATGTTGCCAAACTTTTTTTGTGTTCAAAGAAATTAGAGGCATTAGAATGCTTTCTTGATTGTCATTGCCAAAGTTGCTGGTGCAGGCCCAGGTTATTAGAAATGTTTACTCCCAAGAACTGAAGCTCTTTCCACTTAAGTCCCATTGATGTGTTGACTCTTCTCCCTCTTGAGAGACATTGTTATCCTGGCACCATTCCATTTGACTTTAAAATCCCCTTTATATATCCTATCCTATCATTATTTTATACAAATTAAAAGAATTATTACATCCATTGTCTAAATCCAACAACTCAGCACAACACTAACATTCCCCGATTCTTGTTACCATATGGATAATGTAATGACGTTTAAGCAATAATATCTTTTTTCCCCATCAAATTTTAGCAGTCTTTAGAACATTACCTTCTATCCCAGCATTTGTCATAGAACAAATGCCTTTTGGCCCTTGATGCTGTGCTGACCCATATAGTCCTTTTTTTAAAAAAAAAGGACTATAGCCATCCTACCCTGTAACTGTCTATTTTTTTTTCATCCATGTGCTTGTCTAAGAGTCTCTTAAATTCCCCCAATATTTCAGCCTCCACCACCATCACTGGCAAGGCATTCCAGGCACCCACGACTCTGAGTAAAATAAATAGATAAACCAAAAAAAAAAGCCCTTACCCTTGATATCTCCCCTAAACTTTCCTATTCCTGCCCTAGGAAACAGGTTCTGGCTGTCCACCCTATCTATGCCTCTTGTAATCTTGTACATCTCTATCAAGTCTCCTCTCATCCTTCTAGACTTCAAAGAGAAAAGTCCCAGCTCTGCTAACCATTTTTTTCCCAATCCAAGCAACATCCTGGTAAACCTCCTCTGAACCTTCTTCACAGCTTCCTGGAATGAGGTGACCACACTCTTAAGTGTGGTCTTCTCAGAGATTTGTGGAGTTGCAACATGACGTCTCCTGATCTCAATCCCCTTATTAATGAAGCCCAGCCTTCTTAACTATCCTATCCACGTGCACAACATCCTGAGGGTTGTATGGATTTGAACCCCAAAGTCCCTCTGTTCATCCACCTTCTTAAGTAACCGAACTCATCCTTCTAGTTCGTCTGGCCAAATCCATTATTTCACACTTTGCCAGATTGAACTCCATCTGCTACTTTTCTGCCAAATCTGCATCCTGAGAACGTCCTCTTGTCACCTTCAACAATCTACAGCTCCACCCACAGCTCCTCCAACCTAAGTGTCATGAGGGGTGAAAGGGTGGCAGATGCTATTAAAGAATATTTGCCATGTGTGACTGCAAGTTTCTACCATCAAATAAGTAAATCAGTAAAACTTCACGTACACACCTTTAGATTATGAATTTATTGAGCAAATCATGAAAATTACTGGTGGGAGATTGGTATTAACTGCTTTTCTAATTGTTCTCAACACCGAGCTTCGACCTCCATTCGAGTCCGTGGATAGTAGCGAAACAAGGTACACGCAGATACACAAGGTACTGCGGCCATTGGTTGGCAAGCACTCGTGGGTGTGTCGGAGCTGTGTCGCGTGTTAGCATAAAGACGAGGAGTGGAGGTGGGACCCGCTGCTGCAAAGCGTGGTGCTGATGCCGATCCCGACCCTGAGCCCAAAGCAGGTCGTTCGCTGCGCACGGGTCTCTGCTCGTCCCGGAATACTTCTTGGGCAGCAAGCGAGGACTTCTTCACGTTTTCCTTTCCTCATTTGGGGCTGCCGGTCTTGGATTCGTCCTGTGACTGCGGACTGTTGCAGGTAAAACTCAGAAATGCAATGATCACGATCAATGAATCGGCTTCTCTGCATTGTTTAGACGTATTTATATTCCCATAAAAAGAGGGACGGCTACGATAGACATGGTTTTTTTTTTAGACAATCTTGTTTGACTTGCGGGGCACGAATCTCGTAGAGCTCTTGGAATGGCTAATAATCCCAAAGTCTAACTCTAAACAGACCCACGGAAACGTTCTTCTGAGCATCCAAACTATAGAGGACAGTATTCCCGCTGGAATTACTGAAAGATACAGCACAGGAGATCTTCGGTCCATTGAGGTTGGTTGAATCCAAAAACAATCCAATCTAATCTCCATTTTGCCAGGTTCTTTTATTAAAAATGTCCCCTCCCCTTTCTCTGCTCTATTTGAAGCAGATTCTTTAATAAAAAAAATGCATGCCAATGGCTTCCATTTATTATAGGTGGCCGTAATTTTAAACGATAAGACGCCGCGGGAACAGATTTCCCTGCCGGGAACTAGTTTGCCCTCGATATTTCGGCACCTGTTCAGAGATGGCATAGCTTTCGTTTCTCTTCGGAAGCGAGCGCTGTTGAACCACGGGCGCTATTGCCCATTTAAAGCTGTTCCGCCCGTCGTGTCCACCCAAACCGGTTTTGGGAAGGTTTGCCATGCGACGTACTTCAATACAACGCAGGCTCAACGAAGTTAACACCTATGGTCACATTATAAAGCTGGTGCAGGAAATTCCCTGAACTAGAATAGCCCCCTTTAAGCGAGAAACCTGGGGAACCCTGGCTCTCCAATTCTGGAATAGTTTGTGTGTGTTGTTTGGGGGCAGAATTTATCGCCATCAAACTGTCAGAAAACAGTTGAGCATCATTATCCACCGAAACTGCAGCAACTTTTGGAACTATTAAATCTTCTGTCCAATATTGAATGTAGCAGTGGAAGCCAGTGGTGTTTCAAATGTCTCTGGACTTGTCTACCGTGGAGTTGCTTTGGTTTTTGAACAACTTTTATATATAAAAAAAATAAAAATAGTCGATTCTTTCAAGTATCCTTTGAGGCGAGGCCATTCGCAAATGTATAATTTGCCCCTCGGTGCTTTGCTGGATGAGCTCCGGTGACTGGCCGGAGTTTCGGGGGGGCGCTTGTCCTGGAGCGACGCTGCCTTGCAGTTGTGCGCAGAGTGTGGCGCACTCCCCACGGGGACCTGCAGGCTGGGCTGTGCGGACAGATCCGCGCCGGTCGGGCAACTTCGCCAGCCCAGGTTTCCGACCCGCAGGACTTGAGTGGAAACCCCCTTTGAAAACACACTTTCGGTCACCCAAAAAAAGTACTGTCCCGCATTGCTCCCCACCGGTAAAAGTAGCCACCGGCTGGTGCGTTTGAACATGGAAATCTCGGATGTTATTTCAGGCTGTAGTTTGTCGGTGAGAATAATTAGGTGTTTCATGTAATCACCGGTGACTGGGCTTCTTGGAAATCTATGCCCAGAAGCAACACCGAGCAAAAATGTATGTGCCATAACAAATCTAAGTGTTTGAGCCGGTGAGCTAGGAATTAAAATGCCATTTGTGCCAACTATTGTTTTGTCCTTCGGTGGAGCTGCTGTCTTCACTGTGCACCGAGTGGTGCGAGATCATTTACACCTGCCATTTAAGGGACAAGTTCAAGTCAACGTGGTGTCTGGATGAACCGGAGTTGATGGAGGGGGGGGGGGGGGGGGGAGGATGGAGGGGGGGGGGGAGAATGGTGGAGGGGGGGAGAATGGTGGAGGGGGGGAGAATGGTGGAGGGGGGGAGAATGGTGGAGGGGGGGAGAATGGTGGAGGGGGGGAGAATGGTGGAGGGGGGGAGAATGGTGGAGGGGGGGAGAATGGTGGAGGGGGGGAGAATGGTGGAGGGGGGGAGAATGGTGGAGGGGGGGAGAATGGTGGAGGGGGGGAGAATGGTGGAGGGGGGAGAATGGTGGAGGGGGGGAGAATGGTGGAGGGGGGGAGAATGGTGGAGGGGGGGAGAATGGTGGAGGGGGGGAGAATGGTGGAGGGGGGGAGAATGGTGGAGGGGGGGAGAATGGTGGAGGGGGGGAGAATGGTGGAGGGGGGGAGAATGGTGGAGGGGGGGAGAATGGTGGAGGGGGGGAGAATGGTGGAGGGGGGGAGAATGGTGGAGGGGGGGAGAATGGTGGAGGGGGGGAGAATGGTGGAGGGGGGGAGAATGGTGGAGGGGGGGAGAATGGTGGAGGGGGGGAGAATGGTGGAGGGGGGGAGAATGGTGGAGGGGGGGAGAATGGTGGAGGGGGGGAGAATGGTGGAGGGGGGGAGAATGGTGGAGGGGGGGAGAATGGTGGAGGGGGGGAGAATGGTGGAGGGGGGGAGAATGGTGGAGGGGGGGAGAATGGTGGAGGGGGGGAGAATGGTGGAGGGGGGGAGAATGGTGGAGGGGGGGAGAATGGTGGAGGGGGGGAGAATGGTGGAGGGGGGGAGAATGGTGGAGGGGGGGAGAATGGTGGAGGGGGGGAGAATGGTGGAGGGGGGGAGAATGGTGGAGGGGGGGAGAATGGTGGAGGGGGGGAGAATGGTGGAGGGGGGGAGAATGGTGGAGGGGGGGAGAATGGTGGAGGGGGGGAGAATGGTGGAGGGGGGGAGAATGGTGGAGGGGGGGAGAATGGTGGAGGGGGGGAGAATGGTGGAGGGGGGGAGAATGGTGGAGGGGGGGAGAATGGTGGAGGGGGGGAGAATGGTGGAGGGGGGGAGAATGGTGGAGGGGGGGAGAATGGTGGAGGGGGGGAGAATGGTGGAGGGGGGGAGAATGGTGGAGGGGGGGAGAATGGTGGAGGGGGGGAGAATGGTGGAGGGGGGGAGAATGGTGGAGGGGGGGAGAATGGTGGAGGGGGGGAGAATGGTGGAGGGGGGGAGAATGGTGGAGGGGGGGAGAATGGTGGAGGGGGGGAGAATGGTGGAGGGGGGGAGAATGGTGGAGGGGGGGAGAATGGTGGAGGGGGGGAGAATGGTGGAGGGGGGGAGAATGGTGGAGGGGGGGAGAATGGTGGAGGGGGGGAGAATGGTGGAGGGGGGGAGAATGGTGGAGGGGGGGAGAATGGTGGAGGGGGGGAGAATGGTGGAGGGGGGGAGAATGGTGGAGGGGGGGAGAATGGTGGAGGGGGGGAGAATGGTGGAGGGGGGGAGAATGGTGGAGGGGGGGAGAATGGTGGAGGGGGGGAGAATGGTGGAGGGGGGGAGAATGGTGGAGGGGGGGAGAATGGTGGAGGGGGGGAGAATGGTGGAGGGGGGGAGAATGGTGGAGGGGGGGAGAATGGTGGAGGGGGGGAGAATGGTGGAGGGGGGGAGAATGGTGGAGGGGGGGAGAATGGTGGAGGGGGGGAGAATGGTGGAGGGGGGGAGAATGGTGGAGGGGGGGAGAATGGTGGAGGGGGGGAGAATGGTGGAGGGGGGGAGAATGGTGGAGGGGGGGAGAATGGTGGAGGGGGGGAGAATGGTGGAGGGGGGGAGAATGGTGGAGGGGGGGAGAATGGTGGAGGGGGGGAGAATGGTGGAGGGGGGGAGAATGGTGGAGGGGGGTGAGATGGTGGAGGGGGGGAGAATGGTGGTGGGGGGAGAGATGGTGGTGGGGGGGAGAATGGTGGAGGGGGGGAGAATGGTGGAGGGGGGGAGAATGGTGGAGGGGGGGAATGGTGGGGGGGGGGAGATGGTGGAGGGGGGGAGAATGGTGGAGGGGGGGAGAATGGTGGAGGGGGGGAGAATGGTGGAGGGGGGGAGAATGGTGGAGGGGGGGGAGAATGGTGGAGGGGGGAAATGGTGGAGCGGAGGGAGGGGGGAAATGGTGGAGCGGAGGGAGGGGGGAAATGGTGGAGCGGAGGGAGGGGGGAAATGGTGGAGCGGAGGGAGGGGGGAAATGGTGGAGCGGAGGGAGGGGGGAAATGGTGGAGCGGAGGGAGGGGGGAAATGGTGGAGCGGAGGGAGGGGGGAAATGGTGGAGCGGAGGGAGGGGGGAAATGGTGGAGCGGAGGGTGGGGGACGGGTGGAGCGGAGGGAGGGGGTGGGGGACGGGTGGAGCGGAGGGAGGGGGTGGGGGACGGGTGGAGCGGAGGGTGGGGGGGGGGGGGGAGACGGGTGGAATGGAGGAGGGGGTCACCGTGGTGGGGCTGGATGCAATTTCCTAACGAGTTGCCCCGCTTCAGCAACGTCAATCAGACTTCAATTAATAAAGCCAGACGTGAAATTGCAGTGGTGCTTCCAAGGTTTTGAACTTCCAAGGCGAGTCCTAAACCTGCGTGTGTTTATGAATGCGAGAACATATTTGAATGGGAATCTATGTTGGATGTGCCGAGGAAGTTGAGGTTGTGGACAATTCATTAGACGTTCCTGATGTGGCCCGGCCTTTGATCAACTCTTTTTTAGCCACCTTCTCTGATACCATCATCCTTCAAATGCGGTGGAGTTGACGTTGCCCTTTGGAACCATTTTCCTGTAGCAGTTCAGCCCTCTCTTCTTTTGGGAACCACTATATTCCCTCGGCACTGGCTCACCTCCTGCATAATCTTCCGCTAACTTCCTGTTCTTCGTCAAACTTGGTTCCCGACAGCTACTGGAGCTGAGCTTGCGACTCTGCAGGGTTGAGTGGCGCTGTTGACCAGAAAAGGACGCGGGAGCTTTCTTGCAACCAGAAACCTATACAAACGGGTTATTAATGTTTAATTAATTGAACAATTCCAAAATTTAACTTATGGCGATTTTATTTTTGGTTGAGTTGGAATAATTGTCTATTTCCGATGGAATCATTTATTGGTGAGATTTCAACCTTTGAGAATTGTAGTTGCGTTTGTTTCCACGTTGGCTCTTCATTCTAACTCCAGAATGCTTCGC
This sequence comes from Narcine bancroftii, assembly GCF_036971445.1. NCBI lineage: Eukaryota > Metazoa > Chordata > Chondrichthyes > Torpediniformes > Narcinidae > Narcine > Narcine bancroftii. The sequence continues at coordinate 21,242,182 of NC_091477.1, read as the reverse complement.
AGGGGCAACGACCTGCGTTGTATCTAGAAAGGGTGGTATCCAAATAAGATAGAATCTGGAAAGAATACATCGTATTGTCTATGCATAATTATATAGGTGGTGCAGGTGAATATTTGGAATCTGGGGAATCGCAATGTTTGCCAATTTTCTCTCTTGTGGGATTTTAGGATGCAAATTTGAGATCAAATTTAAGCGAGATGTTTCTTTGGTTGAAGAGAGCTTCCTTTCACATAATAGGTCATTGAACAAATAGAGTGAAAGATTACTTTAAACTTTAAAATGTGTATCAATTTGGCGTTTGGAAATCTGTTATAATTTACAACAGTTTGCCTTTTGTTTTTTAAAAATATCCATTCATGTTTTATTTCAGCCTGTGTCCTAAATATTTTGCCTCCAAGCACCATCCTTCCTTCCCAAATGGGAGTGAGCAAGGAAAAGGAATTTCTAAAAAAAAAATTGTACCCAAACCAATGTATAAAGTTGCTCACCAGAACTCTGCTGGAAGATGTGTTTACATCATTGCTATGGCGATTTCCATAATTTCCCCAATAGATCAAGAAATTGATTTCAGTCAGAGCTTTGGACCTGCATTTTAACATATGCATACATTAAATTGCTGTTTTTATTATAATGTGTAGTGGCTGGCTGAACATTGCATTGTTCAAGTTCATCCAACCCATTCCATTAAATTCCACTAGTTCCTTTGCCTAGCAAAGCAATTTAAAATTCTCCCTATTCTTGCTCAATTCCATCTGGTATTTACTCGTCAATCATCTTTGTCAACATCCTGTATTTCTCTGCTCCAAGCCTAGTGTTTATTTTGTAGTCCATCTGTTGTGGATCTTGGAATTCTCTACGAAACTGATTTGCTTTAATCTTGCTCCATGCTTACTCAAAAGACCACAAACCCAGCATTCTCCCGATCTTATTACTACCAATCATGTTTTTTTCACCTGTAAATCACCTATTTTTATTTGATTACCCCGAGATCTGACACGTACATAATCAACAAGTTTATGAATTCACAAAATAAGCTATCGGGGTTTTACCTGTTTGACACTAATTCCAGTTCAAACTGCATCTAATTGATTGTAATTATTGAATCATTATTTCACACAATAATTGTTGAAATGCCTATTCGAATGCAAGACTGAGCTAACTACAAAGCCACACAATGTGGCTAGTGGAGTCACTAACTTAGCCTATTTCTCCTTTAATGGTGGAGATGGAAATCTTGCAGAGGGACCCTAAATATTATAAATTCTCAGTACTGACACTGAATGTGGTAACTCCCTCTCAAACATTATGCTGGTACTGCAGTCTGCAGCTTGAATTGATTATGTTATTCTTCTCCTATGGATTTTATTTTGACAACTGATGTTTTATCGGACCTATCATTTCTCCCACTCATTCAGACTCAGTTGTTGACATATTTCCCCAGTTTCAAGTGCCATTTATTGTTGGTATTTTGTCATTTTATTAACTTTGCCATTTAGTCATATCCTGTTTTGTTTTTTATTACTTCAAAAATACCTTTATTTCACATACGTCTTTGTTTTCCTTTTTTAAATTTAAATGTCTAAATTTTAAATTTAGACATTCAACACGGTAACAGGCCTTTTCGGCCATGAACCTGTGCCGTAAAATTACATCCAATTGACCTACACTCCCAGTATGTTTTGAAGGAAGCGAGGAAATCTGAGCGCCATGCAGATGTGGGGAGAATGTACAAACTCCTTATAGGCAGCTCTGGATTCAAACCCTTGTCCTGGTTACTCGTGCTGTAACAGCATTGTGCTAACCATTGCCACCCTTTATGCTAACCATAATTTTTGATGATTTTTTAAAATATTGTTATATTTTGTGTCTCTCCCAGTTGAGCTTTATGGCCTCCAAACTCTAAAATGGCTTCCCAAAATCGCTTTATGCCTCTTATGATGGTTTTTAGAACCTTTTGTCTAGACATAGTAATTGTATGAAACTCCATTTTCCTATAATGGAATACATTCTTCTTTGATGGAAATTTGATTTGTGTATTTGCTCGGATCAACTTCTGTGTGCATAGTATCATTCCCCATTCAATGCGCAACGATGGGGAAAACTAGGCCTCAAGTAAGCATGCCCTTGAGTTTTCTCAGCCTAGCCATGTTTTCATTATTCTGCTGGTTCTACAGCAATATGATGTCAAAGGGACCTCCCTTGGCAGTGTCAGTGCAGCAACGGGAACCCGTTGCATCAACCTTTTTGTTCAGTTCAGCAAACGCCTTCGGCTAATCTCTCGACAATCCTTCCCAATCACATACTACATCTCACCTGCCCCTTCATTCATTGGCATCTGCTACTTTGCCCAACACTTTCCCCATCCCCTTCAAACCCAAGATTGCCCACACAATGGCCTGGCCTTGCCCATTTCAAGGTCAATAGCAGTAATGCTTGAAGCCATTGGGTAGTACTGAAATTTTAATTGGCATGTCTATCCCAAAATAATAGATACCCATATCATGTTGAAGGTCTCTGGAGATACTGATGAAGCTTTAGCCTTTTGTATATTAATAAACAATCTTTGGAATAATCAACAGTTAAATAAAATGAAAACAAAATTCATTAAAAAAAAATGTAAAACAATGAAATGGCAAAATATGACTTGACTTTCTGACATATTAGATCCAATGAAGTCCAAAGTGTGGTGGCCATTTCTTTCCTTGATTGGAATATGCTTGGTGATGGCAGAAGGATGGTTGGAAAAGAAAAGACCCAGGAAGCTTTTCCTACATGGATCTGCACTTCAAGAAGAGGTAATTCTGTTCATACACAGTTAATGGTTATATACAGAAAGACATTGTCATATGGAGCAATATCAAAATAACTAGAACAGTATTAGAGCAATATCTGTGACTCGACCACTGAACAACACCCTGCATGTGGATGAGATGGATTTGTGGGTCTAAAATGAATTTGTATATTTGCTACCTTTGGGATGAATGCAATACCCAAATGTGATGCATAAACTTAGCAGGCTCTGTAGCATCCATAGGAAGTAAGAAGTAACCAGTTTTGGGCTGTAAAATTGGTGTACTGCACTGAACTTCAGCATCTGCAGATGTTCTTGTTTTTATGCCTTTAGGATGATTTTTATTTGCTTTAAATTTTCAATGTGCTTTAATTTGCATTCAATAATGCAGAAAATCTGTTTCTGCCCATCAGTTCTAGAGTGAGTTAATAGCTGACCCATCAGTGCCTCGTTAAATACTACAAACTGTTCAATTGGTCATAGTTTTGCTTGAGCCTTCAAGTAGCTGTTCACTGTTAAATAGTCATTGGTGAAGGGATTTATGGAAGGTCATGAACTATCAGGTTTCTGGCTCTTCAAAACTTTAAACTTGTAATATATGTCACCTTATTTTTTTTCCTAAGAGCTTCCATACTATATTTGCGAGTCTTAAAAATGGCTATACCACTCAGAATTGGGTTAAAATTAACACAAAGTTACAAATCAACAGATGGATGGTCTCATTCATTATTAGAACACAAGAAGTGGTCACATGAGTAGGACCTTCAAGAATGCTACACCATTCATTAAGATCAAGATCCAAATGCACCACGTAAGATACGAGCTGCTGACCTCCATTAAGATGAATGGGAAACTCAGAGCACAGAAAGTTCTACCTAAAAATAAATAAATAAATGGTTAGAAATTGAATCTTCCCAAAAAAAGTGACTAATCAGCTTTTGAATTAAAGCTGCAAAATGTTTAACTTGTATTCAATTAACTGGGTTATGCTTGCATTAGAATATTAGAGAAAGGAGCAGAAGAACACCTTCTGACCCATTGTGACTGCTCTGCCATTCAATAAGATCATGGCTGATCTGGCTGTAAACTCAGCTTCACTTGAGAACCTACTACCCTTAATTCCCCCATTATTCAAACAAGTAAATCGATAACAGAACTTTGTGACAAAATCAATAATGGTTGTAGATTTCAAAAGTATGAGTCTCATTTACTTTTCCACTGCCAGTTGGTGGGTCATTTTTTTTTAGGCCAAAAAACAAGAACATGATAATGGATTAGATTGTGTTCTTGAATAAATTGCCCAAATGTTCATTGATCGAGTATTCATTCTTTCTAAATTTAAAATAAAATCCAGATTACATAAAGGCCATGCATCGCTAATGTACTTTCAAGACTTTTTTTAAGGGTAAAGTTGTGTCTTAGTATTTGGTACAGAGGCCAGCATCTAATTTGATAATTTCATTCACTATTTCAATAACTTGCTTTGTCTGATTTGCCAAACCTTTCTCAGATTGGTATTATTTTCAGTGTTGCAGTCAGATAAATTATTAAAAGAAAGATATGTGAGCTACTGAAGGGCCAAAAAGTTTGTGTAAAAAGTGTTTTATTTAGTTCAGGCATTTTAATTAAAAGTTTGAGCTGTTTGGATTCCACATATTTAAAGGAACTTTAATTTCTTCAGCTTCCATAATCAACAAAATGTATGCTATTCAGAACTGATATAAAAGTTTCCATTTATGTGAAAGCTATTGTAATTTTTGATTCCACATTTTACATTTGTATTCTGTTTTTACCTTTACAAAGTTTGCCAAGAAACCAGTCAGTAATTTGAGAAAAGGCAGATGAGCAACTGTAAATTTAAAGAAGGATGTTGAAAGTGCAATACCAGGGTGGTTTGTTGTAACTAAAGAATTCCAAAATGGTGATCTGAAAATGTTCTTTCAGATTATCCCAAAGTGTCGTTGGATTTCCCTGCAGAAAGCAATTTTGAGATTCAAGCTAAATCCAATTTGTTGGCTTGGAATGAAAATTTGACACATCCAGACCAGGAACAATACAAATTGACCAAGACTCTGCTCTTTTTAAAACAACATATTTATTAATAATTACTCCTAATATAACATCTTACTTAAATCTACCCCAACTATGCATGAACATATGCAAGTGCGTGTGTGGAAAACCATTGCAGCTTGGGCACATTTCTGTAAAGTCATTCCTAAAGTTCAGTCTTAGAAATCCTGTGTTGAAACTCAGACTTTTAAACAGATGCTCAGAAGTAATTGCAATTGAGACACTGAGTGATCAGACTGCCAAAAACTCACAAATCCTTGTCAAGTTATTTTTAGAGAAATGTCTTTTTAAAACAATGATTGTCACAACTCCCCTTCCCCTTGCACAGGGGGAACAAAATGTGCGATTTCTATGATGTTTCCAAAACCCAGGCATGGGGCAGTCAAAATGACCGTTACAACGGTCACGATCCAATGCAGGACTACTCCTGCTTCCTTTTCCAAGATATGGGTCAATCAAAATGACTGTTACAATGGTCACGGTGGGTCAATAATTCCCCTGACAAGGGAATTAGCAGAAATCTAATTGAACTGCAGAATCACACAGTAATTCCACCTGTGTTTATTAGATGACCAAATGGTCAATAATCAAACATATTTCTTTCCCTGTCCCAACCACATGACGCCCTGTAAGTGTCCCTTCTGTTTTCCGAGATAAATGACCATTGTTGTTTTCTTCCAAAGAATCAACTTTTGTTTATAGTCAATACTTAATGGTCCCACTCAGTCTGTGAATGTTTGCAGCCTGAACCAACACCCCTCTCCCCCCGCCCCCCCCCAGTGAAATAGGAGGTTATAATAAATGTAACAATGGGTACTACAGTTAAAGTGAAGATGTGGTGCTTTAAAAAAAGATAAGGAGTTAGTTCTATGACAGGATTGTTATTTTCATGAAACAAAGGGAAAAAAAGATGAAGGGTCAATATTAGCACCCAACACTTTTAACCTCTGAACTCCTATAATAGCAGGCTCAAATCTAAAATGGCCATTGGTGTATTATCTTGAGACATTTTAAATGCAAATAACTTTCTGGACATTAACCATTTGAAACAAAAACTTGGTTTAATCATTTGTAAAATCATCTGTGATCTCTGTTCATGTTGAAGCCTCTCAAAATATTAGGATTTTCATGAAATTTATCACTACGAATCAATATATAAATAACAAAAAAAGCACACAGTGAAAAATTCTGAGGCCCTTTTCCTTCTCCACAGGACTTAGAAACATAGAATACTACAGCTCAGAAACTGGTCCCTTCGGACCTTCTAATCCGTGACAAACCAATTTTTTTGTCTAGTCGCACTTACCTGCACCCACTTCATACCTCTCCACTGCTGTAGATGTTCTTGATGGTTGGGAGGATTTTGCCTGTGATGTCCTGGGGTGTGCCCACAACCTTTTGGAGGGCTTTACGCTCAGGTATCGGTGACCCCATTACTCGACAGTGATGTAGCCAGTCAGCACACTTTCTGCTATGCATCTGTAGAAATTTGCAAGGATTGATTAAGAAAAACTGATTGTAGTTCAATAGTTCTCAACCTTTTTCTTTCCACTCACAAAACACTTAATGTATTTCCTATGCCATGGGTGCTCTGTGATTAGTAAGGGATTGCTTAAGGTGGTATGTGAGTGAAAAGAAAAAGGTTGAAAATCACTGTTTTAATCGTACCTAATTGACTTGCTACGTGCACGGTTTCATAACTCCAATTGAAATGGGCCAATGACAATTTTTCTCAAGCAAAATTTCAGTAACAATTGGGTCTAGAGCAGAGGTTCTCAACCTTCCCTTCCACCTCACATACTACCTTAAGTAATCCCTTACTAATCACAGAGCACATGGCATAGGGATTACTTGGTGTATGGTGATACATCCAGTACAGTGGCCGCACTCCTACTAGCCTACTGCAGGGGGCAACCACTGTACCTGCAGGTAGGCAACCTAGGAGGCTGGGCTCAACTGTCAGTCACCAGCCCTTATAAAGGCTTGAGCTGGCTCCTTCAGGACCAGTAAGACACATGGAGCCAGTAAAGATACTAAAACTGGTGTGTACAAGTTTAAGCTAATTAGCACCTGTTGTACAGTCTGTGGACTTTGCGTCAGAATTATTCACACAGCAGCTCTCTCAAAGTAGTATGTGAGTGGAAAGATAAAGGTTGAGAACCACTGCTGTAGTTGATGCCAAAAATAGAAATATGCTCATGGTTTTATGAAATGAGACTTGTAGAAATAATGGAAGGTAACAGAAAGAAACAGTTTGTCTGACCAATTTTCAGTGGCGCAAAATAAAATGACAGACTGCAAAACCTTCATGGAGCATAACACTAGTTGGGGAACACATTATTTCCTTTGCTATATGTGGTAAAACACTGTATTGCAAGTATGACCTCACTGGACTGTGCAGGCTGGCCTGCCTTCTGTCCCTGTAGCTCCTCCCCGTAAGATCCCTAATAAAGGCTGAGAGCCCTAGTCTCCTCCCTCCACACCTGCGTTGGACGTGAGCCAGCCGCATGTAGTGGCATGCCGAGATTTTCTGATTAATAAAGCCTTTGAGTCTTGCTTCATATCTGTGGGTGGTCATTGATCGTCCTACACTAAACATGAGCTTTAACTGAAAAATGTTATTTTTAAATGACAAAAAAAATACACCTTGCCAAATCTAGCATGAATGGCTATGATTTTCGAATCCAAGAATAATGTTACTTTGGATTCTTGCCAAATGCACACAGGTGAATTTTATCCACCTAATTAATTAAAGATAATTGAATTACAGGCAAATCAGTAGATCCATGTGGCAGCTGGATGATATCTTGCCATGGATTAATTCTCCTATTCAATTGGCCTTCATTTTCTATCTCAGATTATTGGAAATAATATATTATTACATTGTTGCTAATGCAGTCACATTTGATTGTAATTATCCAGAAATTGGACCAGTAAGGCAGTCTGCTGCCAAGTAGATGGGACTTAATTTAAACATGTCACATCCTGATGACATCATTAGAAGGTCTGGCAAATATGTGACTACTTAAATTTTATTGCCAGAAGTTGCATAAAACCAGAGTTCTGGCCACAGGGTGTGAGTAAGTTGAAATTTAAAAAATCTTTAATAATTCACTTGGGATGGGAAGGGCCCTTGACTATGAACCTAAACTTATGGAGCTTTGCAAATATCACCAACTTTCCAATCTTCCTGCCTCCTAATTCCTTAGTGGAGAATATTTTCTTTTCTTAATGGAGCATCATTGTGGTGCACTGTTAGCCAGAATCAGACACACACAATGATAAAGACAGTCCAACAGACGTTAATCCACAAAGACTTCCACAGAGCCAGACTGGCTGTGGCTGCAGCAACTCTGAGTGAGGTCTCTGGAGGCCTGTGAAGGCTTGTATCCCAGAGGGTGATTGATACCTGACTGGGTGTGGCTTGATCCATTCAAGCCGACTGATTGACGTGTGTGTGTGTGTGTGTGTGTGTGTGTGTGTGTGTGTGTGTGTGTGTGTGTGTGTGTGTGTGTGTGTGTGTGTGTGTGTGTGTGTGTGTGTGTGTGTGTGTGTGTGTGTGTGTGTGTGTGTGTGTGTGTGTTTAAAATCTTTTTATCTCCAGACTCTGAAATAATTTTTACTGTAGCATGTAAAGAGGTGCCTTGCCATTTTATCCACTCATTCCTGGGCTGTTATATTGTCTGTTATGCAGGTACCAATGGACACGGTAATATTTTCTTCCTTTGGAATGTGAATTTATGTTGCAATGTAACTGCATTTAATTTCAGTTTACTATTAAAGCATTTGTTTGTAAAATGAATAGTGAACATCACCATTTGCTTAAGTAATAGTTTGCTATCTTTGCATTTAAAATATACATCTATTTAGGAGTGCTAACCTGATGCAGTTTTATTTGTACCAAAAAATGATATCAATGATAAAATTTCTAATTATTATTTAGTTCTTCATCAGTGAGTAGCCTGAGTTTGCAGTGTTGAAAATGACTTGAACATGGCAGCGAAAGGCAACCATGTTAAACTATTAAAACGTTAAACAGAATTCTTTAATATGTTCACTTTTTTTCATGTCTGGGGGGGAAAAATTCACTGCATATTTTCTTTGAATAAGCAACAATAGAATCAATGGAATCAGTCATTGCTTTTAATTTGATTTGAGTATAAGGCATGTTCTGTGCACATTGGATTTTTTTATTCATTAAAGATTATAGAAACTATTTTTAAACTTGATGTAGCTTGTACTTGAAGGCTTTTTACCTAAATTTCACTGGTTTAAAAATAAGTAATGATTCTATCTCTGGGATTTCTGCTACAGACTAGTGCCTCCAAGACGTTGGACTAATATCTTCAGGTCATTTGTGTTTGTACTTGCAGGGATGACTGTCCAAACTTCATCTATATTATGTAAGGCTGTTACATCGGAGTAACGGTAAATAAAACAGAAATGTTAGAAGTTCTACACCTTGAATTTTTTTAAATGAAGGATGCAGCGTTCTTGCCCTGTTGCCCAGATTTATCTGATAGCATAATGTACAATAGCTTTGTCAAAATGTTTGATTTTAATACCAACTGTGTATGGCTCACTCAGACGAAATGCAAGCTTCATAAAACATGCACCCCATTACAATAAATTGTCTGTCTTTATCTCAGAAATCAATTTCCGTGATTTGTAAACCATATGTTATTTTGCATCAGTCTGTTTAATCCTGACTAAAGGGATATCAAATCAAATGCTGTGAACACTGCAATAAATGAATGTCAGAACTGTCTAAGTAGATTGATAGTAGCATGCAGTGCTTGGTAATATGCAAAGAATTATAGCCCAAGAAGATCTTGTATTTATTTCCCATTGAGTATGCTGAGCGACTTGATCTAGGAGCTGTCCAATTGTAAGAGGGAGTTGTGCTAAGATGAACCAAGGCTCTATCTGTCCATGCAGGAAGTAAATGATCTTGTGCATTTACTTTGAAGAGAAGTAGGCTTGTCATGGCCAACATTTACCTCTGACCACAATGCAAAAGGAGAATCCATCGGCATTCCTTTTTATGGAAGCTTATTACATGTAAACTTAATTCCTGCATTCTGTGAAGGCAACAGTGACTGCTTCTTCAAGCCACACATTGGGACACTTTTAAGTATCTGGATTGGTTCAATTTAAATAAGCCTCATTGTTTGACCTATACCTTCTATTGTAGCTATTGGTTTCAATGAGATTTGATAAGTTTGATTTTATGATTCTGATTTGCTATTGATATTTATTTTCTAATATGAAATAAAAAGACCCTTGAGTAAGTTGCTGGAAGTTAGTACAAGAATCTTTGTCAGAATGTTCAAATTGTCAGCCTTCGCATAGGAGTGCAAGGGGAAAATACCAAATTGCTTCCATATTTGGATTACAAGATTATTTCCCTAATTAAATTAGAATCTGAATTTAATACCTAAAAGAAAGCTTCAGGACACGCTTGAAGAAAATTACCATAATGTCCTTTTCTCCTATAGTTCTGTCTTCATCAAATAATTGTGCTATAAAAATGTGACTTCATTCTTCCGTATGCAACTATCCTTCTACAGGTACGTGCCAGAGATTCAGTGGTCTGTACTTACAGTTGATTAATGGGTATGACAGATTTGCTTGCAGTTATATAATGAAGATTTCCAGTTATATTAAATAAAGTTTAGTACTGTTTCTAAAGGGCAGTTGAACCTCAAGATTAACCTTAATGCCTTTTGTAGTTGCCAATTTAAAAGATTGACTTCCTGCTTGCAATAGTAAATATTTTACTACTTGCACAAATTTCTAGCCTAATTTTGATGAGGATGTTAGTGGTGTAAATTCCCAACTATTATTAAACAGATCAACGCATGTCTAAACTTAGGATTTTTTTTGGTGTGGCATACTCCATTAAAACAGATTTATGAATTTGTAACTAATGTCAATAAAAAAAAAATCAGATGATACAATATTGACCTCTCCAATGAAAGTGGAAACATAAAATCAAAGCAATCTGGTTTCCTTCATGATTATTAATAATAGGTTTCATGTCTAAAACTTTAGTACATTATGATTAATTGCTCTAATTTAAGAAGAAATGTCTAGAATAAGAATCGTGTCCTTGAAGTTAAAAGAGTACATCATGATATCAGTGTATGTATTTACAGTGACGAAGGCAAAAAAGCATTTTCCTCTGAAGATGTATTGGATCATTTTCCTTCATAACAACCAATGGACATGTTTCACTTGATCCCTAAAATGTGAAGTTTGGACATTGGCCTCAGTGGAACAGCCATGACCTTGTCCATGTTCTCTACATAAACAGAAATCTCTGTGTGAAACCCAAATCACAACATTTAAGAGAGAGATTAAAAAAAATATCATGTTAATATTTAATTGGTTACCATTTCTTCACCATTGAGCTTGGACAGAGTCTGCAACCACCTTCAAGAGTAAAGTTAAAAGTTAAAATTAAAAAAAAAAGTATTACTCTTGATCACATGAAATCAACAAATGCCTTTTTAAAATGAGACAAAAGACGTAGCAAAACCGATTACACTTTTAAAAATTGAAATTAATGCAAGAATTGTATAAATGAATTCACTCATTTGTTGTCTTTCATTGTTGTATCAGCTATCTTTGAAGCTGATAATTTAAAGGTGTGAGGAGAAGATTAATTACAGCCAGAATTTGTGTTCAATCAAGGCAATCTCATAGCTTGCAGTGAGTTATGATTTATATTTTTTGAGCGCAACTTAATGGTTGGCTCACAAGTTGAAAACAGGCATGTCAGTAATTATCTGCCCCTAGAGTGGAGATATTTATCATTTTGCTATTACTGTTATATTTGGATTGAGCAACTTTTATTGAAAAACAAGTCCAGAAATCAAATTCACATTATTGGAAGATTCTTTTTGCCCTCTTCACCAGTTTACATGGTTTATTCATAAACATGGTTTATGAATTATTAAACCAAAGTGATTTGTCATGTTGTACTATTGTATTTGTCTGTGATATTCAGGGGAAATTCCCAGTGAAACATAAATATTTTTGTCTTCTGTTTCTTTCCCTCTAACCTGCTGGTTGTGTCTTTTGTCTAACTTGCATTCTGGAATACTGAGAGGTCAGATAATATGGAAGTATTAAAATGCAACTCCTTGAATGTGTGTGCAATTTATGCAGGCATTCATAAAGCTTGTCTTCAGTTATATATGCAACCAATGGTATCCTTCAGTAAAATAACATCAAGCAAAGACAAAGCTAATCGTATGGCCATGCGGGTTGGCAGGTCCGGTTCAAATTGGCGGAAGATTCTTGGATTTTTATCAAATTTGAACCATTACCTCCTGAATGAGATTTTCTCGATCAGAAAATTCCAAACATTTTTTATCCTGCGACAAATTGCATATAAATAAAATGTAATAGTTTGTAATATTCAGTACACAATCGTGCTGGAGAGACTCTGCAGGTTCTGCAGCATTCCATAGAGAGCAAAAGGCAAAATTCTGTTTGTGTCTGAGCCCTTCATCAGGAGTGCTAAAAATCAGGCAAAAGTCTCTTTTTAATATATGAAAGGTAATAGGTGGATACAGGTGGAAGGGGAAAGAAGAAGCCAAGATAAGGATAGGGCAGAGGGCTAAGAGAGATGGCTCTTTAATTGCTCTCCTATCAGAGCTATCTTTCTTGGCCCTCTTCTGCCTATCCCATCTCTTCTTAGCTCTTTCTTCTTCACCCTCTCACCTGCATCCACCCATGAACTGTAGTGATTTCCAAAGGGAGCATTTGCACTTTGTAAACTGTTGTCCAATTTCTAATGGGAATCAGCCTCTGACTTTTAAATCATCTGGGTTTTGATCTTGTAATTCTAAGTTGTGCGGCATGTTGTTCAAGCGATTAATCTGACTGTCACAGCACCTATAGCTTGAAATTGGCTGCTTCATTTAGAAAGTGAGGGATCAGAAATTACTGTAGTTCATTGGATATGTAAAACTTGCAAATAAATTAAGGGCTAAGATACGGCATTTGCATTTAGTTTGGGCATCTTTTAAATGCACATGCATTTTAATCCAGACTATCTTGATAGTAAGTGAAGGTGTGTTGCCATTAAGCAGTCATCATGCTGAAAGCTGCTGGGGCATGTCTAATAAGAGAACAGCAAATCACTTTTAAATCCATCTTGAGCTGTAAAATCAAAGGGAGGCTTTATCTTCAGGTGCTCTTTGAAAGAAAATCAATTAATGCAGGAAAATTTGTGTCAAAATATTGATGTACTTCCAAGGGATAAAAACCACATCTTTCAATAGACAATCTACTAAAAGATTGAGAAGTTGGGCCAGAACATGGAGAACATGTAGGATAAACTGAACAGTGAGAGAGGTTGCATACTACCTTTGATGTCTGAAGAAGCTGCTTCTCACTTCGGTTGTCCTCAAGTCATTACAGATCTTTGGACTGCTGGTGTTTTTTGCTGATGGGGGAGGGGCAGTTATAGATTGATAGAGGCATCTCATTTTGAACTTGGAAAGTTGTTCCCCCTCCCCTCTCCACACCCACTCCCCACCCCAAATGTGTCAATCATAAGAACAGCTGGACAAAGAAGCCATTCATTTGTTCTAATTTCATGCCCCTATTCAGACATGTTGCTGCAGTGGAAGTGTTCAGTGTGTGTTGTTATGCGTGTAAACAAGAACCTCCTTTCCCAGCATGCAATGCATGGATTTGGGCGGAACCCGGAAATGGTAAATGATGGGTAGCAGGCATTGTGGCTGGAAGTCGATTGAAGCAGTTCAAGGAAAATAAGCTGGTTAAGTGTTAAACCCATGTAAAATCTTTCTTCTTGAAAGAACTAGCCTAATATGGTGTCAGAAGTGTCTGAGTGAGTCAGAGAAGGTGATAGTTCATACACCTGTATAAGCTGAGTCCTCCCACACCATTGCAATTTACCAGCAATCTAGCTGATAATTGGAAACACTTTAAATGGCGATTCAACATTTATTTAGAAGCTGGTGGAAGGGAGAGACTGATGGAAAGTGTCTGTTTCTGCACGTGATGGGTGAAGCTGCCTGGGACATCTATCACAGTTTTCAAATTGATAAGACAGCTTTCACCTTTGACATTCTGATGACATTTTTTAGGAGTATTTTGTTCCAAGTACAATGTCACATTTGAGAGATTCAAGTTTTTCTCCTGTGACCAGAAGCAAGGTATGAGCTTTGACCAATACTTAGCCGAGCTTTATGTTCAGAGCAACTCCTATGAATTTGGAGATTTGAAAAAAAATTCATTCATTAAAGACCGATTAGTTTGCAGAATCCTAGATTGGAGAAAAGACTGTGAAAAAGATTTGACTTTGTTAAAGGTTATGAATGTGTAGGGCAGTAGTGACAACTCGAGCATAATCTAAGGAGCTACACAGGATACAGACAACAGTGCATATGATGAAACAGATGAGCAAAGCACCTAGAGTTTCCCAAAGCAAAGAGGTAAACTCAAAACAGCAAATTAAGCAGGTGCTGAGGTAGATGTGTCCTGCCAATGGAAGGTCCTGCAATAATTGTGGGAAGAAGAATCATTTTGCAAAGTGCTGCAAAGCCGGGGAGGCATATGCAGTGGATGAAGAAATGGAGGAATTCTTTAAGGATTCACTGCACGCTGCTGGCTAAATGAAAGGGATCGTTCCAGTGACTGTGAATGAGACAGTAGTTCCATTTAAGTTCAACACTGGAGCCCAGGTGAATCTGTTATCTCTGGACAACTACAAGGCCCTCACCATTCAGAGCAAGATTTACCCTGTGAAATTAAAAATAACAGGCTACACCACAAAGAACTTTCCAGTAAAAGGGTTTTTTTATGGTGACCTTCAAATACAAAGGGTGGCATCTAAAGTCACAGCTAGTGATTGTAGAGAGTATGGCCAATATTTGGTCTGAGTTCCTGTGAAGAGCTCAACCTGGTGGAAAGAGTTTTAATAGCAGCTTCACAGAGCAAAGCTGAGCACACCACACTCATGGAAGAGTACAAAGATGTCTTTGAATGGCTTGTATGTTTACCTGGTCTACACAAGATCCATGTAGATGGGACAGTGGTTCCTGTTCATCCATGCAGGAAAGTTCCATTTCCATTTACAGACAAGCAAGAACTAGCACGCATGGAACAGATGAAAGCCATCCAGAAAATTGAAGAGCCTACAGATTGGGTAAGCTCACTGGTCATCATGCAAAAGAAAAATGGAGCATTGCATAAATGGCTGGACTCAAGAGATCTAAATAAAGCCATCAAGAGAGAACATTTTAAATTGCCAACATGGGAGGAAATCCTGTCCCAGTTTGCAGGTGCCAAGTGGTATAGCAACCTCGACACATCATTGGGGTTTAGCAGATGAAGCTCGATGAGGCAAGTTTGAGTCTATGCATTTTCAATACTCCACAAGGAAGATACTGCTATCTTCAGCTACCAAATGGGATCTTGTCTGCACCAGTTGTCTACCATAAAACCATCCATGTGATCTTTGAAATTATACCTGGAGTTGAGACCATGATGGATGACATCATTGTATGGGAGTCCATCAAGGATGAACATGATGCATGACTAAGGCAAGTACTTTACATAACCCAGAATGTCAATTTGAAATTAAATAAAGAGATATGTGAGTTTGGGGTAAAGACACTGACCTTCATAGGAGATGTCCTATCTGAACAGGAAGTGAAGCCTGATCCAAGAAAGACATCAGCCATTGAGAATTTTGCGATGCCTCAAAACAAAAAGGAGGTGAGATGTTTCTTGGGGATGGTGACTTACCTGCTGAGAATGTCTTCTGGATATCCGGTCTAGCTTTTGATTTTTTTTTTTCTTTAGACACCATAGTTGTTACATAGATCTTCCAGTTAAGTTTCTGCTTGGTGTTGGACCTCATTAAAAACAGTGCTGTTGAATCTCAAAATAGTTAATCTCTCTCTCTCTCTCTCGTTGTCATTGACAAGCACGTGTGTTGCATGAAATGTCCCTTGTATCTTAATAATTCAACTCAAAATATAGTCGTTTTGCTGTTTTGTTCAGGACTGAATGGAATTAAAAATAATTCTGTTATCACATTTCCCCACTTCTAACCTGCTTGAATTTGTTGAAGGAGCTGGAGAGGCCCAGGATAGTGAAAAACTTAACACAAGTTTTAACCACTCTATTGAAAGGAATAAAATAATCCACAATGGAAATAAAACACAAAAGAATGGTAAATAATTTTTTTAGAGAATCTTATGGAGTCTTGAAGATAGCGAATTATTAATATCCTTTGAAAAAGCAATGATTTTCTTTTTCATTGTGGCCTTGGCCAGGGGAGGGTTATTTTTCATAAAGATATTATAATTAACAATTTACTTGACAGTGAGAAATGTGTTTCTATTAAATCATATTTATCTATTCATTTTTATGTTACAGGTTAGTCAATAACATATAGATTGGATATTATCGGTTGCAATTATAGCACTGGGTTGAAACTCACAGTGAGACCAAATATTAGTCAATGTCAGATGATATTGCAACTGGCACAATAAAAAGAAATGTGACAATTGCTTCCAAATACTTGAAGTAGGGAAAAAAAACATTAGCACATGCATATTTTACCTTCATTATCTGTGCTGGCAATTATGAGAACATTTTTTCTCTGAGATGAAAGGCATTAAATAAAATGTATTGTTATAATTCATTATATATTTATCAGAAAAATACAATATCGCAAATGTTTGGCCTGGAAGTCAGCCTGAAGAAAACTGAGGTCCTCCATCAGCCAGCTCCCCACCATGACTACCAGCCCCCCCACATCTCCATCGGGCACACAAAACTCAAAACGGTCAACCAGTTTACCTATCTCGGCTGCACCATTTCATCAGATGCAAGGATCGACAATGAGATAGACAACAGACTCGCCAAGGCAAATAGCGCCTTTGGAAGACTACACAAAAGAGTCTGGAAAAACAACCAACTGAAAAACCTCACAAAGATAAGCGTATACAGAGCCGTTGTCATACCCACACTCCTGTTCGGCTCCGAATCATGGGTCCTCTACCGGCAACACCTACGGCTCCTAGAACGCTTCCACCAGCGTTGTCTCCGCTCCATCCTCAACATCCATTGGAGCGCTTACACCCCTAACGTCGAAGTACTCGAGATGGCAGAGGTCGACAGCATCGAGTCCACGCTGCTGAAGATCCAGCTGAGCTGGATGGGTCACGTCTCCAGAATGGAGGACCATCGCCTTCCCAAGATCGTGTTATATGGCGAGCTCTCCACTGGCCACCGTGACAGAGGTGCACCAAAGAAAAGGTACAAGGACTGCCTAAAGAAATCTCTTGGTGCCTGCCACATTGACCACCGCCAGTGGGCTGATAACGCCTCAAACCGTGCATCTTGGCGCCTCACAGTTTGGCGGGCAGCAACCTCCTTTGAAGAAGACCGCAGAGCCCACCTCACTGACAAAAGGCAAAGGAGGAAAAACCCAACACCCAACCCCAACCAACCAATTTTCCCCTGCAATCGTGTCTGCCTGTCCCGCATCGGACTTGTCAGCCACAAACGAGCCTGCAGCTGACGTGGACTTTTTACCCCCTCCATAAATCTTCGTCCGCGAAGCCAAGCCAAAGAAAAAAAAAAGACATTTTAACAGTAAGGCATCCATTTGAGATGTAGGTCAAAAAAAGATAGTTAAATTGAACATTACAATGTTACAATAGTGTAGGGAGGAATTTATGTGAATGTACACATTACAGTTGGTATATGCATAGAATTAATTTAATAAACTGCTGGGGAAAATTGCATAAGATTGTAATTTGATTATGTTGGCAGTTTGTGCTTTATCCCTTCAGGAACCAGATGGAAGAAAAGAAAGCTTGATATTTGTCGAGAACAATTATGATTAATGTAAATATTAAATTAGAGTTGACTGTTCATGATCAGTTGTGTATAAACTTGGTGTTACACACTTATTTCCACTCGTGTATTTCCTTAAGTATTTCCCTATGCCATAGCTGCTCTGTGATTAGTAAGGGATTACTTAAGGTGGTATATGGGTGGAAAGAAAAAGTTTGAAAACCACTGTTTTAATTGTACCTAATTGACTTGTTATGTGCACTGTTTCATAACTCCAAAGGAAATGGGCCAATGACAGTTTTTCTCAAGCAAAATATTTCCATTACAATTGGGTCGAGAGCAGTGGTTCTCAACCTTCCCTTCCCACCCACATACCACCTTAAGCAATCCCTTACTGATCACAGAGCATTGATGGCATAGGGAATACTTAAAGTGGTATGTGAGTGGAAAGAAAAAAAAGGTGAAAACTATTGAGTTAAACCATTTAAATTATTCTCCATTTAATGTAACTTGTATGACCTGGAACAAAAATAATTTTTGGGATTGAAACGGAAGCCCACTCAGATGGCTCTTTAATGGCTTTGCAATCCAAGAATTGATTAGATGAATTAAACCATTATCTGAGCAACTGAAACAGCAGTAAGGGGTTGGAATTTACTTGGAAGTAGTTCTGCTCCGTGACTAGAATTTTGCACTGTTTACACTTGTAAACTGGGTTTCCTCGGTAAATGTGGTGATTGTGTTTGAGAAAACACAAGTGATTTCACACCAGTTTAATTCTGTGAGGCTTTATATATTTTATGCAAATATTCATTCACATGTAAATATTTTGTGTTAACTCTGTATTGAGTCAACTCCATGCTGACTTGTCACACTTAAAATATGAAAATTTTCAAGATCATTTGTGGGATGATTTTGCACTCAATGTGATCATGACCAAGGAGTTGATTGTGGACTTCAGGAGAAAATGAACCAGTCCTCATCAAGGGGTGAGCAGTGGGGAGGATTAAGGACCTCAAATTCCTGGGTGTCAACATCTCTGAGGATCTGTCCTGGGGCCTCCATCTCAATACAATCATGAAGAATGCTCACTAGTGGCTATACTTCGTGCAGAGCCTGAGGAAATTTGGGACATCACCAAAGTCTCTTGGAAACTTATACAGGTGTACAATGCAGTGCATTCTGATTGATTGCATCACTGGTATGGAAGTGCCAATGCACAGGACAAAAAAACTCCAGAGAGTTGTTAACTTGGCCTGCGACATCAAGAGCATCAGCCTTTATTCTATCAAGGACATCTACAAAAGGCGGTGTCTTTAAGAAAGCAACCTCTATCTTCAGAGACCCCCATCACCTAGCCCATGCCTTCTTTACACTTCTACCATCAGAAAGGAGGCACAGGAACCTGAAGATGATCTCCCAGTAGCACCAGGACAGCTTCTTCCCATCTGCATTAGATTTCTGAATAGTCATTGAACCTCACTTTTGCCTTTTATTTGGACTATTTATTTATTTTAAAATGTAATTTACAGCAACATTTGCATGGTAATACTTCTGCAAAACAACAAATTGTGCGACTTGTTCATACCAATAAATTATAATTGGTCCACATTAATATTTCACAAGATAAAGGAACAAAGTGGGCCATTTGGCCCATTGACTCTTCTCTGCAAATCCACCCTGAGCTAAACTGTTCTCCCTTCTAGTTCCAATTTCCTGCCTTTTTCCCATACCCATTGATACCTTGACTAATTAGATACCTCCCCATCTCTCCAGAGATCCAGTACCTTCCTGACTTTCCAAATCCCCTTTCATGTTAAAATCCCCCATAATTATTTTGATATTTTCCTTCTGACATACTTTTAATATTTCCAGCTGTAGCTCCTAGTCCACTTCCCGGCTGCTGTTGTTGGGGGGCGGGGTGGGGGGGGGTCCTTGATACAACTGTCAATATGGTCCTTTTATCCTTGTCATTTCTTAACTCAACCCATATGGATTCTACCCCATCTGACCCTCTGTCCCTTCTTTCTAGTAATTTAATCTCATTGCCACACCACCCCTCTACCTACCTGCCTATCTTTTCTGTACACTGTGTACCCTTGGACATTCAGCTCCCAATCACATTCTTGTGAATGGAGAAGCCATCAGTTACCCATACCCAGGGGAAATAAGCAGCTGTGATTTGAAGCTTTGAGTTTCAGTTGGAATAGAGCAGATAATATGGCCTCTAACTTGATGTCCTGATGCAGCTGGTTTGGGTAAAGCTGCTAATAAATGAACGCTTCAAGTTATTTGCATTACACTGCACTTGGTAATGATTAATTCACCCATAACCTATGAATAACCCAAACTAAAATAATAATTTTATTTTAGAGTCAAAGCACTGTTCTGAAGGGTTCAACAGCCCTGTCCTAATGCCAGTGGCTGTGCACAGGTGCTAAAAGGCCTGATCGAGGAGCTGAAGGTGTTATTAAACTAAAATCCTGCATCCATGGGGATGGGCCCAAGATTGCAACATCTGTGTTAGAGCAGCCACAGAGGTTTCAGGCTCCAGGGAGCAGTGGACCAGCACAGGGGACTAGAAATAGGATGACCCCCCCCCCCCCGCCCCCCCCTTCACCCACCTCTGCAATGAGTAGGAGAATCAGACAAGATGACCCTACAGGACAGTGAACACAGCGACAGACCGGTGGCTGAAGGACTCAAGCAGGCTGCTGGGGACTGGCACGTGGGAACCAGGTATTGGAACCAGGATTAGAGAGGGTGCTAAAAGCAAGAAGGACTTGTAATGGATAAATATTGGGAGGAATTTGGTAAGATATTAGTGGGTTACATACATACACATATTTTAAAACAGATCTTATTTGAAAGACTGAAGAATTCATATTCAGGAACATTGCAAAAACTATGGAGAATACGATGCACATTTCACAAGTAGGTGTTAATTGAAATGATGTCATGAAGTGAATAGACGATTGTTTGGAGGAGACAAACTGGCTGTTTAAAAGTACCTAGAGTGTGCTCACAGAAGGGTCACTCCTGGGTTTTGCTTAACTAAGACAACAGATGGAAGCAGAAGGATAACTCGTGTTGTTTGCTGAAGAAGATGGGGGTTTTTGCAAGTGAGAGAGTCACATGGGCTTTCTGGTAGTTGGCAGTTGGAGAGGGAGAGAGAGAAAGAAAGGGAGAGGAAACAAAGCTCAGCTACTTTGTGTGACACTGAAAGCAGCTGAACAGTGCAAGCCAGGAAGTTTGTTGAAACAGAAAGCTCCAGAGCAGTGGATGGCTGGAAGTGCTATCTGTCTGATGTTTCTCTTGGAATAAGTGGAACAGAAAGGAACTCTGTGTTAGCCTGAAAGAAAGAGGTTATCATCTGGAGAACCCTGATTGGGCAAGTTTCATCAGCGAGACATTGAGGTGACTAATGGTGGTACCTCAGTTGTGGAAATCCTGGAACAACAAATCTCTCTCTGCAAACACTACAAGAACCTTCCTGAGTGGAAAACATTTACCTTTCGAGTACCAAAGCCTGGTGAACTTTATACATGTTAAATTTTGTGCATAATATAAGAATTGCCTGCAACCAGAGAACTTGGAAGAAGAAGTGAGATTGAACTGTGAACCAAAGAACTTTTCTTAAATTTACACACACATCATACACATGCACTTAGAATTAGAAGGGGGTTAATTTGGGTTAGTTAAGTATAGAGATAAGTTAAAGTTTGATTCTGTTTTCATGTTTAAAGATAATTAAAAATAACTTTTGTTTAAGTAACTACTTGTCTTGGCGAGTGTCTATTGCTGCTGGGTTTTGGGGTCCTTTGGGCTTGTAACAGACTCCTAAAGGTCTTTGGGCACTTGAGGTTTTGTGATCATGTCAGAAGTTCGGATCTGGTGTTTGAGTTGCTGATGGATCGAACAGGAGTCTGTGTGGTTGCAGAGGCTGTAGTAGTGCTGGAGCAAACCAGTGGACACAGTGACTCTGATGGGACTCTCTTCTCTTGAACTTGTTACGCTGCAGGCCAACAGCAATAGAAATTCACCAATACAGAGTTCTTTTTAAAACAACATATTAATAACTACCATCAATAATAACAACTTAACTCCAATTATGCATGAGTGTGTGTGTGTGTTACCACAAATCATTACAGCTTAGGCACAATTCTGGAAAATCGATTCAAAGTTCAGTCTTGGAAATCTTATGTTGGAACTCAGACTTTTAAATTGATGTACAGAAGTAATCATGAAGGAAGTGATATCATGTGATCGGACAGTCAAATCTCTCAAATTCTTGTCGAGTTGCTTCCAGAGAACCATACGAATGATTGCCACACTCCCCTCTTCCTTGCATAGGGGAAATGAAATGTGTGACTTCCACGATGCTTCCAAAACCCAGGCACAGGTCAGCTGAAATAACCATCAGAATGGTCACAACCTAAATGTAGGAATCGTACTGCTTCCTTTACCCAGACATGGGTCATTCAAAATGACCCTTACGATGGTCATGATGAGTTAATACTTCTCCTTACAAGGAGAACCAGCAAAACTGTCTATCTCGTGCAAAGTCCTCCACTTTTCTGTTTTCAGATGGCTAACTGATCAATAGTAAATTCTTTTAAGTGTCACAAACACATAACTTCCAATTACATGTCTCACTCACCTCTCTCTTTGTGTCCCCATCTGTTTTTCTTGTATTAACACCATTGTTCTTCTCCTAATTGATCATCTTTGAGTAATGTTCCTACTTGACCATGCCTTCTGTCTGACCACAAGCTGTAAAAGGTTTTGCTGATAAAAGTTTGCACCTGTTTTAGCCCTCAAAATGTGGTTAATAAATGAAATGTGAGCTTGTAATATGCTGTAAGGGGAACCAGATGACACTTACGGCAACACTTTGTCCTCCTTGCAGCAGGCAGAAGGCAATTTCACTTCATATTAATATTCGTGGGCAGCACTGTTTGCGTAGTAGTTAGTACAATGCTATTGCAGCACCAGTGACTGGCATTCACTTAGGCCTGTAAGGAGTTTGTACATTTGTACATTCTCCTTTTGTCTGTGTAGGTTTCCTCTGGGTGCACCAGCTTCCTTCCACCCCTCAAAGTTTACAGGAGTTGTGGGCCGGAAAGTCTTATTACCGTGTTGTATGTCTAAATTACATGTTCTGTACTAATTGTACATGACAATAAAGGAATCTTGAGGAGAATTCACTTGAAAGAAAATTAATGGAAGTTCTCAAGATGCTTTCATATAATGACATTTTGTCAAACTCAGCTTGGATTTTGGTGAGGGCATGTCTGTCACTTCCACTTGCTGCTTCTCTTAACTGATCATGCAGTGGCAAACTTGTAAATGGAGACTGTCTTGTGAGACACATGGTGTAACATGTTGCTGTTTGCAAAGATGTAATACAGACCTAGAACTGCCTGCAGGACATTTGTTATTGAAGGCAATAAACTCTAAAGTAATGGCAGTTCTTCCCTCACCCGTATTCAAGGCCCCAAAAGGTCCTTCCAAGTGAAGCAACACTTCACAGGAGAATCCACAAGGCTCACCTACTGCATTCAGTGCTCCTGTTGTGACCTCCTTGACATTGGAGATACTGGATGCATTGTGGGAAACTGTTTTGTTGAGCACTTACATTTTGTCTGTGGAAATTGAGAGAATTTCCCAGTGGCCATCCATTCAATTCCATGGCCCATTCCCATATCTGTCCATAGTCTCATGCACTGCCCAATTGAGACCACCCACAAATTGGAGGAACATCATCTCTTATTCTGTCTGGGCACCTTCGAAACAGAGGGCATTAACATCAACTTCTCCAGATTCGGACAGCTGCCTCCTCCCCAGTCTCTTTTGCCTGATTTCCCCATCCCTAAGTGTCCTTTGCTCTAGCTCTTCTCTCCTTATCTCTCTCTTTCTTTCCCCATTTGTCTGGCACCTTTCTTCCAGTTCTGATACCCACTTCTCCATTCTCTTTTCTCTCTTTCCCTCCTATCCATATCCACCTATAGCTTCATGGCTCTTGGCCTCCCCGTCCCTTCTTCTCTCCTTACTCTAAATTCAGGTGCCTGCTTGATTTTTTTTTTGCACATTCCTTAATGAAAAGCTTAGGCCTTTATGGTTATACATCTTTGCCTCCTTTGCTACAGGATCTGCTGAGTTTCTCCAGCACTTTTGTGTGTTTATTGTATAATTTGGTACATTTATGCAAGCTACATTTCATCTCTTTTAAAAACTATAAAAACACCAACAAATTTGGAATATAAATTATTCATTCATTTTACTATCTACATCAATCTCATGTGTACTCCATCAGCTATAAATTCAGTTGATGACTTTCCATCTGTTTACTGAACATTTCACTGCAAATTGCACTTGATAATTCTTAAATAAAAATACATCAGATTGGTAACATTCAGTCCGAAACCACAAGATATTGGGATTGCAGCTCAGGTCATCACACAAACCAATCTCCCCTCTATCAACACTTGGTGCTGACTTGGAAATGCACTATCAAATTAAATGCACCACTAAATCAAAAGACAGATTCTTTCTTGCTGTTATCAGACTCCTAACTGACCTCTCAATAGTAAAAGATAATCTCTTGATCTTACAAACTCCACTTCATCATTGACCTTAAAATGTGTAAATTTGCCCAGACTCTATGATTAAACTGAACTTTTATTTCAGTACCTTTACCTTTGCCCTACCCGTGGTACAAAGCTATATCAAACTGCCTGGATAGCACATAAAACAAAATTCATCATGGTAATCTCAGTACAAATAACAATGAATAATTCAACAATTTGCTACCACTTCCATCTTGCATCTTGACCCCATCTGTAGACAAATAAGCCTTTCGTCTTTCCCAGTGGCTTTTTTGAATGCATAAAGTCATCTCTTCTACTTTTCCCATTCCGAATCATCGACAAGGTTTTCAATCTGAGTTGCTCCAATGTGAATATGCTGTATTGGCCTGACATTCTGTGTCACTCTTCCAATGATCTTTGAACTGTTTGTTCAGTGCAACAAAGTCCTCTCAGAGCGTCTAACTCAATTGATTCAGACTTTTCAGTGATTATGCTAACTTTATCCTGAAGATGTTAGGTTCTTCCCCAAAACCTGTGCACTTCAATGATCTCTGTTCACATCATCTTTGCCAGTCTATTATTATCATCTCACTGCGGCACCTTGGAGTGAGCATTTTTTTGCATCTCACAGGCACAGTCACACCCCCTGCTTTACTTTTAGCTGTGAAAAGTGAAACGATCAAATTAGACCATTGAGAAAGTATTGTTATTTTACTAAAGGTAAAATCACTTGGGCACTCCCAAAAAGAGAAACCCATTGTAATAAATGCAACAATTTTAAAAGTATAATTTATTTCTCCGCAGGATTAGTGATCAGATTTTAGAGCTTAAATGATGGAGAATCTCAGCAGGTTTATATTGGCTGGAATCTTTCAGGAAATTGTAGCATATGAATACACTAATCTTAAACTTCTCTGACACCGACATTGGCCCACACTGACCAATTTAGTCTCATTTGCCACAGGCACAACCTCACCTTTTCTTCTTATTGCAGTAATGTATTTATTTTAACAATATAATTAACAGAAACATTTGTACCTGTAATGCAGCCACAAAACAACAAATTTCGTGACACATTATCATGACAATAAATTTTAATTCTGCCTGTGTTCAGTCCATATTCTCCAAAAATGTTTTTATCAAGTTACCTGCCTAAACATCTTTTGAATGTCATAAAAGTTATTGCTCCCACAATGATCTCAGGCAGTTTGTTCTATGTGCATAAGGTACCCCTCATATCCCTTTTAATTTTTTTCCCCTCTTATCTATGCCCCCTTAATTTTCAATTTCCCCCCCCCCCCCCATACTCTGGGGAAGCAGTGCAATGGAAAGGGCGCTGACTGGCTGCATCATGGCCTGGAATGGGACACCAATGTCTCTGAGCGGAAAGCCTAACTGAAGGTTGTGGATGCAGCCCAGTGTATCACAGGCAAAACTCTCCTCATCATAGAGAAAATTTACATAGAACATTGTTGTTGGAGACCAGCAGCAATCATCAAGGATCCACATCACCCAGGAAATGCTCTGTTCTCAATGCTGTCATTATGAGAAAGGTATAGGTGCCATAAGAATCATTATGCTTCCAGGTTTAGGAATAGTTGTTACCTTTCCACCATTAACTATAGACTCAGTTAGTGACTCATTTAGGACTTACTTTACACATTATTTATTACTGAATATTTAGTTTTTCCTGTACTGTAGTCAGTTAGTTTGTATACATATCACTAGTACAAACTGTACTCAAGAAATAGATAAGAAATTCTGCCTGGTCCACAGAAAAAAATGAATCTCAGAGTTATGTGATGCCATGTATGTCATCTGGCAGATTTTACCTTTGAACTTTTGAAAACGACTGTGACATTTTTCCCTTATCAATGATTCCCATGATTTTGTTAACCTCTATAAAGCTTCCCTTTATAAATTCAATGCTAGTTCCAGTATCATGGATCATTTCTGCATCCTTTCTAATCTTTTCCCTATTTCTGTCATCACCAGCTCTATTCTACTCAATTTTTCTTCTGTACTTTTCATTTCACTAAATTCTAATGTCAACCATTCTTTTAATGCTTTCATTTGTTTTTGAAATTTTAAAAAATCTATATACTGTCTATCTATTTTACCTTCTATTCCTCTGTGCAGAGCTTGGTCTTCTTCTTCTTCTTCTTCTGTGTCTGCACCTGTTTTTGTGTCTTCTACTTCTCTTCCTTGTATCTGTGTCTTCTGATTTTCTTGTTAAGCTGCTTGCCTCAGTTTGTTGGGTTTTTTTTGCATAGCTTCTTGTTGTTGGTCCCCTTCTTCTGGGCTAGTTATCTGTTGGGCTTCCTGTTGCTATTTTTCTTTCCTATCATTCCCTTTCCTGTCGCTTTCCTCTTCTTCCAGCTGAGAGCTCTGCTGTCGGGCATCTCTCAGCTGGTCGTTGTGCTGCGTAAGTTCACTCCACAGCTGGGCCCCCCTCCCGTCGGTGTTTTCCTTTTCCTTGTGCACGTTGCGCATTTCTGTTTGGCTCAGAGAGCCATTTTTGCAGTCCCACGGTCAGGAGGTCGCGACTCTGCGGGATTGCCACTAACCTCGGGGAGCGGGGTCCTCTTTCCACAGCGGCTCCCTGCCTCTTCATGCAGGTTAGGCCTTCTCCTTTCTCTTCTGGTGCCTTCTTTTTTTCCCCGTTTTTGCTTTTTTCTTCTTGGGTGACATTTTCTTTCTTTTCTCCACACCTTTATCTTTTATTTGTTGTGTTTTGTGCTTCTTAAACTTTGTGTTTTCTTCACTTTATTTATTCTTTTCTGGAGAGGACTGGTATTCTCCTACCGGCCACTACTCCATCATGTGACTCCTAATTTCTACATCCTTTCCAGAGTAACATAATTCCTGTACTTGAGTGTCCAAAACAGCACACGAATCTCCAAGGATGTTCTCACCAATACCTTGTACAGTTGTAACATGATGTCCTTGCTCCTTGTATTCAGTGCTCTGACTGATGAATACCAGCATGCCAAACTTTACCTCTGTCACCCTGTCTACCTGCATTTTCATGGGACTATATGTGCATATACCCTCAAACCTCTTCTATGCTTTCATCACAGAACTGCTTACACTTCCCAACAATTTTCCAGTCATCTTAATGTGATTAAAATTGAATTCTGGGACATCTTCAGTGTGGTGAAATGATTCTGCAAAATTTTGGAATAATTTTGTAATCCTTACTGGAAACTTATGGTTAATTTTGCAAATCAAAAATTAGTGGCTAAAACTATTTTGAACTTATAAACATTTGGATATTTAGTTTGAGTTTACAATATGATCACTGCATAATTTGCATATTGCCATTTCTTTTCCTTTTTGCTGCTATATTCATCTGTAAAATAATATTCAATTTGCAACACTACATTGCAAATTGTTATTTAATCAGAACTATTACTGGTTTTTATTTAATCAGTCATTATCAGTGAAGATTGAATAACGCTGATTACTTTTTCTCTATCTGACAGAGCTGAATGACTGCACACTAAGGTCAAATTTGATAAGCTGTACACAAAAATTGTAATCATGTAGTTGGTTGTCAAATGGAAATTACATAAAAGTGTGATAAGTTGTGAACCAAAGGAGCCTTGCTTTTAATTGGCCACGTTCTTAATGCTATAGACTTAAAACTAAAAGCAAGAACATCCAATTTCAGATTACAAGATTAAATGATCCGTGATCAAATTGATTTTGGGATTATTGATTAAAACATTGAGAGAGATATTGCTGTGAGAGACCGAGTTTAGCTAGAGCTGTGCAGATATGCCATGCCAGTGAATTAGCTCTGCAGTATGTGAAAAAACTGCACTGGGTGGGTCACGTCTCCAGAATGGAGGACCATCGCCTTCCCAAGATCGTGTTCTATGGCGAGCTCTCCACTGGCCACCAAAGAAGAGGTACAAGGACTGCTTAAAGAAATCTCTTGGTGCCTCCCACATTGACCATCGTCAGTGGGCTGATATTGCTTCCAACTGTGCATCACAGTTCGGCGGGCAGCAACCTCCTTTGAAGAAGACAGCAGAGCCCACCTCACTGACAAAAGACAAAGGAGGGAAAAACCCAACACCCAACCCCAACCCACCAATTTTCCGTACCTGCCTGTCCCGCATCGGACTTGTCAGTCACCAACAAGCCTGCAGCAGACGTGGACATACCCCTCCATAAATCTTTGTCCACGAAGCCAAGAAAAGAAGAAAGAAATGTGAAAAAATTTGTGTGTACAATTATACCGACACTTTCACTGTCTTTTGCACTCTCACTAGTGTCTGGACAAACACACAAACACATAAAATATGAGATATAGGAAACAGCAAAATGATGGCAGACGTTCATTTGTAAATGACTTGGAACTCAGCATGCACCAAAACAATGCCCAGCCTATGGAAAAGTCAGTAGCAAGTGCAAAGGGCAGAATTACTATGCAAAGCATTGTTTTTCCAAAGGGAAACTAAGCAGAAGTGAAACTTTACACACTCTACAAGAAATTGCCCTCAGTGATGCACTTTTCATTGGCATGGTAGTGCAGAAAGATAATAAACCAACAGACACTGAACAGCCAAGTGTGAATGGAGTTGAGCAGGGTAATTGGACTGTGTCATTGTATATAAATGGAACAAATATTCCTTTGAAGCTGGACATGGGCAAAGGTCAATTTGGTTTGTGGGCGTGACATTAGAGCACTAAAGATAAAGCCATGCATCCATGCAAATCCTGTACAGCTTAAGGCCTACAATGAACAGAACATCGACACAAAGGCACATTTAAACTCAAAGAACACCTCCTCAGGTTCATAGTAGTCCCAGATAAACATGAATCGCTGCTGGATGACAAAGCATGTGAAAACATAAACCTAGTCAAGAGGGAGTATCACATTAACAGTGACCATGTATAGAACAGCATAGAGGAAATACTGGATCAATTTCCAGACGTCTACAAGGGGTTTGGTGTTCTGCCATTCATCTATATGATACGGTTAAAGGAGTAGGGAAGTGTGGCACAGCCAGTAGTGTTAGCCCCAAGGTGTGTTCCAGTGCTACTTAAAGAAAAGCTCAAGCAGGAACTTGACCGAATGATGGCACTAGGAGACATAGCAATAATCAAGAAAAATCTCAGTGAGATGTGTTAATCTCCATGTGAATCTGATCACTGAATCTCTTCCCGTATCTGACATGAAATCCAAGCAGATCACAGCTGAAACAGAAAAGGACACAATTCTACAGAAGGTCATCAAGAATCTGAATGAAGGTTGGTCTAGAGGTGAATGTCAGGCATACTACATTATCAGAGCTGAGCTAAGTGTTGTCAGTGGTATTGTTCTACACTGACAGAACAGCATTGTCATTCCTCAATCACTGCAACAAGAGATGCTGAAAAGGGTGCATGAGGGAGGGGTACATTTAAATGGAAAAATGCAGGAGGAGGGCCATAACTGCTGTTTATTGGCCAGGGATAAATGCCAATGTGGACAGGATGGTTTCAAGCTGAGAGACCAGTTTGAAACATCACACAAAGCAGGACAAGGAACCCATCATCATGGCTGACATACCAGCAGAACCATTCAGAAAGTTGGGACTGATCTGTTCCACATGGATGGAAAGAATTACTTGCTGGTTATTGATTATCAAATTATCCAGTGATTGAGCTGCTTCCTAATATGTCTGCTGCTTGTGTAATCAAATATATGAAATCAATCTTTGCAAGACATGGAATTCCTCAAATAGTCTACAGTGACAATGGACCATGCTATAGCTGTAGAGAATCCCAGAACTTTACGGAAGAGAATGATTTCTGACTTGTGGCTTCAGGTCCTCTGCATCCACAGTTAAACAGCACAGCAGAGAAAGGAGTTCACATGTTTAAATAGTTGTTCAAGAAAGCACTAAACAATGGCTCATATCCGTATCTCACTCTATTAAGTTACAGAGCTTCACCACTTGAACATGTCATGTCACCCACTGAGCCACACTTCCCTACTCTGCAGATCCAAATGACAACAGAGATGTTGAATGGCAACAAAACAGTCTGAAAGGGAGAAAAAAAGCAAACTATGACAAGACAGGAAGAAGGTTAGGGCTACTGGCTCAACATGTCACAGTGAGACTCAGAGATTCCAACACTTGAGACAAAAAGGGTGACTGTTCTGGAGGATGTAAATCAACGATCCTCATTGTCAGGACAGAGGAGGGTAAAACACTGAGGAGGAATCAAAAGAGCCTGCTGAAAATGCGAGATACTGCAGGAACAGATAAATTCAGCCTGCACAGCAACAGAGGAAACACCACCAATGTTGGAGCAGCAGAGTTGACACAAGCACCTGTGTAAGAACATCCACATGAGCTGACAGACTGAATCTCTAAAAGAAAAAGTACTACACCCTTAAAAGTTTGTGATGCTGATGTTTGCATTTGTGTTAAAAGAATATTCTATTAGTGTGTCATTTTAGATTAAACATCTCAAGGAAAGGGGATGTAATGTTAGTGCTACCACCTGGAAGAGTCAGAGATGAGTTTGTAGCATTTTGGGTAGATTCAAGACATCTTCTCTGAGTGAATTTTGCTTTAGTTAATAAATATAGATGTTTAAAAAGAACCCAGGTTTCTTTATTATAATAAAATAAATATCAGAATCAGCACAGGTTTTCAGTACTCAGTTGAGTAGATACAGGGAATGAATTTTTTTTTGGGTGGGTGATGGGGTACCAGTGCTGCAGCCTGCTTTGTCCTCAATGGCTTTGAGCATCTTGGGTGATGTTAGAGTTGCATACATCCAGGTAACTGCAGAGTAATTCATTATGGTCCTGACTTGCACCTTTTAGATTGTCAAAAATCATGGAGTTGGTTGTGATAAGTTGAGTCATGTTGCAGGTGACCCAACTATTGATCTGCTCTTGCACCCACAGTAATTATATCGCTCATGTAGTGAGTTTTTGTTTAATGATGTCCTTCCAGGAAGTTGATTGTGGGGACTTGGCAATGATTGTGTTGTTGAATGTTGAATAGTCAAAGATGAATGCTATTTGCCATTTATCAGGCCACACCTGAATGTCATTGAGAGACTGGTACATTCAGGCATGCATTGGTCTATTCACTGACAAGTTTTGAATGGAATTGTACATCATGGAATCATCAGGAAATGTTTCCATCCCTGGATCTATCAGCTAAAGATCATCCAGCTTAAGAGAAACCACTGTAGTGATGTTTTGGGACTAAAATAATAGATAACCAATGACCATAACCACCTTCCTTTATGCTAGCATTTGATTTCAACCTTTTGGCTGTTTTCCCCTTGATGTATATTGACTTATTTTTCACTAGGCTATTTGATGCCTCTCTCAATCGGCACAGCATCATGGGCTGAAGGCCTTTAATGCGCTGCCATTTTCTGTGTTCAGAATTTATTGTCCTGAACATGTGTCATGAAGTTTGTTGTCATTGTGCATTGCAAGGGCAAAAATTGCTATAAATTACATTTCCGTAAATGTTTAAAAAAAAAGATGAGTTCAAGGTCATATGCATTAAATGGTAGGTTATTGAGATGTGCAGAGCAACAAAGGGATTTAGGAGTGATGGTAAATAGTACCCTCAAGGCTGATACTCAGGTAGATGGTGTGGTGAAGAAGGCATTTGGAATGTTGGCCTTCATAAATCGGAGTATTGAATTCAAGAGTAGGGAGGTTATGATGAAATTGTACAAGGCATTGGTGAGGCCATATTTGGAGTACTGTGTACAATTTTGGTCACCAAATTATAGGAAAGATATAAACAAAATAGAGAGAGCACAGAGAAGGTTCACGAGAATGTTGACAGGATTTCAAGGTTTGAGTTACATGGAAAGGTTGTGCAGACTAGGGCTTTTTTCTCTGGAGCGTAGAAGATTGACGGGGGACTTGATAGAGGTGTTTAAGATTTTAAAAGGGGCAGACAGAGTAAATGTGGATAGGCTTTTTCAATCAAGAATGGGGGAGATTCAAACTAGAGGGCATGGTTTAAGATTGAAGGGGGAAAATTATAAGGGGAACGTGAGGGGAAATTTCTTTACGCAAAGGGTGGTAGGGTTGTGGAATGAGCTTCCGGCAGACGTGGTTGAGGCGGGATCATTGGTTACATTTAAGGAAAGACTGGATCATTACATGGAGAGGAGAGGACTGGAGGGGTATGGACCGGGTGCTGGTCAGTGAGACTAGGAGGTTGGGGATTTGTTACGGCATGGACTAGTAGGGCCGAACTGGCCTGTTCTGTGCTGTAAGTGGTTATATGGTTAAGAGAAGATTTTTTTAAAAGTGAGGCAATGTCTGTGGTTCATTGTTCATTCAGAAATCTGATGGCAGAGGGGAAGAAGCTGTTTTTGTGCCATTGGGCATTCAATATCAGGCTCCAGCACCTCCTTCCTGATGGCAATATTGAGAAGAGGGCATGACCTGAGTGGTGAGGATCCTTGATAATAGAAGCTGCTTTCTTGAGACATCACCTCTTGTTGATTGTCTTCAATGGAGTGAAGACTGATGCCCATGATGGTGCTGGCCGAGTTCACACCCCTGCAGCCTTTTGCTGTCCCGTGCATTAGCACCTCCAAACCAGATAGTAATGCAACAAGTCAGAATGCTCCCTTTGGTACACCTGTCAAAATTTGCAAGAATCTTTGGTGACATATCAAATACTTTTAAACTCCTCTAATTAAATATAGATGTCTGTGAGCCTTCTTCATGATTGCATTGACATGAAGGCTCTGATAGATCATCAGAGATGTTGACATCCAGGAAATTGGAGTTCTTTACCCTTTCCTCTGCTGACCATTTTGAGGACTGGTTTGTGTTCAAGATTCACCCAGGATTAAATATAATTCACAAAATCTTTGGATTCACTTTCAAATGCTCATCCACTCTACCAAAACAGCTGTGTGCCACTTCACCTAGTTGGTTTTGACTATAAATTACACATTTATGCTAATCTTACAATTTTAATGAGTGATTCTCATCAGCTTTCCTCCAGATTCTACCACTCAGCCACTCATTTTACAGTGGTCAGTTACATTACCAACCCTGTATGCCTTTGGATGTGGGAGGAAACCGCAGAACTTGAGGGAAATCCACGCATTCACAGATAAAAATGTACCAACTCCACAAAGTCACGATTAAACCTGGGTGTCCGACCATAGCAGCACAACAGTGGATTGCCTCAAAAATAGTGACAGGTTGCTCAAGCTTTGGCTATTTGGAATGTTCACGTGCTCCACCAATTAGACATTAATATTAGGGGATGATGCAATATGTTGGAAGAAGTAGCAGCTGAAGAGTGTCAGGTATAGACACTTCTACCATTCTTTTGCTGTGCCCACCACACTTGCTGCTCTTAGACCAAAATGATGCATCCTTTTTATTTTTGCTCAGTGCCATAACAGAGTTACTTCTTGGTTTGCTGGTAAGCAATTTACTACATTTATCTAGATAACACTCATGTTGCCATTCTAACTCTGCATGGCCATGATCATTGCCTCTAGGATCTTTTCAGTCAACTATCATTTCAATTGGATTTTTCCATTCTCTCTGCTGTGGTGGGGAGTACACCAGTACCTCACTAACTTGCTAATGAACCTCTAGCATTCTAATTTTCTGTGATTGTGTCTGGAGTTCAGCACTTGTGACCAGCAGATGAAAGTCTAGAAAGGATTGAATTCTTGACATGAACTTTCCCCTGCCATCAATTTTTGCTCGTACTCAATTGTTGCCATTAAGAAATAATCAAATCTCCTATAATAATACTTGCTCATGAAATCTACTTTATAAAATATATATTTTGTGTATCTTTATCTTAACCTGAAATGTATCCTTCATAATTTGATAGATTATTTAAATGCTGTTTAAATTGGTTAAATTGAATGTCCATCTGCCTTGGGAAAAGGTATAAAATGAATTGTATTGTGTAGCTGTTGCTCTGTTTTCCTTCTGCTGCAGAGCAATGAATCTTGTTCTCTTCCAAATTATGGCAAACATTAAGATGATTTAAATATATTTTAAATTAATTGTGGGTAATTATCTTTATTTAAATGTAGCTCTACAAACCCATCTGTAGACAGATGTAATTGTACACAGTTAAATCATTGTCTTAAAACAGATGTTTATACCTGATTGTGAGCAGACCTGGGAGCCCCGTTGAGCTGAATACTGCAATTCAATAATTTGATAAAGGGCTTCTCTCCCTGACAGAGCACAGTTTGACAAGTGAAATGATGAGAGCAGGTATTGTAGCTAATGAAGGAATTGCCTACTGATGGTCATGGATGCAATGTTACACTCAATTAGAAAGTATTTGTATGTAGTAATGCCTAATGGTGGCATCCAGCAAATATAGAAATGGCTTCAAATTATTCTGTTGCTAATTGGTGTATTAGTTAAATACTTTAATATATCCACAGTATAGATACTTCAAAAGTGAACCTTGTAGCAAAAGTAGATAATCTTGCCTGGCAGTGTTTCCTATACATCAAATAGGATGCAGTCTCTGTAGCCCTGTTGATAGATTCTGGAGAAGCAATGAACCGATCATTGCACCAGCTGGTTTTGACTAGAAGCTATTTCAGCATAGCTGAAATTAAATGAACACTTAACACTAACGCTTCTCCCTAATAACCCTGTCTTGAGAGATGGGTTTGAACATTCTGCTTCTGACAGACATAGGAAGAGGTAGCCCAAAAATGTCCTCACAAACTCAGACAAAATTGAAAAAAAGTATAGAGGATTATTGTGTCCTTAGCAACTGCCAGAAATTTTAACTCCTCTGTTTCCGATAGTTTTTTTTGTTAGCACTAAATTGTTGTCCCTAATGTTAAGCATCCACAAAACTATAAAATCCACATTTAATCTCCAGCATAATTCAGTCCCATTGGCCTGAAAAATACCATTCTACCAATCCTATTTCCTTGAAACTATGCCATCCCACTATTATCCTTGCTTACATCTGTGATCCCCTGCAATCTTGAGGAAGGCTCACTTATGCACATTAACTGTTTGTGGAAGTTAAAGTTCATTGTTTCCCTCATCTTCCTTGCCACAGGTTCACTGTAGGTTACTGATCTCTGCCACAACAGTGCATTTTGCAGCTCAGAGTTGGTCATCCCCACTCTAAACACAAGGATATAGGATTTTATCCATATAGGCCCACAGGAGTGAGCAGAGTGAACATAAGCATTTCCCTGGCTGTAGTTCTGGATGGTTTTCTTGGTTTCCAAGCTCAAACACAATGCTTTCTGTTCATTGCTAGCCTTTCCAGATGGGAGTACTCTTCAATCTCTTCCATCATGCAGATCCATTACGTTAGGAGCTTCAATCACCAGGAACTGGAAACGTGCAATTGAATTATGTTCATGTTCACACAAAGGGTTGGCTTCTAAGGTTTCGAGGCTGAGTGCAAACAATAGGGAGATCTTGCAATTGATCAATAAAATGATGTGGGCTGAAACTGTCAATGCAGTGTTTTTAATGGAAACCCAACAATGCTGTTCTGGGAACTTTGCATTTGAAAACTGCAATATTTATAGGGGCTTTTTAAATCAAAACAGCACAGTACTGACCCTTTGGCCGATGATGTTGTGCAGTCCTCTATAAAACTATTCCACAGCAATCTAATCCTTCACTACCTCACATCTACTACCCTCCATATTTTGTACATCCATGTTGCTATCTCGGATTTAAAAAAATGTCCTGCTTAAACCAGTCGCTTCCGCCACCACACTGTGGCAATGTATTACAGGCATTCATTACTCTTTTTTTAAAAAAAAATACAATTGCATCTGACATATCTCCATATAAACTAGTTTAACACCATTAAAATATAATAAAGCAATTTTATTACCATTAAATCAATGTAGCCATTGAGTCATGGAGAAATATGTTTGGGGGAAAAAGGCCCTCTGACCTTCCAACATCAGGAATGTATTAGGGCCCTCTGATTCTTTCTGGAACAAAGACCCAATCAGTCCCCCTCCAATCTGATTTGCGGACCATGTCCTTCCCCTCAGCAACTTCTCTTTTGATACCTCCCATTTTTTTGCAGATCCAAGTGGTAGTCATGGGGACTTGCCTGGGCCTTAGCTATGTATATTCTTTCATTGGCTAATTGGAATAGTCCTTGTCACAAGCCTATTTCTGCACCCCCTACTAACTCTCTTTCTGATTCATTAATGGTAGCCTCAATGTTGCTTCCTGCATGCATGCTGAGCTCCTCATTTTCATTATCTATACCTTTAGGTTCCACCCTGCCCTCAAATTCACCAGGACTATCTCTAATACTTCCCTTTCTTTTCTGGATTTTTCTTTCTCCATCTCAGGAGACAGACTTGTCACTAATGTCTACTATAAACCAACTAACTCCCACAGCCACATCGAATGTATATCCTCTTATCCTGTCTCATGGAAGGGTACAATTCCATTTTCTCAATCTCTGTCTCTGCCAAACCTGTTTCCAAGATGAGGTCGTCTTTTTGGATTCTGAAATGTTCTCCTCCAGGAAACTTGGCTTCCCCTTTGCTATAATTGATGGAGAATATCTCCCCTGACAGAACATTAAAGTTCTCTTGGTCCTTGCCTTTCATCCCACCAGCCTCTGCATTCAACATCTGCCATTTCTCCTGCTCCCACATGATCCCTGCACCAGTCAAATCTTCTCCTCTCTACCCCTTACTACAGGGACCACAGTCCTTGTGATTCCCTGTTCTGCACAAACCTTCCAACTTACTCCACCCCTCAGTTTTCTGGCACTTTTACTGCAACTACAGAAGGTATGACACATGTGCCCTGCCATCTATTCCCTCACCACCATTCATGGACTTAAACAGCCCTACCAACCAGATGTTCACACATACCTCTTTCAATCTAGTTGCCATGTGGCCACCTTTACATTGGAGAAACCAAGTGTAGGCAAGGCGAACATTTTGTGGAGCACTTAACAACGACCATCTCAAGCTTCTGATTGCATGACATTTTTACTCATCTTCCTACTCCAACACTAATCTGTCTGTCTTTGGCCTTCTCCATTGCTATGGAGAGACCAAACACAAATTGGAAGAATGATGCCTTGCTTACAATCCGATGGTACGAACATTGAATTTTCCAATTTCAATTGACCCACAACCCGGTGTTCTCCTTCCATCCACAAACCTGTCTGTTTATCTAGTTTTCTTCTTCTGTTCAGCTTTCTCCCCTATCCCAATCCCACACCTGATTCCATCATATTGCCTCCCTATCTGGTTCTGCCAGCATGGGTGGCCTATATAATGTAATTCCATTATCATGGTCATCCCTTGCTCATTCCTCAGTTCCATCCACATAGACTCAGTAAACAAGTCCTCCTGCCTCTCTGTCAATGCCTTGCAAGCCCTTGTCCTGCTATACATGGGCAACCTTTTCTCTTCCCTCTTGGTTTTGATGCAGAAACCTGTTCAGAAATGTCAATTTTCTTGTCTTCACAGATACAGCTTGATCCACTGATTTGCTTCCAGCATTCTATTTTACATTCCAGTTATATTCCACTTTTATAGTCACCCCCTCTCCTCCTTTCTGCAGTGAATTTTATTAATCATAGCATTCAATTCTTGTGCAGGGTAAATGAACTCGCTGTATTTCATGCTGTCTTGCGAGTGGAATGTTATTAACTGTAATGTGAAGAGGGTGATGTCAAAGATCGTCAAGCTACCTGAATAGAGAAACCTTGATAATGTCACTGGTTAATAATGTCATCCTGGAGAGGGTATACGCTTGTGCACTTTTTAAATAATCAACAACCTCTTAGAAGGGCTGGATTTATTTCAGATACTTGCAACTCTTGAAGACTTGATCATGAGTCCAAATTTGTTAAATCAAGAAATTTAAAAAGTTTAAGACTGACTGGAATTGTTTCTATGTTATACTATCATTAGTTAATATGTAGATGTTTTGTGGATTCTCCTGGATAAATATGCCAAGTTATTAATGCTGTTCCATGTCGAAAACATTGCATATCATCAACTGAGATGCATTTAATAATTAAAAAATGAACTTCACTACGTATAGTTTGCATCCCTGGTAATGTCCATTTCTTCTAAATTGGTTTGTCGATCTGTTGCCAAACAGCTCCAGCAGCTTGGATTCATTCCTTTGGTGCTACATTTGTAGATTTGCATGCTCTCCCTGTGACTGAATGGACTTCCTCTGTAAAATACCCCTCATGTGTCATTGAATGCTACAATGCCAAATGAGTTATAGAAATGTGGGTAGAATAAAGTATGATTTAAATTGTACTTTGATAGTGGGCACAGTGAAGTTGTTGCATGCCTCTGACTACAATGTCACTGGCTGTTAATTATCAGATTATTTTGTTATAAAAGTGTTTTCATGCCTTTCTTATACCCCACAAGTACCTTGTTTGCTCCTTGTTGCTTATATATGCTATCGCCTCCTTTTCCTTAACCAGGGCCTCAACATCACTCAAAAAAAATCAAAGTTCCCTATACCTGCTAGTCTTGCTTTTAATTCTGACAGGAACATTCAAATTCTGTACTCTCAAAATTTCACCTTTGAAGTCCTCCCACTTACAAAGCACACTTTTGCCAGAAAATACTTACATGATCCTTTTCTGATTCCATACAAAATGGACGTTCTCCAATTTAAAATCTCAACCCGAGGACAAGACCTACCCCTTTCCAGAATTATCTTGAAACTAATGGCATTATGATCACCAGATTCAAAGTGTTCCCTTGCATCCACTTCTGTCATCTACTCTGTCTCATTCCAATAGGAGATCTGGTAATGCATTCTCCCACAATGGGATCTCTATATATTGATTAAGGAAGTTAATACATTTGGCAAATGTATTAATACATTAATACATTAATAAGTTAATACAACACATTTGGCAAACTCTAACCCACCCACCATTTTTACTGTCTAGGAGTCCCAGTCAATATGTGAAAAGTTAAAATCACCTACTATCATAACCTTGTGTTTCTTGCACCTGTATCTTTGTACAAAATTTCTCCTCCAGTTCCTGCTGACTATTGGGTATCCCATATACTGTAATCCCATTATTGTGGTCAATCCTTGCTCATTCCTCAGTTCCATCCATGTGTCTTCAGTAGACATGCTCTCCTGTCTGAGCACTGCCATGACTTTTCCCTGATTATGAATGCCACCCCTTATCCTTTTATCCCTCCCTCTCTAAAACAACAGTACCCCAGAATACTGAGCTGCCAGTCCTGCCCCTCCTACAACTAAGTCTCACGAATGGCCACAATGTCATAATTCCACATGTTGATCTAGTACCCCTACTAGATCTTAATTCAGTACTTTTCCGACAATACTCCTTGCATATCACATTAACATGGATTGGAATGTTCAATGCTAAGTTTAAAAAAAAATTAATAAAAATAGTGAATAACTTCCATTAAAATGTGCCACAAATGGAAGGTCTTTAAAAAATTTATTGAAGAATACATGATGCTAAGGGGTCTTGACGTGGCAAATGTAGAATGACTATTCCCTTGGGAGAATCTAAAAGTAAGCGTCATGATTAAACAATGGGGCTCATTTAAGAGCGAGATGAGATGATTTTTCTTTTTTTTTCCCTGCATGGTCATGAGTCTTTGGAACACACCTTCGCAAAGAACCAGAAGCAAAGTCTTTGAAATTATTCAATATTCTTCATAAGCAGAGAGGTGAAGGTTCAATGTAGGTAGATGGGAATGCAGAATTGAAGGTACAATCAGATCAACTATCATCTTATAAAATGGGGTGGCTCAATAGTCTATTCCTACTCCTGATTCACTTGTTTTGCATGTTCTAGGTTAAGATGGAAATTGAGTGAGGAAAGATTGAATAGAATAGGGCTCCAAGGGTTTGAAGAAGGTGAGGTGTCTTTTTTAAAAATATACAGCTGTCTTTTTGAGCTTGATAAAATACTTAGATAAGCAAAATTTTCAGTAACTGTATGTTCCAAACAAGAGATCAGCATTTCAGGCTGTTTAGAATTTGGATGAAAATTGTTTTGCCCTGACAGTTGTGAATCCTTGGAATTTAACTATCCTAAAGACTCGTGAATATTCACAAATAAGATCACTAGATTTTTGGACACCAAAGGAAATGAAGTCTGTGAAATTGTGTAGGGGTGTTATCATAATATCATGGAATGAGGTTCCAGAGGCCTCATGGGCTTCTGTATAACTTGAAATCACTGAAATTAGTTGCTGAAAAAAACTGCAGTTTACAATTTGATCTAAAGCTTATCAGTCTCACCTCGTTAGGGAATTCAGAAACAAACAATGAATATCATTGCCCTGACTCCTATAGTGTGCATGTGGGTGTATGTGTATGTATGTATACACACACAAGTATACATATTCATACATATGTGCCATCTGTAAGGAATTTGTACTTTATCTCCGTGTTTGCATGAGTTTTCTCTGGAGGCTCTAATTTCCTTACACCCTTTAAGACTACTGGGATTGTAGGTCAATTGGGTGTGATTAGGTTCAGGGACTGAAAGGGCCTGTTACCATGCTGTATGATTAAATTTAAGCATTTAAATTTTAATTTAAACTGAATCTCTAGTCGAGAGGGTCCAGTGTCAAGGAGGAGAATGGTGGCAGAAGAATGGAGCTGCAGATCTGATTGGGGCCATTTCTATAGTCGATGGCGGTGGGGGGGGGGGGGGGTGGGGGGGAGGGTAGATGAGGTTCAGTGGGTATGTCCTGCTGAGCTTCAATAACATTTCGGTAGACATTTTAAATATCTTCCTGTGCTTTGCTTGTTGGAATAATGTCATCCCATATAAGCATTGCATTGGGGTTGTAAGATAACTGATTCCAGAAAAAGAGAGAGAATATTGCTGAATAATCAGGATGGGATGTGTGATGGACATTTGCTTGATTAAATTGATATTTTAGTTTTCCTTGTATCTGGGTCTTTTGCAGTGTCTTCCTGTGGTTCTTTCCTTTCAGTTACAATACTGTAGAATTCCAAAAATCTAGATACCCAACAATCTGGACGTTAAAAAAAAACCTCTCAAACTTTTTAAATTTAGTGGGCCTTTGTGTGTGTGCTTGCATGCATGTGTAAGCACCACAGATGCGCAGTGACAACCATATACAGCATAATAATGGACTCTAAAGTAGATAAACTTTGTAGTGTGAAGAGAAAGAAGAACACATTGAAACTGAGTGGCAAATTTGAAATAAAGAAACTAGAATGTGGTTTGAGCGATGCAGTTCTGTGCTATTGGAAACATATGATATCAGAAAGTCCACAGTTTATGATATAAAAAAGACTACTGAAGTCGACAGAAACTGTTATTAAATTTGTGGAACAGAACCATAGCTTCAGTCTTCAAGATGTCGTGCATGCACACCTGGTGCAGAATAATCTTATCACAAAGAAATTACAAAGTCATAATCAAGGTAATGTCCAAAAATATTTAAAGAAAACAAAAGAATTATCAGGCAGAGCAGCTGATGTAGTAGAAGCTGCAAGCGTTCCATCCACAATCAGTGCAGTGTTATTCTTCCTTAAGTTTGAATTTTAAAAGTACTGCCTGAGAATCCATCAAATCTGAAAATCTGGACCAACCCAATCCCCAGTCAGTCCGGATTTTTGGATTCTACTGAAGTAACTTGACGGAGACCTGCCCACACCAGTAATAGACTAGTATAATTATCTTAGGATATAGATTTTATTTAAAAAATCATAACATATAAGAAAATAATAAATCAGCTTTAATACCATACTACTTCACTACACTTCACCACACTTCTTTACCTGTAGATTCTGACACCTGTTTTTCTGAGTTGTTGATAAAATTGAGTTCATTACATTTAATGCAGACCTCACCATCTTTTCACACATTCAGCTTAACACTTTTCATGGCGTTCTTTCAGAAGCATGCACACATGCAGAAAAGGAGTTATTTTGCCTGTCATTCCCAAACTGATCACATGCAGATTAAATAGGAATGATTGAATATTAATTTCAAAGCTTTGTTTGTCACAAAAT
The DNA here is from genome assembly GCF_036971445.1 of Narcine bancroftii. NCBI lineage: Eukaryota > Metazoa > Chordata > Chondrichthyes > Torpediniformes > Narcinidae > Narcine > Narcine bancroftii. The sequence goes on along the minus strand of NC_091477.1, from coordinate 21,199,851 downwards.
GTCAACACAGCGTCATGATTAAGTTATTATTTCTACTTAATTCAGTTAAATAAATTATTCTCTTCTAATGTTGATTATCTGTGGGCTCATCAGGAATTTAAAAAATCCATACATTGTGCAATATATTGTCTTGAAAATGCAGCAGGTTACCTGTCATTACTTGTGCATCAAATCTGATCTTCATTTGTTTGCCCTAAAATCACTTCCAACCAGACGATTTAACGAAGGTTATAAATCTCTAAAATCTCAACTTCTCCCATTTTATGAAAAGTCATGTGCTCTCATTGTTTAATTTCTGGATGAAAGAGTACAGGGTATTAATTGCCAGAAAATTAAGAAATTGCTTTATTCCTCTGCAACATTGAGAGTTGCCAAATTCTGGTTCTCTTATCTCTTTTTATCCTTCCAGCTCCATTTGTAAAGTTTGATTTGCTTGAGCTAAAATAGTTTTTGTCAATTTAGACATGCAGCACGGCAACAAGCCCTTTTGGCCCACGAGCCCGTGCCACTAATTACATCCAATTGACCTACAACCCCTGGTACGTTTCGAGGGGTGGGAGGAAACCGGAGCACCAGAGGAAACCCATGCAGACATGGGGAGAAAATATAAACTCCTTACAGACAGCTCAGGATTTGAACCCTGGTCCCGATCGCTGGCGCTGTTAACAGTGTGGTACTCTAACTGCTACACTAACTGTGAATTCTTGTAGTATGATGGATTCCTCATCTTCATGTGTTTATTTAAAAACTTACTGATTTGTCATTTGGTAGAACTTGAAATTCAACTCATTTTCGATCAATCCTCGGTGCATCTCTTTTTTTAGTAATTCTCTATCTTTTGACTGCTAACTGATCCTTTCCACAATTTTTCATACTTAATTCGATCTCTACATATACTGCGAGTTTATCACAGCGCATAATTTATCGAGCTATTCAGACATTAACATCTAAAGTGTGAATAACATTCTAATGGCAAAAAACACATCCAATCAAGTTTCACTTAACATAAGGAAAAGGAAGAATTCCTTTCACATTTAGTGATTCTATAGAGCTGTGGATTTTAAATGCTCTGTGTTGTCGAATCAATCTACCAGAAAGCTTGGTAAACAGTTGATTTTACACATGAAATAATCTATCAGGTTGTGTTTAAATCATTGAGCTTTTCCTGTCAGAAATTGATGATATATATATGAGGTCAGCAAAATTGTAAATTAGGATATTTTCACTAATTTGGTATGCAATTCTTTATCCAAGTGAAAATGAAAGTAATAAAGAAAGAGTGACTGTGGAGCACAATTGATTAAACTGTTGACCGTTCTTTAACCCGCAGTGAAAGTAGAGCTTCTTTCCTGCTCCTTATTCTTAAAACAATGTCTGGAAACTGCCTTTTTCACAAAATGCTGGAGAAACTCAGCAAGTCACACAGCTTTATTTATGTAGCAAAGATAAAGATACATAACCAATTTTTGAGTCTGAGCCCTTCATCGAGGTATGAGCAAAAAGCAGGCAGGTGACTAACAAGGTCACTTAAGGCTGAGTTGAAATCCAACCCAAACTTTTAAAAAAAAAACCCTTTTTTATAGGTTTTGATTTCTTCGCACTGTACTTATGAAAAGTTCTGCTCAATTGAAAATTGTTCAATTCCTGAAATTCACTTTGAACCTTCTGCTTTGCAAATCATCCTTCTGACAATGTGATTTCCACATAAGTGTCAATTGCAGCAGGTTCCAACAGTTAGCAGGGGTACTAGACCAAGAAACAGACACATTTTTTTATCCAGTAGAGGTACTAGACCAAGAAACAGACACAACATTAGGGGTACTAGACCAAGAAACAGACCCGACATTTTTTATTTTTAACATACATATTATTCTGCTGTTCCCCTCACCCTCCTCCTTCCCTCTCCCTCCCCCTTACTCCCTCCCCCCTCCCGCCTGAAAGAAACAATGTATGATTTTTCTTTTACACCTCTTCCAACTCCTTGAGCTGGTGAACAACCATTGATGTTCCTGTGGTGTGCGGGAGCTGAACTGATAGAGGAAACATGATAGACAATCTGTGGAGAACAAGTTCCCACAAAAGAAAATGACCACACACTTGTGTGTTTATTACATTGGTCATGGGAAGCACTGGCATCATCTTACATTTGAATGATCTATCATACAGAGCAAAGCAATCTTTTTGCAGAAGTGTCTGGGATGATTCTTTGAGCCTGAAGTCTAATGACATGGTACCAAGATAACAAACATCCTCATTCTACAACTGCACACCTGACTCTGGTGGTGGGTGGGTGGGTGGGTGTGTGTGGTAGGCAGAGGGAACACCCAGGGGAGGGTTCGGTGTCAGGAGCTCGGGTGTAGAACCGTCTGGAAAAATAGCCCAATTGTTATCCAAAGAGAATGAGTATTATGTGCTTGGTCCTATCTGGGCTCATGTTGTTGAAAATTATCCAGTTGTTTTCAAGGTTTCCATGAACTTAATTGAAGGATGGAGACAACAGGCTTTTCCGGACACATCAAAAGCAGATTTTCTCCTTTCCTAGGGAAAGAAGAAAATAAAACTTTGGGTGTTGGAATTTGAAATACAAACTGAAATGCTGGAAGAATCAGCCAGTCGAGCAACATCTGTGGAAACAGAAGCTAGTTGGTGTTTTGAGTCAATGATTGTCCCTCAGAACTGGGGAAACAATTGAGGGGTTACAGTTTTCATCTACCACTTTGCGAGGATGCAGGCATAGGAAATGCAGCCATTTGGAGATGAATTAAGGCAGATCAGGAGATGAGTATCAACATTGCACTTAAAGAAAAATAAATAAAATGGGGTTAGTTTCCCTGGTACTTGCCTTCCACCCAACGAACCACTGTATTAAGCTTTGCATTTTCTGCTCACTCCAACATGATCACACCACTCATATGCTCCCCTCTCCCCTTGTTTATTTCACAGGGATCATCCATTTTGTATCCTGCTTGTCTGCTCTTCAGTCCCCATTCTCCACTCCCTGCCCAAAGGCAGCTTCCCATACAAGCAAAGGAGATGAAACATCTGTTCATTCACCTCTTTCCTTGCCATCATCCAGTGCCCACCATGCCAAGTGAAGCAGCGACTACTTTGTTAAATCAGGTGTACCACATGTGGTTTTTACAATGAGGCCTTTACATTGGAGAAACCAAATGCAGATTGAGTGATCATTTTGTAATTTATTTTCTTCTCTGGAATATGATGTATGCACTTAATTTAATTTAGAGATACAGCACAGTTAAAGGCTATTACAGCCCATGAGCCTGTGCCCAATGATTCCTTTGTTAAGCTACTAAAGTTTTGATCATGGAAAGAAACTGGAGCACTTGGAGGAAGCTGGCAGTTCCATCTAGGAGGTGTCAGGAAGTTTGGAATTCCTCAATGCTGGGTTTTTTTTCTGATTGCACCCTGCCAGCAAACTCCTCATGGACTCCAGAGGCAAACGTCCCAGGACTGTGACTGTACAAGTATTTCATAAATGAACCATTGGAGACCATTCCAACAGTTCACTCCTAGCTTCACTCTAATCTCTCTCTCATCTGTTGTTTGTCCCAGAACACTTCACAGAACAATTTTTATTTTCACAAGGCTTGCAATAAAAGACTGTCAATCCTAGACCACTATAGGTTTCAAATCTAAAACTGATAGATTTTTTTTGGCATTGTGACTCCAGAAATATTAAAAGCAGGGATGTGAAATTGAACTACAGATTACCATTATCTGATTAAATGTTGGAAGCAAGTGTAGGGGCTGAAGGGCATTTTGTCCTGATTCTTTGACTGAATATGTTCCTCATTGCTAATGCAACAGACACACTGCAGAACTGTTTATGACTTACTGCAAATGGTATCATGAGGTCGGTTAGAAATATAAATATTAAAATACTTGAACTTTTGACTTCAATTCACCAAAATGAAAGGGGAAAGCTGCCATCTATAAGGGTAGCAGTAATGTACTGCAATGTCTCTGTTATGTCAGCAGAAATTAAAAATGTACATCGGAACTGAGACCATGACAACAGAGATGTCCCAATGTTAACTACTCTTAATATTATGCAAGGGTCTAGAACTATTACTACTAGGCTTGTCTAAAATAGATAATGCACCCAAACCTACTCAAGGTTGTTATTACAAAGGCATCCAGGGGTCCTACCATATAGGAACAGGTCTTTCAGTCCATGTGTCTATATCAAACATGATGTCCAAATGAAACAAAAATTTGCATATGTTTAGAAAAGTTTTCTTCAGCTACATGATGGGGTGAGTTCAACTCAGTATAATATTGAGATTCTGCACTGATATTTATTTGCAAACTCTGACAAGGGATGCGGGGGTAAAACACAGGATTCTGTTGACCCTATGGTTAAATCAAAAAACACACAAATGCTGGAGAAACTCAGCAGGTCAAACAGTGCCTTTATGTAGCAAAGGTAAAGATACATCACCAATGTTTTGGGATGAGCCCTTCATCAAGGTGTGGGGGAACATGAGAAATGTCCGAACAAAATGGGGGGGGTTGATGAGGGTGGGAGATGATAGATGGAGGGGGGCGGGAACCGCAGGAAATGGGGGGGTGGTGAGAACCGCAGGAAATGGGGGGGGTGATGAGGGTGGGATATGATAGATGGAGGAGGGTGGGAACCGCAGGAAATGGGGGGGAGAGAAAAAGGAAGTAGGAACTGGAATAATTAGTTAAAGGTGGGGGGAGGGGGGGAAAAAAGGCAAGCTGATTAGTGGAATGCAGTGAACTCAATGTTCATGCCCTGGAGTTGGAGAGTGCCCAGACGAAAAATGAGGTGTTGTTCCTCCAATGTGCGGGGTGGTCAGGGTGGGGTAGTGTGAAAGGCCATTGACAGACATGAGCTTGAGACTGACTCGGAATTGAAATGGTTGCCTATGGGGAGGTCACTTTGCAGCTAGCATTAGCAAGTGTTTAACTTCATACACTTCTCCCGTTAATATTCCAGATTTAAGCTAATTCCCATTCTGTTTTTGTTTGGCACTTCATTTCATTACTTTATATAAGGAATTATGTAATTCAAGTGTTTTATCATCTGACTGCACATATATAATGCAACAAAACAGCATTTCCCTGGACCACGATGGACATACATACCCACACAATACACAGTTCATAATAATTTATATATATACATAAAGACATAATTTAAAATAAATAGATTTAAATACTTTGGGATGATTTATTTCCTAGCCTGGCATTTCTGGTTTTGATGATCTGATCATAGTTGTTAAGACACTGTGTACTGGATGGAAAGTTCTTCTAGAATTCTTAGCGCCCTATATAAGCAATGCCTCCAGGAAATGCCACCCTTTGAGGAAAGGGTGACCCAAGTGATCTTCTCTGCCCTTTTGATGATTCTCTGTATTGAATCCTGGTCCAATGCTTTGCAGTTCCCAAAACTCAATGATGTAACCAGATAGGGCACACTCAAATGTGCTCCTGTAAAATGTTGTCAAGGTGGAGCCAGCAGGCCTTGCTTTGCTTTCTGGACTAATAAGGTGGTATTGTGGCTCCAGGATATGGTGCCCTTTGTGCATTCCAAGGAACCTCAAGATTCAATTTATTGTCATAGTAATAAAACAGCGTCATATTACATCAAATTTCTCTTTGCCTGCTGCAAGGCAGACAGATTCGCCACCGGAAGGAACTGCCTAAGTGCCTCTTACAGGCTTGCAGTCAGAGAGAAGCAAAGAGAGTCCCCCCAGAGTACCCAAGTGTCTATAGTTTCACCCCCAGTGCTTCTGCAGCCACAGAGTCCAGTCCAAATCATTGGTGACCTGAGCTCCAGATCTGAACATCCAACACGGTCAGGACCCTCCAGTGCTCTTGGCATGTCCTTGCATCCCGATACCAGATTCTCCAGCCAGTTTGAGCCAGTCTCCCGCAGTCCGCAGCCCAGCATGGATCTCCAGCTTTCACGGGTTCCTCACCTCGAGTCGCCAGCAGCCCGTTGCATGGGCTGGTTCACTGCTGTGGTTGACATCCCCGTGGGTCGTCTCCTCCGCTTCTCCCCCTCAGACGGGTTGTGATCTTCCCGTCCTCTGGTGCCCTGCTCCAATCCTCCACTTCCTCGAAGTCTACAACCCCTTGTGGCTGATGCTGATAAATAGGCGCCGCCATCTTGGGCACAGACCCACAGTCGTGGGATTTCAATTAAAACCACTGTTGGCTCCCTCAACGGGCTGTTCAAAGCCAAAGGAGCGGCATCTCCACTCCCTCACCCTCCACGGGACCACACCAGCCACAGCAGTTCTGGCAGCATGACCATCTTCAGACAATCTTTGTTCTCTCCAGGAAGGTCCCATTGATGTGTAATCGAGAAGGACTGACCTTCATCCTCCTGAAGTCCACAATTATCTCCTTTGTCTTGTCCACATTGAGACCTGGTTGTTGCACCATTTTATGAGCCTTCCAACTTCTTCGGCAAACTTGATGATTCTGTTTGAACTGAACCTGGAAGTCCAAATGTGGGTCATCAGCGTGAACAGGAGCAGCCTGAGAACATAGCCCTGAGGTGCATCAATGCTCAACATGATGGAACTTGAGATTATGTGAGGATTTTCTCATCTGGAACGCGGCTGGTATCACTTAACTGCTGTGTGAAAACAGTTGGTTTTATTTCCAAATTCAGGTGCTTTGCTTGAGTAGGTCTGTGATTCAGCATGTAATCAGTGTCTTGCTTGAGAAGGTCATGGCATCTTGAATAATAAGCTTTCAGAAATTGTTTCATAGATGCTGGAGGCATAAATCTCAGCTAAAGTAATCTGGTCTAACTGATATAATCTGTGAGTCTGGATAGTACGTCAGACATGTATTGGAGGTGTTGGCTTTGCTGAACTCATCGCACAAATGCCACTTGGTGGCACAGTCACCAGGAGTCAAAGGATCAAGGATTCACGCCCCTTTGCCCTGAATTGACATAGTGGTTGAGAAAGCACTCATTCAGTACTGAGGAAGCTCCACATTATCATAGATGGCAGTTTTTAGATAACTTGTCTGTCCTTTCGGATCAGACATAATTTAATTACTTTAATTCATACAGTACTTTTAACATTGTAGAAAGAGGCAAATCACTGTAGAGGTATAAGCCATCTCTGCATTATAAATGGCCTCCCATTATATTATTAAATTGAAAAAACAAGTGTATGTACACTTCCTCTGATTGGTAGAACTAGTTTCAAATTTTAAAATCTAAATGTTAAATGTTTTACATTTAAAAAAAATTAGACATACAGCTCGATAACAGGACTCTCCAGCCCACGAGCTCATGCTGCCCAATTACACCCAATTAACCTCCAACTGAAGGGTTGGAGGACACTGGAGTGTCCAGAGTAAACCCACGCAGTAATGGGGAGAACATACAAACTCCTTACAGAAAGCTCGAGATTCCGATCGCTGGTGCTATAACAGTATTGCATTAATCACTGAACTAACATGCCGTACCCGACATTAATTGTGGTGCCCCATCTCAACTTTTCTCTTTCACTTGTAACAATTTTACTTTGTTAGTCTTTAGTATGGATTTGATGCCATTCATCCCAATACTGAGGGGTTTGTTTGGTCAGCATATCGTGTTGTTTTTGTGTTTTTTTTTCTGGTTAACTGACAAAATTGACTCATGGACATCTGTAAAAATGGAACCCATTTATTACCCAGGGATGGCCGGTACTTTATTTAACAAGATTTCAAACCAAACTACATAATTAATTATTTGGACAGCTGATCGTAAGAATTGACTTAGAGGTACAACAAGAATTTTAAACTTGAAGTGTTGCTGTAATGGGAATTGAGCACAAAGGTGAACGGGACTAGGTATAAGGCTTCTGATATTTGGACGTTCAAGTTGGTGGAGGATGGCAGCTAGTGTGGCGAGGACCTCAATAATCCCAAGTACAGAGAGTGCATGGGTGAGTATTTCAACAGTAGGCAGGGTGAGATGGAGATGGATAATGTTATGAAGGTGATATCAGAGGGTGCTGTTGATGTAGTTGTCCACCTCTGAGTCAAATAAGCTGTCAAAGTGAGAGCTGTCTGGATCAGTCTCTGTCAATGAGGATTTTGTGTAAGGAACTAGAAGCTTAATGTTTAGTCTTCCTATTATTTAACTGGAAGAAACTTTCGCTCATTGAATACTGGATGCCAGGCAAGAACTCGTATACGAGGTAAGGCAGTGGAGATGTGCTGATGAGGCGAACTAGATATGTCCAATTGATATGAAACTCAGTGCTGCATTTTTAGAAAACATTTGCAAGGGACAGAATGTAGAAAGAAAATGAGGACTCCAGTGGTAAAGGTACAGGAGCAAAAAGAGAAGGCATGATACGTGATTCTCTGGATATGACAGGACAGATGAAAAAAAGGAATAGGGCAAATGAGCTCCAGTCTCATTAGTTAATGGAGAAAAATATAAGGATAATGTCGTCAACTAGATGAAAGGCTAAGGGAAGGTCATTCTCAAATAATTAATTTATAATTAAATAATTAGATGGTTATCAAATTATTAATTTTGAGACCATCATAAAGGATATTTGAAATGCTGTACAGTCTCTATTTGGGAAAAGGCAGATGATTTCATTTGACGTGCTGGCCAAAATTTATCCATCAAGCAGCATTAAGAAAATTAGATTTATCTTTGTTTTGATAAGTGCTAGTGGTTTCAAGTGGAACTGACGGCAGTTCCCTGTTAGCAAGTCTGGGATGTTTTTACACGTGCCAAGTGAAACACAGAAATTCCAAACTTGACATTTTTGTTCTTTTGAGGAATTACAAAAGAAATTTGGTGTTAGTGGAAATTCTGCACTATCAGGTTAAGATCATTTGTAAAACAAATATGTGGTCGCCAAATGACTTTATTGCCCGAAACTAGTTTTGAGAAATATGTACTTTCAATACCAGAAAAGGGTTATATATCTGATTTGTATTGTATTTTACAAGAAAATGAAAGTAAGAAAGATTGGGATAAAGATAAGTTGAAATGGGAAAAAGATTTAGGTTCTACAATAGCTGAAGAAGCTTGGATGGAAATTTGTCAAAACAGTATTCGGAAATTGATTAATGCTAGATTAGCAATGATTAATTATAATTTTATACATCAATTATATTTAACACCAGAAAAATTTAAAAAAATTGGTCTTAGTAAGTCAGACTGTTGTTTTTGTTGTGACCAGACAGCTAGTACTTTTTTACATCCTGTCTGGTCCTGTGACCGTTTGCAACAGTTTTGGAAAGGTATTCAATCTATATTTAATAGATTATATAATATTTGTGTTGTTTTAGATCCTGATATATTTTTATTAGGGAATATGCAATCATTAATTGATTTAGGATTAAATGATTATCAGATTTCTTTTATTTATTTAGCTTTAGCAGTGGCCAAGAAATGTATAGCGTCTACTTGGAAAGATAGAAATATACTAACTTTGGATAGGTGGTATTTAGAGATGAAGTCTTGTTTAATTATGGAAAGGATATCTTTTTCAATTCAAGATAAGATGTCTTTTTATAAGTTGAAGTGGACTCCATTTGTTAAGTATATGCAATTAAGTTTGATTTATGTATGTTCCTAGATGTGATATTTTAGATCTGATAAATCTTTTTTTTAATAATTTTTATTTGTCATATTTTTCTTTTTCTTTGTGAGTGCTTTTTTAATACATAATATTATTAATTTTACTAATTCTTCACTCTTTATTTTGGGGGAGGGGAAGGGTGGGTTTTTTTTATATAGATTTTTTTTAGTTCTTGTATATGTAGGGGGGTGGTTGAATTAAGTTAGGTTATTAATGTTGTATTGTAATTATATTATTTTATTTTATATCTTTTCTTTAAATGTAATTTTTCTTTTTATTCCTGTGATAAAATCTTTAAATAAAGTTTAAAAAAAAAAGAAATTCCAAACTTACTGCATGGAATTAGCCAATCATGCCACACACAACCTCCAGCATCCAGCAAATTCACTTACCTGTCATCTACCAATCTCTATAGGTGCCGGATACCAGGGGTTTGACTGTACATGGGTTCTTAGTACTTGGGATGTCCCCTAGAATTAAAGCATTTATGGAATCAGTGTGAAAAGTAATAATTGAAGTATTGTTATGCTTGGAAATCACTGCAAATTGCTGACCTGCCCTTCAATTATAGTAACATTGCTCAACAGTGATTGCTGGCCATTGAGTTTATTACTATAGAGAAATATGGTGAAAAAGTGTGCATCTAATCAGAGAGGAGAAATTAGCCACATCCATTAAACAAAACAAAACGTGCTTGATGTTTTGCCAATATTAGGTATATGCCATTACTTAATCAATTAATCAGTTTGAAGTTTTACCATGCACAATTTGGCTACTGCAATTCCTTACAATTAGAACTATAAAAACACTGATAGTGTAGCGCGTCGAATGACTCAAAGACTTGTAGATTCAAACCAAGGCTTTTATTACCAAAAGACTGAAGTGTAGTACATCAAGGTCGACCAGTCCAGATTGACCTGGATCTGGTTAGGTGCAGCACCTTATGACCTGGCCAATAGATGTGGCTACGGCTCTCAGCCAATCAAGAGCACTATATACAAATATATACAGAGGTGATAGGATCCCATACTATCACAGATAGTACTTTAAGATGGTGTTGTAGTGATGCTATACAAGTACAGGTCCTTCATATTCCTTTGGTTCTAAGATTATATTGATATATAATGACAATATCAATAAGGTAACATGATTAAACAGAAAAGCTAAAAATGTTCAGTAAAATGCAGATGGCACAAAAAATTGGTGGTGTCAGTCATGAGGAGGGTAATCCTATGGAACGGAAAGATAATTGGATGAGGCAATGGCAAATGGAATTTAATCCTGGTAAGTGTGGGATGGTGGTATTTGGTGAGGAGGTTTGGCAAATACGTATGCAATGAAAGGTTGGATCCTGGGAGTATTGAGGAATAAAGGACCTTTGATGGGCATTCAAATAAAATTGAAGGTGGTATCATGATAAAATGGCATACTTGATGTTTGCTGTGATTGGTTGGGTGATGGAATATAAGAGCAGAAAGATCTTGATGGGAAGTGATGCAAAGAGCAATAAAAATTGAAAATGCTAGGAATATTAAACAGGTCAGGCTGTGCCTGGGGAGAGTAAGACAAAGATAACATATCAAATGGTTAATCTTGGCATAGATGTTGCCTGACCTGAGTGTTTCAAGAATTTTCTGTTTTTAATTTGGATTTACAGCAGCGGTGGTACTTAGCTTTTGAATCAAAGAATAACAATCCCTCCTTGAGTTCTGATGTTAGTGATAATCAAGCTTCAGGTTTGGACTAAATTATTCTTGTAATACATTGGATATAATGTGTAGTGTTATTCTGTAAAACATTTGGTTGGACCACAGCTGGAATATCATGTGCAATTCTGGTCACTACACTAAGGGAAGGATTTGATTTCACTGCAGAAGATGAAGAAGAGATTCACCAGAATATTTCCAGGAATGGAATGTTGCATTTATGAAGAGACTTGATAGATGTTTTTGTTTTGTTTGTTTTCCCCACAGTTGTGGGGGGGGTGGTAGGTGGGGGAGAGTCATGCTGATAGAAGTGTAGACAATTCTGAGAGGCAGAGGAGTCTAATGCCAGAGGGTGTAGGTTTAAGGTGATATGAGGAAGACTTATTTTCACTTGAAAGGTGGTTGCATTTTGGTCCAAATTGTTTGAAAATATGCAGATGGTACAAATAATGGTGGTGTCATTAGTGAGGAGAAATATGGTGGAGCCAGGTACTCTAAGAACATTTATGAAGTATCTTGATGAACATTTGAATCACTACAAAGCATTGATGGTGAATGGTATTAATATAGATAGATTGTTGAATGTTGACATGATCATGGTGGGCAAAGAAACCTGTTTCTATGCTGTACAAGTCTAAAATGCTCAGCAAGTCAGACAGTTTCTGTAAGGAACTGTAAATGTAAATGAGCATTTTATCTGAAACTACATTAATATGCAATTAGCTGTCTTTGTATGACCTAATGATTGGTTATCCCATTTTACTTTGTTACTAATTTGATTGCTCATCAATTTTTTCAAAGCTAAGCGAAGCTTAAAAAGAAGTATAAATGGTATTTTGAGGTTCTACCTTTATCTTAAAGAACAATTGATTGAAACTGATGACACCTGAGGCTTGACCCTTGGCTAAAACAAGTTTTGAAGAAGATGAATTAACTATAGTTGGATCAAATCAGATTGGCGTTGAAGATCTTGTAACTGAATCTTATAATGTTAATTCAAACAAATTTGAAGATATTATACTTTTACTGTATTTGAAAAATTAGAGGATGGTAAGTGATGCAAGTGCAATAACAATGAAAATTCAAAATGCTAGAAATGTTAAACAGGTCAGGCATTGCCTGTGGATTGGAAGATAAAGATGACATATTAAATAGTTAATCTCTACAGTTCTATAAACATGTATATTTCAAGCATTTTCTGTTTTTAATTCAGATTTCCAGAAACTGCAACACTTAATCAGAGAAAAAAAAATTCCCCCCTTGAGTTCTAATGCTAGTGGTGACCAAGTTACAGTTTTTGATTAAATTATTTTGTAATACATTGGATATAGTATGTGATGCAGTTATATCATTGCTAGTATAATCACTTAAACATGTTTTTTTCTTTTCTTGCTGCAGAGCGATCCTTTAATGAAGAAAAGAGGTGAGTGAATATTGTTTTGATTATAATGTGAATATACAGCATACGAACTTCAGCCAGAGAACTAGGGCAGGAGTGTGGGGCAAATAATATTGTTGTGTGAGATGTAATTTTGAAGTTAGGAGAAAATTCACTTTTAATAATGTGAAGGGTGATCTACTTTCAACATAATGACCATTTCAATATCACTTGGACAACATAGATTTTTCTTCCTGAACAATATTTGGTGTATATTATGGATTTTTGACTGCTGATCTCGAAAATCACTTTAAAATGTTCTTATTGCATACCACTTTTTAAAGATACAACCTATTTTTGTGATGTATTGTCATGTTTTAACTCTACTTCAACCAGACAAAACCATGAAGCGCAGCGTGTCATTGAAAATTCATTTTTTGTATTCGCACTTGGACTCTTTCCCCGCTGATCTTAGATTATGGATTATAATCATGACCTTCATATGTTAATCCCATCAGTCATCACAGTTGACAACCTGAGGTCATAGTTTGGCAACCAATACTTTTAGGATCCAGTGACCATTATGTCAAGGATTAAGCATTCCAGTAATGTCATTCTTGTTTATGCACTAAATATCGGATTTTCTGTTAGTGATGTCATTTGTAATGATTTCACCAATGTCAACTCCTGATGTGATTTGCAGCCTAAACTATGCAATTTAGTCATGGCTGCATATTTGTTAGATTCAGCTTCTTAGAAACTGTTGCAGCATTTCACTCTCTTATATTGTCTGTTCATGGGGTCTGAAGGCCATAAATCAACCCCAAGCGAACAATGTGAATAGCTATGCTGTGTGTATATGTCAGCCCCATTCTTGATTTTTGCTCCCATTCTCAGATTTCCAAACAAAACAACAAAGTTGCTGAACATTAATATAAAATGCTAGTGTCTTGAGAAAAATAGAACATAATTTATGGAGGAAAAAAAAGTTAACTTATTATATTTCAAACCAGTTACACAGCTTCATCAAGGGATGTTTTGACCATAGTTAATAATTCCTGTGGCTATCCACCATCAATTTAATTGGAGATAGATATAAACATTTGGGGCCATTTTTGGGGCATATAAACATTTTGGGTGTTGCCTCTAAGAGATTCCCAGTCTATGCATTTTCTAACATCTATTTAAGATATTTTAAATACGCTTACTCTTGAAATAAAACCATAAAAGTACTTCAGTGAGGCCAGATATATTTTTCAGAGCTTCACAGCCACCTACAACAGAATATCAAATGCCAGATAAAGGAAGAGAAGATCATTGATTTCAGGGCTGAAACAACAAATAAAATTACCAGTAAACAGTGAGCAAAATATCATTAAATGAAGGGCATTTGGCAGAAAGAGTTATCGTTTTTCTCAAAGTTCAACAAAAGTTGTCAATTATTTAAGCAAGTCAAATGAATCTTAACTTTGTTTCTTTATGGGGTTCCTTTCTTAATTACTTTAAAAATTTGTAAGTTTAACTAGTTTTTCTTTTTTCTTTTTTCTTATTATTAGTAGTGGACTGTTTGTGTTAAGCCAGTCGCCTCCGAAGGGAGGGGATTGATATTTAGATAATTAGTATAGTTTTTTTAAATATTTGTATTGCATAAGATTTGTTAATACTTTATTGTCATCTACCTATGTAACATTCATTGATAAAACCAATGAAAAATATTTAAAATGAAGCAAGTCAAATGTTGGGGTATAGAAATAGATTGGATTTTGTATTCAGAACTTCAAATTTACCCCATTTCTCAATATGACAAAATATGTTATGCATCAATAATTATTGACACTTGCATAATATTGAAAAGGTGGAAGATTCTGACCCCAACAAGCTTCACTTTTTAAAGGCTGTGAATAATACAAACTATTTATTGCTCTTCCCAATCTATTTAATCTTCTCTTGATTAAATATGTTGATTGGTATATATTCCTGTTGCTAACAGATGAATGTCCAGAATATTTACCTTCCAATATATATTGTGTTGTTTATCTTTCTTTTTCATGTTATTTGTACAGCCCCAGATTTTCAAAGAACATTACATCTAAACTTGTTTAAATCTTAAGATAAAGTAAACCAAGAGGTGGCCAAACCTTTTTGGCTGTGGGCTACATACAGAAAAATATAAGGAGTCACAGGCCAAATAATATTAAGCCCAGCAGTTTTCAACCAGTTATACTGCAAGAAAAATACTTGTAGTTCAGAAAATCCTGTGTCATTGAAAATGCATTTTCTATCAAGCTAACTATATGACACTCCAGAATAGTTTAACTGTTGACGTTACAGAATTTTAATGATGTGCTGACATATTACAGTAGACATTTCTATATCTGCTGCTCTTAAATGTAATTTTATCAATACAATAAAATTCTCATTCAAAAAGCAGTGCAAAATAAAAACAAGAGAAAGGAGCAAGAAAGGGACAATGCAGTCTCCAACATTCCTTCACAACTCTCAAGTAAAAACTTCATGTCCACCTTATTGATTATGATACAATGTGTAAATCTATAGATAGGCTAGTAAATCACTAGCAAGATTCCTTGCAAATCACTTCCCCTTGACATCTGTGGAAAAACTATTCATTTTCCCACCATTTTTCAAAATTTCTGAAATTTTCGACACTCCCTTGCTATTTTACATCTTTTCAGTTCCAACGTGTTTAATCGACTGAAGTAAGCATTTTTTAATTAAGGTAAATGTTTTTTTTTTATAAACTAAGGTCAATGTTTTCATCGACGAAATACAATGCATTGGTTAGTCTAGTAGTCATTCAAAATGGCAGCAACATCTAGTGTTGAAATGAGGAATTGCAATTTATTGTTAGAGACTATGTTCTAAAAGGCCATAATCTATTTCATTTTAAAAATTTACCCTGGGCCACTTAAAAATGGGCTATGGGCAACAGTTGGTCCGGGGGCCATCGTTTGGCCATCCCTGAAGTTAACCTTTGTCAAATAGATCATATTTTATAAATTATACCACAAGGGTTGCTGCTTCCCTAGAGTCATTAGGGCGGGATGGTGGAACAGCACTGAGTCTCTGTTCCCTGCTCTCCTGGGTCTGTAGCAGAGACAGCATTGCCATTAAAGCAGCTCCAATCTGGCATCAAACATCTGCCAATCTCTTCTGCGGCCATCCTAGAGGTGGACTATTTGAATCCGATGGCTACTAACACTGGCAGAATTGCAGGATGAATATCCATGAAAACTTTAATAAGAATATAAAGCATGACATTTGTGCTTTTATTTACAAACCATATTAATATGTTGGTAAGGGAATTCAACTGTGACAGATTATATTTAATATATCTAATCAGACTTTTGTGATACTTGTCTGGGTTCTCAGTGTCCTAATGTGTTTGCATTCTGCATGTGCAAGCATCAGGATATAATGAAAGTGCATTATAATGGTGAAAAATATATCTATTATAAAATGCATTCTAAGTCTGATTTGGTTAATCACTGCAAATATGCCTGCCTTCATTGCTTGACTCCAAACATAATTGTGATCAATAATAATGCAGGCAGGCTTATTTTAGTGGAAATAAAGAGATAACAGATGATATTTGTACATTTTCATCAGAATTGCCAGATAGAAATCACCAGCAAAATGGTCTCTGGTTCATGACCCCTGCTGGTATCTCAGATGAGACCTATTAGTGCAACATGATCATGGGCATATCTGCTCTGTATCATTCCTTTATTCATTGAATTAACTTATTTTTATCAACAAGTGCTAGAGCGTGCTTACGAATGCGATTAGTTAACATGAATCAGATAAGCTTCAAACAAATGAAATTTTAAACTTTAGTGTTTAGATGCAGACTTTGGTTTGGATCTTACTGTCTTCTTCTTCCTTTTCTTCTTTGGCTTGGCTTCGCGGACGAAGATTTATGGAGGGGTAAAGTCCACGTCAACTGCAGGCTCGTTTGTGGCTGACAAGTCCGATGCGGGACAGGCAGACACGGTTGCAGCGGTTGCAAGGGAAAATTGGTGGGTTGGGGTTGGGTGTTGGGTTTTTCCTCCTTTGTCTTTTGACAGTGAGGTGGGCTCTGCGGTCTTCTTCAAAGGAGGTTGCTGCCCGCCGAACTGTGAGGCGCCAAGATGCACGGTTTGAGGCGTTATCAGCCCACTGGCGGTGGTCAATGTGGGAGGCACCAAGAGCTTTCTTTAGGCAGTCCTTGTACCTCTTCTTTGGTGCACCTCTGTCTCGGTGGCCAGTGGAGAGCTTGCCATAGAACACGATCTTGGGAAGGCGATGGTCCTCCATTCTGGAGACGTGACCTACCCAGCGCAGTTTGATCGTCAGCAGCGTGGATTCGATGCTGTCGGCCTCTGCCATCTCGAGTACTTCGATGTTGGAGATGAAGTTGCTCCAATGAATGTTGAGGATGGAGCGGAGACAACACTGGTGGAAGCGTTCTAGGAGCCGTAGGTGATGCTGGTAAAGGACCCGTGATTCGGATACGAACAGGAGTGTGGGTATGACAACGGCTCTGTATACGCTAATCTTTGTGAGGTTTTTCAGTTGGTTGTTTTTCCAAACTCTTTTGTGTAGTCTTCCAAAGGCACTATTTGCCTTGGCGAGTCTGTTGTCTATCTCGTTGTCGATCCTTGCATCCGATGAAATGGTGCAGCCGAGATAGGTAAACTGGTTGACCGTTTTGAGTTTTGTGTGCCCGATGGAGATGTGGGGGGGCTGGTAGGCATGGTGGGGAGCTGGCTGATGGAGGACCTCAGTTTTCTTCAGGCTGACTTCCAGGCCAAACATTTTGGCAGTTTCCGCAAAACAGGACGTCAAGCGCTAAAGAGCTGGCTCTAAATGGGCAACTAAAGCGGCATCGTATAATGCACAAAAAAGCTGAAATTTGTGGATCATTTTTTTAATGTTAAATTTGTGGGGTCAACTATTACATGGATACTACGTTAGACAGGCTGAAATTCAGACTAGAATCCAAACTATCATATCAGTAGCCAGTTCAAATGATCTTTCAACAAATAAAGAACAAAAATTACAATGGATTAAAGTAATAATATAGTCTGTGCATCAAACACACACCCTACCACAGAGAAGGTCATGACCAGGGTATCGCATCGGGAGTTCCAAGTGTCAGCCGGTTGGGTAGGTGGCTGGGTTGAGGCCTGAGTTTGCGACTAAGAAGCTGGGAGGCAGTCGGGGCAGAGGTGAGAGACTAGGGTTGACTTTTACAAGAGAGGTATAGACAAAAACCAGTTTGTTGGCCAAAAATACGGGGCTGACTTTTACATGAGATTGACTTTTGCACGAGTGTATATGGTACAAAATAGTGAATAGACAGGAAAAACTTAAGGCATGCATTTATTATTTTATCCATTTTGCAATTGTCAATCCCAGCAAGCACACATATCTAACATCTGGGTGGTTTCATACTAAAGCAGGGCATCAACCCTTCCATAGAATCCTTGGGGTGGGGACAGCACTAGTCCAGGGGAGGAGGGGGGGTGGTGGTGATGGTGGCAACGACAATAGACCCTTACCGGGGGTGTTGTTGTGGCAGCACTAGATCGGGATGAGGGAGTGATGGTGGTGATCTCGGACTGAAGTGGGGTGTGGGACAATGCTAGACCTGGCCGGGGGTGGCGGGGGGATGTGGTGGCAATACAGGACCTGGCAAATACAGCATGGCAGCTACCAAGGCCAGCTCTTTTCTGTACTATTTTCTGTAGACGCACCCCTGCTTTCGACCACAAAAGTTCAAACAAACCCCCTCCCCTGCCCCAACACCTTCCACCGCTATTTATTGACCCCCCTTTTTTGCCTCTGGTATTTATGACCCCTTGTACTGTCCCAGCGACCACTTTGGAGACCCCTATAGTCAAACATGATTTTGTAATTGTGGAACGCGTCGAAAGAATCAAAGGCTTGTTGATCCAAACCAAGGCTTTTATTAATTGGAAGACTGGAGTGTATCACATGTAGTTCGACCAGTGCAGAATGACCTGGTCTGGCTAGGAGCAACCCTTTAGGACCTACCAGTAGATGTGGCTACACTCTCAGCCAATCACAGTCATCCTACACTACAATCTGTACATATACACATTGGTGATAGAATCTGTACGATCACAGTAGTTTTCTCCTCTTGTGCTCCAATTTCCAACAATCCTTTGCAAGTCTCATTTTGTCCATTTAGTGCCAGCATTCAGGGAAAATAGTATTTATGTTCAGAAAATTCTGGAAACATCTAAGCAGACAGGCAGCATCTGTGGGTAAGCAAAAGCTAACCTACAGGTCAGGGACCCTTCATCAGAACTAGGAACCACAGGCAGATAGGTATGTATCTCCAAATTTAATCAGTGTAAGGGAAGATGATAAAGAGACCAGACTTGATCTTTATGCATGCTGGGTTCATAATGTGAGTTAATGAGACAATGATAATGAAATAACTCTGACTCTAAATTAGTTCTAATAGCCATTCAAGAACTGTTGTGGCGAATGTCCAACATTGTGAACAAAATACTTAACCTTAAGAGGAGATAGGCAGAATGGAATGGGAACATTGCTTGCTATGAATAGGATAAAGACAGTACTCCAGAATGATAATAGCTCAGACAATCAAGAAGTAGAATAAATTAGAAAATAGCAGGAGGCAGAACAATGTGGTGGGAGTTGACTACAGGCCTTCAAATAATACCAGTGATGTAGAGAATAGCTTAAGTCAGGAAATTCTATAATGAGGCATTTCAATCTACAAAAAGATTGAGCAAACTATATTAATAGTTGGCTGAAGGAGTACACGGGGAAAAAAAAAGAATGAGGCAATGTGTTATTATTTATGTACTGCAGTGAAATAAAGGATTAATAATTGGTAAGTATGCCTTTATGAAAGAGTGATCAGAATGAGTTAGAATGTATTTAAAAGTGAAAGTGCTTCAGTTCAATTTGAATCTGGGGTTCTTAAATTGAAGCAAAAGAAACTATGAAGGTATGAAGTAGCAGTTGGCTTTAGTAGATTATAAACTCCATTAAAAGATGTGACAGTAAACAAGCAAGAGTTAAATTTTAAATAATTAATGCAAGGTTTACATTTTATATATCCTTGCATCTCGAAAACAACAATTCAGACATACGGCTGCTCTTCCTGGACTAAAACTTGGCCTTCAACACCATTATTCCCTCAGTTCTGGACAAGCAAGAAGCAACAAACTCTAGGCCCCAGTATCTCCCTCTGGAACTGGATCCTTGACTATCTCATTGGAAAACCACAAGTCAGTACAAATTGGAAACAACTTCTCCTGCTCACTGAAAACCTGAGCATTACTGATATACTCTTTGGCCAGGTTCCAGCTACAGGAGCAAGAGGGGGCAAATCTGGCCAAGCCAGCCTTTATTGGGAAATCTGGGGAGGAGCCAAAGGAGGGTTTGGGGAAGGTCACATAGGTTCAGACTGGCCAGTCTATGCCTTTCACCACAGTTTGAATGCCTTGTCACATTTCTTTACACCTTGATGGAGGGTACAAGCCCGAAACGTTGGTTATCTTTGCTATATAAAGTACATAATTTGACCAGCTGGGTTTCTCCAGTATTGTGTTTTTACTTCAACCACAGCATCTGCAGCCTTTCATGTTTTACAAAAGTTTCTACGGTTGTGTGAAAGGAGAAGATGAACAAAAGTTAAAATGGATCCTTTGCTGACTGAGATGGAAGAAATTGTACTGGGAAGAATAAAGCAAGAGAGATGTATGCTTTATTAATTAATAGAAGAAGGTGGATGAAAAAGTGGAGAACAACTGATCCAGAGTGATTGGAAAAACTGAAAAATTAACATGTATTAAAAAAAAACTGAAACATTTATGAGATTGGAAACTGTTGAATCCCCAGGATCTGATGACTTGCATCTCTAAAGGAATTGTAATGGAGGCCCTGGATGATCTGAAAATCCTTGTTTAAACTTCCTTCCATTCTAGCACAGTTCCCATAGATTAGAAGGCAGTTACACACTTTAATACAGGAGGGAGAGAAAAATAGGGAACATCAATAGTCAAGAGAATATTGTGAAGGAAATGGTAACAGAGCAAATGGAGTTGTCATGGATTTATGAAGGAGAAATTATGTTCAACAAATGTTTTTTTTTAAAATTGAGATTGTAAATAACAGAATAGATAAAGGGAGTTAGTGGAATTAGTATATTTGCCTCATAAAATGCCACACAAGGTCAGAAAATAAAATTGCAGCACAAGGGACTGGGAGTACCATTCTGGAGTAGAACAAGGATTAGTTATTGGAGAGGAAGAAAAGAGTAGGAATTTTTTTTGGATTGGGAGACTATAATGAGTGGAGTGACACAAAATAAAATGCTGGGGCCCCAGCTGATTATAATTCATATTACTGATTGAGATGATGAAACCAAGCTGCATGTCTGTTTGTAATATGAAGCGGATGGAGAGAGCATGTCTAATATCCCTTTGAAGCTTAGTCCATGGGTGAGGATGTGACAGATGGAATATGATGTGGAAATGTGAAAGTTCATCCACTTTAGTAGATAAAGTAGAGGCACAGTTTATTTTTAATTGGTGAAAGTTTGAAAGTTATTGATGTTCAGAAGTACCTGAGTAAATCACTGCAGGTTAACTTCCAGGTACTGTAAGCAACTAGGAGAATAAATGATGAATTGGCCTTGATTGTAAGAATGTTTGAACACAAGAGTAAAGAAAGTTGAGGATAAAGTACTTCCACTCTGGTGTCATAGGTACTGATGTGGTTAATGGTGCCAATATGGGGAAAAATGTACTCTTCCATAAGTGGAGCAGGTGATGGCTAGGGGGTGCATTGTAAGATGATGTGCTCCTTCCACTGCTTACACATGGCCTTTCTGTAGTTCCTGATCAAGGCCTTGCATTTCAGTCTTGAAATGCCTGCTGCAACTAGTCCAGATTTCAGAAAAATGTAGGATAGCAGCCATCACTGTTGCCTTGGTGAATTATGTGATCCTCATTTCGAAATTGCCTTTTTCTCACTTGACCAAAAAATGTGCCTGGGGAAATGAAGTTTGTTGTAAATTTCATCACAGAAAGCTTGCTCCCAAGATATAGGGTGTAGCTCACATTTTCCAGGGCTTGCCATGAACCTTTATTGTTGAAATGCAGCATGGAAGGAAAGCACATCTACTTGTATGGGTCAATGAAAGTGTTGATAATGGCTGAAGCTTGGTTTCTGCAAATGTGCATACATAAGCGTCATCTGTATCCTATTATCTAATGATATTGGGTCACTTAGATCCTGGAGAGCAATCTGCAAAGTGTCCTACCATTTACTGTACACTTACAGTTCATTTGACCTTTCCAAAATGCAAAACCTTGCACTTGTCTGGATTAAATTCAATCTAATATACTTCTCTGCCCCCATCTCCAACTGATCTAGATCTTGCTCTATCTTTTGACAAACTCTTCACTATCCACAATCTACCAGTTTTCTTATCTACGAACTTGCTAATCAGACCACCTATATGATTTGTCCAAATAATTTGTATATCTCACAAATACCAGATGTCTCAGCACTGATCCCTACAAAACAGGACAGCAGTGAGAGCTGCACACCACTCTCTGACTTCTATGGTCAGGCCAATATTGAATCTATTCTACCAAATAATTGCGAGTCCCATGTGTGTTCATCTTCTGGGTTAGCCTACCATGAAGGACTTTGTCAAATACCATAAAGGATTGTGATTAGAAGAAATCTCTCACTTTTAATTTTGTGAAACTTTTGTGTTGTGTACTCAAGAGGCCTGTGTAATCTCAACCTCTGATTGTATTACCAGATGGGAATTGATTGATTTTTGATATCAAGGTAAATGGGATTAAGGCAGGAAGGTGGCAAGAAATCAAAGGTTAGACATGGTCTTATGAATGGTGGTGACCTACTTCCGTGGGATAGACAAGTGGCTGGAGTTGTTGAAATCGGGGGAAAATAATGGGCTGCTGGAAGAACTCAGTGGTTAAGGAGCATCTGTGGAGGCAAAGGGATGGTTTGTGTTTCAGGTCGAGACTCTGCATTAAGACCATTCCTTTGTCTCCACAGATGTTGCCTGACTCATTGGATTCCTCCAGAAGCTCATTTTACACTTGTTTAAATGTCTAATATTTGTATGGTTTAGATCAGAGGCTTTCAAACAGCTCCCCTAAACTCACAAACCACCTTAAGTAATTCCTTACCAATCTCAGAGCACTTATGGCATAAGGAATATGTAAGATGGAATATGAGTTTGGGGCAGTTTGAAAGCAACTGGTTTAGATCTTTCGAACTTGTATTTTATATTTGCCCTGGATGAGTCTCTATCCCTTTGTGACTGTTTTGTCTATTATGGATAATATAAGGCAACCGTTATAGGCCATGAATTCCATAGTACTGGCAATTCTCCTCCGTTGCCTCTAAATCTTCCCAATCCTCCATGAATGGAATTTTCATCACCTGTTATCATTATGTTTTAAATTATTAAACAAATGTATAAATTTAAAAAAGAACAATAAAATATAAAACATCAAATAACGCATTTAATGGTAGAAAAGCTCACATATGATCTCAGACAATCTTAAAGACTGCTCATATAAAAATCAAGCTTTTGCCTTATAAACAAATATTCTGTGCAAAGCTTACCACTCTGTAAGTTGGTTAAAATTGAGCATCTCTGATTTATCGGCACCTTCAGTCGTGCCTCTATTTCACTCTTTATGCAACGTGAAATGTTGCCAAGACTCTATAGAAATTCAGAACTGCAGGCTGGATTGAAAAGAAAATATAATCATGTCTATAACTAAGCCAATCACAAATATGTATGGAATTGAAAACCACGTTTTGAACTTCTAACTTGAGAGACAACAACAATCAGCTTTTCAACATTTGCAGCAAAATAGGTTTTCAACTTCATGTGAATTTTTAAAATCTCTTCCATTTGGTTTGATTTAAAAGGAGTTATAAATAAAAGATGAAACTACAATAAATTTGTCATGCACCTAGCCTATCACACACCACCAGTTGCCCATATCTATTTGTGCACATGCTGGTATTGGCTTCATTTTGAAAGGATAATTTTATGGACCTGTGACACAACGAGCCCATGCTTTCATGTGGCATCTTTTAGACAGGAACATGTCTTTGAGCATAAAATAAAGTTTGGCTCGAGCCACGTGAGTGAACAAATGACTAGAGAAAGATGTAAATACTGGTGCATCTTGAAAGAGATGTGGGTGGTGAGATGGCAAGAGAATTGAAGAACACAGAACAAATCATGACTCGATCCACTAAAGGTATTGTGGTTGCCAGCTATAACAGTTTTGCTAGATGCAAGTGAGTGTATTTAGAGATAGTTGATACAGTTAGAGGCTAGAATCTAGGAGTATTATTATTCATTCTTCATGGCTATCCTTCAAGGTAAAAGATGATGGCCTGAAAATGGGATGAAGAGCTTTACTGAAGGAACAGATTGGTTTGCCTGCATTCCTCTATGGTTCAAGGGACCACTAAAATCTCTGCACAGGAATCGACAAGAAATTGAACACCCAAGAGACTGGCTTTGAGGAAAAGATGGCGGCCAAAAGTTACCTCTACTACCAGGTCTGGTTGTTTCTGGCTGGCGTTTGCAAGGTGGTTGATAAGACCAGGCAGCAGCATCAAATCTCTGATGCTTCCAACAAATATGTCATCTGTTGCCTCTACCATGTCCTCGACCACAATTCCAACCAAGTTCATGGAAGGAATTCCGTTGCGTGCATAGTCAGTGCTGCTATTTTCTACTCCATCTATTATCTTTGATTGAAAAGGTGCTGGCCCTTCACAAGGTGCAGTAAGCAGTTGCTCCTGTTGACTAGGGAAAGAAACCGATCCTTCTATCTTCAATGTGGAGATGGTGTACATAAAGAACTCAGCATGATCTGCCAACTGATCGAGGGTAGACTTTGGAAACACACTCACCAAATACTCTTGAACATGACAAGGTAAACATCGAAGGGACCTCTGTTTCCAAAAATCACCTTTGATAGAGTCTGTTCCAGCTAGCCTGTGCCACCTCCTCAACATCAATGACAGTTGCCTATCACCTAGGCTGTCACCAGCTAGTAATTGGGCCATACGAGTCTCCCTAGATGGCTGAATATACCACAGAATATCTGCCTTAAGCATGTTGTATGGGAGATTACCATCCTTCACTTCACAGGCAATCTGCTCTGGAAGACGCTCCATAGGTAAATCGTATTTTGCCCTCTGACTCATCAAACTGAGGGCTGAGGAGCACACTTCAAGTATCATGAACCATGCTAGTGCATTATCAATAAAAAGAGGGGGGGTCATCTTCAGTTTTACCTCCCCAACTGCTCTTTTATCCATTTTAAATTAGAAGGTACAGTGAACTCTAGGGATCACCACAGCTTCCAAACACGTAAAGAATACACTCACTCATTTCTATAAGCACACCATGAAGTCAACTTTCTTTTAATTCACTAGACACAACATTGCCACCTTCAAATCCCCCAAAACCACCCAGCCCAACTCCTCTGACCTTCTCACTGCCACACTGATGATCCTGACACACTCCTTCTCCCCCTCCTGCATCTGAGATCCATCACCTGTCTACTGACACTTAACACACCTGTGCATATATGCTATTAATCCTGCCCGTCAAATCATCAGCGCTGACCGGCACCACTCCCGACGAAGGTAAGAATGTGACCGAGACAAAAGGCAAGTTTGTTGAATCTGGTGTCATGAGTCCATGATTTAATAATTTGGTGTGATTTGCATAAATTCATCACATTAAATGAGATGAATTTTCATTTTCGACTGTCATTTTCAAGATACACATGGTTCGGGTGGATGAATCACTTTTGGGGCTAGCTACGATATAGACTGAGGTCTCAAAAAGTAAGGAACAATTGAAAGTTCATATTTTCTGCAAGACCATCATTGGTCAACTAGTTATTTAAATATCATTCTGAGATATAAAGTATACTATCTGTGTCTTTTATTTCACATGTACTTTCCACTGATCAAAATATTTGAGTTGTAAAATGTGCACATTGTGCGAATCTCTGTAATTACCCCTTTGCTTTGCCAATACACTCTTTTTATCCCTTTGAACTGTCAGTTCTACAAATTAAATTCTGTCTCTGTCAGCAAGTCATTACGCATTCAGTGAAACAGGTAAAGAAGTGGAGTATTGTGAGCAGAGGTCTTCTCTAGATCTGCCCTTGGAAGTAAAACTCTGTTCGACTCACTTCACCGACGTGTGTCCATCGAGAATACTGGAAGACTTGATCTTCTCCTGATTCTTCGCAAGTTGCTCATTCCGATTTTTGTGATAACTGACACCAACTATATGATGGATAATTTACTACTCAGAAACCAAGAACATCTTCCAAAGCTGCTTAAAAATGTCTTTGGATCAGAATCATAGGCCATCCTCTAAATTTGGGGAATAACTTTGTGCTAAAGGAATAATGAAAGAAAAGGTGCAATTGATGCATATCCTCATAGACCAACAATATAACTAGCACTTTTGTTTTCTTAAAGCAGTCTGTAAACTTACAGCGTTTTTTCTTATTTTCTTTGTCCTGTTCACCATTTGCATTGGTTTTCTGCTTGAATATAGGAGGAGATATCGGTTCACTTGCAATTTCAAAACGACTTGCTTTTGTAAAAAGGTTATGAAATCTGGATGTAGTGGAAGCATTATTCTCACCCACAGTGGCAATATTTGATGATGTCTGTCAATCTTTTCCGAAGATTGCAGTTGTGTGTTTTACTCCTTTATCAGCATGTGATCAGATCGTCATTCATTGCTCATGATTTCCATCCAGTCATCGGATTTTTCAGAAACATTTGCTGAACTCTTTTGGAAGAAGTTGCTGTGTTTCAGTCATGTTCAGTTTCCACCCCTCTTGAACTTGACTGTCTTCTGCATAAATATTCAATTCCTCCCCAGCCATCAATTCATTCTGTGAAATAGAGTTGTCAAAGGATATAAGCCTAGACATTTCTTTTCTGCATTTTATTAGTGCTCAAACTGTTTTGTATATCACACCAACATTATTTTGAAAAGTTCCAACAAGTAACTGTTTACAATGTGAGGTTAGCTGAACAATGTTCTTGGGTTTCATTGTGTAACACGATAATATCAATTTTAACAGTTCCATTGATCTATGGCAAGACCTTGCAACTGGCATTACTCAACCCTGCCAATGTGATGTCAGGGGCCAGCCCTTAAAGAAACACGGGTGAGATAAAAGCAGCAGATTTCCATTTATTGAGTGTGCTGCTACCTCAAAATGGATATGGGAGGGGAAGATGGGGAAAGGGCAGGCTCCTCCCCAAGGCTGGGAAGGACTTGGACAAGTTGGCAGAGGATTCTGCCTGTAGGAGGAATATTATTTGTGCAAAGTTGTCATGTAATTCCTCCTGAACTACTCATAGGCCCTTCTGCCCGCTCATGTCTCTGAGATGTGATACCACATATGTACTTGTTATTTGGAGAAGACTGTTGTGGTAGAAAGATCATGTTCCTGCTTTTGTGGGCTGAGGGAATAGGAGTTGAAACTCACTTAAATATGGAGCTTGGGTGGCCTCTTTTGTGTAACAGTAAAAGTTTTAAAAAATGCAGCTTTGAGTGGCAAACTGAGATGTGGCAGTGATCAGTGACGTCAGGCTCAAATGATCCCACGGCTGAGAATGAACATGGAATTGACCTCCATGGACAATAAGTCGAAGCAGGTGTGTGATTCTGTATTTGAAATTGCAGAAGGTCACGGATCTCAGTAGGGACTATCTTGGTGAAACTTGACTTGATGAACATTCTTCCTCAGAGAAATCTAGTCCAGACCATGTGGTTCCTGTTGGTGTATTTGTTCTGATGTGATGAGCATTTTTATGCTGGTTCTCACACGATCCTTGTACCTTCAGATTTGTCAGAGTACATACATGACAACACATACAGCACTGAGATTAGTTTTCCTGTGGGCGAGGCAGAATTACTACTTATTGGTAGTGTAAACAAAAAACTGTGCTCAAAGTATATATGTAGACAAATAAAGGAATGTCAACAACCGCAATACAGAGAGGAAAAAGAATCAATAAAGTGCGCAAGTAAGACTCCTTAAATGAGTCTGGTAGTGGAGCAGTGGCAGCTGTTCCTGAGCCTGGTGGTGCGAGTCTTGTGGCAACTATACCTCTTTTTTTAAATTTTTTTTATTTTCACACTATAAACCATATTGACCAAGATACATACAGACATTTTTTCTCTTGAATATATACAGTGTCATTTTCTCCACCTTTCTCCCCCTCCCTTCCCTCCCTCCCTCACCCCCTTTCCCATTTATTTGAAGTTCAATCTATAAGATACATTAAACTCATTAAACAATGTTGTCACTTAATAAAAATAAACAAGAAATTTTACTGAGTCAGTTTTTTTCGTTGTCTTCTCCTTCTGTCATTTTAGGTGGTGGAAGTCCATGGTAGGATTTCTCTATTGTATTTCATGTACGGCTCCCATATTTGTTCGAATATTGTGATGTTATTTCTTAAATTATATGTTATTTTTTCTAATGGAATACATTTATTCATTTCTTGATGGTAGCGGTGAGAGCACAGTGTATGCTGGGTGATATAGATCCTTGATGATTGCTGCTGCTCTCTAATGTCAGCATCCCTTGTACATGCTCTTGATAGTGGGGAGGGATTTGCTTATTATGTCCTGCGCTCTGTCCATTACCTTTTGCAGGGCTTTAAGCTCAGGGCTACTGATGTTCCCACACCAGACCATGATGCAGCCAGTCAGCATTTTTTCTACCACACATATGTAGAAATTTGCCAGGGTTTCCGATGTCATGACAAACCTCCGCAAACTCCTGAGGCAGTCGAGTTGCTCACGTGCTTTATCCACGATGTCCATTAGTGTGTTGGGTTCAGGAAAGTTTCTCTGAGATGGTGACTCCCAAGAACTTAAATTTGCTCCCCCTCACCTTCGACTCCCCCAATGATCATTGGGTTTTATACCTTTGGTTTTCCCTTCCCGAAGTCAACAATCAGCTCCTTGGTTTTGGTCACACCTCTGATGTTTCTTTAATTTTCAATTAACTTTTTAATACTTGATCAATTTGAGCATGGACCATAAATATGGGATTGTAACATTAACTCGCATATAGAATAAAGATATCTTTTAAAACCCATATCATTGTGAAATTACTATTCTGTAAAAATTCACACAGTATTAATTTTCAGGGTCAGAGAGCTTCAATGGTAATATTTATGATTTGGTACATTACTTTAAAGCTCAGTCATGCTTCATTCATTTAAGTTCCCATTTTTAAAGAAATGTAGCAGGAGGATTTTTCCTGAAAGTAGAAGGTCTTGTCAACATGTTATTTTTTACAGTTGATTTTGATCTGAGAGGATTTTGACATTACACACGATGGAGGAGCTGGTTATCTCTGACAGTCCTTCTGGATTATCACATGAAACAATGTGTGTGCACAGACTTGCTGTCAGTTTCATTATATAACGGCAGAAAATCTTGACCTTTTTTTTCATTGACATAAGAGCATAGGTAATAGGAGCTGGAGGAGGCCTTCTGATCTGCTGAGCCTATCGTGGATTTCAATAAGATCGTGGCTGATCTGACTGTGAACTTGGTTCCACCTTCCTGTCTGTGCCCAATAATTCCTTGCTGGGCAGAGAATTACCACATTTACTTAACAACTCTTTGGGAAAAGTAATTCCTCTTTATCTCTGTCGTAACTGAATCCTCCAAATCTTGAAGCTGTCTTCTAAATCTACTCTCACCTGCCAGTGGAAACAGCCTCCTGATTCTATCTCAAGTATTCCTTTCATAATTTCATGTTTAACCTGATGGACCTTCTCTGCACCAACCCCAAAGCCAATTCTCGAGTAAGGAGACCAGTATCCTGTACAGTTGCAGCAGATCCTCCCTGCTCTTAAATTCAATCTCTCTTCCAATGAAGGATAACATCTAATTTGCCTTCTTAATTACCTACAATTACATGTAAATTGGGCCAGGTATTATCCTTTTTTTAAGGTATTAGATGACCAGGTGATCAGAAATAGTGTTTGATAATTAGCAAAAACATGCAACCCTTAAGATGAGATTTACCATATTACCAGATAGCTTTAATGCATTACCTAACAAACACTGGTAACACGCATGGTACAGGGATGATGAAGACATTGGTAATGCCATGCTTGGAGTATTGTGTGCAGTTCTGGTTGTCTTGCTATAGGAAGGATGTTTGCATTTGGAAAAGGTGCCAAAAGGATTCACAAGGATGTTATTGGAAGTGGAAGACTTGAGCTATAAGGAGAGGCTGGTTAGGTAAGGACTTGTTTCCTTGTAAGAAGCTGAGGGATGACTCGATGGAAGTAGATTAAATTATGGAGAGGAAGGGCCAAACATGAGTAAATGTGACTAGCTCAGAGAGACATTTGGGTCGGCGTGGATGAAAAGGCGAAGAACCTGTTTCCGTGGTGTGTAGCTCTCTGCAGAAATTAGCACTTGATGCTGATTTGAACACATTTTTGGACACCACGTTCAGCCAAATTCCTTTCTGAACCTTGCAAAGGAAAAAGCATGAGCAGCATAAGATGAGTTGTGATATTGTCACATTGGATGCTGAATTATTTCATCTGGGGGTTTGTGAAATTCTCTGAAACCTAATACAGAGCCTCAACCCAAAATGTTAACAGTCCATCTGCCTCCATCGATGGTTGGCTGACTTGCTGAGTTCCAACAGCAGTAAGTTTATTTTTGCTTCATATTTCAGCATTTGCAGTCTCTTGTGTCTCCATTTTGCAATGTTTTGAGTCATTTTACATTTGAATAATTTCAATGTAACAGTTTAGTTGGAATAGAAATGCATTTGTATCATTTCAGTGCTGAAACAAATAAAACACAATCTGCTGGAAGAACTCAAAGGGTCAAGCTGCATTAATGGGTGAAAAATATAATTGCCCATGTTTTGGGCCAGAAACCTTCATCAGTTCTGGTCTCCTTACTTGAGAAGTGATATTCTGGCTTTAAGATGGTGCAGAAGATGTTCACCAGGTTGATTCCAGAGATGAGAAGAGCTGGAATCGCCTGGGACTATACTCGCTGGAATTCAGAAGAATTATGAGAGGGATAGATAATATTAGAGGCAGGAGAGTTGCTTCCACTGGGAGGTGAGACTGGAATGAAGGGACATTACCTCAAGATTTGGGGAATGGATTTAGAATGGAGATGAAAACCAACTGCTTTTCCTGCAGCATAGTGAATAGGTGGATTTGTCTGCCCATGAAAGCAGTAGAGGCTGCCTCATTAAATATATTTAAGGCACAGATAGATTTTTGAATAGTCAGGAAATTAAAGGTTATTGGGAATAGGCAGCTTGTTGAAACTGAATCCATGGCTAGATCACCCAAGATCGTATTGAATGGTGGAGCCGGCTCGATGGGCCGATGATGCACTCCTACTCCAATTTCTTGTGTTCGAACACTGATGCTGTTTGACCCACTGGGAGCTTTCTTCATGCAAGGAAACACTCATGGCAGCAGGTGTAAATGATGATGTTGCTTCATTTTTGACTCTTTCTGAAAGTGCACATTTTCCTTTTTCTTGATGTTCTGCCACTTGTTCTCCGGTTTCATTTGATCACTTGGTGCATTAGAACATAGTCCTTCTTTGCTGTTTTATTTGCTCTCTGATGTTAGACAGTTTCAAGTGCTAATTCTCGACATATCATTAGTAACAAGCCAATATGCTGGACTGGCCACTGCTTTATAAATGCCAACTGATAAAGTCGGCAAATCATTATTATCACCTCAGTGCCAGACTTTTATTGTTCTTTTTGTTTTACTGTTATCTTCCATAAAGGCAGCATCATGAAAAGGAAGTTTTAAAAATAATGATGGGATGTGAGACTATTCTTGGAGAAAGTTCTAATATGCTACTAAACACACACACACACACCACACACACACACACACACACACACACACACACACACACACACACACACACACACACACACACACACACACACACACACACACACACACACACACTGTGGCTCCGATAGCTCAGTGGTCTTGTAAAGTTCATTCCTTGCTGTGGCCTCTTTTCAGTGAGGAACACTGGACAAAGTGGTAACTTTCTGT
Source organism: Narcine bancroftii (assembly GCF_036971445.1). NCBI lineage: Eukaryota > Metazoa > Chordata > Chondrichthyes > Torpediniformes > Narcinidae > Narcine > Narcine bancroftii. The sequence continues at coordinate 21,167,947 of NC_091477.1, read as the reverse complement.
CTTCCCTAAAGTGGACAAAGTTAAAGAATTTCATGTATATTACATTCTAAATGTAGTATTATGTGACAGTAATAGAATCTTTACTGTTACCTTTATATTCAATCTACAGTTTACATTATATTTGGGCACAAGAAAATATAGGACTCAAATATTCAATATAATATAACATTATATAAAGCTGTTATATATTGGAAAATTTGGGAACGAATATCAATACAGCAACTGCACAATGTAACAAATAACCAGTTGAATTTCCTTCTTTTATGTTCTTGTGTTTTGAGAAGTGTGGTCTTCAACAATTGAAAGAACATGCATCTGAAAAATTATGCCCAAGAAGTTCCTATCCTTGCATTGCTTCTGTTCATCTCTGTGTTGAATTAGACTATTCCAGAAATGTTTTTCAAGTAGCTTATGATCACAAATCACACATGCTCCTTCAATGTTATTTCCATGATTATCATGTATGGAATTATTCTAATCCCTTTGAAGTGTCCTTTGGAGCATTACTCTAGATGTTATGTCAATTGCTCTAAGGTCTGCAGGTTACAGGCCACCATCAGGACAACCATTCTTTAATATTGTAGCTGCCTGAGTAAATCCCTGCCTAAAACAGATAAACCCCACCAATATCTACTGCCTTTAGACAAAACACCGAGATGCTGGAGGAACTCAGGCACAATCGTAACCTCCATACGAGGTAAAGATATATTACTGACATTTCTGACCTGAGCCCTTCCTCGGAGTTTTGCTCATACCTTGAGGAAGGGTGCAGGCCTGAAATATTGGTCATATATTTTTAAGTCCAATGGAAACTGTGAGACCGGCGGAGTTGCTCCAACATTACTGTGCTTTGACTACAATCACAGCAACTACAGTCTTTCATGTTTCACTCTCTTCTGATGCCTTTCATTCTTTGGAATGAAATAAAATATCCTGCCTCATAACAATCTTCTACTAATTTAATACCTTTCTATCCCACAACTTTAAAAATTGATTATTAAGTGTAAAAGGAAAAAGCTTATTTTGGCTAAAATTTTACCTTGAATTCCTATAATTTCATTTTTTTATTCCATAATTCCATTAAATGTTTAACACAGGCAAATTATAATTATTTAATAACTGAGGATTCCATCTATAAATAAATTGATCCATCTTCTCACCAATCTGAAATAATTCAGTATTAGCTCATATCAAAGGTTGATCCACTTCAAACATCCTAGTAATAAATTTCAACTATGCTGATTCATAATAATTCTGAAAATTAGGAAGTTTCAACCCTCCTAGTGCATCCTTCCAAGTTAATTTCTGTAGTGACACCCTGACCATTTTATCTGTCCACAAAAACCTCCTCACCAAAGCATTCAAATCTTTAAAACATTTTTTGAGGAATCTTGCAAGGAATAGATTGAAAAAGATATTGAATTTGGGGAAAGATATCCATTTTAATACAATTAACATGGCCTATTAATGTTATAGGTAAATCATTCCACCAATTTAAATCATATTTAATTTTAGACAATAAAGGTAAATAGTTCAGTTCATATAAATGATTATAATTACCATCTATTAAAATACCTAAATATTTATTCTGGTTAGACCACTTAAATTTCACAATATGCCTACAAAGTGAATAATCCATTTCAGCTAAAGGCATAATTTCACTCTTTTCCAAGTTAATTTTATAACCCGAAACTTCACCGTACTGCTTCAGTCAATCATGCAGATTCAAAGGTTGCGTTAAATATATCAAAACATCATCTGAAAACAAATTTATTTTATACTCGTCAGCTTTCACCTTAATACCCTTAATATTACTATCTTGTCTAATTGTCTGAGCCAAAGGTTCAATAACCAATGCAAATAGAACTGATGACAAAGGACAGCCCTGCCTAATTGATCTAGATAACATAAAAGGTGAAGATACTTGTCTATTTGTCACAACTCTAGCCAAAGGATTTTTATATAAAGCTTTAATCCAACCAATAAAAAGAGGCCGAAAATTAAACTTCTCCAATACTTTAAACAAAAAACTCCATTCTGCTCTATCAAAGGCCTTTTCTGCAACAAGAGAAATTACCATTGGTTGGTCAAAATGTTCCCGAGAAATATTAATTTAAAAAATCATGATGAATATTGATTTTTAATAAAACCTGCTTGATCGACATGAATCAAATCGATAAATATTTAGCTAATCTATTAGCCAGAACCTTGGCAACAATTTTATAATCTACATTCAATAAAGAAATAGGTCTATAAGATCCTGCTTTTAGTGGGTCTCTAATAACCTCCTTTGAAGAAGACCGCAGAGCCCACCTCACTGACAAAAGGCAAAGGAGAAAAAACCCAACACCCAACCCCAACCAACCAATTTTCCCCTGCAGCCACTGCAACCGTGTCTGCCTGTCCCGCATCGGACTTGTCAGCCACAAACGAGCCTGCAGCTGACGTGGACTTTTACCCCCTCCATAAATCTTCGTCCGCGAAGCCAAGCCAAAGAAAAGAATAATCTTAAGAATAACTGTAATAATTGATTTAGAAAAAGAATCAAGGAAAGAACCAGTCTCCAATGCCTGTTTCAATTCATCCATCAATAAAGGGATTAATAAATGCTGAAATTCTTTATAAAATTCAGCAGTAAAACCATCATCCCCTGGAAACTTCCTGCTAGGCATAGATCGGAGTGCTTCCATCACTTCTTTAACAGTAAATGAAGCATCTAAATCCTTAATGTTCATATCCCTCAGAGAAGGTAAGACCAAATTGGACAAAAAAATTGTCAGTTTTCGCTTCATCTTCCAATTCTTCAGAAGGATACAATTTTTCATAAAATGTACGAAACTCATCATTAATTTCCTGATGTTTATATGTAATCATTGAATCATGTCTGATGGCATTTATTGTTCTAGAAGCTTGCTTTGTTTTTAACTGCCATGCTAAAACTTTATGAGCTCTCTCATCTAACTCATAATATCGCTGTTTAGTTCTCTGTAATAATTTCTCAAAGTTTGTAATGAGTTATACCATAATTTCAAATTAACTAAACGTGCTTTCCAGATTCCTGACATTATCCAATTTATTTTCTTTGAAGTTATATTATTTGCCCAGAAAGCAGCCTCTGAAATTTATTTTCCTCAATCAAAAGTGATTGAGTGAACCATAAGAGAGTTCAAGGCAGTACAATAAATTTGGAAGATGCTGGGGTAATTCCACGGGCGGTCTCTTCATCTCTAATTAATGGTCTGTGTTCACATCCTTTTAGTCTACATATCCAAGTTGTGTTGAACTGGTCCTGGTCTCTCAGATGATGTTGCTATGGTAATGCTAGTCATTCCCCATAAAGATAATGCATGGTTTATTCTTTTTATTATTGCTTTCACTCATGTCTTTTATAAATCAGAACTGCAATGGCAGCCATGTAAATAAGTCAGTTCTACAAAGCCATGGGCTCTGATGAACTCCTTCCTCAGACTTGCAATTACTGCTATAAGAAATGCCTTTACAAGTAATTCTCAGCACACAGTTCTCTCAAAACTAGTACACTTAAATGTACTGTTTGCAGTGCACTTTAATTTTTTTTCAAGCCGGCCACAGAAAATGCTATTGAAATATTTTTCTCAGGTGACATTTATTCCACATTTAGTCCAGCATGGACTAAGGACACAACCATAAAACAAAGATGGCAAACTGATGACCCATATTTGTTTTACACTCTACACCACACATGTCAAACTCTGGCCCGCGATATAATTATATTTGGCCCGCAAGATAATTTCAAAAATGTACTAGAGGTGGCCCGCTGGCCGCCGCGCCAGTATAGCGCATGCACAGTAATACAACAAATCCCAGAATGCATTGGCGTCAGCCTGCTAATTGCCCCCACCTCCTCTGTTTACATTGCAGGGTCTCACCGTGGACTCTGGTTTTGGGGCCTGGCCAGTGTCAGGGGAAGCCAAGGCCACTTCCCAGCGCCCGGAACCGGAGGCCGCGGGCCTGACCTCACCAGGACCGTTGCCCAGTCCCCCTCCCTGCCGCAGGCCGATCCGCGACTCACAGTGACGGGGCCGCTGATCCGCCGAGATGCCGCCCTGCAGCGAGAGCCGATGCCCCCGCACTGTCGTTGTCCAACCCGATCACTTGCAAACCCCGCCCTCCCGCACACAGGCCTGAGTAAGTATTATGAACTTGAATCTCAGGATAAAACGATCTTCCAATAGTTTCATGTCACAGTGATCAATATATTCCTGGTTAAAAATGGTCCTGCACCTGGATACAAGCTCATTAGGCATAAAACTTGAAAAGTGTATAAATCAAAGGATATCTGTACCAATGGAAAAAGGGCATGGCAAATAACCCTGCTAGAGTTCATGCCCACAATCAGTCACCCATTGGATTGTTTCAGGAATCATGTTATTCTCCCACATTCTCAATAGCCCTCAGATTTTACTATTCGACCGCACACTAGCAACATTTGACAAATCCTCTATAGAGAAATATTATTTATTGATTATTTTATTTCTCATTTGTTAATGCTTCTGGAAAGAGTTTATCCCAAACTATTATGAAACATTTATTTTAATAAGAAAAAGTTTAACATTACATATGTTGAAAGAAGAGAAAACATGCAGATGTTGTTGAAAATTTTCAATAAATATTTAGTTCGGCCCTCGACTTAGTCCAAGTTTTTAATTTTGGCCCTCCGTGAATTTGAGTTTGACACCCCTGCTCTACACTTTTGTTTCTGTTAAAGAGTAAATAAAGATACAGGAAATAAAAATCAGCTGTAAAATAGACAGCTGTTTTACAGTATTGTCCTCTAGCCATTATGAGGTTCCAATTGAAGAACCTGGAGCTTCTGTTAATGCAGTCATACCAAAGGTCTTTTTAAAAATTTTTCATTAAGGGATGTAGCACCTTCTATCTATTGAACCTTAAATTAGCCAGCTCTTTTGTACAGTCAGCAGCATTTGGACAAAAATGTGCAATAATATAGTTTATATTATAATATTGCCCCCTAAAATACTGAATTTTCTTCCCGACTCCATCAGCTATTCCAGCAATAGAAATAACACAGACCACTAAGTGTGAAGTTTCATTCAAACACCAATTGTAAAGTAAGTATTTTATCAATGGGATTAGATTTATTTCTTATGGTTTGTGATTTTGATTTGGCTTTGTCATCAATTATTTCCTGTCTGCAGTATAATATGTTAACCTGCTGATTCTATGTCCTAATGAATTGCATCAAGACCCTTGTCTGCCAACTGCTGGTATTGGAAACTTGTGCAAATTGACGAGATGTGCTCTCAAGAGAAAACATTCATCATGGAGTGCAAAGTCAGAAAATTATCTTATTTTAAAAACTTGGGTACAAACATCCATGCTCTCAAAATATTTGGGAAATTGAGGTGTCCGATAGTTATATGTTTATGCCCTTTGAATTGGAGAGGTTTTTTCTGCTCTCAGATTGTGATTTAACTGCAATGATCTTCATAATGTATTATCAGTGTGCTCTTGTTAACAGGTGCTGTAAACTTGGAGAGTTATTTACCACTCTCCCATTATGTCTTTGGCTGGACCATAGCAGTCAGCAGAAAAGGAGGTTTTTTTTAAAGCTACTTGCCCTCTTGTTTTACACAGACCAGAATGCCTGTCATCAACTTGTAGCTTATCTGTGACAATCAGTTTGAAATGGGTTGCTTGTGTAAAGCAGATAATATTGGAAAATGTCAAAAGGTCAGGCAACACCTGTGAAGAGGGAAATGGGTTGATGACCTATCATAAATTTTAGCAAGATCATTGTGCAGAAGAGTTTATTTTAATGGAAGCAAAGAAAAATAAGAGCAGGAACAGGCCATTCAGCTCTCTGAGTCTGCACCTTTTAAAATGATCATGGTTGATCATCTATCTCAATTCAGTGTGTCTCCCTTGACCCTCAGGTCCCTTCTGTAGCTAGAATTTTTTTCTTAAGTACATTCAGCAACTTGGTCTTTCCTGATAGAGAATTCCATAGGTTCACCACTTCTGTGAATGAAGAACTGTTTCCTCAGCCCAGATATAATTGCCTCGTTCTGTATTCTGGAGGGTTTTGACACTAGGCCATGCTCTTTGCATCTGGCCTGTTGAATCCCTATCAGAATTTTGTCTATTTCTTTGCCGATGCTACCTGACTTCCTGAGTTTTTCCTGTATTTTCTGCTTTATTTCACATTTCCAGTGGCATTCTGAGTAAGGTGATGGGTGAATTTACATCCCACTTCTCTCGGATTGTGATGGCCTTCTTTCCATTGGATTTAAATTCCACTGTCCTTCAAACTTCACCAAACCTCTCGCCTTTCTGCTTTGGCATCTGTTAAAAGTTGTAATTCAAAGAGATTTCTATGTTTCATCTCAATACTCTCTGTCTTTCTTTTGGGAATTCAATGGCCTTAATAATAATCTATATGCACACGACCAGTGCATTTAAAAAAAATCTATCTTCAGAATCATCCCTTCAATTGGATGGTTTAAAATGATCTCTCCACTCCAATTTCATCAATCTTAATCAGTGTCGAACACAACTCAAATTCTCAAGAAGCTGTTCTTGAATCTGTTGCATATGATTTCAAACTCATAAGTGCTCTTCCTGATGATGGAAGGGGGTGAAGAGAGCATGAATAGGGGGGTGAAGAGAGCGTGAATAGGGTGGCATGAGTGTTTTAATATGTTGGCTGCTTTTCCAAGGTGGTTGGAGTAATAGATGGCATTAATAGAGGGATGGGGGGAATATGTAATGGTCTGAGTCATGCTCACAGCCCTCTGCAGTTTCTAGCAGTCTCTCCTGTACCTTTTAGTGAATGCACCTTGATGGGATGCTTTCAGTGGTGCACTTGGAGAAGTTGTTAGGCGATGCTGGTGACATGTTTAATTTCTTTAGACTTCTGAGGAAGGACAAGCATTGGTGAAATTTCTTGACCATTACTTCATTATGGGTGGACCAGGACAAGTCTCTGGAAGATGTTATCGCAAGGAACCTAACACTGTCTCCCTCATCACCATTGCTGTAGACCATGTAGTGAACTCTGCCCCTTTGCCCGAAGTCTGTAACCAACTCTGCGGTTTTGCTGACATAGAGAAAGAGGTGGTTGTCCTGACACTAAGCTACAAATCCCTCCTTGTCTCTTCTGTACCCTGCATTGTCATTGTTTGAGATCTGCCTATGATGGTAGTTTCATCCACAAATTCATAAATGAGGATTGAGTGGTGTTTGGCCATGCAGTTGTGGGTGTACAGGGAGGGTAGTGGAAGAGTATCCCAGTGTTAAGGATGATCATTGAGCAGGTGCTGTCACCAACCCTCTCTGGTTGCAGCCTGCAAGATAGAAAGTCGTGGATCTAATTGCAGAGAGGGGTGTTGAGGACAGGGCCATGTAGCTTGAGGATTAATTTGCATGATGCTGTTATGTTGAAAATGGATCTGTACTCGATAAATAGTAGTCTGATTTAGGTATTCCAGGGCTGAGGGAAAGGCAAGGTAGATGGCATCTGCTATGGAGCTGTTGTGGCAGAATGTGAACTGGAATAGGTTAATGGTGGCTGGTTCACTGGAGTTGATATGAGCCATGAACAACCTCTCAAAGTACTTCCTGTTGGTGGATTTCAGAGTCACTGGCAAATGGTGATTTAGGCCTGTCACTACATACTGGGATAATGGGCCCTTTTAAATTTTTCACACTATGAACCATATTGACCAAAATACACATAAGCATTTCCCTCTTGAATATACACAGTGCTGAAGCGAGTGGCTACTTCAGCTCTTACACCTTTTACATTTTCTTCAGATTCTGAGGAACTAAGAAAGCAAACTGAACATTTATTTTTTGTCACCCAAGGTTTTATTTTCATGTTTGGGTCATGTAAAGGTATTTTTAGAGTATGCATGTTTTTCTTTTGATAATTGGTATTTGGCCATACAGGCCATCTGTTGATGTAAATGGGTGTCAACAGCTTGATTAGTAAGTTTTTCTGGGATTTCTCACTCAGCTAATTTTGTAGATATTCTTTCCAGACATTATCATTTTTGTTTGACTGAAGTATGTCATCTAATTGACAATTCTCATCAATTCTGCTCTTTGATTAAGGTAGAAATGGTAAGCTTTGAACAGAGAAATATGAACTCCAGATTGCTAAATTTGTTAAATTGAAGACCTCCATGTAATATTGGGAACACTTAGTTATGAACCAGAAAGATATCCAAAATATCAGATGTAATGGCAAGTTCCAGCCTCACAACACATGACTCTGACCTATTTGCATATGAAATCTTGTCTTTCATCTTGGAATGTAAAAGTTGTCATTCTCTCACTTTTCACTAACTGATGCTGTGGCTTTTACATTCTGCTAGTTATTGTAATGGCAAGTTTCCTCCCACGACACAGATTCTCTTGTGCTTAATTTCACTTAGAAATTATTTGCAACATTTTGGGAAACCTACCACTGATTCCTGTTAATGCCGTGTCTTTATGCTTTAAGAGCATTCAAGCTTCAAACGCTGCAGCTGTTAAATTCAGAGTTATCTTCTCTCACTAATTACTGAATGCTCTTGTTTGTGGCCTATCTAATAATATTATACTGAACTTTTCTGGCATCATTCTACCATTGGCAGGAAGAATTTGTCTCCCAATGCATCTCAGAAAGTGATCATGTGATTTTAAAAAATCTTTGATTTTTGTTTATAACCTTGATAAATTCGCTCAACCGCCACAATCACCGCAAAGGAAAAATCCACAATCAATAAATAAATCATACTTCATGCTCTTCAAATAACAGTTAACATCTATTTTGTGCTATTGGGAATAATCGCTTGGTTTGGGTCTGTGTCAAAGCTTCAAAGCACTTTTAAATGAAGGAAACCATGTAACATAGTAGCATCGGAGGGTGCGGAGCAGGATAATAAAAGGAAAGTGTCTAAACCTCACAAAAATATACTCATTTCATCGCAAAATTTATGTTTCTCTGTTTCACTTTTGATTTCAAGATTAGCGGTGATTTACAATTTTCCTAGCTTGATTAAAATTAAATTAATTGGGGGGAAAATTACTGATTCTTTTCCTCAATCCCAATGAAGGAACTGGCAGTTTCATAATAAATTGTTTGGGGTTATGAAAACCTAACCCAAGTCTCTTGACAATGTGATTCAGGAAATTCAGTGATGGTCTGAACTACGAATGGCAGGAATGATATATAATTTTCTTTGTGATTGAAACTCCAGTACCTTGTTACAGAAGTTCAGAAAAAGTACTATTTGAAAAGATGATAAACCAGATGCCTTCAAGACATTTTGAAAGGGAAGCTAAAATGACTGTGGGTTCTGATTGCAGTTTTGGTGGAAGGGTTATGTCAGTCTGGATGGCAATTGAAAAATTTTCTGGGCAATTCATTCATCAGTCCAAAGTTGTCCAATGCATTTCAGGCAGAATAATCGAGGCAGAGCTTGTTGCACTTAGGCTTGAAATTTTCAGGTTCCTATAAATTCATCATATAAATCAATTAGATATTTATTTGATTTTACGTAGACTTAAAATCTTTGCTTATGTTGTAGTTATAGTGGTGCTTTCTATGTTGTGAAATGATCTGGATCATTCCAATGTGGGAACAGAAACAGACCAGTCAGTCTCCCAAGTCTTCCCCACTGTTCAGTTGAATCTTAATTTATCTGCACATCATTTATGTTTGACCTATAAGCATTGATACTTTTATGTCACTATCTGCTCTGTAAATTTTAATTGATCCATATTCATGGGAGTTGGGGATGGGCTAATAATGAAAATTCCAGATTCCATTATATTTTTTTGTGGAAAAGGTCAATCCTGATTTCATCTCTAAGATTTCATTCCATTGTTTGGAATTGTTTGCCTGTGTCCATTCTATTATTCTCTTTTAACCATTTTAGAGATCTAATTTAGATTTCATCCTCATTTCCATGCCAATCTCATAAATGCCAGAGATCATAAACCAGCTTGTCCTTGCACTTGTGTCCATGAACCCACACAAGGCAGCAGGACCACTCAACGTATCACATGAAATATTGTGCAGACCAACTAATGGAAATCCTGATGGACATCTTCACCATGTCATTTGCAGCAGTCCACGTCCCCGCAGCTTTCAAGGCAACTGCCATCATTGCCAGTACCAAAGAAAGCAACAGTAACAGGCCTCAATGACCACTGCCCAACGGCACTGACCACCACCACTCTGAAATTCTTCGATAGTCTGGTGATGGAACACATCAAAGCACACCTCACAGAAACACTGAACTATTTCAGTTTGCCTACAAATGGAACAATTCCTCTGACGATGCTCTAGCCTTGTCCCTCCACTCCGTCCTGACCCACTTGGACAAATGATGCCTCATATGCCAGACTGCTGTTCATTGAATTTAGTTTGGCATTTAATACACTCATTCTTCAGAGGTTGGTGGAGAAGCTGTCCTTGCTGGGACTCAATACCCCTCTCTGTAACTGGATTCTGGACTTCTGAATGGTAAGGCCACAGACCATCTGGGTTGGCAGCAGAATGTCGAGCACAATTGCCCTGAGCACTGGCATACCTCAGGACTGTGTGCTCAGCCCACTCCTGTTCATGCTGCTGACCCACAGCTGCAACACCAGATCCAGCTTTAATAGTCATAAACTTTACAGATGACAGGACAATAGTTGACCTCATTAGCAACAATTGTGTTATTCTACAGAGAAGAGGTGAAAATCTTTTGAAATGGTGCAAGAATTAACAACCTGAGACTCAACATGGACAAAACAAAGGTGATGGTTATGGACTTGAGGATGACCATTACACATTAATAGCTCAGTAGTGGAGAGAGTAGAGAGCAGCAATTTCCTCAGCATCCACTTAAGATGTGACCTATCCTGGACACACATCTTCTCTTCACTTGTCAGGAAGGTGCAACAGTGATTGCACTTCATCAGAAGGGTGAGGCGGGCAAGGCTAACAGCCACCATTCTATCAACTTTCTTCAGGAGCTCCATTGAGAACAGCCTGGCTGGTTGGTGTAGAGCATGAGATTGGAGGTCAACCCACAGGAAAATAAAGCAGCAGAGAGGATCAGAATCAGAATTTATTGTCATGAACATGTCATAAAATTTGTTGTTTTGCGGCAGTATTACAGGTGCAAATATTGCTATATTACACTCTCATTCTCGCTCCCGGTCCCTGCCAAACTAGTTTAACCACCCCCTCCCCCAAACAGCTCTTGCAGGATGTTAGCCCTTCTCTAATTCAGGTGCAGCTGCCCTTTTTGTACAGGTCAGACCTTCCCCAGAAGAAACCTGAACCTCTCCCCCCTGCACCAACTCTTCAACCACACATTCATTGTCACCACTTGCTATTCCTACCCTCTCTGACATATGGCACTGGCAGTAATCCCAAGATTACCATCCTGGATGTCCTTTTTTATCTTCTTTCCTAACTCCCTATATACCCTCTTTAAGACTCCTTCACTACACCTATGTCATTGGTCCCCACGTGGAGCAGGACATCTGGCTGCTCATCCTCTCCCTCCAGAATACTGTGAACACGATCAGTGATGTCCCTGACACAGGCACCTGGGAGATAACATATCATCCAGGAGTCTCAATCTTGATCACAGAACCTCCTATCTAAATGAGTCCCTAATCACCATTGCTCTCCTCTTCTTTCCCCTTCCCTCTGAGCCTTGGGGCCAATCTCTGTGACCACCACAACTTGTCCATGGTAGATCTACCTCCCCTCCCCAAAGTATCCAAAACAGTATACTTGTTGAGGGAAACAGCTTTGTCTGCCTATTCCCCTCTCTTTCCTAATGGTCACTCAGCTACCTGCTGCCTGACCTTTGGTGGTGACTGTCTCCCTGAAGCTCTTCTCTATCACTGCCTCTGCCTCTTGGATGATCTGGAGTTTATCTAGCACTGGCTCCAGTTTCGTAACTCGGAGATACAGTCAGATGCAACTCTTTCAGGTGTAATTATCAGGGGCAATTGTGCTGTTCCAGATTTCCCACATGCTAGAATGGAAGGATCCCACTGCCCTAGCTGACAAACAGCTTCTTCACATGGCAATGAAATGGCTGAATGACTGATGAACTGCTATAGCAACTCTCTGAGACTCGACAATTAATAATATTTAATTTAAAAATAATATATATACTATGTATTTGCATTTCTCTGCATGTGCGATGTCTGTGTGTTTGCACTGTAGATCAAAGAATGCTGTTTCGTCAGGTTGTATTGGTACAGTTGGATGATAAATGAATTTTAGCACATGGAGAATTAATAACGTTGGCTGGATTTCTATTCTGTTAAAGACCAACATTGAAGATCAAATTGCGTTCTTTGAAAGTGAAGAATCAATATATTGTCTTTGGACTTCCGGCTGGAAGTCGAGAGTGCCTGCCAACTTTTAAACATTTCTCAATAATTCAACTTTAACTTTTTAACCAAAGTGGCTTGAAATTTGTCCCTTCAGCATATAATGCCACTGTTTCGGAAAATGATAACGACTTGAGGTGCTAAGGCAGCGTAAAATGGTAAAAAAGAAACAGCCCCTTTGACTTCAGACGCCATCTCAGACAATAAAAAAACAATCACGGGAGATGATAAAAGAAATAACAGCAGCCATGAAAGAATGCCAAGAGATTGATTCCAAGCTTGAAAAAGTTGGATGCTAGGGAGCTTGGTTTGGTATCTGTTCATGACTGAATAGAGAAGTTAGAAACTTGCTGTGAAGAAATGGTGTTGAGCAACTTCTAGTTAACCTTGACGGTGGTCAACTTTGGAGAGCGGGAGCAGACGCCAAAACATTTGGATCTTGGGCTTAAAGGAAGATTCTGAGAAAGGCCAGTTAACTGGGGGTGTTTGGAAAAGAGGTTTTTGCAACTGAGCCCATGCTTGACAGAGCGCACAAGTCGGTCATTGATTTCCAAGCATACCTCGGAACATCGTTCACGTTCAGTAATTCGTCATTTTCATTTCTTCCAAGAAAAGGAGCATGTTATTCGTGAAGCCCATTGCAGCAGAAATCTGAATTATCTGGGTCAACCAATTAAATTTGTTGAAGATTTCTGCCCTGAAGTCATGGAGATGCAACAAAAATACGGAGAAGTTATGACTGTACTATACAATAAAGAACTTAAGCTGGCTCTGCTGTGCCCAGCTCATCTGAGGATCACCATGGAAAATGGCTAGTGCTGGTTTCTAGTCGAAGTATTGGTGGCACAGATTTTTTTGGGTTTTTTATATAATTGCAATTGAATGTTTTATGTAAAATAAATTTAGTTTAGCTTGCCATTTAATTAATTTTGTGTAATGTTTTGAGTCTAAGGTCTAAACTGTATTTGTGTCTTGTCTTTTACCCTAATGATGCATCAGTCTCTAAGAGTGTTATCTCTTTTTTAACTGCTGCTCAATATAATGCCCGCAGCTTTAAGAAATGATGAAAAGCTTTGTATTGATTCCCCTGACCTCATAAAAGTCTTGGCCTTGTTTTTGTCATGGTTGTCTAGGGAGCTGCAATGTCTGCCCAGATAGTTAGGGTTTGTAGGGGACGGGGTAGAATCGGCCGTACCTGGGTGTTTAGGCAGTCTGTTGCCACCCACGTGGTTCTCCAACCCCTTACTATACTGCGAGATGACTCTCTTGTCCAGTGTCTAATCTTTTGTGTTGGTTGATTTTGTGCTTTTGTGTATATTTTGATTAATTGATGTAAAGCACTTTGGAGCAACATTTTGTTGTGCTTAAAATGTGCTGTATAAATAAAATATTCAATTCAATTCATTCAAGTTTTGTGTTTAATGATTCATTCATTCATTAATATGGTCCTTCCCTTATTTCAAAATAAGAGAGGGATATAAGCTTCATTAAAAGATAATGAAAGAATCTCTTCTTTAAATGAATCATTAAACACAAAACTTAAATAGGCCCTACATCTTTTGGAAGTTAATATTTGAATCTTTAATAGCATATCTAATTTTTGGATTTTTATCATAATTTAAATAATTAGGGTTGTTTAGATGCTTTGATGCTGTGGTGTCTGGTTCTAGGTTGGTGTCACTTGATTCTCATCTATCATTTTTTAACCTTGCTCCGTGGTTGAGGTTTTGATTTATAAGATTTTTTTTTCTTTAGGATTTTTTTTTGATAATATTGATAACTGTTTTGTTCAACTGCAAATCATGCAAACATTGATAAAATTACAACAGGAGAAGAAAAGGAAGAAAAATTGTAAACTTTTTAATTAAAAAAATTACAATTTCAACTGTATTTCCTGTTTTTTTTCTCTCTCTATCTCTTTTGGGATGAGTTTTTTGATGTTATGCTTTGAAATACTTTAATCAATGTGGTCTGAATTTGTGAGTTATGTTCATATTTGAATTTTTTTCTTTCATTTTAATTGTGTTGCACATTGTATAATTGTATCATTCAATTGTTTATATTTTAATTATCATTTTTTATATATGTTTCTATATATATGTGTGTGTGTGTGTGTGTGTGTGTGTGTGTGTGTGTGTGTGTATTATACACACACATACAGTGTTTGTATTGTGACCCCTTCAGATGAAGAGTAATGCTCCATTAATTTTTGGTGTACCTGTGTTGGAGGTTTTAGTAATCTTTGCACATAAGCACTCAAATTATTTCACTTTTTCACTAATATTTGGCCTCACCAAAAACCTAAAACTTGCCTCAGAGAATTATGTGCCTTGATTGTAAGGAATTATTACAAAGCAAGTACTTGGATTTATCTAGACCTTTCAAGGACTTCATGACATCTTAAGCACTTTTAAACTGTGGCCACTATTTTAATGTAAAAAAAATGCCAATCACTTTCCACAGACAAAATGAAACAGCAGTCCGATGTGATGAGACAATCTGTTTTCATCCTGTTAATTGATTGGGGAGATCTCCCCTGCTCTTTTGCAAAATATTGACATTGAATAGTTTATGTTTATTGGAGGAAGCAGTGGTTTGATTTAATATCTCTTCCAGAATGTATCTCCTTTGACTTAATTACGCTCTTGGTACAGAACTGAAATATCAGCTTAGATTTCATGCAAGTCTCTGCCATGGGACTGCAACCATCTAGTTCAATCAAGCATCCCATCAGTGAACCCCACAATAGATACCTTGCCGACCAACTAAATATAAATGTCTAAAACCCATATTTTGTTGAAGTACCGGATACATTTTTATTTCTTTGTATTAAAAAACTGTTCTAAGGATGTTGTGTGAATTACATTCAAAATTTTAAAGATAGAAATGGGGTTCTGGGTTTTTAGGTTTTCAAAAAAAACTTCTCTTAAAGTTTGCCTTGTATTTATGTTTGAACTTGTAAACTACTTGCAGCCAAGGCTGTGTTATTGAATGCAACCTGGGCTGCACAAATTGCTGGGAAGTTTCTGCTAAAAGCTCCTTCTGCTCATGAATGATGGGATCTATTATGGAGATAATGCCACCTCAGTCCTGCTTTTGTCCTTAAGATTAGTCATGACAAGTGAACAATTACCATGATAGTGGTATATAATAATATGAGCATTTACCTTCTGTGTTTTGTATAAATTGTTCACAATCCGGTCCATCTTGGTAAAAAATCCTCTTGCAGTGAATGGCAAGGAACGACAGAACATGTTGCAATCTGGTTGGATTAATACCATACTGCACATTGTTCTTAGTTTTGGTACTAAATTAGCAATCCCTGTCCAGAGTCTTTGAAAAGTGAATAAATCACAGAAGGAAGAGATTAATACAGAGGCTGTACTGTACTGTTGATTCATAATCAAGAGAACTTTAATTCTGTTTGAGTCCAAAAACTTCACCTAAATATCACGCAAGTTAAGGATGTGTGATATTCTCCGTAATGGTATGTGTCACATGATGAACATACCATGTTACAAAATAATAAATTAATCGCTATTTTATTGAGTCTAGGTTTTATTAATCATGTTGTGAATGTGTCCATATTTTTTCTGTTGCTTTTACAAACCATTGGCGTAGCGGTTAACACAACACCTTTACAGTGATTGGGGTTCGAATCCTATGCTTTTGTAAAGAGTTTGTATTCTCCCCGGGGAGCTTGGATTTCCTCCCACCATTCAAAATGTATAGGGAGTGTAGGTTAATTGGGTATAAATTGGCTGGCATGGACTCGTGGGCCGAAATGGCCTGTTACCATGCTGTATGTCTAAATTAAAATCTTTTTAAAAAAATTAAATATAAAAAAAATGTAAAAATCTATCAAGGACTGTGGGGAATGGAAATTCACTTGGCCTACTGATGCTGAAATCATTGGTTGGAATTGTTAGGTCTGCTTTGTTCATGAATGAGTGAGACAAACACCAGGCTGAGTCGAAATCAGGGTTCTTTTTTCTTTATTACCGGATTGTAACACTTGCGACTAACAAAGTTAGTCGGAGAATGCATTCTGCCGTTATCAGCAAAATGGTGATTTTTTATACCCTTGGATACATGCTTAGAACATCATCATATCATTACTTGTCCAATGACTAAAACTGTTGCTATCCTTTCCCTGCTAGCTTCCTGCCTCTCAATCCATCAATGTCTCTCTTATCTTGTAAGTACAAGGATGCATTTACATCTTGTTACAGCCCTGTACATTCCCATCTCATGATGTTTTACCTAACAGGAGTACAAGGACACCTCCCCTTCTTGTTACTGCCCTGTACAGGGTAACTCCCTACACATTCCCATCTCATGATGTTTTACCTTACAGAATGCAGAGGGTTGCCTACATGATCCCAGTATTGGTGATAATAATGTTACTCAATTTCTGATAAGCAAAATTAGAGAAATAGGATGGCAAGAATAAATAAATAAAATTTTACATGAAAAATTACATTGGAATAAATATTCTCACTGACACTTGAGTTTATTACATCAAATACAAATGCAGAGGTTGAAAGGCTTGAACAGTGGTGTAGGAACAATAGGAGATCTTATCAATGGATCCGTCTTAGAGAGAGTGGGGAACACAAAATTCCTTGGTATGCATTGAAAGGACAACAGATCCTGGACCCACAACACTTCATTAGTCAGGAAGGCACGTCAGTATCTATACTTCCTAAAGAAGCTGAGGAGGGCAAGGCTACCTGCCATCATCCTAACAACATTCTAAATGAGCACAATAGATGTCCTGGCTGGCTGCATCATAGTGTGGCATGGTAGCCGCAAAGGTCAGTATGGAGGGTGATCAAAACTCCTGAGAAGATTACTGAGGTCTCCCTTTCCACTATCAATGATATCTACAGGGAGCGGTGCTTAAAGAGGGCTCAGAGAATGATTGAAGACCCTTTCCTTCCAGTCAGCAATTTATTTGAGACACTACCATCAAGAAAGTTGCATAAAAACCAGGACCGCCAGGCTAGGAAACAGCTTATTCCCGCAGGTGGTGAAACTTGAAAATACAATACTTATTTTGTATCACCATGTATATATATCATTTGTGTGCAAGGTGTGTGTGTGTGTGTGTGTGTGTGAGAGATGTGCTGATTCGTTGGGTTGTATGTGTACAGTCTGATGGCAATAAACTTGAACTTAAACCTGCGTTTTTTGCTGTATTTAGTGTCTTGTTACCTTGAATGTTGCAAAAAATTTTCTTACGCTTCATCAAATATGAATCTTCAAATTAAATAATGCATGGGGAAATTTGTCTCAAGTTGTTACATGTATTGCCTTTTGAGAAAATTTCTTCATATTGTTATATTGCTCATCAGAAAACAAAAAGTCTAATTTTTCATTTGTTGCACACTGCTAGCTTATTCCCCTACTTGGTCTGTGATATACTTATAACTGCATAGCCAAGTTCAGATCCAACTCCATCCAGAAATTTGCTGATGACACCACCATTATTGGCTGAATTACTGGAACTGAAGAGTCAACATACAGAAATGAGAGCAAGAATCTGGCTGGATGGATGCCTGAACAATAATCACCTCTAGAAAGCAAGTGACATCATAAATGATGCCCATCACCCTGGTCACAACCTCTTCTCACTGCTACCTTTGGGCAGAAGGTACAGAAGCTTGAAAACCAGCTCCTCTGGGTTCAAGAATAGCTTGTTTCCAACAGCTATCGGGCTCTTCCTTGTTGCACATATGAGGGAGTCTCCCTACATTACAAAAGAATTGTCTGCCCCATTGCTAAGTCACCTTTTTTATGTATTTTCATTGTGTATTATTTTGTATTTGTTGTCTTTTTCATTCAATTTTTTTTTGTTTTTCCCTTTTTAAAACCAAGTAACTGTTCAGTTGCAGCAAGCAAAAGGTTGGGTGTTTATGTACATTGTACAATAACCTCATCATTTATCAAATCTTCCATCATTTGCACTTTGTTTTGTCTGGCATGTGAACAGCCTTGAGGCTGGTATTGCCAGACATTGAATGATTGACTTTCAATACAGTTCAAGTACCCTTTATCCGAAATTCTGAAATGTTCAATCGTCCAAAACATATTGAACGCCAACATGATGCCACTAGTGGGTGCCAGTTTGTTACCAACCATCGTTACCACCAGACCTAGTGCATTACTCACTGAACTTTTTTGCCATCCAGCAGAATTTCGCCTCTAAATAAGAAATGTTCCAGTTTCGAGTCTGACTCCACATACATCAACACAAAAGTCTAGCCTTTTTTGAGTGTAGCACTGAGGGATTGCAGTGTTATTTTGCTTTTTCAGGTAGATGTTAACAATTCCATGGCAATCACAAGAAGAGTAGTTACCCCATGTGCTTTGGCCAGTATTTATCTCTCAACTGGAGGACAGATTCACTCATTCATTGGACAGAATTTACAACAGCACAGCTCTAGAATATCTATGTAGATTTTTTTTTGCTTCATTCTCCTGATTGGGACTAGCAATCACTGCTACTGCTAAACCACGGCTGACATTTTGACAATTAAGCAAAAACAAATGGGTTGAGTCATTATCAGTTTTTCCCAAATCACCATGGGTATGTGAATGAATACAACAGGACAGTATAAGTAGGGGTGACCACAAACTTTTTGGTGCTGCATTTATTTTCTTTTGCAAGCAGAAATCAAGTTTTTTTTTTAATCTTCGTCCGCAAAGCCAAGCCAAAGAGAGAGAAGAGAGATTAAACACATGATTTCAAAATCTGAAAAAATGCAAAATCTGAAACACTTCTGGTCCCATGCATTTCGGATGAGGGGTACTTGACCTGTATTGGACTTGAGTTGCATGTAATCTTGACAAAAAATGTGGGGATGAGGTGAGGTAGTGAAAGGAATGTCATTGCTGGTAATTATTTTTCATGGTTATCTGGCAGTAATTTATTTTCCTTGATGTCATTCTATAGTAGAAATTCCAGTGGATATGTACATTATACAATGTATATGACAGTAAGTATGACAGAATGGACGATTTCTGAGTTTTAGTTTTCTGTTTTGATACGAATTCCTTTTTTTGTTTATTGGTTCACCATTGTGTTCATTAACCTAATGCATCGAAATTGTAAATGAGTATTTTCTTTATTTATCAAGATACTGGAAATATTCAGGAATTAAATTAACAACCAAAGGCACATCATCTACCTGAATATAAACCAGATTGTTAATAACATTCATTGGGTCACTTTAATTTTCTTCCCACAAGGTCTTCCATCCATGATGATGGAAGTCAGTGCTATAAATTCATTGATTGGTTGCATTGCAGAATTTTGCAATTATAAGTTAGTAAGGCATGAACTGTGGTTAGATGATCTAGTCATTGTGCTCCAAATTAGTGGGATAACCAACAAAATGAATCTTTGGAGCTCAAAATGGTTGCTACCTTTATACCTGTAGCTATTTTTGAGATTTATGTAAGAAGTTGTTTAACTCAGATGGCAAGAGAATAGATTAAAGATTCAATTTATTGCCATGTAATAAAAACTGTATCATATTGCACAAAACTGCTTTTTTTGTAAGGCAGACAGACTTGCTATCGGCAGACATCGCCAGAGATGCTTCTTATAGTCAGAGAAAGAGAAGCAAAAGAGAGTTCCACCTGGAAGCACCAAGTGTCCATGGATTCTACTCCACTGCTCCCGCAGCCACATAATGTCCAGTCCGAACCATCGGCAACTGAGCTCCAGCTCGGAACTCTTGATGTGATTAGGAACTCTTCAGCACCCTCTCGCATCCTGGTTCCGATAATAGGCACACCTTCAGCCACTTTCGAGCCAGTTTCCAGCAATTCGCAACCTGGTGCGAGTTCTTTGAATACAGTCTCCAGTAGCCCACAGCCTGGGTGTGCTCCTTGCTTTGAATCACCAACAGCCACAGAATCCCTTAGTGGTCTGCAGCCATGGTCTCTGTGACATGGTTCATTTCCTCTGCTTCTCCTTCTCAGACTGGGTGGGGGGGGGGGGTGTGGTGGAGGTGGTGGTGGTCTCACCATTAATGGTGCCCTGCACCAGTCCTCCACTTTCCTGGTATCTGCAACCCCTTGTCTCTGCTGCCGATCATAGGTGCTGCCATCTTGGACTAGACCCTGAAGTCAGAATTGTAAACAAAACTACAGTTGACTCCATTAATGGCTGTTGAAAGCCTGTACGGATTTGACGGCAGATGGACTGGATGGTTAGATCCCACAGGGGATCTCTGCTTTCCGTGAGGCCGCACCAGCGACAGTGCTGCTGTTACAGCAGCTCTGATGGCGCCGCCATTTTTTCTTTGGACAAGGACAAAGAGAAAAAAAATCTAAGGTCCTGTCAAGCTGCACTTGTTTCACTGAAGTCACTTCTACTTACAAGAATTCTCCCATGCTCATTGTTCTTGTGATCCGAGGAGATCAAACAGTCCTGCATTGAAAAGGGGCTCTGGAGGCATGCTTCTGCAGATCTGTCATAATCTTCAATACCTGTTCACGTAATGTTTCAGACAAAGACTGTTTTTAAAAAAAATTTTGCCCCTGTGCTCCACAGTTTTAAATTTGTAATCAAATAATTTACATGTGATTAATATAAACATTCCAGATTTTATTCAAGATTACATTTTGGTTTCACCATGTAGAAATTACAATTTTATACATAGTCCCCTCATTTCAGGGCACCATAATGTTTGACATGTTTAGCTTTAAAGTTGTTTGTGGTTATTCAGGTCTGTTTAATTGCTTCATTGGTGCACGTATGACAGAGCTAAGCTTGCTTCTAAGCTTTTGATCACCTTTGGAGTCTGTTGATGCCATTTTTCCACTTCTGGACCAAGGTAGTGTCAATGAAAGTTAATGAAGTCAAAGTGGCTGAAAAACAAGAATTTTTTAAAAAGTGTGAGACATCATCCAAACCTTAGGATGATCAAAATCAACAGTTTGGAACATTATCAAGAAGAAAGATAATGGCTACTGTCTGCAGAATACACAGGCTACATTGAAAGATGCAAGGCATTAATTAGCAATAGAAATAATGGTCAGGTTGCAGTTTTCCAAGAAGTGTTTAAAAGAGCCTAGCATTGAATTCTGGATAAAGTCTTAGCAAGAACAAAGTGTGGAGGCATAAAGAACTGCCAAAGATCCAAAGCATACCACCTTTTCCATGGTTTGCAATTAGTGAGCTCACCAGTACCCTCTTCTTAATGATGTTCAAAACTGTTGATCATCCTAAAGTTTGGACGATGTCTCACACTTTATTCTTGTTTTTCAGCCTCATAATGGCTTCTTTGACTTTCATTGACACAACCTTGGTCCACATGTTGAAAAATGGCAACTATATTCCAAAGGTGATCAAAATCTCAGAAGCAAGTCTAGGTCTCTTACACTTGCATTATTGAAGCAATTGAACATGCCTGAATACTCACAAACAACTTTGAAGCCAAATGTCCCAAACATTATGGAGGTCAGTACTGAGGGAACTATGTATAAAAAGTGCTGTAATTTTTACATGGTGGAACCAAAATGTTCACAGATAACCTTGAATAAAATCTGGAATGTGCCCTTTAATTAAATGTGAATTATTTGATTATAAATTTAAAACTGCAGAGCACAGGGGCAAATAAAGGAAAAAAAAATGTCTGCCCCAAATATTATGGAGGGCATGTATATGCAGCAAAGTTTTGCATAATTTAGCCTATTTGTTCCAGTTTGTTTGCCTACTTGGTGGAATATAATTGCACAGAAGGTCAAGAGAAATGGAAAATAAAAGAATAAAAATATTACAATGTTTGTTTTCTTTCTGTGTTTAAACTTGCTTCCTATTATACTCTTGGCTTGACTCATCTTGCACTGTTCTGATCAGCAACTCAAAATATCTTTCATTGTTAGTGGAGACATTGTACATGTCATGTCCCAGAATGGAATTGAGTCATGAAGACCAAGACCAAGGATATTCTGGTTTTGATGTTGTGTTGCAATAGCCTAACTCAGCCTGATTGATTACTGGGAAAATGTATTTGCATTTAGTGCTCCAGGGCCCAGAAAGAGGAAGAAAAGGGCCATATTTTTGCATATTTACTGCTTTTCACAGCAGTTTTACATGCAAGAATCCGACATAATGCTCCTTTGCCATTACTGCCATCAGAGAGGTTTCTATGATTCCAAGTCTCTCAGATGACAAATTCTATTTTGAATGCAGTGACAACATTAATAATTGTTATAAATATATTTTTAGTTGTTTTAGGACAAAAGGGGAAAATGCTAAGATGTAAAATGATGACATTATCATGTTACATTCAGATACATTTATAGAAATTGAGAATTCAGAAGCTAAGCATGGTTTTTAAATCTATTATTCTTGATTACTGCCTCCAGTTCTCTAATTTTTGAGCAGTATTAATACCATTGGATTTTGTTAGGAGCTAAGATCTAATGAATAAAAAGGCAGTGTTGGATACAAAAGAGAAAATTGATCTCATTGTTACAGGTTAGACAGTGAAAGGAAGTGATATCCAAGGAGATACTCACTGGTTCACTCTGTTACTCATCACTTCTTGACATCTCCCCTTATGAACACAAGACTCACAAGGCTACACTTTAATCGATTTTTAAAAAAGTAAAAGATTCATGGAGTTGTTGAACATTCAACAACCGATGTGATACACATAAATTATTCAGTGAAAATGCTGTGTATAGAAATCAGAATCACACCTGCACACATATGCATTTTATATTAAAACTCGTTACAACAACAATTTAAGATTAGCATGTAAGACATGACGAAGAGGAAAATAACATCATAAATATTCATATTTGATAGGTAGTGGAAAAGTGTGTTGTGTTAGCAGTATTGCAGTATAGGTTAAACCTCTAATCCTGTGACGTTGGGACCTGGCCAATGCTGGACCATTGAAAATGACGGAGAACAAATTGATTCCAAAGGGAATGTACTATGCAAACATGTCAAAGGTAGAACAAAGTTTAAAACAGGAAATAATACCGTGGCACGGCACAATTAGCATAAAAGTTAGTCCAATGTTTTTACAGTGGCAGCGATCGGAATGTTAGTACAAATTCCTTACAGACAATGCAGTACTTAAACCCCAGTCCTGATCTGTAGTGCTGTAAAGCTTGAATCTGCCACCATTAGTACAAACCCCTTACAGACAGCACGGGACTCGAACCCTAGTCCCGATCACTGTAAAGGTTGAATCTGCCACTGTTAATACAAGCTCCTTACAGACAGCATGGTACTCGAACCGTGAACCCGATTGAGGCAGCTTCGACCTTTACAACACCAGCAATCGGGACCGGTGATTGAGTCCAGCATTGTCTGTAAAGAGTCTGTACTGGAGTTCCCTGCTGGCATTTCATGGAGTGACCAGCTTTTTTCATTCCTCCTGACCCCTTTTAAATGTCCAGCTCTAATGCCCTGTTTTAAAAAAAAAACTTTCCTGTTTTTGGTTTTCTGTTTTCTCCTCTTCATAATTTTTTTCCCACATATGTTTATTATGAGCACTCGTGGATCTAAAGCTGAATAATCCTCTACCTCTGAAGATTCGATCCATGCTCTGATGGAGCTTATTAAAGACCTGAGAAAGGATGTTAAAGAATTTTTTTTTTAAATGGGAAGGAGATTAAATCTTCTCTTACTCCGTTTGCCAAGACTCTTGAAGAATTATGGTCAACTATTGAAACTCATGATACTGAAATCAAGGAAATGGAATGGGCAGCTGAGGTTCAAGAAGCCAAGCGTGCAGATGCACAACGAGTTAATTCATTGCTAAGTAGATCTAATGACATTTTACTGAAGAAAATGTTTGATCTTGAGGTGACAAGCAGAAGAAACAATTTGAGAATTTTCAGTCTAAAAGGGGGAATTGAGACAGACCAGCTTCCAAATTTTTTGTTGAATTCTTTCATGAGGTGTTGGATGAAGATTTTCTGCCTACAGTACCTGGAATTGACAGAGTGCATCGATCTTTGACTTCTAAGCCTGCTTCTGGTGGAAAATCCCATTTTGCTATTCTCGGTATACATCGCTTTCAAATTAAAGATCAACATCTGAGGGAATCCCATTGCAAAGGGATCCTACACTTTTGTGGACAGACCATTGTGATTGTGGATTGACTATCGTACTGAAGTTATGAAAGAACAATCTTCATGCAAAGATGCAATGTTTCAGCTCTACAAAGCTGGCTTTAAACCTTCATTGTATTTTCCAGCCTGATTGTGAATCCCTCTGCTGGACATTTCTTTGAAATGGTTCAATTCTCCCAAGGCTGCTTGTCAGTTCTTGGAGGAAACTTTACTGACATTTTGGTTCTAAATATTTTGTTTTCTTCTTTTCTAATGAAAGTTGTGGATTTTTTTTAAAAATCTGGGCAGTCTATTCACTGCTGTATGTATTTCAGTTCAGTTCTCTTTAACATTTATTGGTCTTTTAATTGTGCCTTGGTGTTAATTACCTTCTTTTCAGCTGAATGTGGGCTCTGCTTAGCATTTTCCTTTGTTGTGTCTCTTCCTATAAATGGAATAGAGTCTGTTTTGTTTTTGTTCCTTTGTTTAATTCTTTATTTCCTTTGTAGGATTATTAAAGTAATATTCTCTATTTTTTGAATCAATGAATCATCTTAGGTTGGGTTTCTGTATTTATTTCTAAATATAATATAACATCTGTTCCTTTATTGTCCTTAATTTCAGTTCTTCGTGTTTCTTTTCTAGTCATAATATCCCTATCAATAATGGGAATCTGTCTTATTTTTAAAAATTTTCTGGGAGTGCTGCCAACAGCGAAATTTAGGGGTAGTTATTTTGTGTGTAAGCACATTGTCAAGGACACTTTGGGTTAATTGGGAATTGGAGGGGTTCACAAGGTTAATTTGGGTTTGGTAGATGAAGTTATGTTGATTCTTTTTGAGTAGGCATGCCATGATAGATTGAGAGTGTCTTTCATCTTATTAATTAATCTCTTGGAATATCTTGGGTTTGAATCATCCAGTTAAATCTTGTAAAGAGTTTTCACATATTAAAAAGTTTAAACCTAGGATAATTTTCTTATAAGAAAATCATCTATGTTTATCTGATACCTCTTATTTTTTGTAACTCTTAGAAGGAACAGCACTTTCACTCATTATTTATGGTTAAGTCTAGAGTGTTTCAATTTTGATTTTAATTAAACAATGCTATTGCTGACACTAATGGACATTTTAAAATTTTGTTTTTGTTAATGTTTATGTTTATGGCCCCAATATTGAAGATCCAAAATTTTTGACTTCTTTTCTCTCTGGTGAGACCCATTTCTTCTAAAGAGATTGTTGTGCCAATTAACTCTTTCCAGCTCGGTAAAGTTTCCAGACCTGGTGGTTTCCGAGCAGAATTTTATGACTTTTTCTTATTTATTGATGCCTTATTTAGATTCGGTATTTATAATATACTGGATACATTTTATGAAGCCTCAATCTCTCTTATTCCTAAAAAAAGATTAAAGACCCTTCTGATTTTTATTCCAACAGGCCAATTTGTCTTTTTAATGTTCATACTAAGATATTGACTCAGGCTTAAGCCGATAGACCAGAATATATTATGCCTCATATTATCTCTGAAGATTAAACTGGGTTTATACAAAACCATTATTCACAATTTAATATTCAGTATTTATTAAATATCCTTTGCTCTCCCACCATTTCAAATTTTGAGTGTATTTTTTCCTTGGATGCTGAGAAAGCTTTTGATAGAGTAGAATGGAACTATTTATTTAATGTATTATTTAATTTTGGCCCCAAATTTATTACTTGGATTAAATTGATATATTTGTCTCCTATTGCTTCAATTTTTAACCAACTCAATGACATCTAAACCATTTAAGCTCCACCATGGAACTATACAAGGTTGTCCTTTAAGCCCATTCTTGTTTAATTTAGCACTAGAACCATTAGCAGTGGCCTTTTGGCATTGATGACATTTCTGATATTACAATGGGTGAGACTGTTCATAAGGTCTCGCTTTATGCAGAAGACTTTTTATTGTATATATCTGACCCTGATCTTTCGATTGCAGCTATTTTATCACTCCTTCATTGATTTAGTCAATTTTCTGGATATAAATTAAATCCCCAAGAAAGTGAGTTGTTTGGCTTAAATGCTTCTAGCTCTCTAGATTCTGCTGTTCCTTTTTAAATTGTTACTATTAATAACAATTTCATCAATTTGTTTAAGGAGAACTTTCTTACTTTAATGAACCATGTTAAATCCTTAGTTCAATGGTCTCCTCTTTCAATGCCCCTCATTGGACATTTGGACATATTAATGTTATTAAGATGAATATCCTGCATGTTCTTATATATTTTTCAAGCTGTACCTGTCTTTGTTCCCAAAACCTTTTTTGATTCACTCAATTCTATTATTTCTTCCTTTATAAAAAACAAAATCTTGTACCAAAGATTTTAAAAAAACTAAAAAAGGACTGATTAATAAAAAAATCTATGGCATCCAAAATGTTTTCTAAAT
Organism: Narcine bancroftii; assembly: GCF_036971445.1. NCBI lineage: Eukaryota > Metazoa > Chordata > Chondrichthyes > Torpediniformes > Narcinidae > Narcine > Narcine bancroftii. The sequence goes on along the minus strand of NC_091477.1, from coordinate 21,141,032 downwards.
TGAAACCAAATCCTCAATGTATGTTTAACAACAAAATTATCAGTTAATTTAGAAGCAGAAAAGGGTAACAAAGCTCCAACTATAAGAATGAAGGAATATTTCTTGGTAGAATCATTTTCCAAATTAATCCAACTAGCAACATCCTGCCAGTCTTTATGATGAATCCAAAAATTAATATATTTTATATTAGCTGAATAATATAATCTAAAATTAGGCAATGCCAATTCCCCTTTAGGATTTTGAAGGAAAGTTTTATTAAAACAAGGGTGTTTATTTCTCTAGACAAAGGAAGAAATAATAGAATTGAGTGAATCAAAAAAGGTTTTGGGAACAAAACAAAAACAGGAACTTTTTTTTACATTCGGTATGGTGGTGTGAAAAGTGGAAAGATTTTGGAACAATTTGAGTGTATTACTCAGACAAATTATGAAGATAAAGATACAAAAAATCCAAGAATATTTTTACTTGGGAATATATATGAAAAAGATATAAAACTGAAATTGGACAAATCAAGAAAAAAATTTAAATATAGCAGTAGCAACTGCAAAGAAATGTACAGCAGTAACGTGGAAAACAGAGCGTGGTACAATTAGACAGATGGCATATTGAAATGCAAAATTGGACATTTTTAGAAAAAATTACATATAGTTTAAGAAATTGAGTTGAAAACTTTTATAAAATTTGGAAACTATATATGGATTTTCTGAATAACTTTCCATCCACCTTCTCCACTTTACCCACCCCTCTCAATTGGAAGCTACAAAAATAATAAATGAATATTATATGCTAATATTATATAGGTAGAAGTTGTTTTTTTTTCCCTTTCTTTTGGGAGGGAGGAGTGTTGGGGAGAAAAATTAAAGTTTGTTTGTATCATTTTGTATGACTTACAATAATTTATGTATTATTGAATTATTCTTATTTGTATTGATACAAATGATAAATATTTTTTTAAAAATCAGTTCAAATCTGACACAAGGATGTATACAAGTGCACAGGCCAAGTATTTAGTGTTGTGAGACACAGTAAGGGTAGTTATCTAAATATGCTCCTGTGATATCCTTGATTCCTGGAGTTGTGAGCTATGCTGCTGCTCTCCCCTTGATTTCCAAACCTACTTCTCTGGTATGATTAACTTTTGGGACTGGAAGAGTCTTTTTCCATCTGCTGAAACTGTCTTATATTTCACATCATCCTGCAAGCCAAAAAGAAGAATGAATAGCAATGCATTATGCAAAATGGCTGCAATAATGCCCTTTTTGTGTATGTGCGTGTAAGTGTGTCTGTGCAAATCTGTTTAAGTCTATTTGTGTATCTTGCAGCAATGCTTAGGATGTTGGCGTTTATGGGTCTTTGCCCACATGAGTGAAATCATGGATGGTTTGACCCTCGGTCAGTGAGGATGAGTTATTTCTGTGGTCACTCTCCTATTGGTTCTTCATTGCAATACCACAAATGCTGGGTGACACGGTAAGCATAGTGGTTAGCACAAATCTGCTACAGCACCAGTGATTAGGACCATGGTTTGAATCCTGTGCTGTCGGTAAGGAGTTTTTATGTTCCCTCTGTGTATGGATGAGTTTTCCCCGGGTGCTCCAATTTCCACCTACCTTTCAAAACATACAGGATAATTGGATGGCACGAGCTCTTGAGCCAAAGTGGCCTGCATGTCTGAATAAAAATATATAAATATAAAATAAAAATTGTGCTCTCCACTCATTCAAAGAGATTAACAGATTTTTGTCTGCAGGCCTACTCCCTGTGCAGTTGAAGCTCCTTCATAATCATTATGTCAAAGCCTGCAGGAATAATTTGCAACAGTGGCATGGTTTAGGTCAGAATCAATTAAAGAAAATGAGCCATGCAACATGGTAACAGGCCCTTCTGACCCATGAGCCTTTGCTGCCCAACTGCACCCAATTCACTGACAACCCCTGTTCGTTTTTTCAGGGTGGGAGGAAACCTGAGCACCGGGAGGAAACCCACGCAGATACGGGAAGAACAAGATTTGAAACCAGGTCGCTGGTGCTGCTGCCCATTTGCAGTGCTAGAGCCTGACATCAAGAAACGTAGGATGAGATTAATGGACATGTAGTATTTTCATGGTTCCTACTAGCCCACCTTCAGCTAGATGTGACAAGAGTTCCCAGAATGAGTCCTCTTGAAGTACATATGCATTATACTGAACAACTTGATTACATGTGACAGAACACCTTGGGGATTATTGTTATTTACAAGGCTAGATTGCGATGGTTCCATTAAAACAGTTTGTGGAAGCTAGGAACTCATAACAACCTTGCAATTTTGGAGGAGGTCAGAGTCTTTGACTGTGGTGGATGGAGACTCAAGCTGTGAGCCAATGAAGACCCATAGGAATTCTCCGGCCTCTGCATCAAAATCTTAACACCACAGAGAATAGACCTCATAAAAATGTCTTCAATGGATAATTTTCATTTCAGTCATTCCTACCCAACTAGTGTAACTTCCAGAAATTGAGAGCTATTGAATTTTTAAACAAATATGTATTTCTTTGCATGAGGTGGAATAAACAGTGAGAGAATGTTATCAGCACAAATGAAGTTAACTGTCTTCGACAACCAAGCTCTTGTCCTCCCTTTCACTCTCCCACCCCAGCACTACAGAACTCTTACCCAGACTTTTCCCCTCCCCCTGCAGCCATTGTGAAATTGCAAACCCAGTCGTTCCAGTTGTCACAGATCTAAAGGAAAGCTTATTGATTGATTCCCACAGTGCAGCTCCACAAGTATCACCTTCTGTTCTGAGTAGCTTTTAAACCCTGATTAATGCTCCAACAGTTAAATGATCTAATTAAAATTAGCAAAAGGAAAATAATATAATTCATGTCTATTGTCCATTTTGCATCCTTGTCAGTGTATTCATTATAATTAATTAAATGATAATGATATGTGTTTTAGACTATTTTCAGTTTGGAAATGAATGCAGTAGCCTAATAGGATTACTGTCTTCTTTGCAAATACATTCATAAACAGCTCATGAAAGCATTCTAGTTCAGGTTTTCATTATTAAAGACCTTCACTAGAAATGCTACACAGTAGATGAAAATGCATTTATATTGTCTTTTTAGTCAAATAAGCACCAGATTATTTTACACCAGTATGATACACTAGGGCAGCCATTACAGTGCCAGACTGAACCTGGGTTAGAATCATGTGGCATTAGTTTGTATGTTCTCCCCGCTTCTTTGTGGGTTTTCTCCAGGGACTCTGGTTTCCTCCCACCTTTCAAAAAATGTACCAGGGATGTATGTTAAAGGGATGTAAATTGGGTGGCATGAACTTGTCGGGGCAAATTGGCCTGTTTCAGTGCTCTATGTCTAAATTTAAAAAAAATGATAATTTACTACCATAATGGAATCTTAGTTCAGCTTTATGGGTCTTGATTGAGCAGGATAAATAAATAGTAGCTGGTAACACAGACGCTGTCATGTGTTCACATATTTTGGATATTCTGTCCCAAGCCAGACACTTTTATATTGAGCGAGTATGTTATTTGGGAGTTGTAGCAGTGTTCTGATGCAGTATTGGAATCTTCAGCAAGCAATGAGAGTTAGAGGGAGACAAAGGGTCAGACCTGGAGAAATAATGGACAGTCAGTGCTTTATGTTGGGACCCTTTGTTGAGACTGAAATAGCAAAGAGAGATAGCAAACATAAAACAAAGATGGGCAGAAGCTGGAAGGGGCTGAGATGATAGGATCCTGAACAAATGAAGGAGGGAGAGGTGGAGAGAAGTCAGAATCAAAATTAATTGTCATAAATATGTCACGAAATTTGTTGTTTTGTAACAGCATCACAGGTGCAAATATTGCTATAATTTACATTAAAACATAAACTAACGCAAATGAAGAGAAAGTGTCTGTGGTTCATTGTCCATTCAGAAACCTGATGGCAGAAGGGAAGGTGTTACTTTTGTACTGTTTGGTACTTGAGGGTCCTTATGGTAACAGTGAAAAGAGGGCATGACCTGGGTGATGAGTATCCTTGAAGATAGAGGCTGCTTTCCTAAGACACCATCTCTTGTAGATGGATTCAATAACGCAAATTATGGAAGGATACCTGTTAATAACACTGACATAACTAAAAATTTATGAATTTTGCTTAAAAAATTACTGTCAAGGCTCAGTTTTCAACCAATCTGAAATCATTAATCTTTGATATCACTGTATAATTTCTTCACCTCTCCATCTATCTCCAAGTAACATTTATCTACTTCATAATGGCATGACAGGCAAAAGGATAGCTAGACTATAAAACATCGGAGCGGAATGAGATTATTTGGGCCATCGAGGCAGTTTTATCATTCCATCGTGGCCACGTTCCCGGTGAACTGCTTTCCACGGAATACATTTTCGTTCGGCGGGGCCCGACTGCGGCACCTCTGCAGTGACCATATGAGGGGCCGTACAGGGTTGTACAGCATTCCAGCTCCACGTTCACTCTGGACATTGGCGGCAGGCGGGAGCTGTTTACCATAGACAGGCTGAAGCCAGCGCACCTCGATACCACTGAGCCCGTGGTCATAGCCCAGCCCAAGAAGCGAGGCCGCCCAGCGAAAAAAGAGATTGGCGCCAGTTCTGGGGGCGGGGGTTGCTGTGTGGTGGCTCACCACTAGGCAGACGAACCAGCCCCACTTGTAAGCCATGGGGCGGGGCAGCCAGCCAAAATGGCACTGTCAGGGGTGTTCCCTTCCTCCCAGTGTGGGGGACCACGTGACGCCTGGGTGACATAAGCACCCTCCGGCGCGTTTCTCAGCCAGGTCCAGGCTGGGAGTATAAGTTCAGCCCAGCAGCCTGCAATAAACTAGTCTGCTCACTGATCTTAACCCGTCTGGAGCAGTGAAGCTGCCGCTACACTAAATCCATTTCAAAGGGGGCGATCTTCAGTATATATGATTCAGCAAAACAAATTTTGGTGGCCTGACAGTTGTGTAAAGCTGACCTTGTGTACAAGGTCAAATTATCCCAAAGAATGGGACAATAAAAATTCAGATCACCATATTTCTGGAGAAAAAGCATGATTTACCTATTCAGATCAGACCTTGTGATGTGGTGCTGAGTTAATGACTGATAAGTTTTTCAATTCCACAGAGGTTTTTTTTGAACAGCTACACTGTAAATGCAAATGAGCAACCTTGCACTTGAACTCCTAGCTGTAAATGTTGACATTATTTGCAACATTAGATCAGTTCATTGGTGAAGTAGTTTGTTATAGAGCTGAACACCTTCTAAAGCAGTTTATTTTTTTTTGATTTAAGATGATAGAAACAGCCCAGAGACTCAGCTTGACGTTTTCTTTTTGATGAATTCAAATGAAGATTTGTTAATCAAACTGAAAGCGAGCATTTTTTTTTCAAAATTAAAGCATTATCTGTTATTGGTGAAAATCGCTGTTAAAATTAACCTGAAATTGCTGAATTGAATCTGTATGATATAATTTGTGGTTTGCAACCCCAGATGCTATGAAGTGTGGCACATATCAATCCAGAAGCTGGGCAATAGATGATAGATATCTTCACAAAAGTTGCAACATCCTGCTCACAAATTGCAGCCAACATGTCACAAATAGCTCTTTTCTTTTCCAATCTTTTTATTATTATTATAATTTATAAACACATACAGTTCAAAGAGATATGAAAAATACATAGTAAATAACGAATTAATACAGAGATATTAAACAATAATATTGCAGAATAAAAATATATCATAAAAAAAAATTTTACATCAGTTTAGAGTATGAACTATCTCTAAAAAAAAGATATAATTAATAAAAATATATAAAAAAAAGAGAGAAAAAAACCCAAAAAGGAAGGAAAAACAAATCTGAATTAAAAACTTTAAAAAAAAAACCTACCGATATAGCTAAATCACGCCGATCACTCCGATCTCATCTAACAGCCCAATTATCATACATAATCATAAAAAGAAAACAGAGCCAGATCAACTCACCACAAATGAAAATATTGAATAAATTGTCGCCAGGTTAACTCAAACTTAGAAGGGGATTCATAGACAGAGTTTCTAATTTTCTCTAAATTTAAACATAGTATAGTTTGGGTAAACCATTGGAAAACAGTGGGAGGATTAACCTCTTTCCAATTCAATAGTATAGATCTTCTAGCCATTAGTGTAAGAAAAGCAATCATACGATCTGCAGGAAGAGATAAATAAGTCAAATCTATCATAGGTAATCCAAAAATTGCAGTAATGGGATGTGGTTGTAAATCAATATTCAAAACGGTAGATATAATGGAAAAAATTTCCTTCCAATAATTCTGTAAAGAGGGACAGGACCAAAACATATGTGTAAGGGAAGCTATTTCCAATTGACATTTATCACATATAGGATCATTTTATCTTGCAAACCCCTATTGTACTAAATTTCTTTTTTCATCCCTCTCTAATTGATCAAGCTTATTTACTCTGGAAAGTTAAAGGTATAACATGCTTTTCGGATTTATTCTTGGATAACTCTTTCATGTCATTTGAACAATTATCCATGAAATATGATTTACCTAGATCTTATTTCTTTCGATATTTGCAGATTAGGAGTTTCTTAGTTTCGACTTTACCCTCTTTTCCCAATCGGGAGACTACGACTGTTTTAGAGGATATACTATATTCAAAATTCCCTCCAAAAGGTGTGATATCTAAATTATATAATATAATTACAAAAATAAATTCTGGGACTTTTGGAAAGTTTAAAAATGATTGGGAAAGAGAACTCAACCTTCATATTTCCAATGAAAATTGGAATAAAATTCTGCGACTGGTAAACTCCTCTTCTCTATGTGCAAAACATTCACTGATACAGTTTAAAGTTGTTCATAGAGCTCATATGTCTAAAGATAAACTCCATCGTTTTTACAAATAGCTCTGAACATCAGTTCATGACCAAAGTCACTTCCATTGCCACAGAATCAGCGAAACTGGGCTCTCCATTGTCAGATGACATTTTTCAAAATTCAGGGAAATGGGTTTATTATTTATCTGCAACAACTGAAGTCAAAATTCTTTGTGTGTTAAGTGGAAACAGATAGTTGCTTTGAGAGTGCAGGGCACCACAGCTGTCCAAACTGTAGCTGAGCAACCATATACATCAACTTTAGAACCATAGAACATTAAAACACAGAAAACAGGTCCTTTGGCTTTTCTAGTCGCTGCCAAAATATTACTCGGCCGAGCCCCACTGACCTGCACCCAGTCCATAGCCTTCCCTACCCCTCCCATTCTATTCCTGTACAAATTTGTCTTAAATGTGAAAATTGAGCCTGCCTTCAACACTTCAGCTGGCAGCTCATTCCACACTGTGTGAAGAAGCTTCTCCCTAAACTTTTCCTCTTTCATCCTTAATCCATGTTCTCTGGTTTGTATCTCACCTAACTGCAGTGGAAAAAGACAACTTCCATTTACTCTATCATATTTTTGTATACATCTATTTCCTGAAATTCTTCTATGCTCCAGGGAAGTTGTTTAACCTTTCCATACAACTCGGTTCCTGAAGTCCCAACACCATCCTAGTGAATCTTCTCTGCACTCTTTCAGTCTTATTCATAACTTTCCATGACCAAAACTGCACACAATTATGGTGCATGAACTCCTTTCAAGCCACGGCAGGTTTAGAAATTGCTGAGGTGGATACTTGTTATCACATGGTTGTGGGAGGTTAATGGGAAAATCTCTGTTGTCTTTAGGTATGCTGCACAGGAATAGATTGGCCAGAAGTGATCAGTCACCAGTTCATAGACCTTCAGCATCATAGCTAGGTTGCTGCCATGTCCCATAATATTTATTAGTGTCCTATTCATCACCTATTTATTTTCTTCAATTAATAAAAGGACATTGACACTGAACGTACAACCCTAAATTAGGGAATCTGTTTTGATTCTCCATTTTCAGCCAACTTGGTTAAATTTTTCAGCTTCCTTGGTTACAGTCAAATAAAATTTAAAGAAAAGCAAAAGAGATGAAAGAAATCTATACTCTGTTAAAAGCACAAGACCATAAGACTTAGCGGCAGAAATAGGCTATTTAGCCTATCGAGTCTATCCTGCCTCTTAATCACGAGCTGATCCATTTCCTCACTCAGCCCCACTGCCTGGCTTTCTCCCCATAACCTTTGATGCCCTGGCTAATTGAGAATCTATCAATCTCTGCCTTAAATGCACCCAATGACCTGGCCTCCCAATGGCCTGTGACAACAAATTCTACAGATTTACCACCCTCTGGCTGGAGAAATGCCTCCATATCTCTGTTCTAGGCGGACGCCCTTCAATCCTGAACTTGTGCCTTCTTGTCCGAGACATTGCCACCATGGAAAACAACCTTTCTGCATCGACTCTGTCCATACCATTCAACATTCAAAATGTTTCAATGAGATTCTACCCCCCCACCCCCCACAAATTTCCTAAATTTCCAAGTGAGGTGGCATAAGTGCCTTATAAAGCTACAGCATCACATCCCTGCTCTTATATTCTATTCATCTTGAAATGAATGTCAGTATTTCATTTGTTGTCTTCACCTCCAACTCAACCTGCAAATTTACCTTCAGGCTTTCCTACAGAGGACTCCCAGATCCCTTTGCATCTGAGTATTTTCAATTCTCCCCCATTTTAAAAAATAGCCTGCTCATTTTTTTATATTAAAGCTCATGAGCGTGCACTTTCTGACATTAATATTTCATTTGCCCCTTCTCTTTCCATTCCCCTAATCTAAGTCCTTCTGCAGCCTCGCTGTTTCCTCAACACTATCTGCTCTTACCCTAGCTTTGTATCATCTGCAAACTTGGCCGCCAAGTTATTTGTTGCAGAATCTAAATCATTAATAAACATAAAAAAGAAGTGGCCCCGACACCGACCCCTGTGGAACACAACTAGCAATTGACAGAATATGATCCATGTATTCCAACTGTCTGGTTATCGCCAATCAGCCAATGCTTTACCAATGTTTCCTGTTGTAGCATGGGCTCTCATCTTATTAAGTAGCCTTATGTGTGGCACCTTGTCAAAGGCTTTCTGAAAATCGAAATACACAACATCCACTGCATCTCCTTTAAATAGCCTGGTTGCAAATATTCAGTGCTATTATATTTCTACAAACATCCAGATTTCCTAAATTATTGTTGCACCCATCCATGCATCTTTATAAATTTCTGTTGTAGGGGAAAACATAATGAGGATTTTAACTAGTAAAGGTGGAGGTGGATTGTGCTAATATGGTAACAGGGAACCAAAGGCAGGCCCAATAGTAGAGCTGTGGAATACAGCAGACAAGTTTCAAGAACACAATTATGTTATAGCATGCAGATTTTGCTGTATTAAGAAATTAAGTAAATTACAATCATAACCACCTTTTGTTGTTAAGAGAAATGTTGACCCATTGTTAACTAAACTTATAAACAAATAAGCATTCCTATTCTCTAATCAACCTTTATCTTGCCAGAAACCTGATCTTTATAGCTCCCATTCTGTGATCATTACAAGTAAAACTAAGTTGATCAAGTTTTGTAATTGTGTCCATTGAGAGTATAAAATCTGTACCAAAATCATTCTCAGGAGATCAACTTTAACTGGTCACCTGATATGTATCAGTTTTAATTAATCACTCATTGTTTTGAGCATACCTCCATGTGGTATTTTCTATTTGCTCCTACAATTAGCATTGCCTGTCTACGAGCTGTATGGAAAGTTTTTTTTTTCCGCCTTTGGGTCCTTGTGATCGATTTTGTGATCTTTTTAATGTTTTATTGTATTGGTAGCTCAGAATTTGTACTCATCTAAAACAATGGTATTGATAATAGCCTCCATTTACTTCTGACTTTCTACACACCTTTCTAAGAATTTATAGTCATGTGGGCAGAAAATCAATATATAATATGAATTGTGAGGAAAGATTATTTTCCTTTACTATTTGGGTATTGAATGTTGATTGTGATGTGCACAGGAAGGATATCCTGTCAGTCAGGATCTCTTTCTCCTCATAGGGTCAACTGGAATTTTTTTTCCCATTAATTTCAGTCGAAGGAAAAATTAAAGTATGATGGTGGCAGAAGAGTTTAAATGATTAGGCTGATAATTCACTAGTCCTGGATTAACAGTTCAGGGATCAGAATTGAAATCTAATGTAGCTAGTGAATTAAAATAATTAATAATCTGGAATTGGCTGTTCTTGTGAGATTGCTGTGCACAATTTCTTACTACATTTCTAATGTATGACCCAGTAAGCTTCTCAGTCACACCATTTTAGATGCATTGAAATCATTAGTGAATAAGAGTGAGACCAAATTCAGACCCATCTGGTTAAGTCAACCTTGCTAGAATTTCCCTTCTGCACACCACTCAGACAATGTGAATATTCAGGCAAGGCAAACATCTAGTCCACAGTCTAATTGGTGTGTCCTACTGCCTAGCAGCTTCATTCTAAATAATCTCTTCAGAAATCTGCTGTACAAGTGTCAGCTGCAACTCATTTCACAGCAGTGTTGTGTCTGAACCAGTAGGCCATGAGTTAAATCCTGTATCAAAGACTTGAGCATGAATAATGCAGGCTGGCACTTTGGTGCCACTGTCTTTAGGATGCCATCTGCACTCTTAGGTCAATTTAAAAAAAAAACTCCCATGACACATCTCAAAGCCTTATGATTTGTCCTGCTGCTCCAGACAGTAGTTTCCCTCAGTCATTATTTTTAAAAGAATAAAAAATAATTTGATTATCCCATCACATTCCTAAAAGTGATATGAAAGCTGCAATTGAGGCCACAATTGTTAATAATTTAATCTTTGTACAGAGGCATCTTGCAGTGCAAGTCCATAGCTTGCTGAAGGTAAAGGCACATATTAGATGGTAAAGAAGCTGTGCAGCAGGCTTGTCTTCATCTAGAGGAGCATGGAGTATAAAGGTGAGAAGTCAAGATGCAGTTGTATAAAATGTTGGTTTGACCACCTTTGGTATACTGGGCACAATTCTGGCCACCGCATTACAGGAAGGATGTAGAGACTTTGGTGATGGTGCACTAAAGGTTCACCATGATGTTGCCTGGATTAGAGAGTATTAACTAAAAGATGTTGGGCAAATGGGTTGTTTCCTTTGGAGTGCCGGAGGCAGTGAGGCTTTGGGATCACAGGGCTGGCTATAACATTTCTGTTTGAGTTTCCAGTGGTCAACAGCTCTTATCATTGCTGTAGGAATTGGATTTTACCTGTTTTTAGTCTGTTTAGTTGCACAAATGCTGAAGGTCTGCAAAAGTAAATAAAATGGACTGAAATTGACAGAATTAACTTTAGGATGATCCTTTAGGACTTTAAGGACTTTAGGACGGTGCACTAACATTGGATGTGTGCAACTCCATTCAATTCAGAGCAGCCCTCAATGCTTTATGAAGTAACAGTCTGAAAGAGACTGAAAAACAGACTTGCTGTAGGAGCCAAATGGCTCCTTAGGTTGAGACTGAGGCTGTAGGAGAGAGGGCAAGAATTCCCACATTCAACAAGATGTCAGCAGTGGAGTACTGTTTACCAGGAAAAATAAGAACTTTATACACTTTCACTAACAATGCTTTTTCCTCTACTGAGACATAGGCTGTGACTTTGGGTTGCAAAGTTGTGCATCATCCAGTATGTGACAGTGGAATCCCTTCATCTGGTTAGTGCACACTGCAGGCTGCCCCAGACCAATCAGGGTAACTAAATCTCATTGTATTTGTGCTCAGCTGTTGTGCTTGGTCAGGAACCAGAGAAATGAAAGGTAGACATTTTCCCCTCAGATTGATCCCTTTGGGAATGAAAATGTGCAGCACTGCAGTCTTCCTCAGAATGAACCAGTGAGGGCCATGTCATGAATCACGATTAAATCCTTTTCATGATCGATAGCAAGCAACACGTTGACCAAGTGGAAATCTCTTACTGTTGATGAAAAAGGTCGGTAATAGGAAACATTGAGGTTCAAATTATGATCTTCTTGAGAAATGCAGAGGAAATGCATTTTTGCTACTTGATGACGAGAGAGTAGGTTCATAAGGATAGTGCAATTACATTCAGGAAACGTGTCACATAACATTTGTTGTCAAAATTTCAGTCCTTGAAATGATAGGTGAAGTAGATAAAAATTGACTAACCTGAACCCTAATGTGCAAGAAATTGTTTTTAAGTCAGTAGTGAAGATGGAGGTATATAACAAAGAGGCAAGGCTCCAACTAGGGTATTTTCATCAGTTCTGAGCACAAGAATTTACCAGAAATGAGGATAAACCAAGGATACATGGAACCATAGAATAGTTTTGGCAATAAAGTAGCTGATGGAACCCATGGCCCCTTGAACTTGGCAATATGCAAACAAGTATTCTACAAAGAAAAGCAGAGAAAGACGAGAGCCATTTGATAGAGACATTTAAATTATGAAGGAAGTAAAAGAGAAACAGTTTTCAGTTCCAAATGCTTGTAACAATGGATTTCAGGTAATTGACAAAAGAGCAAGAACTAGCATCATGTTACACAGTAAGTTTTTATGATCTGGAATAGATTTTAGACATGGATGGTGGAAGCAGACAACGATAATTATTCACAGAAAATTGAATAAATACTTCAGCTGAAAAAAGCTTAGGTCATGGAAAAGTACAGATTGTAGGATAAATTGGATGAATACTTCAAATGATTGACTTAGACTGATACTAAAATAGCTTCATTTTGTTTTGTATCAATCTTTGTTTCAATGAGAGTGGACTTTTACGAGCATTTTCATCTCATTTCCATAAAATGCTGCTTTTTCTCATGTGATTTACTTGAAGCTCTATAATGGCATCAGCACCATGCAACACTGGTCACGTACTGAGGTGCAGTGATCATTAAATGAGGAGACAGGCTGCGGGTGACTTGTGGCTGAAGCACCCATATAGGCTGCAGGCTGCTGGAAAGTAGGATCATGTATGATATAATCCTTCCCTGCAACTCCATTTGCCAACAGAAGGTTTGATTCTACTGTATTTCCTTGGATTTACAGCCACTTTGAGAAAAGAAACTCCTCTTTCTCTCACTCTTACCTCAGACTTTACTCCTTAGCTCTTGTCCTCCTCTCTGGGGAAATGCCATTATTATATCTACCCTGTCAAGCCCTCTCAGTGTCCTGTGTTTAATTAGATGATCTCTCATTTCTGTAAACTCCAGAAAATAGGCTTTGAATCTAAGGTGATTCCCGTGATAAGAGACTTGCTGGCACTTGTCATCGTACAGATTCTACCACCAATGTGTCAATGTACAGATTGTAATGTAGGATGACTGTGATTAGCTGAGAGTGTAGCCACACCTACTGGCAGGTCTTAAAGGATTGCTCCTCGCCAGACCACGTCATTCTGGACTGGTCGATCTACTTGTGATATGCTCCAGTCTTTTAATTAATAAAAGCCTTGGTTTGGATCAACAGGTCTTTGGTTCTTTCGACGCGCACTACAGCACTTAACTGTTTACTACGATGGTCACATCCCATCAAAGGACACACTAGGGTGGCCTTTTCCAAATTACCAAAAAGGACATGCAGCCCATGGATGCGCCCCACTTGGCACCAGCCCTGACTGACATGCAGTGTTTTAAAAAAAAATTAGAAAATTTAAACTATATTGCAAAAACAAATGCAAACAGATGATCACCTTAATTATTTTATTAAATAAAAATTCTAACATGAAATGTTTTTTGACTATATGAATCCAGCAAAAACCTAGCTGTTTCAACATAAATCAGTGATTATCTGTTAGAGCCCCTTTTCCTATTCAATGATTTATTACAGTCTTCCATTGATACCTCCATTGCTCCATATTATTTTCCATTCTTCCTTAGAACATCCCTCTTTCCTTTTCCCATTTTGTTTTAATGTATAAAATCAAGTATGTTTTAAGATTTGACAGAGCTTTGTATACACAGCACATACCCTTGAAATGATTTTGCTACCATTAACTGAATTATATGCTTCAAAAAATAGTTCTATCAAATGTACTTGTCTTGGTTACATTTTTAACTCTCCTATTAATAAAATTTGCATGGTCTGCAAATACGGATAAAAGTCTTGTTTTTCTAACAAGTGTTTCTCTTTAAAAATTTCAAAACTTGCTTAAGGAGAAACAGTTACTAGAAAATGTTTAAAAAAATGAATCAAAATTGAGTTACTCACTCTCCTTCAAAGGTCGCAGTCTACAAACACTCTCCCCTCGACTCAACGTCGTCCGTTGTCGTCAACTGAAGTGATCACGCGCAGCTGAAGATCTTTGCACCTCAAGTACGCACCTGCGCCCTGGCCCCTGCACTAAAACTCCGACCTGGATCCTCACCTCACCCCACCCCACCCCACCCTGCCTGCATGCAGGCCTACCGCATATACATCGGACAACACAAGCACTCAAATACATTGCACATACATGAAAGAAGAAACATGGCCGTGCCAGACCTTCTGACCCCGGGATGCCATAAATTGACAGGTAAGCACTGTGTCCCTTGACTCCCTTCCCTTTTTGCAGATTCTGCCCTTTAACGTCCTTTTTGGTGTCTATGGCCTACACCCGCAAATAGAGGACAAATTGACGTCCGGCTTGAGGTGGTACCAGACGAAGGACAGAGTCTTCAAAAACCAGACTCTTTGGCCTAAATCCAGATGTCTGGGCACATCAGCCCCAAATCTGCAGAAGTTCTGAGATAAAACAAGTATCTTTATTTGTACTTGTGGGCTCTTGCAAAATCATTTACACTCCCCAAATCCACTTAATTTGCCATAGATTATCAGGAAAACGAATGTGAGAGCTTTCTCGACTTTATAATTCAGCATAACACAAAGTTTCTTGTTCACTGTGATAAAAGCCAGTTATAAATGTTTAAGACATCCTTAAATGAGTAGGTGCAAATAAAAAAAAGTCTGAAAATATGCAATTTTAATTTGAACAAGGAATTTGAAAAGTCAGGTCATCTTTCAATTCCATGTATTCCACAGACTATGTAATACCTGCGACATTAAAGACTCTATTTACCAGTTAGCTGCTGGGAGAAAGTTCAGCAAAAATTAATCCTGAGACCTGGAAGTAAATCCTCTAAGTGGAGAATGTTTGTCCAGTCGCATCTCCTCAAGTTGTGCTGCTGGCTCTCCATTTGATGTCTTTTGCTGCAGTCCCTGGGGTGCTTGTAGAATTTTCCTTGGGCCAGTCAAAAATAAATAATTCCTTGCTCAAAAAAAATTCTAAAATACTGACTCCATACTTGATACATTTCAATGGCTAAGTGGGTTAGATAATGCATTAAAAAATAAAGCAAATTTATACTTTGCCACATTATCATCCAGATCCCTTGACATGTTTAAGGAGTGTAATCTAGGTGAAGCATTACATTTCAACCAATGTTAATACATGGAGTAAAACAGTAGGAAACAGATTTCTGTGTAGAGTTATTTAACACATTCACTGTGAAATTGGAAAGGAAAAGTAGAATAAGCAAATGGAATAGAAGCATGAACAGGAAAATCTTCTTTGGGGTAGGCATCCTTTGAGGATGCATTGCAGTGGAACAGGCAAATGGAGTCAAACAAGAAAATCTGGAAACCTTGTGATTGTAGTTTACATAAAAATACTGCAGGAACTTAGCAAGTCACATATTGTTCTTTATGTAGCAAAGATGCATAAACAATGTTTTGGGTGTGAACCCTTCATTGTAGGAGTAAAAAGCAGGCAGGCATGTGAATAAATGTGTTCGTCAACTAGATGGTGCTGGGGTTGGGGGTGGGGGTGGGGAGGAATAAGGGGAAGGAAGGACACAAGGTCACAGGCAAGAAACCTCATTGTTTCCCAACCCCACAAAACCCAATTCTACCTCCTATCCAAGAACCACAAACTCAGATTTCACAGTAGATCCATTGTATTTGCGTGCTTCTGTCCTACTAAACTGGTATCATCTAGCCTCAACTCAAATTTTTGTCTACAGTTCCTTCCCAACTCCATCTGCGATGCCTCCCATGTCCTCCATCATATCAACAACTTCATGTAGAAGGTCTCAGAGCCCTTCATTTCTTCTTCAACAAAAGACCCAACAAGCTCCCCTTCACCACCACCCTCTTCCACCTAGCAGAACTTGTTCTCGGTCTTAATAACTTCTCCTTTGATTCATCCCACTTTCTCCAAATCAAAGAGGTAGCCATGTTTCCCAGCTATGCCTGCCTTTTTGTTGGCTATGTGGATCAATCCATGCAATAGGGTTACACAGGTAAGACTGTTCAAATCTTACTCAGCTGTATTGATGACTGCATTGGTGAGCTTGTCAGCTTCATCCATTTTGCTGCTAACTTTCAACCTATCCTTCAATTTACTTGGTCCATCTCCGGTGACATGCTGCTCTCTTTCAATCTCTATTTTAATCTCACGAGACAAGCTTTCTACAGATATTTTCTACAAACCTACCAACTCCCACAGGAGCCGCCCAGTCATAGGCAGGTGGATGGAAATCAAACACAAAGAGTCACTTCATGTTGTCAGTAATTTCCTGGCAAAAGTAGTTTCCATGGACACAACTGTTCTCTCTGTGGTATTTGCACTTTGAATGTCTCACTCTCTCAGGAGATGGAGGCATTTAGATATCAATAATTCCTCTTCACATCCCTACCATTATTTTCTCTTTTCTTTCCTCTCAGTCTCGCTCAGTTGCATCTACTCCCAGAATGAAGTCTTCCATTGCAGATCATCCAAGATGTTCTCCTTCAAAAAACATGGCTTCCTCTCTACTACTATCATGTTAGACCGTGCCCTCATCTCTTTCAATTCCAGAACATCTGCCCTGGTCCTTCTATCCCTAGATACAACAAGACAGGGTTCACCTGGTCCTCACCTATCACTCCACCAGCCTTTGCATCTAATATTTTATGCTCTGCATTTATGTCATTTATAACATGATCCCACCATCAGGTACATATTTCCTTCTCTTTCCCTCTCTGCCTTCCGCAGGGACCATTCCCTCAGTGACACCTTTGATGACTCATCCCTTCCCACTAATTATCATGTCGGTATTTACTCTGTGACAGCAAGAAGTGCTGCACTTGCACTCACACTTCCTCCCTCACTATGATTCTGGGCATCAAACAGTTCTTTGAAGTGAAGCAACGCTTCACTTTTGTATCTGCGTGGGTCATGAATTGCATCCAGTGCTTCCATTGTGGCCATTTCTGCAAATGAGAGAATGAAACAATGGAGAGATCAGAAACAACATCTCCTTCTCAATGATGGTCAACTCTGGTGTGAATCAAGGATGTGTGCTCAGCCCACTGCTGTACACCCATGAATGTGTGGCAAGGCACAATTAAAATACATCTACAAAAATTTCCTCCGACACAACGATGGTCAGCAGAATTGAAGACAGCAATAAGGAAGTGTACAAGAGTGAAATCAGCTAGTTGAGTGGTGTCACAACAACCACCTTGCACTCAACATTAGCAAAACTAAGGAACTGATTGTGGTCTTCAGGAGGGGGGTAGCAGGAGAAAACAAATCAGTCCTCATCGAGGAGTCAGCAGTGGAAAGGGTTAAGAACTTCAAATTCCTGGCTGTTGAAATCTCTAAAGATCTGCCCTGGGGCAATCATGAAGAAGATTTGCCAATGTCTGTACTTCCAGAGAAGCTTGAGGAGATTTAAATTTAGACATACAGCACAGTAACAGGCTATTTTGGCCAGGAAGCCCATGCCATCCAATTAACCTACAACCCTGGAATGTTTTGAACGATGGGAGGAAATTGGAGCCCACCCCCCGCCCCCCCCCCCCCCCCCCGGGAAAACCTACTCAGACCCAGAGAAAACCTACAAAGTCATTTCAGACAACACAGGATTCAAACCCCCATCCTGATCACTGGCGCTGTAACAGCACTGTGCCAACCGCTATGTTAACTGTCCCACCCAAATTTGGTTGAGATTTGGTATCTAACCAAAGACTTGGAAATTTCTATAGGTGTACTGTGGAGCGCATTCTGACTAGTTGCATCATTGTCTGGTATGGAGACACCAATGCGCAGGATGAAAAAATTGTGAACTTGGCCAGCACCATTATGGGTATCAGTCTTCACTCCATCAAGGGCAACTACAGTGGCAGTGTCTTAAGAAAGCAGCTTCTATCCTCAAGGACCCCCACCACCTAGGCCATGCCCTCTTCACACTGCTACCATCAGTCAGAAGGTACAGGAGCCTGAAGACAAACACCCAGTGGCGCAAAAAACTTCTTCCTCTCTGCCATCAGATTTCTGAATGGAAAATGAACCACAGACATGACCTCATTTTCTCATCTTTTGCACTAATTTATTTATTTTTAAAATATAATTTATACTAATATTTGCACTTGCATTGCTGCTTCAAAACAACGGATGTTGTGATATTATGTTAATGACAATAAATTCTGATTCTGGTCGCAGACTGAGAGATTGTTTTGTTGAGCATCTTCGCTCTGTCTGCAGCAATGGCAGAGATCTCCCAGTTGTCAACCATTTCAATTCCATGCCCCACTCCTGCACCAACATGTATATCAATGACTTAATACACATCCAAACCAAGGCCACTTGTAAATTGTAGGAGCAATACAAAATATTCTGTGTGGGCACTCTCCAACTGATGGAATTAACACCAAGTTCTCTGTTTTGCATTGGGCCACTCCCCTATTTCCTTCTCTTCACCATTCCTGTCTCCTTTCTTCTAGTTCTCCACCATTTCCTTCCTCATAACTCTTCTGAGCTCTTCTTTTCTCTTTTGCCCACCCATTCATATTGACCTATGACCTCTTGCCTGTGATCCTGTACTCCTCCTTCTGCCCCTTCCCCCACCATTTTATTCTGGCGCCTGTCTGATTTTTGCTCATACCTTGATGAAGGGCTCAGGCCCGAAACGTTGGTTATATGTCTTTTTCTTTGCAACATCAAGATCGCTAAGTGACTTGCTGAGAGTTTCCAGCATTTTTGTGTAAACTACAATCATAGTGTCTGCAGATTTTCTTGTTCAAATCAATTCCTTCTTTTTCCTTTGTCACTCAATAAGTTCACAGATGGTCTTTTATTCCCTTGAAATCCAAAGATCTAACACTTTCTTGAAAATTCTTAGTGACTGACCTCTTCACATATTCTAGGTAGTTGATTTCAAAAATTTGCTGCACTCTCAGTGAAGAATGTATTTTTTCTTTCTTCCAACCTGAATGGCCATCCTCTTATTTTGAAACTGACCTCTCATTCTGAGTGCATCAAGCAGGAAATATTTCCAATTTACTCTTTCAAATCCTGTAAAAATATGTATTTCTTTTAAAGTCTGGAATATGCTTAATCTCTCTTCAGAAGGTAAATCGGGTACCTTTATTGTACTGCTATCATTGCAAGATTATCCTCTCTTGTATTAAAAGACAGATGTCTAATATGCCCATTGAGCCTGATTTGTCTTCAGTGAGATCATTCCTGATCCTTCTTTGACTAAAACTCTTTCACTTTAGGTACTCCTCAACTTACGACCGAGTTCCCTTCTGACCAATTGATCAGAAATGGACGCATGTTGGAATTTTGTCAGCGTGGAATGTAGAAGTCTTAAATCAAGCTCTTTAATCAAAATTTTCATCATCTGAACTTGATCCCATAGGTTCACTTGTACTGGTACACGGCTGTGGGTCATCACAGTCTTCATCTTCATGGGTTAAGGGCAGAGGGTTGTGGGTGGATGTTTGAAGAACATGCCTAAATTTGCTTGGATTTTTTTTCATTTTTTTCTTCATAGATTTGATGATAGCAACTTAAACCTTGACGATCAACCTTGATGAATCTTTCTTTCGACATTCTGGCCCATGCTTTCCAAATCAGCAAGGGTTTTATTCACTTGTGAAAACACTTTTGCCAACCCCTTTACAGTGAACCTCCTCTGTGGCTCCTCTTCTGTCCCTTCCTCTTTCCTCCTCTGCAACTCTTCCTTCTTCTCATTTAATTGTCCTCATTGGTCAATACCTTCAATTCAAGATCTAATAACTCTTCCACATCTTCCACTTCGACTTGTAATTCAAGATTTTTTGCAAGTCTCACCATTTTCTCTCTAATCTTGGCAAGCTCATCCTCTTCATCCAAACATGTGGGTATTTGAGACATTTTTTCCAAATTCCATTCATGCATTTTCCAGTCACATCCTCCCATGCTTCTGCGATGTTCTAAATGCACTCAAGAATGTTGTAACATTTCCAAAAATCGTGCAATGATTCTTCCTCGTTATCCATTGCAGCTTTGGCCTGCACAAATGTTGATTGAAGGTAATGAGCTTTAAAAGTTACAATTGCTCCTTGATCCATTGGCTGAATGATAAAAGTTATGTTCGGTGGCAGAAATATCACGTTAACATAAGGATGAAGGTCAGCCAGATGACGGGGATATCTCGGGGCATTGTCCAAGATTAATAAAATTTTCAATGTAAAACTATATTTTCTAAACAAATATCCCAAACATTTTGAATAAAATAGTTTACATTTCCTCCCAGTAGGTTACATGATCCTTAAATCCCAGCATGGTGCTAGCTTCTTTAATGAATGTATGTTCATTCTGGCATCCTCTTCCAAAAAAAGTCCTGTTTCGTCGACATTGAAAATTTGCTCAGGTAGATATCCTCCATCACGGATTAACTATCCAAACTCTCAATTAATTTTGTGGCAGTTCCTTCGTCAGTACTTGCTGCTTCACCTGTGACTTGAGCGTTGTGTAAGCTGTACCTTCTTTTAAATCTATTGAACCAGCCATTACTTACTGTGAAATCCCACATGTAATCCTCTCTTGCGCGGTTCCAGCCTTTGACTGAACTGTCCGTAAGTTCAGTGGCATGCGTTTTTGAATTTGATCTTCAAGTCACAGCATCAACAACTTTTCCATTTCGTGGATAGGCCCTTGCCATTTCTTGGTTACCATCGTGCTTTTCAATTGTGGATACCGTCAAATGGGGCAACTGTAGACAATTGCATTAACATTTTTCCTTCTTCATAATGGTGATTACTTTCATTTTCAATTCCATATCGAGCATCTTCCTCGGCTTCTTTCCAGATCTATCAGCAAGGGATGGGTTTTTCCTTTTGCTCACCATCTTCTTTCTGAGAGATAGGCACTATTGTGTGGATGCCCATACACTTATTTATTTTTTTGGTCGTATGTAAGGATGGATGTAAATCGCATAGGTTGTAGGTTTATTTTCCATAAATCCTTGATGACTTTACCCTGTCCTAACAATGTTTTACAAGCACATTCTTCAATGTCAGGGTAACTGGTCTGAAGTTCTGCTTTCACTCTCCCTCCTTTCTTAAATAGTGGGGTTACATTTACCTCATTGGAATCTGTAAGATTCTGTAAGTTTTCTAAAATGGCAATGTCTGTCTTCATAGCAATCAGTTTTAAAATGCCATTTGGTTGTTCTAATTTGATTGCTCAAGCCTGAAATGTTAAAATTTGTTTGGACATCTGCCGACATTTTGCTGATACCCTGATAAAGGACTCCAACCCAAAATGTTAAAAGGTGATTTTTTAAAATCTTTGCTCTGTTTTACCTGCTGAATTTCGCCAGCCTTGTGTTTTTACTTCAATCATGGTGTCCACAGATTTTTCAGACGTGAAAAACAGGATGTTTTTTTTTTACTCTGGGCTTTTATTCCTTGTCCACAGTGACTTAAGCATCGAAGGCACATCCAATTCCTTGGGGTATACATGACTTTTCCATCAAAATGGTGTAGACCGGGTGGTGCAATCCCATTGGAATTCAGTTCTTTGTTTTGGAAGTAAAAAATATATATACAAAAATGGAATTGGGCATTATGCAATGTTATTAAAAAGATGAATATTACATATTTTAAAGATTTGCTTACAAAAGGGGAAAATGTGCACTCATGCATGTGCACATTCAATCTTCTATTATTTACAAAGGCAAGTTAGCTGTTTGTGAATCACAGATGACAGCCTTCCTGTTCATTGAAGTGACTATGGACCATTTACTTCTGCATGGATTGAAGCCCAGCTGCTGCAGAGCAGCAATAGAGCTAATGGTACAGGACTCAGTGGACTCGTGTCTATTTGGTGTTGCTCTGTTTTATTTAAAGTTCATGCTTTTAGATATGTGTCTCAATTCATTTCCATCTGGAGTATTGGGTATTGTCCGGTCATGCACTCATTGTAACCCCTCATCCCATTGAATTATGGATGAAACATTCATGCTGCCTGTAATGAAGTAAAAGCAAATTGCTGGAAATGCTCAGTAGATCAAGCAGCCTCTGTAAAGTGAGAGAATGACATACCATATCAGCTCAATGATCGTTCCGTAGAACTGTGAAAAGTTGGAGGTAGATAAATAAATCTAGAGTTGCAGAGAAAAGGGAATTGGGCAGAGAGAACAAAAAGGAGGCATTGTACTGGGATGGAACAAGAGAAATTGATTGACCCAAGGGAAAGTGGTATTGACTAAAGGATGTGGTAAGGTCTGAAGGGAGGGAAGCTTCGGGGATGCATCAGGAGTAAGTTTTATTTTGCACAGATTTGTGGGTGCCTAGGATGGTGGTGGAGGCTGAAACATTAGGGGTATTTAAGGGACTCTCAGACAGGCACATAGATGAAAGAAAAAGGATTTAATACTTTTTTGGTAGGAATATATACATTTGGTTGGCACAACATCAAGGGCCGAAGGGTATGCACTGTGCTGTGATGTTCTATGTTCTAAGAAAAGGTATGTCTGGGGCAGATGGATTTGTAGATAGGAGACCAAACTCTGAAATGACCATATCAGGAGAGAGAAAGGTGACTGGCGTAAATGTGAGGTAGAAGGAGAAAATGGCCGGTATTTGTTGTATTCAGTGCTGATTCTTGAAGGCAGTGAAGTTAGAAGATGGGAGGCTGTTTTAGGAGTACTGTTCAATGTGAAAAGCAAAAGGTGGAGACAGCAGGGTTAGAATGGAAGAGAAAGTTAAAAAGGATGGGGAACTGCAAGCAGAGATATGGCATTGAGGCTGTTGAGAATCCAAAAGCAGGAAAATTGTATTGATTCAACCATCCATCAATTTTGCAGGTGCAATATCTTTGTCACATTCATAGAAAGATAACTGTGCGGGTAAATGGTTAATGATCAGCTGAACCTTAATAATTGTACAACACCTGAATAATCAGCTAATCGAGACAAGAAGGAGAATAATATTTTATTCAGAATTTTGACAATAATTTGAAAAAAATCATTGCAGACACAGTTCCCATGAGAGAAGAGACTCAATTTGTTATTTGTCTGAGAGATAAAGGTAGGATTTTGAGTCCTACTTAAGCAGTTTCCTTGAAATGCCAATAATGCTGTGTGATTCTTTGAACTCTGAGTGCATTTAGTGAAAGTCCCAGAGCGATTCGTAAGTATTATGCAGTCTGGTGTCTTGCTTGCTTATGAGTGCTAGGAAAGTGCATCATGCTAATACAGAATTATTAACTTTTCTGAAAGATTAATTTACATAAAGGTTGTAAAGCAGTTCAAGGATAGGTTTGTAATTCCAGTGTGATAAACAGAAGGGATATGAAAATTTGAACCTCCCTTAAAGCAAGTTTCTGAGTCTAGAACAGTGGTTTGCAAAGTGCCCCCCTAAAGTCACATTCCACCTTAAGGAATCCTTATGCCATAATCCCTTCCATTAAACCTGCTTGCCTTTTCTTTCCCCCTCCCCCCTTTTCCTGTCCTTCCCAGTTCACCCACACAGCCCTACTGTTCCCCTCTTCCCCCTCATTGCTGCTGTTCCCTCCCTCTTTTCTCCACCTATCATCTCCTGCCATGCCACCCACCCTCCCCCCACACTCTTTTGTTTGGTTGCTTACTGACATTCCCTCATAGTTTGATGAAGGGTTCAAGCCCGTAAAGTTGGTGATGTGTCTTTGCTACATAAGGGACATTATTTGACCTGATGAGCTTCTCCAGCATTTTCTGTTTTACTTCAACCATGGTATCTACAGAATTTTGTGATTTCCCTATGCCATAGGTGCTCTGTGATTAGTAAGGGATTGCTTAAGGTGGTATGTGAGAGGAAGGAAAAAGTTTGAAATCCACTGTTTTAATTGTACCTAATTGTTATGTGCACAGTTTCATAACTCCAATGACAATTTTTCTCAAGTAAAATATTTCAGTAACAATTGGGTCCAAAGCAATGGTTCTCAACCTTCCCTTCCCACTCACATACCACCTTAAGCTATCCATTACTAATCAGAGCAGTTGTTGCATCTTTGGCTTGGCTTCGCGGACGAAGATTTATGGAGGGGGTAAAAGTCCACGTCACCTGCAGGCTCGTTTGTGTTGCATAGAGATTACTTAAAGTGGAATATGAGTCTAGGGGGACAGTTTGAAAACCACTGGCCTAGATCGTAGTATCACATGACATATCACAGAAACTGAGCTGCTGCTTCTCAATAAAGTCAAGTCAAGTTTAATGGCACCTGATTACTCAAGTACAACCTACCGAAACAGCATTCTCTGGTCCTCGGTGCAAACACACAACCAGACATAAATACACATACAGACAAACAACACATATGCAGGTCAAGTATTCATTAAAAATAACCATATAAATAAATAAATCTTGTTTCATGAGTATGAGAGCCTAGGATGATTCGAGTCAACAGTTTCTTTGGTCGTTCAGCATTCTTAACGCCCGTGGGAAGAATCTATTTCTCAGGCTATCAGTGTTGGCTCTGGTATTTCTGTATCTATTTCCTGACGGGAGCAGCTGAAAGATGCTGTATTCAGGGTGGAAGGGGTCCTCAATTATTTTTAAGACAACGATCCTGGCATATCAAGTTGATGGGGGGGGGGAGTGTGGATGGAGACTCCAGTGATCCTCTCTGCCACTCTTATGGTCCTGTTGATTGTCCTCCGATCCATTCCCTCCAGCAATTGTACCACACTGTGATGCAGCTGGCCAGGACTCTCTCGATAGACCTCCTGTAAAAGGTTGACATTATGTTGGTCAGTAGCCTTGCCTGCTTCAGTCTTCTCAGGAAGTGCAGTCGCTGTTGTGCCTTCCTACCAAGTGAGGAGATGTGTGCCCACAATAGGTCATTAGTTAAGTGAACTCCGAGGAACTTGGTGCTCTCCACTCCCTCCACTACAGAGTTGTTGATGTGTAGTGGAGGGTAGTAGTTTTCACACCCCCATATCACAAAATTTTCCACCTCTTCCCTGTCGTGCAAGCTCATTGTTGCTGATGAGGCCAACTACTGTTACATCATCTGCAAACTTGATAACTCTGTTGGAACTGGATCTGGTGATGCAGTCATTAGTCGGTGGCATGAACAGGATCAGCTGAGCACTTAGCCCTGAAGTGTGCCAGTTCTCAGTGTGATGGTGCTAAATGTTCTGCTACCAACCCAGACAGACTAGTCTTTCCATTAGGAAGTCCAAAATCCAGTTTCAGAGAGGGCAGCAAAGACATCTTCTCCACCAGCCATTGGGCAATGATTGTATTAAATGCCGAGCTTAACTTGATGAACAGCAGCCTAGCATATTTTGTTAATTTCCTGGTGGAATAACACAAAGTGAAGGAACAAGGTGATAGCATTGTCAATGGAATGGGTTCTTCTATAAGTGAATTGAAGTGGGCCTGTCATCCCTGAGAGGTGTACTTTCATGCCTTCCATCACCAGATACTTGAAGCATTTCATAATGGTGGAGGTCAGTGCCACAGGGTGGTAGTCATTGAGGCTATTGATGTAGAAGGTGCTGACGAGTCAAGATAGCGGCACTGCTGGCATCTCTACAGTGGCTGTGCTGTTGCATGTGCCAACATGAGAGGAGCAAAAACGTGCATTTTGGCACCTCTGCATGGGGTTTTACTGCCCGATGGTGCCATGCAGGTTTAAGTGGTCTGTAGAACATGACCAATGAATGTTGAGGATGGAGTGCTTTCATCCCTAACGTCGAAGTACTCGAGATGGCAGAGGTCGACAGCATCGAGTCCACGCTGCTGAAGATCCAGCTGCGCTGGGTGGGTCACGTCTCCAGAATGGAGGACCATCGCCTTCCCAAGATCGTGTTATATGGCGAGCTCTCCACTGGCCACCGTGACAGAGGTGCACCAAAGAAAAGGTACAAGGACTGCCTAAAGAAATCTCTTGGTGCCTGCCACATTGACCACCGCCAGTGGGCTGAAAATGCCTCAAACCGTGCATCTTGGCGCCTCACAGTTTGGCGGGCAGCAACCTCCTTTGAAGAAGACCGCAGAGCCCACCTCACTGACAAAAGGCAAAGGAGGAAAAACCCAACACCCAACCCCAACCAACCAATTTTCCCCTGCAACCGTGTCTGCCTGTCCCGCATCGGACTTGTCAGCCACAAACGAGCCTGCAGCTGACATGGACATTTACCCCCTCCTTAAATCTTTGTCCACGAAGCCAAGCCAAAGAACATGACCAGCATTTATTTTGCATCAAAGATCTATAGTGCCCAGTGCTCAATATGGTGGTACCCATGCTTGGCAGCCCAGATCTCGAAGGTTGTGGGCTTTGGGAAAGTAGTGCACTGGTACATGATACCAGAGTAGGAGAGCATCCTCCTGCCAAGATCTAGAAACTTGTGAAAGAGGATAGTACAGGGTGGGAGACTATAGCAGCAGATCAGCATGGAGCTTAGCTGCTGAAGGCCTCACATCACAGGGTGCTAGCTACTGGGAACCAGGTAAGGGAATATGCATTCTTGAAAGTGCCAATGGCCTTCAGAGCTCCTGAAGGGCCTCAGGCACTGACAGCCTCCTGATCATATCGAGGATTTAGAAAGAGGAGCTAAAGAGGATGACTTGGATGTCTCAAGCTCTGATTCATCACTGGACCAGTTGGTTGTGCATCAGTGGAGGTGGTGGGATCAATGGACACCCTATCTCTGAAGGGACTCACTTCTGGTTTCCTTCTTTAGCTTGAAAGTGGCACTTTTTTGTGTGCCTTTGGAGGTCAAGGTTTGAGTATTTTGTGCACATGACAATAAAGGAATCTTGAATCCCAGTCCCATGCATCCACTACCTCTGTTGTAAGATTGGGTGGAGAGATCTTTGTGTTAACCTCCAATTAGTTCCAAATAATAATAAGATCTGTTGTTAATTTCTCCTTATTGCACCATCGTGCTGTGTGTCCTTTCACTTAAACACTGATCACAGTAAGAAGAATACCAGCTTGAAACCAAAGTAAAAACGTTATGTTTAATTGATACATTTTGGGTGAAATATTGGTATAGCTCTTCAGACTGAGATCAGAAGCAAATCTGATGGTTCAATAAATATTGCAATTTGTGGGTATATACCAAAAGAAATGGCCATAAAACGTCCATCATTCAATAGCTCTGCCTTCAATATGAGAAGGTATTCTTGGACTTGCTCAAGGAAGCAGCTTCTCCAGAATAAAACTGTTGGCCACCCTTTACAATGTGAATAACTTCTTTAACATTTCCCCAGGTTCATCATTTGGCCTTTGGGAAAGGTTTGATCCACTTGATCCATTTGATCCACTTAATACACAATCTCAAGCTGAGTGCTTGATTCTTCGTGTAATGCTGACACATGTCAGCTACCTAGAGGAAATGAGGGACCATTAGTGAAGAGGTCTTTGACACAATTCTCTCCCTCTTTAAAAATATATTTTTTAAAAAGAATAATTAAATGGCACATTGCCCATGAGGTGTGATTACCACGAAATTGGATATCACTCTCTAGGTCAGTGGTTCTCAACCTTTTTCTTTTCACTCATATATGACTTTAAGTAATCCCTTTGCCATAGGAGCTCTGTGATTAGTAAGGGATTTCTTAAGGTGATATGTGTACGGAAATAAAAAGTTTGAAAACCACTGTTTTAATCATACCTATTGACTTGTTATGTGCAGTTTCAAAACTCCAAAGGAAATGGGCCAATGACAATTTTTCTCAAAGTATTTCAGTAACAATTGGTTCAAGAGCAGTGATTCTCAACTTTCCCTTCCCACTCGCATACCACCTTGAGCAATCCCTTTCTAATCAAAAGAGGATTTATGGCATCGGGATAACTAAAAGTGGTGTGTGAGTGGAAAGAAAAAGGTTGCTCTTGGTGTACCAAAAGTGCTACATAAAGCTCTAACACCCACTCAGATTTGAATAAATGTGTGAAAACGTAAAAAGATAAAGTAGAAATAGTAAAAGTGTTTACACCAGCCACATCAATCATGCTACAGAATACTGGGAAGGTGGTCAAATGTCAAAGAATCTCTCTTCATGGGAGAGCAGTTGCAGAAAAGGTTGCAGCAGAAATAAAATTCAGGGAAGTGGAAGAGGCGCGTGCGTGCGTGCGTGCGTGCGTGCCTAACCGTATGTGATCCAGTGAATTTGATTGAATCCATGATTTTGCAGGCTGGTCATTCCAACAGATATCCCAGCAGTTAACACTGAGGGTCATAGCACATACTGTAAGTGCCACAGTCTTCTGAATAGCTTCAGTGATGCTTGTGCAAAAGAAGTGACATTGAAAAATTAGTCACATACAATTTTCATGTTAAAATATTAATGTCAAGTGGGAACCTTATAATTCATGCCTTTTTCCAATCAGCTGCAAAAGTTTGTTCCTTTTTTTTTGGTTGCTAATTAGTTAAGGATGTGTGTTGCATTTGCATGCATCAGTTTAATTCAGTAATGGAGGAATTGACCACCATCCACATGATGATGTTATCAGCAAACATCAAACACACAGAAGGGAATCCCATGAGTTAGTTCCTGATCCAATTTCCAAACAAGTGCTGAGTTTCCTGGAAATGACAGACAGGAAAATACAGATGCTGGAATCTGGAGCTAAACACGATCTACTGGAGAGATTCAGCATCAGTGGAAGGAAAAGAATGCTTGATGTTTTTGGCTCAATGCTTCCCCAGTCTTGATGTAGAGAAGAGACTGCTTTGTCTTTTGTTATGTTACTCTTGTGTAGTAATTTAATTTATACGTATTTTATGTACCTGCAAGGTTGCAACAAGCAAGCAATTCAGTGCATCCTTACTTTAAGATATATGACAATAAATTTATAAACATGATGGGCTATAGTCATATCTGGCAGATATGACTTGAACGATTTGAATGGTTGCTGGAATAATCTGTCCCCTCTATGTGTTTGCTGTAAACTCTCCATGTGGTCTCCATTACATAGACTGAAATGCACTGTCTAGTTTGTGGACAGTAGCTTCAAATTTCATCGCAATTCTAAGGTGGCGTTTGAAAGATATATTGGACTATTTGCCTCTTTCTCCAACTCAGCAATGCCTGTTTCTCCATGATGTTTTACTCTTGTGTTTAGTATTCTGAGGAAGGGAAGCAAATTTCTTGAAGTAATTAGTGAACCAGTTGAATTTTTGACTATCATCCAGTGGTTTTATAGTCACCATTACCCAGACCAGCTTTTAAAATTCCAGATTTATTTAATTAACTCCACTTAAACTCCCTTGGCCGCCATGGTGAAATTAGAATTCTCAACACTGGAACATTAGTTCAGGCCTCTAGATAACTGGTTCACTTATGCAGCTAGTATGCTCCTGTACCCATGATGCTAATTCACAACTGAGCTGATCAGATGCCCATGCTGTCAGCTGTAAGCAATGCACATCCTTGGGGAATTAGCAAAGACAAAGGATGGTAATTAATTTGCTTTTCAGACACATACTGGTGAATAAAATTAATGTAGGGCTTTATTGTGATGTGAGCCCTAATCAACAGAACTAAACTGGATCTAATCAGATAATCTTTACTCAGGACTTATGATGATTGGAAAAACATGAGTGATGTGGAATTTGTGTTTAGCATGTGTCACTTTTTGTAGAAAAGAAGAGTAAGAAAAATGTACTTCAACTGCTCCGTCCAATCTTGAGTTCCTGCCTGGATTTCCCCAAAGCTGTCACCTCACTATAATCTCCCCACATGGACGAGTGGCCTCCTGCAACAATTTCTTTAATGATATCATTCTGATACTTCGCTGACTTGTAAAACTGATGATATATCAGTTGAACAGATTGACTTCAATAATCTGTTATGGTTTATCCTGTTCATTATTTTCCAGTAAAAGATGGTGACATCAATTCAAGATGTGTAATACCTACTCTATCATAGAGTTGTCATTGAAAAGAAACCTTTAGAAATGATATTTAATTTTTATCTTCCCTACCTGCATTGTTAATTATTGCTCATCTAGCAATCTATTCACTTTTCCTTCTGGCAAAATGGTACTTATTTCCACGTCCCAGATTGAACCACAATATGCTTTCCTTATTGATCTTGCAACCAACTGTCTGTTGCAGATACACACATTGTGTATGCTTGACAGATTACTCTCTGAATACTAGAGTGTCAAGACATGGTACCTGACTTTATTGATCACTGGAAAGAGATACTGGTGTATCAAAGCCAGGACCAGCAGGCTGAGGAACAGTTTCTTCCCACGGGCAGTGAGAACGCTGAATGACTAAACGGACTGCTCACACTAACCATCTGAGACAATATTTATTTATTTGTATATGTGAATACTTGTCCTGCATATATATTATTAGTCTGTATGTGTGTTATGTCTGTTTGTGTGTCTGTGTGTTTTGCACTGAGGACCAGAGAATGCTATTTTGTTGCAACCGCTGCAACCGTGTCTGCCTGTCCCGCATCGGACTTGTCAGCCACAAACGAGCCTGCAGCTGACGTGGACTTTTTACCCCCTCCATAAATCTTCGTCCGCGAAGCCAAGCCAAAGAAGACAGGGTACTTGTGCAATCAGATGACAATAAACTTGACTGGAATAGAAATTGCTCAAAAGGTTCAGCAGGTCAGCCCACATTTGTGGAGAGAGTCGGTGTTATTGTGTAATTGGTTGATGACATCTTTCCTTGTTCAAGTTCAAGTTTATTATCATCTGACTGTAGATATCCTGATGAATCTGTTTTTTCAGACCACAGTGCACAACATATACACATAATACAGTGCATAATAATCACATATATACATGCAGATGGAATTTAAAATAAATATAACTATTTTGGATGATTTATTCAGCTATAGGATCTGTTCCTCAATCTCATAGACTACAGAAAGAAGCTATTTCCCATCCTGGCAGTTCTGCTTTTGATGCTCCTGTACTTCTTCCTTCATGGTAGTGGATCAAAGATGCTGTGTGCTGGATGGAAAGGGTCTTCTATAATGCTTTGAGCTCTTTTTAAGCTCCCGGTAAATGTTGTCAATAGAGGAACAGGAGACCCCAGTGATCTCGGATGTTCAATCTTTTCTGACAGTTTTTGTACAGATTTTCTCTCTTATTCAGAATGCAGTCTGAGAAATGAGACAAGATGCTGCTGCAGTCACTTTAAGAGACTAGAGGATAGTTGTAACATCAAACTAATGAAATGCTTTAAAAATGCAGCATGGTTGGCGTAGCTGTTAGCATAAAGCCTTTACAGCTCCAGCGATTGGGACTGTCCCGGGGTTCAAATCCCGCGCGACATGGGTTTTCTCTGTGGGCTCCAGTTACTTCCCACCATTCAAAATGTACCAGGTTAGTACATAGGTTAATGGGTGTAAATTTAACGGAATGGACTGTTACCATGATGTATGTCTAAATTTATTTTTTTTTAAAAGAAATCATGTTTATTAATAGACAAGGACATAGACCTGCACAGTGAATGGTAGGGATCTGGGAAGTGTTGCAGAGCAGAGGCATCTATTACCTGATAGTGGCATCACAGGAAGATAGGGCGGTCATAAACACTTTTGGCACATTTGCCTTCATCATTCAAAATATTGCGAATAGAAGTTGGGAGGTCATGTTGTAGTTGTATAAGATGTTGGTGAAGCCAAATTTGGGGCATTGCATTCAGGATTGGCCACCATATGACAAGAAAGATGTCATGCTGAAGACTGTACAGAGAAGATTTATGAGGATATTACCAGGACTCTAGGCCTGAGCTACACCTTCTCCCTCACCACAATTTGGGGCCCCAAACAGTCCTGCCAAGTGAAGCAACACTTGTGAATGTGTGGGAATAATCTACTGCATCCAGTGCTCCCGTTATGGCCTTCTCTACATCGGAAAGACTGGATGCAGACTGGGAGATCGCTTCACTGAGCACCTTCACTCTATTTGTATCAATGACAGGGATCTCCCAGTCGCCCAACTGTTTCAATTCTGCCTCACTCCCATGCTTACATGTCTGTCCATGGCTTCATATACTGTCAAACAAAGACCACCTTAAATTGGAGGACTATTATGGGCTCCCATTTTCAGTTCATTTTCCATTTGTATGGGACTGTCACTTTAAGAAAAGAAATTTAACAAAACCTTGCAGCCATTTGATTGTTAGCTGAGAGACAGGCTGAGGACTGCATGTTCCTAAATTGGATACATCTGAAGAGAAACGAAGTAGCCCTAGAAAACCCAGGTGCTGAGAGTGTTATATAGTCAGGATAATATGAACGATTTTGTAACCATGTAAGAATACACCCTTCTCACTGTAGTAACTAGGGCACCACTGTGAGGTGTATGTATATGTATGAGGTGTGTGAACAATTTCCTGAGATGGTGGAAAGCATCAGTAAGTAAATTATTATTTCAATGTTGCATCTCTAAGTTATTTAAGAAGCCTCCTAAGTAACTCAGACATAACAGAGACCATGTGACCAACAGATTTAAGACAATACAGCTTGCTCAGGAGCCATTTTAAAAAAGCAGGGCTGTGGAGTAGAGCTCTTGGAAGTAATACAGTACTGAAGTGGTCTCATGTGTGGTGAGAGGCAATCTGTCTGATTTCCCCATGTTACAGGTGAATGAATAGTGGCCATTTTAAAGAGGCAGTATTTGGAGAAGCATCCTTTACTGTGCTGAATATGGCTTGTGTGGTGATAGACAATTTGTCTAATTTCTCCATGTTGTAAGGAAATGAGAATATCACTCTGTAACCAAAAAAAAGTGAAGGTCACTGTGAACAGCTGACCCACAGAAAGGATTCTAGAAGTTGTGAGCAGCTCTCTCCAAAGAAGAGGAGAGTTTTGCTTGCCACTTGCCTGAATTGCTGGAAGCACCTCAACAAGGATTTTGTGAGTTAATAAACAAACTGTCACTATGGTCGCTCCCACCTACTTCATGAGCTTCTTTGCATCCATCTAAAGCCTGAGCATCTCATCAATTTTAAACCTGCATGTCAACATTGGATTTATTGAGACTGCCTTTCCAGAATTAGGTCTGAGCTGTAGTGGCAAAGGCATTCCACTCACATACACAATTATATTCTCGCACAGTTGGGGGGTTAAGTAGATAAGTTTAGCTAGATTAGATAAAGTGCTATATTACAGTTAATTAATAATTTAAAAATATTATTTTAAATATAGCACTGTCTGGGCTAATTTCTGTTGTTGCTGTCTGGTACATAACAGGAGCAACACCTAATTTTCACTCTGAGTACTCTCCAACTGGATGGCATTAACATGATCTCTCCAGTTTCTTCTAGCCTACTCCCTGTTCTCCCTCTTTTCCATCACTTTCCTCCATTTCTCATCCCCCTTCCATCTTCATTAACAGAGCCATCCCCCACTCCCTGTTTGCTGGGATTCTCTCCCTCCTGTATCCATCTATACTTACTTCCTGCCTACATGGGACTGTGCTCTTTCCTCTGCTCCCCCCCCCCCCCCCACCATTTTGTTCAGGCGCATGCTTACATTTTGTTCATAGCTTGATGAAGGACTCAAGCCTGAAATGTTGGTTATGTATCTTTATTTAACCTGTTGAGTTTTTCCAGCATTATGTTTTTACTTCGTTCGCATTGTCAAAAGACTTTCATGTTTTATTCCACTTCCCCAGCCCCAGCTCTGAGGAAGGGTTAGAGACTTCAAACTTTGATTTCTCTTTCCAATCAATTTTCAGTCTTTCCCCACCACAGATCCTGTGATTCTTTATCTTTCATTACATTCTCCTTTCTAGCAGGAGTTCTGGGTTCCTGTGCTGAAATACTGATTCTGGGTCTTTAACTTTGTCACCTTTTGCTTTTGACTTTGTAGATAATCCTAAAAAATGCCTGGTTCTTCATAGCCATCATTCAGTCTTCCAGTATTTTACCTTTCAAACAACTTTGAGCTTTCCATCTTCAACCTCATCAGTTTCCAAACTTGACTCATTGGTGCTCTTTGCCAACCTCAACCACCTCTGTCAATACTGTTCCAGAACAGTACCTGCTAATCCAGTGGTCCCATTCAAATCTCTTGTTAGCCATCCAATCCACCTGGTGCAGATTCATTTTCTCAGTCTTTCACTCATACCTCTTTAAGAAGGCAGCCAACATCATAAAGGATTCCTTTCATCCTGCGTGTGTGCTTTCTCCCTCCCTCCCTCCAGCCTTTTCTGCCAGAAGTCTGGCATTTCTTGGTCCAAGAACTGATTTTTTTAACCCCAGCAGTTATCAGGCTTTTGAACTTCCCTTTTTTACATGAACCATAACATTATTCCAGGACTACAAAAGAACTGTTCACGCTACTACAACGTCACTTATTTTCTCTTTTGTGGCATTTGACATTGTACATATAGTTGGTTAGTGTATTTTAAATAGCCATGCAGAATTTTGGTGGATCTGTTCATCATACTTGTATTGATGACAATAAACTCTCATTATCATTAACCCCTTGATGACCCTGTGGATTGGCAGCTGATCATCCATTTTTGCCTCTTTCTCGAGGTTGCTCTCATTTTAAATAGGGCCTTTGCCATCTGTGAATGTTTCTGAATGATCACTTTGATGGTATATGTTGTCTGGAAAAGATGTAGTTACTAATTTTCACAACCATGATTCTGGGGTTGAGGGTGTTATGCTGAGTTCACATAAAATAAAGACCACTTTAAGCTTAGTGTTCAGAACCTTTACTGAAAACAAGCCCGCAGTCCACTTTTCACGTGGGGCCCTTCCTTCAGCTCCATCGCCCCATCTGGCCCGGAAAAACACAATACATTACTGAAGCCAGTCCCTGTGACATCATTCACAGATAAAAATGCCAAAATAATAATATTGCACCACAAAGGGCTACATGTGGAGGAACATGAAGCCAATATGTATATCTGGGATCTTCATTGTTTATTTCAGTGTCCAAATGAAATTGTGGAATTTTCTGCATTTTTACTTCACTTAAGGGTCACAAGGGGGTATTAAATATTTAGGGGTAAGGATAGAATTTATATAAATTGAATTACCTCCTCTTGCTTGCAAAGATTGTGGAGGAGCCTGCCATTGCGTTGATTGGCAGGATCAGTTGTATGAAGATGAAACTGATGTCGAGTCTGCAATATTTCATTTAATCCTTGTCCATTTTTATACCACAAGCATGTCAGAAAATTTATATGGAATTCTAAGATGCCAAAATTCACCATGGAAAAACTTACTTGGGATTATTCAATGGGTGGACTATGATTAACCAATTTTTAAAAATCTACCTATCTATCTACCTACCTACCCACCCACCCACCCACCCAATTGAAATTTATAATTATAGCATTTTTTTGAGGGAGGGGATATTCCTGATTGGCAGGTGAGAAGATAGCAGAAGATTTAATTTACAAATGGAATATTAAACTATTGTATGGAAGGACAGATAACCCCATTCTAAAACACATATTTGGATGTGGCAACAAATTAATAAATGTATAGGTCTAAAAGTGGGGTTAACATCAAAATCACCCTTGTTTCAAAATGAGCTTATATCAATAACATCAAGAAATAAAATCCTAGACACTTGGCACCATAAAGGGATCAAGTATATTGAGGATTGTTATGAACATGGTACTGACCAAATTGGTTATAAAAGGCATTCAGCTCATCTGAGTGTGAAGATTTGCTGTCTCGTTCTGTACCGGATTTGTTTTTGTTGCAGATTACGTAATTTAAGACGTCATAGCTGTCAGGAATCCAGCATTGTTTCCATTCTTGTCCATAATCTCCACTTCACCCTTGGGATGTCTTTCTGTAGGTCGTTCATGCTCCTTGTGTGGAGTTCTGGATCTATGGACTTGAATGCCTCTGATCTGGCTCTCAGTGAGTTCAGGAATTCATTGTTCATCAAGAGCTTCTAGTTAAAGGAAACGCTGAAAGATTTGGTGGGGACACACTTTCCCACAGCTGTTTTGATGTCTGTAATGACCATGATCTAATCATTCAGAATCTCAGCTGAGTTCTTGAATGCCACCCAATCCACTAACTGGAGGCAGTCCTGTAACTCTTCTTCCACCTCCTGTGTCCACGTTTTGGCTGTTCTGATTGCTGGAGCCTCTCTTTTTAGGCTGTCTGTATGCAGGCAGAAGGACCATGGTCAGGTGATCTGACTAGCCTTAATCCAATCTCTGGAAAGAACCGTGGGCCTTCCTTATCTTGGTGCAGCCATGATCAAGTGTGCTGGGACCTCTGGTAGAGCAGGTTATGTGCTGGTAGTAATTGAGCAGGATTTTGTTGAGCAGGCCTGGTTAAAGTCACTGACTTTGATTTGTAGTCCATTGACATGGGCCTCCTCTTGTTACTAATCACATAATAAATCTCCATGAGTACCCCTTTGTAATTAGCATCGGGAGGGATATAAACTCTAGTGAGAATCACTGATGAGAATGCTCAGGGTAGAGAGAAGAGTCTATATTTAATCAAGATTTGCTCTAAGGCAGTGGAGGAGGAGGTCAACATGACCCTGATGTCCATATACCATCCAGGATTAATTAAAAAATATACACCAACCCACTCACCACACCTCCCCCTCTCAACTCTTTGCCAGAATTTGAGTTCCAATCCAGTCTGTGAATGATCAAATGCTCTTGTTGGATTGCAGTATCTGGTGTGTTCTCTCTTAGCCAGGTCTCATTGCAGCAAACAACTAATATTTGAGATTTGAAACTTCAGCCTACATTTTCATTTGTAGTGACCTGAAGAAAGCTTGTGCACTTGGTTGTAGCTTGCGCCACTTGTCAGTCAAAGCTTCACATAATCAGAGTGTGTTTCATTGTTAAAGTACATTTTCCTATGTTCCATTACATATCTGGCTTCTACTCCTACCCAATTACCCCTCATTAAAAAAAAATTGTTTTGTTCTGAGTGACTTCACATTCTCCTTACTTGCACTTTCCAAACCTATTTTGAGTTCTCGGCTACCCTTCACTTTCTTTCACCCTTCATACAAAGTACAGATAGCCCTTGACTTCGCCATTTTCATATTTTGCCAATCATGTTCAAGCATCTGCGATCACAAAAAGTATTGTCCTCTGCTGTCAAATTACTCCAGCTGCCAATTGACTGGTGTAAAGCCTCATAATCCCAATTTAATTTGCATCAACTCCAGAGAGAAAGTGTTCCACTGATTTAGAATGGTCCAATGGTCAAACCCTTAACCTTGCAATCTCTTCAGCATATGCATCTTTCAGCAAACAATGAGCTACTGGAGGATCTCAGCAGGTCAGGCATCATTCATGGGTAGATGTATTCAGTCAGTGTTTCAGGATCTGCTTACTCTCACCTCCACCTCAGTGCCATAGAAGCCATTAAAAAAAAATTGCTTCCTTACTCTCACCACTCCCAACCCTTCAGTGCTCCACATCTTCCCTGCAGAATTAATGGGCACAGAATTGAATGATATAGCAAATATCTCATTTCCCATTGGATAATATCAAGCTCTGAGCCCATCTTCTAAAACATTATTTGAAGAAATACAAAGCCAAGTCCAGCTTCTCTTTCCCATTGACTGCTCAGACTTGATTATAACAATAATAAAAGGACAACTTTGTT
Source organism: Narcine bancroftii (assembly GCF_036971445.1). Lineage (NCBI taxonomy): Eukaryota > Metazoa > Chordata > Chondrichthyes > Torpediniformes > Narcinidae > Narcine > Narcine bancroftii. Next base: position 21,103,231 of record NC_091477.1, on the reverse strand, counting down.
ACTAACGCTTTGATTATCTAAATGGTAATTTCTGTAACTTTTCCCAATTGCAGATCCCTATAGTACCTCCAATACTGTCTTGCAACTTTCCCTAAATTTACTCTTATTTTCTCTCACAATTTCTATGAGACCAGCTATTCCCTGTTCCCTATTAGCAGTTCCCTAACTGCTCCAGTTTTCATGTAAACAGATATACTTAATGGTTTGCTCCACTCAGGCACAAACCCATCTCTATGAATTCTCCCATTGTCATTACACCACCCTACCTTAAAAAAAACTTTGTCCCTTTGGCCTCAAAAATTGTCATTTCCATTATGATCTCCCTTCTTTCAAAGTCAGTTAATGTTTGCCTCTCAAGATGTTTGTCCAAGATTTCATGTACAAAATCTATTTACTCTTGCTGCAGTCGTCAAATAACTAATATCTCGGACATAATGTAATAAAAACAAACAGTCACTTTATTGCTCTAAGAAAGTTGAACACTCCACCTCCTGCCATTGGCCATCTAAGTGTATCATTTCCATCATGTACAATTCTCTTCACAAAAGAGAATCATCTGTTCTGACCTCTCTCCTTGCTATTGTATGTAAATTCCAGTGTCCCCCAATTATTCCTTACCCCTCTCCTTTCAAGTCCATGCTGGCTTTTTGTAGAATAATCTGTAAAGAAGATACCAGTTTCCAATTTTAGGCTTAGCTTTATATTAATGCTCCATTCAAACCTTTTATTGACATACTGTTTAATGAATATCCATTATTAGAAGAGCAAATGTATTCCAGTATTAAATTAAAGGACTGGATACTTCATTATTAACAATTTCCTTGCCAAATCAAGTGATACACTTTTCCATTTTTGCATCCTTTCCTATGCAGCTATCAATAATGCTTATTTCTGATGTAAATTTGCACATTGTCTTTCCAACAGAAGGCTGGTCAATGTACATCCTGACTTCTGTCACTCTGTGTAAAACATGAAAGTCTGATTGAAGTAAAAGCACAAAACTGGGGAGACTCAGCAGATCAAACAGTGTACTTTATTACGTAAGGCAAAGATAAAGAAACATAGCCAATATTTCAGGCTTGAGTCCTTCCTCAGTGTATGAACAAATTGTAGGCAGGCACCCATCATTTTGATCAAGCCCAAAACCTTGGTTATGTATCTTTATCTTTGCAATATAAGATGCACTGTTTGACCTACTGAGTTTTTACTTCTGTCATTCTATACACTTTACCATGGAAGTGAAGGTTGCAATTCTATATTTTGATTATTTTAAAAATTAAAGTGTAAAAAAAAAATCTGTTTAGGCATTACATATCCATTTTCTGGTACAATGCAAAAATCTAATTCAAGTTTGCATCTCAATTTATTTTGTATTACTTCAATTACTTTAATTAAAATACATTTTAAATCTATATTCTAAATGAACCCCTAGTTTTCTCAGAAAATAGAAACTTATAAAAACCATTAATACACAATCTTTGTTGATTAAACTTTCCATTATTGTATTTCACAATCCTTATGGATTTAGGAATTCATTCAGTTTTAATAATTTAAAAAAAAAAGATGTGGGGCCTGTTTAAGCAATCAGTTCAATGTTCATTAAAGAATGCACCATCACTTAATGATCATGCATTCTAGTCAGTGCTCCACAAAAAAAACCTCTTTTACCCTGAGGATGTGTCTTGCCTTACCTCAAGATCTGGCTGCCATTTCTGGTTGATAATTTGGTAGATGCAGATATTGTTCATAACTTTGAGAATGTGAACACAATAAAAATATGACTTCTGGGATTGTAGCTACCACAACTCCTTGATGGATATTTCAAGCTTTATTTCTTTCAGAACATGTACCATTTAGACTTAATGCTGGAGCATTGATCTTGAAATTTATTATTATAATGTGGGTATTGATTTATTCCCACAAATCTCAAGATTAGTGGGCTTGATTTTTTTTTACTGGATTTTCATTTGGAAGGTATCTGTCCCTCTGTTCCCCTTTCAGAGATGCTGCAAATTTAATTTTGTCATGTGTGGCATTTGTTATGATTGGCTGCTGGTGGCAGGATACACCACCCGAGACTCATCCTACCTATTGCCCCTTGCAAGCTCCCCCTTTTTCTTTGCTTCGATCAGTCAATGAGGTTGATGGCTGTTCCAGTCTCTAGTTAATAAAAGCCTGATAGTTTCACAAGTCCAATATTTTGTGATTATTGATGGTACATCATCATGGATTTGATTCTGCTCTAAGGTGAGAGCTGTGAAAAGGCTGGATAGTGCAAACTGTCAGGGTAATAAGTATGAACCATCAGAGCTAAATCCAATAAAAATTAAAGAATATTTTAAATGCTTGACAGATCAGGGAGCATCTTAAGAGAGAAAAGTAAAATAGCATTTTAGGTTAATGATTTTCATAATAAATAAATAAAATAAAAATAAGATACTGGAAATGGAAGATACTCCTACTGTGTTGAAACTAATGTTTTATGCAGATGTATTATAACCAGTCTATAAGCTTACATTTAATTTATTGGATTCTTTTCCCCATTATTATTATCTAAATTGATTTCATTTCAACCCTTTACATTTTAAAATGAACTTTCCTCATCAGTTGGCAAAACTGAAAGGAGCAGGAACAAGGCAGCTGAGTGAGATATAAATCCTTCCCTACAATGTATATTTTCTTATTTACCACCTTGCTAGATTTTTTTAGTGTTAGTCTTTCAGTCTTCCTCTTCTAAATTATTTAAGAAGTTTAGATCATCCTTTTATTAACACACCCCCACGCTGAAACTTTCTTGGAAAAGGTAGTGATTCCAAGTGTTGGGACACTTCTCTGTGTAAAACAGAGGTGATAATCTTCACAAGAATAAAAGCACAGAACACGAAATGTCTTTTAATCTTCATGTCCAATTCTGCTTTCCCATTTTTGGATGTTATTTGATTTATTTGAATTGTAAAAATTCCAGCATTTATTTCATATTCTTCAAATAATATTGATCAAATTTTGTTATATTCTATTTATCCTCCCTTGCATCTCTGTGTCCTTCCCAAATGTTTTCAACACTCAGCTGCTGTAGTTCATCTCCTCTCTGGATGAAAGGGGTCAGTCTCTGAATCTCTTGCTTTAAATCAATGGCCTCGAGTTTTATCTAACTGTGGAAAAGTTTTCTGCTGTCTACTCTATCTCTATCCTTCATAATTTTATATATCTTAATTGTGACCCCTCTTGACCTTCTCCACTCCAAGAAGAATAAATTTAATTACTGTGATCAAATATCAAGTCTCTGGCAAAGGTCATGTATTGGATGGCAGCATTGAAATATTTACAACACAAGATTTAACTTTATTTTGTTTTATCTTTCTGCAGTGCATTATGGCCACGATGATCTGTATGGAGCTTGTCAAAAGAACTATTGTGCCCGTGGGCAGCAGTGTGTCATCAGCAAAGAGACTAACCTGCCTGAATGTGTATGTGTACAAGAGTGCAAGCCAAGTTATTTACCTGTTTGTGGCTCTGATGGGGAGCGTTATGAGAATCACTGTGAGCTGCATCGAGCTGCCTGTCAACAGCGAAAGAAAATCCACATAGTAGACAATAACAAGTGTTTTTTTCAAGGTAAGGAACCGTGAAGCAGTAGGTATGGGGCTTCATTCAGGATCTTTGAGATTTTAGGCAGTTGGCAGCTGTTTAGATTTTATTTTTCAATGTTTTCTTGCTTCCAGCTTCAGTTGGAATTTGACTCTGGAATCTGATTTAGAACCTCAAGTCACGTATGATTTTAAGTAGCTCTGTGTTCTATATGCAACAACATTTTCTTAATTATATAATTGATTTACTTATAAAACAATTCAATTACAATGCTAAGCAATTACATTATAATGCTTGAAATAATCAATTAGTTAATATTGCAGTTAACACTGCACCTGCAGGATAATTTTACTGTTTTGATTGAAATATGAAAGAACACGTATGAGAAAAATTGTGCACATACGGCTTAAGATCCCGATGAAGTGTTTTAACACATTGGAGTGACCTTTTAGTCTTTTTACTCTGATAATCCAGTTTAGCCTTTGACTCAAATCATTAAATCTGTAAGAGTATATATGTATATTTAAAAAAAAACAAATGAAGGTATTAAATGGCAGCAGAAATTCGAATTAAACAGTTGTGGGAAACTTGGAGCAGGCTACCCTAGGTAATATTTGGTTCTGTGCTCTCTTCTCATGAAGTTCCTGCTTCTGTTCATCAATGGTGATCATCAGAATCAACAGTGATGGATTTGTGTAAGTTCTGTTGATGTTGCTCCTATTAGTCCACTATGTAGCATTCAGATATCATCGGGATCCACTATTGCAAGCCGCTACACGGCATATTTCCCAGTCCGAAGCAAATGCGATAGTTACAAGCTCAGTCCAAAATTAAGCCTCAGGATTTGGTGGCTGCTGTGGATGAGTTGAAAATTCAATATTGTCAACAAGCTACATTTATCGCTGTCAAAGAAAAAGAATCAGTAGCAACAGGGATTTATGAAGTTGCTGCAAAGCAAAATCTAAGCAAAGCAAAATTGATAAATATCTAGGCAGGAGAAGTACTTGTGTGACTATAAGAGGGCTGCAAATCCCATACAACGCTGGCTCAATAGCTCCCAGAATGGAGGTGCTGCTGTCCACCTTCAATGCAAAGAGAATTCCTCTGTGTGGTAATCCTGGATTCCTGCTCCAAATAGCAACTGATGATGTCTGACAGGGGCTGGTATGTTTGTGTAGTGAGCACTGCATCAATATACCGAAAGTAATGAAAATCAAAGGAGCCTACATTGACAAATCAGGTCCAACTGAGTTATTTACTGTTTTTGTAACATTACAAAATGTTGACTTTATATTTGCTCCATACTTCACCAGCGTGAAGCAACCTTGCAGTTGTTTATTAAGATGCTCAAAAAAGGTGCAACTCATTCCTGGTACAGGTTGAATACCCCTTATCTGAAGATGAGAAAACTGAAAAAAATCCAAAATCCAAGTGGAAAAAAATTCAACACCTTTACTTGCCCAAGTTGGGCTCTGACACTCTATTGGTGCCAGTTTGATAACAACAGAACTCTGTGGTACAAAGCAGGTGATTGCAATAACAGTAAAAAAAAATCTTTGCTTCTGGTCAGGAAGATGCCAAACGAAGCCGGGTCCAATTCTACAGCATTGGCTGCAGTCGGAGTCAGTGACGACGACTCCATTCTCATCATCGGGTGCGGTGCTGTCTGCATCAATGAAGTCACCTCAGGCTCCCGGGTAGAAGCAGGGACCTTGGGCTCCCGGGCAGGAGTGGGGACCATAGTCGGGGAGGTGTTGGCACTGCTCGTAGCAGTGGGGAGGTGTTGGGGACCGGTGGCAGAGGTGGGGAGGTGGTCAGGGATGTGGCCTTCTTTTGTAAGCAGAGATTAAGATTTTTTTTGGCTAAGTGCTAAACCTTATTTCAGGTGAAGTTTTTTCTACTTGCGGTATTATATCGGTGCTCAAAAAGCCTTCTGTTGTTTGTTGGCTGTTTGACTGCTGATGCTACTGTGCAGCTTAGTTCCATAATCTAAAAAAAACCCCAAAAACCAAATAATTTCTGGTCCCAAGCATTTTGGATATGGGGTACTTGACCTGTGCAAAGGGACAAGTGTACAAGCCATTGTAATACATGTAGGTAGATTCTGAATGATGTCTTAACTATGTCTGCAGTAGGAATAGCATGGTGTTCCTCCTACCCAAGATCCACCTGATGTGATTTCCTAACTGGTCTTGTAGCAAGCCCATCAATGACTTTTGAGAAATCAACAAATGATATTGATTTTAGGTTAAGAATAAGTATGATCCATTGTTGAAAAGAAATGAAAATACCTTTTTTATAAAAAGACCATCAGGAAAAAGCAATAACTACTGTTATAGTGAAGTGTCACAAAACTAGAAAATAAATAAAAATGTTGCCTTCTCTGGCCAAAGAAAAAATTAAACCAAATCCCATCTGAAACAAACAGAGAAGTGTGCTCAGCTGCAATTCAGTGAAATGCGTTTTAGTAAATCTTTGGATTTTTACCACAAGTACATTTGAGTCTAGTCTAAGTGATTTGTTAGAAGGTCATCTTTGGCAATATAGTATAGATTTACCTATGCTCTGTGGTTGAGTACCACAAAGCTATGAAAGCCTGCGTGTCCGCCTTTCTTTATCCAGATGTGTGCAATTAAAAATTCAGCCAACTTTGTGCGCCATATACGCTTAATGGTGATTTGTCGTCACTTTAACATAGCAACTCAATGTTATTCTGCATTAAAGCATGCCCAGTTCTCAGGGGTGCAGTAGTGCTGAAGCTCACCAAAACACTGCTCTGGCACAGTGGGGAATTTAACAGCGGCCGCATATTAAATACAGGGGATTTTATGGAAGCGGGTGTTGGCTTTTTTTGAGTTTGTCATGATCACAGTATTCTTCAAATCTCCTTGTTTTGTTTCACACCAACATCTATCTCCATTATGTCAGTGGCATGACCTTACCAACTTGGTGTGACATTCCTAAGATGGAGTTTGTCGTGTGCTCAGGGGTCCCATGCCATTTTTAATGGGCAGCACCGTCAGCCATAGAAACCACATTATTCCCCATCTGCTCAACCCTCGATGCTCATCAGCTCTGCCTGAAGGCAGGATGTAGGGCAACAGTGATATCGGTAGGAGTGCTGAGGTGAGTTGTTTTTAGGTATGGGGTCGAATTTAGATTCACGTAGCACGGTGCCTGGGCTTGAAGATGGGGAGAGGTGGGTGCTTTCTGCTGCTGCTTGAGATGGGTGAGAGGGACGTCGTGGGGATGGTCTCTGCAATGGATGCCCCCTGGAGTTGTGGGTATGAGGTTCAGCGATGACTGAAAGTGTCCTACAGTCCCTAGCTGAGCCTCGGTCATGGTTCACTGGGAGATCTCTTCGCTGAGCACCTCAGCAGTATCACTGATCTCCCAGCGGCCACCCATATCTGAAAGAACAATGAACCACAGACACTTCTCTTTTTTCTTTTGAAGCGTGGTTTATGAAAATGTTTGCACTGTGACGCTGCCTCAAAACATGACAGTAAATTCTGATTCATTTCAATTTCCGTCCCATTCCCTTGCTGTCAGACCTGTCCATGGCCTTGTGCACTGCCAGATTGAGACCACCCGCAAATTGGAGGAACAACACCTCATCTTCTATCTGGGCATCCACCAGAAAGCATTAACATTGACTTCTACGGTTTCTGTTAAACCTCTTCCCCACTCCCACCCCCACTTCTTACCCCTGTCTCCTTTCCTCTAGTTCTGTCTCCTGCTCTTCCCTCTGTCTCCTTTCACAGAGTCAAAATAAATTCTCACCTCTCTTACTATATCCAAATAACACCCTTTGTTGGTCTGGACTCCTCCATTCTTTAGTCATTATTCTGACACCTTCCTGTTCTTTGCTTATACCTTAAGTAAGGGCTCTGGACTGAAACATCAGTGATATATTTTTTACCTCTTCCTAACACTGTGAGACTGGCTGAGTTCCTCCACCATTTCTGTGTTTTTACATGTTTCACTAGCTTTCCCCTTGATTTTGATTCGGACTGGTGAAGTCCCTCTGCAAAGGCACCACTCTGCATTTAACCCTGTACTTCACTTGCCTCCAGTTCAAATTTTCTAGTGGGGTCCAAATGCAGTTCTGAAAGTAATGGTGCTTTGAAGTCAGGCTTGTATCCTTGTTCAGCTGTTTGGACTGAAGAATTGTGGAAGAAAAAGATGGAAACATACTTCTGGTTATACTTCAAGAATGATAAACTTGGGTGTAAATTATGTGCAAACATAAGCAATTAGACACTTTTCACTTCTAAGGGGTTGAGGCTGTCAAATGAATGGCAGATGTACCAAGTCTCCTATTATGGAGGCGGTCGAAGAACAGGTTTGAAGTGTCTCAGAAAAAAAAGTTGATCACAAACTATCAAAAGCTCACACTGGTGCTTAGATAATTAATCACTTAGCCCTTAATATAAAAAAGAAAATTTTGCTAGCATATCAAGCAGAGAAATGGCAAAATTTCTGTTCTCATTGATTAATCAACAAGCCTGAGCATTAAGCCCACTCTAATAGTATATTTGATATGTGGAACTGATAAGGACAGAGCTCCCCATTTTATGTTTTTAGATCTAATTGAACTGCCTGATCAGAAAGCTGCAACTATTGCTAAGCATCGATTGAACTGTCTCAATAACCATGGGTTTGATGACTCTTGCTTGAAACAGAACCTTGTAGCATTTACTATTGATGGGGTGAGTGTAATGCTTGGTGTCAAATCTGGTGTTGCTACAATTCTCAAGGAACATTATCCTGAAGTGATAAATTGGCAACTGTCTTAATCACAGATTAGAACTTGCAGTAGTGATTCAGTGAGAGATGTTCATGGAATTAATCATTTTCACTCGTTTATGGACAATTTGTACTCTGTTTACAGTAGATCACCTCTAAATCAAAAGGAACTGTCTGAAGGTGTCTCTCAACAAATTTGCAAAATAGGGTGTGTTCTGATCATCAGCTGGATAGCTAGCTCGTTTCAAACAGTTTCAGAAGTGAGGCAAAATTATGAAGCACTGTGGTTTCATTTTGAAAAAGCAGTGAAGGGTGAAACAAGATCTGGAAGTTGACAGGAAAACCTATGAAGGTCTCTTGAAAAGATTCTCTCCTGAATAGTTTCTATTGGACACGTTGGATGAACTTGATTTACTGACAGTGTTTACAGAGATGCACTAGTACGATTGTTAATAAACAAAGTGATCCAACGGCGCATAAAATCATTGCATGGACTGAAAGAGCAACCAGGTACAAAAACTCTTGAAGCTCAAGAGTCAGTTTGGAGAAATGACCTTAACAAGCAATAACAAGATTGTGTCCATTAATTATTTACAATTTCTTACTAGTCTTAAACAATTTTCATGACAACATCCTTGAAAGATTTTCAAACTTCTGAACCTCAAATCCCTGCTAAATGAAATGTGTGTCTTTGTAAAGGCTCTGACCTGCTGAAATACCAGCTAATTATGGAGAAGCTGCAATATCATCTCTCTGTAAAAGATTTAAGCTTTCTTCTTCCTCTGTCATAAATGCCTTCAGAGATTATGTGGAGGATCATGGATGCCGCAATCCCCAAGATTTACACCCATTACTGAGCTGTTCACAAGTTATTCCTATTAGTACTGCTGAGTGTGAGAGGGGATTCAGTCACATGAACATAATCGTAGAAACAACATGCTCAAGAATTCTCATAAATCATGTATCAGCTCTTGTGTTTGTTAACCTACATGGACCTCCTCTAGTTCAGTGGAATCCTGAGCTGTATGCAGATGCCACCAAGATAAGGATTGCTTCTAATCCCTGAAAACATATTATGCCTGACCCTTTGTGGAAATTATTGTGAAACTTCTCATTGGTGGCATTTGGTAAATAGGTAATTAGTTTTAAATTGGTAAATTACATGATTGCCATCTTTTTCTTTACTTGTTGATAATTATATTTTATGTGAATTAGTGAGTGCAACCATGCAATATTTTGTCATTTAAATTAAATAAGATATATGTTTTATTGTACCAGTTATGCACTAAATGTAGTGATAGACTATAATCTTGTTTTATTTATATATATATATATGTGTGTGTGTGTGTGTATATAAATATATATATATAAACACACACACACACACACACACACACACACATATAAAAACATATATATATATATATTTATTTATTTAAAAAATACTTGTGTGTGAACAAAGGGTCAGGCACAATATGTTTCCAGGAATTAGAAGCAACCCTCGTCCTGGTGCCATCTGCAAATAGCTCAGGATTCCACTGAACTAGAGGAGGTCCATGTAATTTTACAAACGCAAGTGCTGATGCACATATATATATATATATTTACACCCAATTTGTATACCTGCTAATTTCATGTACTGGGCAACTTCATTGCCTCATTCATATAATGACCAGGCACACAAATTGGGTGCGACATATATAGAGTGAGGATATAGGAAATGGCAGGCATTTTGTCAGCTCTGGCACCTAAAAAAAATAGCACTGCACCCTGACAATGCTATTGATTTTGATCCACAGACACTCAGGTCTCTGAAGGGACTATCCGTTGTTTCTCTCTTATTGTTGAGGGTGGCGGGAAATGCCTTTAGTGCCTCTTTGTGTGTCTATAAGCCAGGCAAATGTTGATGAATTTTGTATATTATTATCTTTTTTTGTATTTGTGCATAACAGTAAAGGAATTTGAATGTCTAGGCCTTAATCGTGGTATCAATGGGTGCTAAATTGAAATAATAAGTTGGACTTTTCAATTACATGTGTTAGATGTACTTACTACGACACTGAACAAACAAATAGTGGGACCATGTATAGAAAAGCAGACCCTAATGGAAAGTGATGACCCTACTTGTTCAATGCTGAAAGGTACAAAATATTACTTGCATCTTTATATTTATTACAGCAGTCATCAATTCAATTGCAACAATAGAATATGTTATGTGAAGCCTTCAATATTTTTGTAGGAGTTCCTGTGTATTTTGATGCCCTCTCTGGATGTTCATCTCAACCATAACAGCCTCCCAGTTGTCACAGGCTAATGGGATTCTTGCTTCTATATCTGTGATATCATTCTTCAAACCAGTTCTCCTCAGGCTGTTCAATGACTTGCAGCAGTAATTTCAGTTGAGCACTGCGGCTTTATGTTCCGGCTATTAAACCACACAGCACAGTGTAAATATAACCCCTGATTAATTTACTCAACTCATAAAGTTGAAATATCCTTCCATGTACGTGCATGATGGTTGCCAATGAACATCTTTCTCTTTTGATGCCAAAATAAGTTAGTATATTCCATTTTCCCACGCCTTTTCAAGTGCAAGTACAGTTCTGGATGAGTTCTGTGTGAAAATGTATTTAACTTGCACAGAATCCTAAACCATAAAAACGGTAGTCTTGAATTTTTCTTTTGAGGTGAGAATTTTTCTAACTCAAACCATAATGTATTTTAATAACCATTACATGAATGTAAAATCTTGCCTCAGTATTATATGCATTTTGTAAATAGGGATTTGAATAATAAACTGTAGTTCTATTGGCACTGTAGTTATTTTTGCTGACTGAATTAGGAAACAAAATGTTAAGCAGATGTCCAACTGATTCATGTAAATACCTCAACTATTAAGAGATAGGATTTATCATTTTCATGCAATGGAATGGTGAAAAAGGTAGTGGTGAATCAGATTAGAATACCTCAGAAGAAGTCTCATGGGTTGTAACAAAATATTGAAAGGCTCCATTGTTGTATGTCATTTAGGTAGTCACAGCTAGAGGAGCTCAATGGCTGAAAAAACATTTGACTTGAAACCTGGTTTTGACCAAATTCTAAATGTTCACACACCGTTAAGAAAATGTAAACTACTTAAGAATTTGTGGTGTATTTTATTTCTATTTTTCAGTTATGTGGGGAAAATGTTGCAAGGGAGTCTGTTTCTTTCAAAGGCCCTCAAATATCTTGATCAAGATGTAAATTACACTCCGATGCTGAGATTGTGTTGAGCAGTTTCAAGACAAGTCAAATATATTGTCATCTCATTGCACAAGCATTACCTTACAAAACAGTGTTCTACGGTCCACGGTGTAAAACACGCAGACTTATAACCAGACATAACACACATGCAGGAAGATAATACATAATGCGGACTAGAATGCAGATATACATCTGTATAAGGTACTGGTGAGACCGCACCTGGAGTACTGTGTCCAGTTCTGGTCTCCATATTTGAGGAAGGATATACTGGCTTTGAAGACGGTCCAGAGGAGGTTTACTAGGTTGATCCCTGGGATGAAGGGGTTGACTTATGATGAAAGATTAAATCGTCTAGGATTGTATTTGCTCGAGTTCAGTAGAATGAGAGGAGATCTTATAGAAACATATAGGATTATGAAGGGTATGGATAGGATAGATGTAGGAAGATTTTTTGAGCTGGCCGGGGAAACTAAAATGAGAGGACACAGTCTCAAGATTCGGGGGAGTAGATTTAGGACAGAGATGAGGAAAAATAATTTTTTCCCAGAGAGTAGTGAATGTTTGGAATTCTCTAACTAGGGAAGTGGTTGAGGCTGCTTCATTAAACATATTTAAAATTTGGTTAGATAAATTTTTAAATGATAGAGGAATTAGGGGATATGGGGAGAAGGCAGGTAGGTGGAGTTAGGTCATAAATTAGATCAACCATGATCTTATTGAATGGCGGAGCAGGCTCGATGGGCCATTTTTGGCCTACTCCTGTTCCTACTTCCTACGTTCCTATACAAATAAATAAATAAAAATCGTTTCGTAAATATGAGGGTCTTGGATGTAAGTGTGAGCAGTTTCTTTCGTTGTTCAGTATTCTCACTACCCGTGGGAAGAAACTGTTTCTCAGCCTGGCAGTGCTAGCTCTGATACCTCTTTCGCAACGGGAGAAGCTGAAAGATGCTGTGTACTACAGCTTTGTGGGTGTTAAGTGCTTAGATACAGTGCTCTCCGTAATGTTTGGGACAAAGACACTCTTTTCTTTTATTTTCCCCTGTGCTCTACAGTTTTAAATTTGTAATCAAACAATTCACAGGTAATTGAAGTGCACATTCCAGCTTTTATTCAAGGTTATTTGGATAACTTTTGATTTGACCATGTAGAAATTACAACACTTTTTATACATCGTATTCTCATTTCTGGGCACCATAATGTTTGGGACATTTGGCTTCACGCATGTTTGTGGTTACTCAGGTATGTTTAATTGCTTCATCGGTGCAGGTATAAGAGAACTAGGCTTGCTTCTTAGCTTCTGATCCCCTTTGGAGTCTGTAGTTGCCATTTCTCAACATGAAAACCAGAGCTGTGTCAATTAAAGTCAAAGAAGCCATTATGAGGCTAAAAAACGAGAATAAAACTGTTGAAGACATCATCTAAACATTAGGATTACCAAAATAAGCAGGTTAGAATGCCATGAAGAAGAAAGAGTGTTCTGATGAGCTCAATATATCACAAAGGAACTGGTATTCCAAGGAAAACTTCCACTGTTGATGACAGAAGAATTTTCATCATAATCAAGAAAAATCCCCAAAAGCCTGTCAGATTGGAAGCATTCTTCAGGAGGCAGGTGTGGATATGTTAATGACGACTGTCAGCAGAAGACTTCATGAATAGAAATACAGTTCTGATACTTCTGTATCTCTTTCCCAATGGGAGCAGCTGAAAGATGTCATGTGTGAGCTGGAAGGGGTCCTCAATGATGTCGGTAGATCACATTGATGGGGGAGGGAGGCTCCAATGATCCTCTCTGCCACTCTTATAGTCCTGTGGATTGACCTCTGTTACATTTCTCTGTAGCAACTGTACCACACTGTGATGTAGCCATCACAGTTTAACCAGAGAAATATCATGCCTATCAGTTATTTTGGACCAATTGAGAGTTCAAGGACAATTTCTGAAAGGAAATTTTGCAACGTTTCACCTTGTGCTGTGACATTAGCATATTCAGATACAACATAATATGTGGTGCATTCTTAATATTACATGCTGTAAATTCACCCATCCAGAGATTTTTTTTGAAGTCTATTTCAAGGAGACCTGAAGCAATAACTTAGCTTTGGTACGTGGTAGAATAATTTTTCTGAAAAATAAGGCAATAACTATGCAATAATGATTAATGATCATTAAAAGATTAGAGCTGACGATATATTTTTTTCATTCAGAATATTGTGGATTTGGAACTTACCATCAGAAATGTGGTGAAGACAGAAATCCTCATTCCACTTGAAATGTTATGAAAAGACCACTTGAACATTTTAAAAAAATGTTTAACTCTAGACATAAATGGGATTACCTTAAAGCTACATTTTAGCTTATAATGGATATGCTATAAACCACAATCTTTATTTGAAACACTTGTTTTCGTCCAATTATGAAGAAGAGCTCAAGATTAATGCTAGGCTGGTAAGGAATTATAATAATAACAACCTACCCAATAAATGCAATTCATACCTTGATCTATTATTTCTGTTCAAGTTATGCAAGTGTCCCAAATGGCTGCTAGAAACTTGGAGTCTATGTTGTCAAGAAATGCAATATTTTCAGTGAATTTTTTCTTGAAGTTCTTCCAAGATGCTTCGGAATGATCTGGGTTATAACTGATGCACTGCAGGTTGAAGAAAAAGGGACTTTCTTCAATATCATATTTCAAAGAACAAAGGGTATAAATATTTTTGCACCATGAGCTATGGAATATTAACAATGTAGGTGTATCCTTACAATGTTAATAACTGAATAAGGTTCCAATCATTTGATGTACAGGAAATTGGTCGATTTTTACACATTAGGAAGCTGCTGGAGTTTACATTTTGTTGATCACGATAAACCAAATATTTATAAAATTAACTAAACCTATCTTTAAAGGAGAGGGGAAGGGGGGGTATGTATGCACATAAGAAGGCCCTTTACATAATTTGAATTCTAATTCAATTGATGGTCAGAATACTAAAGTAACATTTCAAGAGCCTTGAAAGATCTGCTTGAGCCCTACATGAATTCTCTAAGGCCCAATAAGAACAATAATACTCTGCAACACCTTTAGATCCTACAAATCATCAAAAAGGTTAAGTAATTCCAGTGTAACAGGTTTCACAAAGGAAGTGATTATTGAAAGATTGAACAAGAACTCTGCAGATTCTGGGCTCAAGTGCAATACAGAGACGTGCTGGAGAAGCTCAGGACCGTGGATTCACCTCCATTGCTCCTGCAGCTGCATAAGATTCCAGTTCAATTCAAACCATCTGCAACTCAAGCCAAGATAAAACCTCCAACGCGATGAGGAAACCTGCAGCGCCAAAGGTCCTTCAGGAGCCCTCCTTGGCCTCAGCTTTCTTTCAAATCCCGATTCCAATACCTGGTTCTCATGCAGCCCGCAACCTGGCGTGAGTTCTTTGACCATGAGTCACTAGCATCCCACAGCCTGTGTGGGTTCCTTGCCAGCAATTCACCAATAGCACACTGCCTGTGTGTGTACTTCATCTGCAGAGCCTCTTGCTGGTCTGCCATTGTGGTCACTGTCCATTTAAAGCCTGCATCAGCAGTCAGACAAGGTGGTGGACCTGGTGGGAGAGCGCTGTGTCTCTGCTCCCCACTCTCCTGTGGTCCACGCCAACAGAAGTGGTGCCGTTGCACAGTAACCCAGAGTAGGTAGTTGAGATGGCAGCTAGGGCAGTGGTATGCTCCAGGATGTGGCGTGCAAACTGCAGAGGGAGATAGAGAAGGCATGCAAAAAGGGCAATGTTACAATAGTCATTGGGGATTTCAATATGCAGGTTGATTGGGAAAACCAGTTTGATGCTGGATCCCAAGCAGAAGAATTTACAGAATGCCTTCAGGATGGATTCTAGAACAACTTGTGGCTCATCTGAGCAGGGAAATGGCAGTTCTGTATTGGGTATTGTTTAATGAAACAGAGTTGATAAGCGAACCAAAGGTAATCTGATAGAATTCGCCCTGCAGTTTGAAATGAAGAAACTAAAATCAAATGTGTCAGTTTACCAGTAGAATAAAGGGGACTACAGAGATATGAGAAAGAAACTGGCGAAAGTTGATTGAAAAGGCACACTAGCAAGGAAAATGGTAGAGCAGCAATGGCTGGAATTCTGCAAGAACTAAGGAAGTTGAAGGACAGGCATATTCTAAAAAATAAATGTTTCCGTGGAAAAATGATGCAACTGGGGCTGATGAGAGAAATCAAGGGCATGGAAGCAAAAATTAGTGGGAAGAGAGGCAGCTAAGAAAGTTGTTAGGAAGGAATAGGTAAACTTTGAAAGGAAAGAGTCATATTAATATCAAAAAGGTTACCAAAAGCTTTTTTTTAAAAGAGTATTAAGAGTGGGAAAAAGACGAGTTGATCTTGGACCGACAGAAAATGACACTAGAGAAATTGTAATTAGAGACTAGGAGATGGCAGAGGAACTGAATGAGTATTTTGCATCAGTCTTCACTATGGAAGACATGAACAGTATACCTTACTTTTAAGGCTGTGAGGGAAGTGAGTTCAGTCATGATCACCAGAGAGAAGGTGCTTGAGCAGCTAAATGGTCTAGAGGTAGATTAGTCTCCCAGACCAGATGGAATGCACCCTCATGTTCTGAAAGGAGAGATTGTGGAGGCATTAGTAATGATATTCCAAGAATAAATAGATTCTGGAGGACTGGAATATTGCAAAGGTCACCCTGATATTCAAAAAGGGAGGGAAACAGCAGAACATTATAGACTGGTTAGCCTAACATTGGTGGTTGGGAAGTTGTAGGAGTCAATTGTCAAGGATGAGGTTACAGAATACGTGGAGGTGCATGACAAGATGACAAGATAGGTTAAAGTCAGCATGGTTTCCCTAAGCAAAAATCTTGCCTGACAAACAAACTGCAATTTTTTTTAAGGAATCACAAACATTTTAGACAAAGGATGTTGTATATTTGGATTTTCAGAAGGCCTTTGACAAGGTGCTGCACATGAGGCTGTTTAACAAGATGAAAGCCTAGGGAATTACAGTAAAGATATGAGCAGTGATGGAGCATTGACTGATCGGCCATAAACAGAGAGTGGGAATAAAGGGGATCCTATTCTTGTTGGCTTATTTATTACCGGGGTATTCCACAGGAGTCGGTATTGGGGCCACATTTTCATGTTGTATGTTAATGATTTGGATTACAGAACCAATGCCTTTGTGGCTAAATTTGCAGATAATACAAAGATAGGTTGAGGGGGCAGATAGAGACAGGGAAATGGAGAGGCTGCAGAGAGACAGATAGATTAGGAGAATGGGCAAAGAGGTGGCAAATTAAATACAATGTTGAAAGTGTATGGTCATGCACTTTGGTAGAAGGAATAAAAGGGCCGTCTATTATTGGGATGGGAAAAATGTGGAGTTTGGAGGTGCAAAGGGACTTGAGAATCCTATTGAAGGATATCCTAAAGTTGAACCTTCATGTTGAGTAGATGGTGTAAAAGGTGAATGCAATTTTAGCATTCGTATCTCGAGGAAAAGGATGAAAGAGCAGTGATGTGACATTAACGCTTTATAAGGCGCTGGTGAGGCTTCACTGGGACTACATGGTTCAGTTTTGTGCTGGCATTTGAGTGAGTTCAGAGAAGGTTCACAAGAATGATTCCTGGAATGATAGGATTATCACATGAGGAACATTTGACGGCTCTTAGACTGAATCCCTTGGAGTTCAGAGAAATGAGAGGGGGACCTCATAGAAACATTTCAAATGTTGAAAGGCCTAGACCGAATAGCTGTGGTTGTCAAGACATTGAGTGCATTTAAGGCAGAGATTGATAGGTATCTGAACAGTCAGGTTATCAAGGGTTATGGGGAGTGGGGCTGAGTGGAAAAATGGATCAGCTCATAATGGAATGGTGAAGCAGACACAAAGGGCTGAATGGCCTACTTCTACTATATCTTGTGGTTTTAAGGTCTACCATGGATGCATTCTGATAGTTTTTGCTTTATTTTGTCTGTTGATCCATTTTCAACAGTACTCCTCCAAAGCAAACATTCATTGATATCCTCTTCCACCTTTCCCCCCTCACCCCAGATCTGAGATTCTGAGGGCTGCTCTGGTGAGCAAGGTTCCTTATAATTTGTTCTTGCACAGGAAATTAACTAGAAGGAATCTGGTCTTCTACTACAAACTATATCTGAGGTGCAATAATTATAAGAAACTGTGAGTGAAGATCTGTCATAGCTTGCCTAAGTTAGATGCATTGAAACTCATCCAACATTACACCAATTTATGTGTCTCTGAGGTCTTCCTGGTTTAGGTTGTCTCTTACTGGAAGATCAACATGTGAGAATGAGAAAGCAGGCCTTAGCTTTAGATTCATCATGGCATTCAGCTTCCACTAATCTATCCATTGTGCCTAATGCATTTTGTCAATGTTCTGTAAAATTAAACCTTTGCTTGAATTTGAAAGACATGTTAGCATGGACAGGCAACAGTGTCAAGGTGAATGTTTGCTTTTGAACTGCAGGTCATGAATAATCGTATTTTGTTGGTAATGCTGTTATTTTTTTTTTATTGACCTGGATTTGGTGGTGTAAGCCACCATTTCTAAATTTGTGGATGACATAATGCTTGGCGCTGTTGTGAAGTGTGAAAAGTATGGTGATAAATCAGAGCAGGATATAAACAGGCTGATATAATTGGCAGCTGCTTGGCAAATGAAGCTAAGCACATAGAAATCCGAGTGAGATATTGAGAAGAGGCAAAATAGAACAAAGCTTACTGTTCTAAAAGAAATGTGTGAGCAGATAGATCAGGGGATATATGGGCAAAATTCAATGAATGTGGCAGAGCAGAGTTGAAAAGCAGTTAATAAGGCATGCACAATGCTGGGCTTTATCAATAGGGGCTTTGAATGCAAAAGCACAAAGACATTCTGAGTTTTATAAACCACTGCCCTGCTTCAACTGCAGTTTTCTACTCAATTCAGGGTGCCTTATTATCCAAATGCTATGGAGGCAGTAGGCAGGGATGATTACGGGAATGGATCCTGGGATGAGACTACAATTACAAGTATAGATTGGCGAGACCTGAACTATTTTTATTTAGACAAGAAAAGGCTGAAGGTGGGATCTGATGCAACTATAGAGTGGTCAAGGACTAGAGGTCACAGGAAAAAAATAATTAATTGTGGCATGAGGAAAATCTTGTTTGTACATTGTATGGTTGGAATTGGGAATTCATCTCCTATGTGGCTGGTGGAGGAAGATTTTGTTCTGGGAATTCGAGAAGTGTATGATGAGAAAAATTTGCAGGGCTCTGGAGAATGGAAGAGAGAATGCAGATACGATGGGCCAAATTACCTCTTTCTGTGCTGCAGCTATTCCATGATAAAAATACAGCATGCTTAGCAAACTACCTCACTTGCTCTCTCTTTTTCTCTCAGTTATGTACCTTTCAATGAAAAACACAGGCCTCCTGCGTGCTGGCTTGCAAGCAGTTTATCATGTGTGCCATCACTCATTCAGTTACAAGCACCAAGACAGAGGCACTTAAAAAGTGTGTGTGTGTGTGTGTGTGTGTGTGTGTGTGGGGGGGGGGGGGGGTGGGGGGTGGTTGGGGGAATTAGAGAATAAAACTGCAGGTGTACAGAGCAACTGTGAGCAGCTGTCTGGTCACGGTGCCTATGGTTTCCAAGGCAAAGGAGGTTATCTGTAGTCTGCTTTATTCATTTGTACACAATTGTTTGACTGATTCACTCTCTTTTGTTAATTTGTTTGTTTAAAAATTGGAAATGGCAAAAGGAAGAGGGTATTCTGTTTCTTGTGCCTGCTCCATCATTTAATTAGGTCTTCTACCTCCATGCCACTTTTTATATAATATCCAGAAACTTATCAATTTATGTTTGAATATACACAATAGATGACTTTCCACAACTTGCTTTGTTGGGAATACCAAAAAATGCACTTTGGAGTTCTCGATTTTTATGGCTGAAGTAATTTCTTCTGATCTCTGACAACGGGCCCCCAGCCTGAAATATTAACTGTTTTCTCTTCCTACAGATGAGATCTGATCTGCTATTTCCATTATTTTCTGATTTCTTACAGATTTACAGCATTTGCAGGTTTTTTTTCTCCTAATCTCTGACCTAAATAGCCAATATCTTCTTTAGAGACCATGGATCTAAATGCCACAACTAGGGGAATCATCAATTCAACATCCACCCTGAGAAATTCCCTCAGCATTGTGTACATATTACTACAAGTCCAGAGCAAGTTGCCTTCTTGAACCATTTCAATACCTAGGGTAAAAATGCTTCCACGGTTTGGTTGAGAAGTTCTAAATTTGATACTCTAAAAACTGAAGAAATAGTGATTGCTTTGTTGGGTGATTAGGGGGTGGGGGAAGCTTGCCAAAAACTCCTATGCAGAGCAATCCTGACATTGCGAGACAGTGGCGGTCACAGATTGGAGAGCTGCCATTGAAGGACCATTGGTAGATTGTAGTTGATTAATTCTCTTTGTTGTAGCCTCAATGTATAGAATTTTGGATGAAGTGGCAATCAATTGATCTAGTTTGTCCTGGATGCTCTAGTTCTGTTGGATGTTTTGAATTTCTGAGTAAGTTGTAGATTAAAATGTGATCAAAAGTACCTGCCTTGTTATGGTACATTGGTTCCGAGAACAAGGCAGATTACATTGTAAGAGCTGAAGAATCAAATATCTATGGTACATCTTTGAGGGTTGTATCATTGTTTGAACATTTAAGGTTTGCAAATGGAAGTTGGAAATTAAGCTGCAGTGTGAAATAAGGGAAATAGTAATTCTGTCTTATCTGTATGGAGATTATAGAAATGTTCACATGTGGAATGACAAAGCATGAAAGTCTGCAGATGCTGAGATTGAAGTAAAAGCACAATGCTGAAGAAACTCAGCTGGTCTAAACGATGTCTGACTCTGCTGAGGTAATGCCTCCATTATCATAATGTCTCAATCAAATGCAGATCATGAAAGATCCAGCTCTGTGCTGTAGAAGGTTGTACCTTGTGTGGGCTGCTGTCAACATTGACTATAACTTCAACCTATTCACCATACAGCATTCTTCAAATTCTCTGGGCAAATCCAAAAATGGTTCATCACAGCCAAGTTCGATAATTCGAGTGCCTAGAAGTGCAGAAGGCTGCAGAATGTCACAGGCATAGCCATGACATCATGTGGCATGTGGCACACAATTGACGTGGGAAACATTGGATGGGCTCAGGTGAATTGGACACAGAAATGGCGAGGCCAGTTTTCCAGAGGCTGCTATTTCATCTAAAGATGACCTGAAGTATGATTCAACGGAGTTAAGTCACTTTATTGTTCAATTTGCTCAGAGAAAATGGATGCTGAGGTATTCAATTTTCAGGCATTCATACTTTAAATATTGTAAAAATAATTTCAGTTAGGTTTAGTTGGTAAATGGATGCATCAAATGAACAAGTCAGGAAGATCTGAATTTCATTCTATAGACTGCATTACTGACTTAATCTCGACCAAATCAGTGTTTGACAGTGCTCTGAATAGAAGTGAAAATATTTTTTAGAAACCTTTTTGATATTTGATATATGAGCCTCTTAGGATCTTTGTCTATTCTTTTTGTTCAATATTGTCATTTTCATTACTGATGTAAAAAGTATGACTTCTGATCACGATGTGTTTGTTATAATAACATAATGTTGATTATTAACAATTGATCTGACTTGTAGAATGATTTAACATTTAGAAGAAATGAGCTTTAAAAATATCATTTGTGCATATCTCCACTGGGATGTTAGAGTCCATGAGCTTAATTATATAGTACATGGTGACTTGGATTTAAAGATTAACATGCTGAACAAAAGTACTTGTATGTACTTAAACAAACATGGTATTTCATAAAGTTTTTGTTTTCATCCATGTGGATAAGTTTAGAAATTATTTTAGCAATTCATATTGAGTTTCACTTTCTGTTCTTTTAATGGATACATAAAATGAAGAGATAATTATGTAACAATCACTTTTGAATGTTGTTCACAGTAATTTCAAGTTTTCTTGGTGTTTCTATTGATAGTAAGTTTGAGATGCTAGGAGAATCTATTTGAGGCAAGTGCAGGCTGTATTAGAAGGTGGGTTGAATGGTTCAAGGAAAGACCTAACTTTATACTCAGAAGGAAGAAACTTTAAAAAAAAATCATGCCTGCATATTTTCATTATGATGTCAGAGGTCATAAAGTTTAATTGCAAGCAGCATGTGGTAACAATAGTAAAATAATGTTTGAACCTGAACCATTGGCTCCATTTCCTGCTTCCTGACCTGCTGAGTTCATTTTGTTTTTTGCTCCAACGTTCCAGAATCTGCAGTCTCTTGTACCTCATAATGTAGATGTGCAGACCTAGATAATTTGGGTTAATTTCAATGGCAAAAATTGTTCCAGTTTGACAGGAATTCGAGTACAGGAAAGGCTATAGCTTTTAAATTAAAAAAAAAATGACTGACTCATACTTGTATCACATTTTTGAATAGAGATGACCCAAAATGCACGACAGAAAATTAAATATGTGTTTAATAATGACCTTTGGTGAAATGGAGAATATGTTTCAGAGGAAGGTCCTATTAGGAGGAATGTACTAATTATCTGATTAAACCTAAGACATTACCATTTGACCCTTTCTTTTAGAAGCATGTCATGCATAAAATATTTTTTGCATGATCTGTAGTGTTTGCTTTTATTTCCAGTGAATGTCCTGGTCATCAAGAAATTGGCCTGGTACTTTCTGTTGAGATTAACCCAAACATGGCATCAATTCCCTGATATTTTCCCCCAATTTTAAACTTTCTGATATTTGATCTGCAAGATTTTTATCTTTTCCTTTATTTCATTATTGTTGGTGCAAGAAGCAGTGCTTCTGATTACGAAAGTGTTTATTATAACAGCCTGATTTTGGTTCTTGTAAATTGATTTGAATAATTCTGGATTCAGAAGAGACAAGCTTTAAAAAACCTCATTCATATTAATATTCCTATCACCATTGTGGTGTTTGAGGCCATAAAACATTTTTTTAAATGGAGGTTGATTGGGTAATATTGACATTTGGAGCAAGGTAAGTGTGCTTGTCACTGAATGCCAACATGCAATTGCAGCAAGCAATTAAGAAGAGAAACGATATGTGGCATTTATTACCATGGAATTTGAATGCAAATGTTTCACTGCAATTATTCAGGAACTTCATAATGCAGCACCTGAGATATTGCATATCAATTTGGTCTCCTGACCTTAAAAAGGAACATTATTTGCCAGAAGGGGAGTGCAGGAAAGATTCATTAAACTCTTTCCAAGGTTTGGCATACGAGAAGAAATTGAGTAGACTAGGCCTGAATTCTCTGAAACTTAGAAACATGATAGATCTCAATGAAATTTACAAAGTTCTTACAGGACTCGATAGGCAAGAAGGAAGAACGATATTTCTCACAGCTGAGGTCTGGAACTGAAGACGCTGTATCAGAATAAGGGATAGACCATTTAGGACTGAGATGAAGTGAAATTTTGGAATTCTCAAGCAGATTGTCTTGAATTTAAATAGAGATCAGCAGATTTCTATTGAGAGAAATGGGGACAGTAAAATAAAATAACAATGAGATAAAAGATGAGCCATGATTAAATTCAGTGGCTTTCAAATTTCCACTCAGATACCACCTTAAGTAATCCCTATGCCATGCCATAAGTGTTCTCTGATAAGTAAGAGATTACTTAAAGTGGTACCTGAAAACGAGGAGGACACCAACTAGGCTACAAAGATCTTCTGCACAGGAGCCTCAAAAAAGCTGACATTGCCCCATCAATATGGGAAGATCTGGCTCAAGATCACTTGCAGTGGAGGGTGCCATCAGAAAAGGTGTGGGCGCTGCTGAGAAAAAGCTTAGAGGCAACAGGTGAAAGGTATAGGAAGCACCAAAACAGAGCTTCTGTCCCTGCTTCCCTTCCAGGCCTCGCCTGCCAAGTATGTGGCAAGCATTCCCTGTCAAGGATCAGCCCATACAGCTGCTCTAGGATGCACCTATCACTCCCCACAAACTGACTGAAAGGAACCATCATCATCCTACGGAATGGATAGTCGGAAGAAGATTTAAGGAGGTATATGAGTGGGAAGGTTGAGAATCACTGCTCTAGACCCAATTGTTACTGAGATATTTTGCTGGAGAAAAATTGCCATTGGCCCATTTCCTTTGGAGTTCTGAAACTGTGCACATAACGAGTCATTTAGCTATGATTAAATCAGTGGTTTTCAAAGCTTTTCCTTTCCACTCACATACTACCTTAAGCAATCCCTTACTAATTACAGAGCACCTATGGCATAGGATTTCCTAAGGTGATGTGTGAGTGGAAAGAAAAGTTTGAAAACCACTGATTTAAATGAATGCAAAGCAGTTCTAAATATAGATTAGAGTGGTAGGATTATTTTGTTTGGAAAATAAATGGTGGGGGGGGGGGGGGGTGGTATTTACTTTTATTGTGAGACCAAAGATCAGTCACAGTAAAACAAACTGAAAGGAAAAAGAAAAATGACAACTTTTTTGCAGTGTGTTTCTGGTGTTGGAATGCATTGTGTGCAGCTGTGGTAGAGACGTGTCCTATTGTAGCCTTCATGAAGGAGTTAGCTAAATATGGTGAGAAAAATAAATTGCACAGCAATGAGGAGAAGGGTGGGGGTTGAGCTGGTATAGTAGATAAACATTTTGCTCTGAAATTACATCTTTTGTGCAGCCATAATTCTGAGGTTCTGAACTCTAAATTGAAGTTAGACCTATAAACAAAGTACATTAAGTGCTCCAAAAAAGGATGATATCCATCTGAAAAACTAATTTGCTTGAGGTAAAAATATTAATCAGCACAATGGAAATAATTATTTTAATATTCTTTGAAATAGACCCATAAAACAGATCTTTTAAAAAAACACAGATGGAGCCTATGTTTTATTGTCTCAGCTGAAATATGATTATTGATATAAGTATAATGTTTCAGGGGATCAGGTGATTACTTTCTGATATCAGTTACAAGTTTAGAGGTCTCCACTGGATTCAAATTTGTTTCAAATTCCCATTCTCAAGATAAAAAAAAGTTCCCAAAGAGAAAACATCAGATAATGTTTCGATTTTAGATTTAGATTTCAGATTTATTGTCAAAGTACATAGATAACATCACATTCTTTTTCCTGTGGGCAAGGCAGAATTACCACTTATTGGTAGTACATGAAAAAACTATACTCAACATACACATGTAAAGAAACATAAAATTAGTTTATTTGCAGATGATGTAATATTATATATAATGAGACCAGAAATATTGTTAAATAAGTTGAATGAGAGATTAAAAGAATATGGACTAGTATCGGGTTATAAAGTCAATGTTGATAAAAGTGAGGTGATGCATCTGGTGGATATTGGATAACTCTCAATGTAAAAGATTTACAAAATTTAAATGGCGAAATAATGCAATTAAATATTTAGGAATAAATGGAAAGATTTACCAATAATGCTAACAGGATGAGTGAATTGTATTAAATGAATATTTTTCCCAGAATATTAATCATTGCCCATTCATGTACCAGAATAATTTTTTCAAAGTTAGAATAAAATAATACGAGAATTTATTTGGAAAGGCAAGATGTCAAGAATTGGTTTGGAAAATTCAATGTGGAAATTTGATCAGAGTGGACGAAGATTACCAAATTTTAAGATATATTTTAAAGCAGTTCAATTGAGATTTTTGTCCTCCTGTTATCAAAGGGGTGAAAAAGTAGCTTGGGTTCAGATTGATTTTTCTTTTTGTTTGTATTGATACAAATGATCATTTTTTTTGGAAAAGTAAAAAATGTAATCAAACTGAATGTGCAATACATAGAGAAAAAAAATCAATAAAATGCACAAGTGTGTCCTTAAATGAGTCCCTAATTGAGTTTGTTGTTGTTGAGGAGTCCAGTGGTGTTGGGGTAGCAGCTGATCCTGAACCTGGTGGTGTGAGTCTTATTGCAACTCTATCTCTTTCCTGATGGTAGCAGCAAGAACAGAGCGTGTGCTGGGTGATGTGGATCCTTGATGTTTGTTGCTGCTCTCTGACAGCAGCATTTCCTGTAGATTTTCTCGATGTTGGGGAGAATTTTGCCTGTGATGTCCTGGGCTGTGTCATTCTGCAGGGCTTTATGGTCAGGGGTATTGGTGTCCCCATACCAGACCATGATGCACCACTCTTTCCACCACACATCTGTAGAAATTTGGCTGAATTTCCTATGTCATACCAATCTTACACAAACTCCTGAGGAAGTAGAGATGTTGATGTGGTTATTTCATGTTGCCATTAGTTTGTTGTGTCCAGGAAAGATCCTCTGAGATTTCATTTTTTTTCTATATGTAGACATACAGCATGTTAAAAGGCCATTTTGGCCCATGAGACCCTGCTGCCCAATTTACACCTCATTAACTTACACCCCAGTACAGTTTGAATGATGGGAGGAAACCAGAGCCTCTGGAGAAAACCCACACAGACATGAGGAGAATGTAAAAACTCCTTACAGACATCACAGGATTCGAACCCATGTCTAGGCTCAACGACTGGCACTGTAAAGGCGTTGCAGTAACTGCTACACCAATCATGACTCTCAAGAACTTAAATTTTCTCACCCTCTCCACCTCTAATTTCCCCAATGATCACTGGATCGTACACCTCTGGTTTTCCCATCCTGAAGTAAACAATCAGTTCCTTGACTTTGGTCAATTTGAGTGAGAGGTTGATGTTGGTGCATCATTTGGCCAAGTTTTTAAACTCCCTTCTGTGTGCTGACTCATCACCCATTTATACAACTCACTACCGTGGTATGGTCAACAAGTTTGTTGATGGTATTTGACTGGGTAAGATCAATTTTGTTGCATGTGTAAAGTACAGGTTATTACTGGGTATACCCCTTGGAGCTCTCTCAAGTAAATTCTGAGGATTTTTAAGTAGATATGAAAGGATATTTCTACTAACCATAAGTAATGATCATATGTGGTGATTAAAATTTGTCTTTGTAAAAATTTTTGTCCATTGAATGTAAAAGGAAATAATGATGTATAAAATTGATAAGAGCAGCAAGCTATGTGAGGGATTTGTCGCATAGATATATAAGGGCTTATTTGTTTGCTAATCTATTGCATCCTATTCCATAGGACAGAAGTGTATAGAATGATAAAGCTTGTTGTCAGTGGAAATAGAAATTGGTATACTGTTAACTATAGGTATGCAAGAAAGTGCCACAACCTCATGGTTTCCGATAATGAGAGGTGTCTCAGAAATTCAGGTGTGGGAATTGGTTTCCAGTTCATTTGGTGTTTATATAGCATTGTGATACCAATGAGCGGGTGTAATATAATTTCTGATGAAATTATCCAGCATCCTCTTTAAGATTAGGATAAAACTGTGAACATTTTGTTTAGCTTAATAGAAGTCTCACTATGTTGCATCGTTGATTGCAATGTCCACACAAAAGAAATTACAATGTTATTCAAAATTAAAATAACCATCTAAAAAAATTGAGGAAAATAAATAAGAAAGAAAATAGGAATAAATAAAAAATTAAATAAAAATTTGAAATTGTAAAATTAAATGTTCTCTGAAGTAACAATATTCAGACTTGGTCGTACTTTGCTCATTGCAACTATTTGAATAAAGCTGTGTTTGAATAAAATGGCTTCACCAAGGATGAAGAGCTGGTTGATGCTGTTTGCTGTTGGAGTGACTCCCTTAAAATGTCTCCTTATTACTGCTTAGTAAGAGTCTTCATCATTATTAGTATATTAAGTATATTAGTAAGGCTTTATCTGTAAATTTTGGGGAGGGGGTTAATTAGTTAGTGTAGTGATTAACACAACATTGATACAGTAACGAGCAACCAGGGTTGGAATTTAAATTTTGTAAATTATTAGAATTACCTGATTAAAGTGAATTTTACATGATTAAACACTACAATGCTGATTTTGTTTTTCAAATTACTTTACATATTGAACTGTCTTTTGTCCTTTAACTGTTTATTCTCAATGCTGGTGTATGAGTTAGGGATTGTAAGAGTAAGTCTCAAGCAACCAGAAAATTCACCTATCTGGCCTTTTCCAATGCCCATAGATGCCGGATATTAGGGGATTTACAGTATTTTAGTGTCCTGAGTGCAAAGATTTGCACAAGGAAATAAAAGAATTGTATATTTTGAATTTGTTTAGATGTCAAATGTTAACAACAACAATGTGCAATATTTACACCTTTTTGCAAGGGTACAAACTGTCAAGCATCTAATTCCAAAATTTGTAGTTAAAGACCATTCTCCTTAAACATTGTATACTTCAAAAAAAAATTTTAAAAAGCCCGTTTACCATGTGAATGTAGCATTCATCTATCCTTCAGTAATTGTTGCAGATGACTTATTCCACCATTCAGAATCTTAAAATGAAAATCCATTAGTGGATAGTGAGATGTATTTAAAGTGAATGACTTTGTGAATAGATGAAATTCAACCTGTTATGGTATTAAGAATCAAAGTAATTTCAAAACAACATAACTTTGAATCATTATGTATCCAAAGCTACCTATTAATAAAAGAACAACATAGACTTCCAGAAGCTCAAGACCTGCAAAAGAGAAAAACAGAATGCCTAGTTCCACTAAATTGGATGTAATGAAGTAGATTTATTTCAATCACTTGTGCTCTGTAAGCACACACGCAGCCCAGGTAGAAGCAGCTGGAATTACGGCTGCAAATTACACAACCAAGACCTCGGAAAATGTTTTGCCTTAGATGATTATTAAGTGGAAAATATTGCTGGTGGCATAAGCTCTTTTTGAAGATTATGAAAATGTATGCATCGAGAACCTGATGGTGCTGTTTAGACATTCATACAATTTCTTTGCACTCTTCTGCCAATAGAAATGCGTCAGCAAAATCATCCACGTAAAGCAAGTCGAGCTCTTGGGTGGATGGCCCCATGAGAATTTAAAAGTCTACAACTAAATTATTAATGTTTTAAAATCTTGGATTTTAATTGCATATTTGATGCATTGACAAAATTAGGCTGGTGGGTTTATCAGTGGAATATTTGATCCATTTTATTTTCTCTAAAAGGGAGGAAAATGAAGCTGGGACTGCATCAGCAAAATTCCTTGCCTGTTCATTGTTACTCCATTGAACAACAAGATGTGCAGATGCTGAAAAGCTGAAACAAAAACAGAAATGCTGTAAACACTCAGGAGGTCAGGCAGGATCTGTACAAAGAGTTAAGGGATTGATGACTCCTTTGCAGTAATGATTATTGTCCCCTTGCTTGCATCTCGAGACATGAGTGACCAGGTAGATTTGTTGATGCTGTCTTTATGTTGCAACAGTTCACCAGCAAGGCAGAATTCAATATCAAGGTTATTTCAGATTTTAACTTGTATTCATCTGGCTCATTCAAGGACACCTTACAACATCAAATCTGTTTAACATTATTTTGGAAAATAGATGGTTTAGACCTCTTTTGCTAAAACATATAGCATTAATTTCCTGATGGAAATCCGTAAACAGCAATGGATTGGAGGACATTAGAGTTTTCCAAAATTGCAAAATCAATTAAATTCCCATTGATTTAATTCGGAATAGAAGTGTCACATTTGATCTTGTAACCATCTTGGCAATCTCCAATCAGATGGCATCCAATATCTGTTAACCTCTTTCCCCCCCACCCCAGTCTCTCTCTTTCCCTTTCCTTCTGCCTCCTTTCCTACAGCTTATCACCCCTTCCCTTCCTTCTCCCATTCTTACTATACCTCTTTCCTCCTCCTCTTTTCACTTTTCAGTTTATTTCTCTTCGACCCTCCCATCTACAGCTACCTGTGGTCTCTCCATCCCTCCTCTCCACCTCCCCCCACACCTTATTATTCAGGCATCAGGCATGCATCTGATATGGGCTCATTTCCAAAATGTTGATTGCCTTTTACTTCTCATTGATACTACATGACATGCTGGATTTTTCCAGCTCCTTTGTGTACGGCACTAGACTCCAGCATCTTTAGGGTTTCTTGTTTAACTAGGTATACCAGTGTTAAATGTATTAACTTTGCTAAGTGTGAGTACCAGTCAAGCTGAAAAACAAGTACAAAGTAATGTCTGAGCCAAAAATCACATGAAGCCCTGTTCATCCATCACCATTCTGAATGGTGACTTATGTTCTCTGCCCTCCTATACTCTCCTTGGTTAGCAGAGAGAAAGAGAATGAATGTGAAGAATGGTGACAGGAGACAGTGGTTCATGATGCAAAGAAACAAGGATGGTACGTAAGAAATAGGAGCAGAGTGGGCCATCTGGCCCATCAAAGCTGTTCTGCAATTCAATGCTGATCTGACAGGCCAATATCCACCTACCTGCCTTTTCCCCATATCCCTTAATTCCCTTATTATGTAAAAGTCTTTCCAACCTTTTCTGAAATATATTTATGGAGGTAGCCTCTACTGCTTCAATGGACAGCAAATTCCACATATTCGCCAACCTCTGGGAAAAGCAATTCCTCCTCATCATCCTAAATCTACTACCCTAAATCTTGAGGTAATATCCCCTAGTTTTGGTCTCCCTTAGCAATGGAAACAACTTATCTACCTCTATCTTACCTATGCTTTTCATAATTTTGTATGTTTCTATAAGATCCCCTCTTATCTTTCTAAATTAAAGCGAGTACTATCCCAGACAACTCTCCTCATAGGTTAGCCTCTTCATTCCTGGAATCATCCTGGTGAACCTCCTCTGCACTGCCTCAAGAGCCGGTATGTCCTTCCTCAAGCAAGGAGACCAGAACTGCACGCAATCTGCCAGATGCAGACTCACCAGTACCTTGTACGGTTGCAGCATAACCTCCCTGCTCTTAAATTCAATCCCTCTCGCAATGAAGGCCAACATTCCATTTGCCTTCTTGGTCGCCTGTTGCACTTCATGCACAAGCACTCTCAAGTCCTTCTGCACAGCAGCATGCTGCAATCACTTGCCATTTAAATAATAATCTGATTTTACATTTTCCCTTCCAAAATGGATAATCTCACATTTGCCAAAATTGTACTCCAAGATACAGGGAAAAAAATTGGGTATTTCTATTTGATTCTGAAGTAATTCATGTCAAACATATGCTGACAGCAAATTGTTGGACATCAATCAGCAATGTATTTCCACTCAGTTCAGTAAGAATGAAGTAATGCTGGATAAAATCAAATGACTCGGATCAAACTTGAAATCTCCTTTTCTATATCATTCATCTGCTTTCTCATTTGGTCATAGCCTACCAACTCAAAGAAAATGTGCCTTGGTGCTTAGCTTTGTGATATATTTCTCAGAAATCCTGTTACAAAAAAAAGTCAGATGAGATAGTGAAATATGTACAGGAATGGATACATTCTGTAAAATTTAAGATTTCAATGAAGTGTACTCAGTGAAATGGGGAAACCTTTCATTATTATCTGGAAAATTTAGGAAAATTGATTGAAATAATGGAGTATTGGACTATATTGAGCTCTAAATGTGTAACTGTAGAAACATATAATCTTTCAAGATATTTCTAACTAGATTCCAGTAACCATTTAAATTAATGAGCAGTGCATTTATTAATTTAAGGACATTAATATCAAAAATGCCAAATGTAAGTCAATTTGGACTTTATATTGCAGAGAAACATCTATGATCACAGCAAACAGTCTTCCAAATCACTATAAATTTTGTGGTTTGAGGCATCTGCCTAAGGAAAAAATAGAGCCAATAGGTAGTATATAAATGGAAAACTATATAAATATTATAGCAGAATACATAATATGTACCTGCATATCATTGTCCAGTTATTCTCTAGTTTTGATTTATAAACATTTCAGACATATTTCACAAAAAAGATATGAAAATTTCCTCATGAAACATTACTATTTTGTGTGATATATAATTGAATTTCATCTAAAATCTGATCACTTTCCAATGCTTTCTCGCATTGATCCACCTGGAGATCTGGTGTCTGCCTCCAAGGTTCTGTGTGCATTAAATACTGTACCCACAATTACCATCATTTACACAGACTGCTTTTGAGGCAGGACCATTCATACCAAAGCAGACCTTAACTAGAGAATGGACACTAACATTAGTTTATGGAGGTGCATGGATATGGGTTTACCATGTTGCCTGGGTAAATCCTAATTTTTTTCCTTATTATTTGCTCTCTCTCCACATCTCTCTAGCTGTTGATGGCCTTGGATACCTTGATTGCATTTCCAACTGTTCTTGCTTCTACCACTGCCCCCACCGCCCCCCCCCCCACCAACCCCGGCTTGCCATCCATTTGGTATTCAAGCACACTTCTTTCATTTCCTTCCAATCCTATCTGTGATTAACCCGCAAATGCTATAACCTCTACTGTAAATATTATGAGTTCTTCCAACTCCTGGCTGGTGATCCTATCTTTTCCCAGTTGTCTCTATCTCCCACGAACTTCAGTCTGCCAGACTTTGTGCAGAAGTCTCTTCTGTGCCTTGGATTTAATCTGGTCATGTTTTGCTGACAGGAGTCCTCTCAAATTTGGCACCAATTGAGGCTATGCAATGCTGCTCCACTTGCATTTTAATCATTGTAGAATTTGTAGCCTGCAATCTTTCTCGTGATCACGTGTGATTTGTTGGCAATAATATTATTTTTATTTGAGGTATAAAGTGAATGTTGGTGGTAATGTATCCTTTCGTGTGTGGCTTGTCTTTTGAGAGCTGATTCACTCATTCTTTGAACAATATGTAGCATAGGATAAGTAGAGTACTTGTCAAGTTGAGTATATGTATGTATATTCAAGTTGAGTTCATTGAAATTTATTTCAAGTGGGAGGGTAGATGGGGAAATGGCAGAGGGCTAAGAAAGAGTGCTCTGATTGGAGAAGGAATGGAAGAGAATGAGGAGCTGAAGGAAGGGAGACAGTGGGATAGGGAAAGAGAGATATAAGGAAGGGGGATAGCAGAAATTGGAGAAATCAATAATGATGCTGCCTGGTTGGAGGTGAAATATAAAATGTTGTTTCTCCAATTTGCAGATGGCCTCAACTTTGCAGTACACAGACATATCATTGTGGCAATGGCATGTGGAATTAAAATGGTTGGCCACAGGGTAGTCCATAACCCACTAAATGAACTCAACAGATCAAGCACCATCTCCAAATTTCAATTCTTTTGTCTACCATCTTATATAAAGTCTGTTGGTTACTAGTCGTTCTGCCTGGAAACAATTTCTTTGTGTCTTTGGATGGCTTCAGCTAATCCTCTTTTAATCTTCAGTGATCTAACCAGAACTACCTCTGTTTCTGTAAGTGGCTCAGTTATTCATGTTTCATTTTGTTGGAATGATAACGAGCCATAAATTTTTACAGTTTCAGGAATTCTCAGTTATGGTTATGGCAACTTCAAGAAATGTGACAGGTCGATGTAAAACGAGTAACTAACAGTGGCCTTTCCCAGCATTCATATTTGCTTTTGTAAATGAAAGCTGTGCACAAACTTCGACTAATCAGCTAAATTATGCTCTTCAATGAGGCATTTCCATCAATAATGGTTCGATGAACGACTTGTATGTTTCAGCTTGTCAAAACAAGCATGCTTGCCTTTTGATTTGCTGCCTGGAGGTGGTGGTTGCAGGTGAAGCTACCAACACAACAATAATGGTTACATTATTAGAACATACTAATATATTTATTGAGTTACATCATTATTTGGTGCGTTTAACATGCTGTACTTTTTGATTTATGAATTTATATAAAAATGGTATTTGTGGTGTTTGGGATTCATGAACGTTTCTTGAATATATTCCCCGTGAAAGGTTTACTGGATTCTAATAAATTTTCTCATTGTATCTCTGAGGCCTTTCTAAACTATCAGTCTTGTAACTATTTACTAAAGGTTAAGTGTTACAGTCTTGCAATTTTACTGTCTCTATTTATAAACAATTGCATGTACTATTTTTCAACCCCTGCACTTGCTGACGTATTGGGGCACCATTGAGCCCAACACAAATTTAAAATTTTCAATCTTGCTTCAAATCTTGTCGGGTTTTATTTTTCCCCTTGGCTTGTATGCTACACTAAACCTACAACTCTCTACTTCAAGTCTTTATGGAATACCCAGTTTTATTGACTTTATTTAAACCTTAGGTTTAAATCTCTGGAAATTTCTCCCCGAACATCATCATCTTTTAGATGCTCTTTAAACTAACCTCATGACAAGCCATTTTCCTGAATATTTCCTTGTGTCTCAGTGTCAGATTTTCTTTGATAATATTGTCTTGGAGCGTGTAGAATGTAAAGGTGCTTTTAAAACACATTTATCTGCAACCTTCAAATATTTGTGCTCAACTCACCCAGGTGCCTCTCCTTTTCCATTTTATTTAAAATCAAACTATTTGGTTGATAAAAGAAGTTAAAATGCTTGAAACACTCAATAGGTCAGGTGTCAATGACATTCAATTCTCTTCAATCTTCTGACCAAATTTCAACACCTGACAGTTCCCTGCATTAAAATTCACCTGTTGTGCGTCTGCCCAATTCACCATTGTTTTACATCATTGGGAGGTTCCTAGACTGACAAGGTTTATGAAGGAGTGAAAAACAAATGCCAACAGACACTATGATTGTAATAAAAACACAGAAATGCTAGAGGAACTCGGTAAGCCTTGAAGAAGGGCTCAGGCCTAAAACTTTGGAAATATATCTTCCTATGCATGTTGTGAGACCTACTGAGTTCTTCCAGCATTTTTGTGTTTTTACTAGGTCTATGATGGGTTGATTTTAAAAAAAATGGCAATTATTATGGAGTAAAACGTACAAATGAATATAAGATGTACCTTGTTAAATGTGTGATAATATAATTTCTTTAAATAACAGTTCTAGCCAATCCTCTGGAAATACTTCACTGCACTGTCTACAAATGTCTTTGCCAAAAGCTATATAAAGCTGTGGTCTGGAAATGGACCACTCGTAGGCAAATGAACAGGTAAGTGATTTTCTCTGGGTTACAAAGAGCTGGCGATTATTTGCAGGTCAAACTGAGTACATTGAGAAAATGACCCTGACATTTTGTGTTCACCATAGCGTGGCTGCCATGCACCAAATTATATTATAGGTTTGCAATGCATACTTCCTTCATTGCCAGAAGAAATGAGAGATTTATTCTGTATGTGTAGTGTAGTAGAGGGTGGTTGTTCATGGGCCTCTTGAAGTCTATGATCATCTCCATCGTTTTGTCCACGTTGAGACTTTGGGTTGTTACTCATGCACGATATCACAAGATTTTCCACCTCTTCTCTGTAGTGTGACTCATCGTTGTTGCTGATGAGGCCAACAACTGTTTTGTTATCTGCAAACTTGATGACACTGTTGGAACTGGATCTGGTGATTCAGTTGTAGGTCAGAGTGTGAACAGCTGTGGGCTGAGCACATAGCCCTGAGGCGCACCAATGTCCAGCATGATGGTGATCGACGTTCTGCCGCCAACCCAGACAGAGTGTGATCTTTCCATTAGGAAGTCCAGAATCCAGTTACAGAGAGGTGTGTTGAGACCCAGCGAGGACAGCTTCTCCATCGGCCTCTGTGGAATTATATTAAACATCAAGCGGAAGTCGATGAACAACAGCCTGGCTTGAGGCGTTGTTCTTCAGATGGGTCAGGTCGGAGTGAAGGGACAAGGTTATAGGATCATCTGTGGAATGGCTTCTTTTATAGGCAAATTGAAATAGGTCCATCACCTATGGGAGGTGTGCTATGATGCATTCCATCACTAGATGCTTGAAGTGTTTCTTAATGGTGGGGGGCCGACTGATGCTTAGCAGCTACCATGCCATACAATAATGCAGCCAGACAGGACAATCTCACTCTCAATTGTGTTCCTATAAAAGATTGTCAAGTTGGGCATCAGTAACCTTGGCCTCTTCAGCTTCCTTCAGAGTATCGGCACTGCTGCACCCTCCTGCTGATTGAGGAGGTGTTGTAGGATAGGTTATCCTTTTTATACAGGTCAAGGAACTTTGTGTTCTCCACTTTACACATCAGAACCATTGATGCGTCGTGGAAAATAGTTGACCTTCAACCACTTGAACTACACAAATATCTCCTTTGTCTTGTCCACGTTGAGACTCAGGTTGTTCTCACACCATTTTACAAGCCTTTCAATCTCCTCTTTGTAATGCAATTCATTATTTTTGTTGATGTTGATGGTACTATTGTACCATCTGCAAATTTGAATCTAATAATAAAAGTGTGGTTAGTGTACTGGTTAGCACAATGCTATTACAGTACCAGCATTGTTCAAATCCAGTGCTTTCTGTAAGGAGTTCCTACATTCTCACCTTGTCTGCATGGATTTCCTGTTGGTGCTCCGGTTTCCTCCCACAATCCAAAGATGTACGAGGTTAGTAGATTAATTGGTTACCTGAGTGGCCCGGGCTGATGGGCCAGATGTGTCTGTTACCATGCTGTATCTCCAAATTAAATTCAATAGTTTGCTTTTGTGAGGGCTTCTTCACTCTGTATCTACATGTTAATTGCTCTAATTACAGGTAGTGCAAGTGATATTGAGAATCATAGATCTGCTACTACATGATGAGTGGCATAGCTAGTAGAACAACTGCCTCACATTTCCAGTTCTATTCAGAGCTCCAGTGCTGCTGCAGAGCTTGCATGTTCTCCCGGTATAACTGCAGTTTCCTCCAGTTGCTTAACCAGTGGGTTGGTAAGTTAATTGACCACTGTTAATCTCTCCTGGTCTGCACGTGAGTGGGTGAAGTTTATGGTACTATAGGAGAATAGAATGGGTTATGGTATGATTAGTGTAAAAATTAGTGCTTGATGGTTGGTCTGGATTGGGCTGGCCAAATCCAAACCAGATCTGGATTGGGCTGCCCTACAAAAAGTAGCAGAGACAGCCTAGGGCATCACAGGCAAAACCCTCTTAACAATCAAGAACATCTACAGCAGGGGTGTCAAACTCAAATTCACGGAGGGCCAACATTAAAAACTTGGACTAAGTCGAGGGCCGAACTAAATATTTATTGAAAATTTTCAACAACATCTGCATGTTTTCTCTTCTTTCAACATATGTAATGTTAAACTTTAGGATATAACTTTAGGAGGATAATGTTACAAGTCAGGAGTAGGTAGCTCAAGTTCACCCTTTGCTTGACCTGAGGGAAACATATTTGGTCCCTGTGGAGATGTAGTCAGCATTCACAGGGTGTGTCCATTTTGGCCTGCATCAGGACTCAGCATTTCCTGCTCAGTCCTCAGGCTCTAGGCCTCTATTCACCCTCGACCCACCATCCCTCTACCTGACCAGTCCTTTACCCAACCTCTACTCACCCCTCACTCCACTCGCTCTGTCTCTACCCACCCCATCCTATACACGCCCCTCTACTGCCTCTTCCCTCAACCTGTTCCTACCTCTACCCGTCTCTCACCCTCTAATCACCCCTCCCCTACTCACCCTGCCCCTCCCCTTTTACCTCTTCCCTATCCACCCCTCCTTCTAATCATCCCTCCCTCTAACTGCCCCTCGCACCACCATAACTTCCCCTGTCCATTACTCCTCACCTACACCCTCTGCCCACCCCTGCTTACCCACCCACTCAGGCCCAGCGCACTGCCGATCAGCCTTTGTGGAACAGCGGGGGCCGTGCGCAGCCTGCCATGTCCGTCGCGCCGACAGGAAGTCACAGGCGCTCGCCAATCCGCCGCACCGCTCGACAGGTGGGAGAAGTGACTGGTTGGGTGGGGAGCCTTCCAACTGGCTTGCCGGCTGATGACATTGACAGACTTCTCGTTTTACAATTTTGTTTTCCCCGTTCTCAAAGTTTGCACGGTCAACCTGCAACACTCTTGCTCCCTCCGCTTCCCGTGGATCTGATGCCCGGGTGTTGTTAGGATTCCCAGCAGAAGGTTTGTGGAACTTTACCATTCTGGATTCCTTTTTGAGAATATTCTGGCCATCTTTTAAGGGGGGTGGTTTTAGGGGGGAGGGGATAGTTAGGGGGTGGGGAAGGATGTGCAATGAAGGGGGAGGATGGTGGGGGTGACATTACCAAAAAACAGCATCGGCTCTCGCTGCAGGGCGGGCCACCTCTAATACATTTTTGAAATGATCTTGCGGGCCAAATATTGGCCCGCGGGCCAGAGTTTGACATGTGTGATCTACAGGGTACGCTGCCTTCAGAGAGCAGCAACAATCATCAAGGATCAGCATCACCCAGCACACACTCCATTCTCACTGCAACCATAAGGAAAAGATGCTACAAGACTCGCACCACCAGGTACAGGAATAGCTGCTGCCCCATCACCACCAGACTCCTCAACAACAAGTGCAATCCGGGACTCATTTAAGGAATCTTACTTTTATTGATTTTTTTTGTTTGTTTACATTTCTTTATTTGTTTACATGGGTGAGTTTGGTACAGTTTTTTTTCTGCACGACCAATAAGTGGTAATTCTGCCTCACCCACAGGAAAAAGAATCTCAGGGTTGTATGTGATGTCATTATATGTACTCTACTCTGACAATAAGTCTGAAAGGGCTTCTTTGTCTGACTCTGAATCTTATTCACTCAACTAAGGCAACTCATCATAAATGGGAACAAGTCATAAACATGCCATGCATGCACAATAGCGATTAGGCAAGCAAAACATTCTCTTGGCAATTCAGATGTATAATCAGAGGGAAAAAATGGAAGTAAATAAACATGTAAATACTCATTGAAAGAAAGAATAAAAAGACCTCATCTCCTATCTGGTTCTTTTGTCTTAAATCTATATTCTCTGTCATTGATTTATCAGTGGAAATAGTTTCTCCCCATTTATTTTTGTGTTAGTGTGCAAAAACTGAATATTAGAAGACAATATATGTAACATTCAGAGGGAAGTCCTGTTTGTCTTCTGGGCCACTTCTTTTCTTGACTGAGTCTCTATTGATGTAATGAAATTGAAAAGAAAGACTTGGCACTTACTTTGAATTTCATGGTTCTCTGTTGAAATTCTGCATGGTACTTTAAATCTTGTGTTTAAAGCCCAAGTTATCTTGGCCACCTGAGAACCCCTTTACTTGCAAATGCTTTCATAAGATGGCAATCCTTCAGATGGCCTGAACAAGCTGCTGTGTACACAATGGAGAATAAAGGATGTCAAAGAGTTTTTTCTATGTTGTGACAAGGTACAAGTATCAGACTGAATTAAAAATGATGGAGCAAAGTTTTTGCAGTTTACACAGGTATCTCACAGCCTGCTACAGACTAGGTTAGAAATTTGTCAGGCCACAAAAATGAGCTAACCTTGTCTCATTTGGGGGATTCATTATTGATAATATGAGATTTTTTTTTATGTCCTCACATCCCACTTCCATATTAACAATTTTCTGCATGTCGCTGCAACTTCAGTGTTAATTCCCAGGAAATCTCTATAATAAGCCATGGTAATCACAAGGTGCATCAAGGGGACATGTCAAGACCACAGTTGAGGCTATCATAAGCTGACATTGTCACAATGGAAATCTGCCATGTCAAAATGTAACTGTGCAGCAAAAGAGTACGGAATTTCTCACCACATATGCCCTCAATTTGTGGAGTTTTAGACTCTGACAGCATGGAAACAGGCCTGTAGGCCCAGCTCATCCACGCCGAACGACATGCCCTCTTGTTCTAGTCACACTTGCCTGCATTAGGTAAATATCTAATGCATGTGCATTTTTTTTTAAAACAAAGCTATCA
Organism: Narcine bancroftii; assembly: GCF_036971445.1. NCBI lineage: Eukaryota > Metazoa > Chordata > Chondrichthyes > Torpediniformes > Narcinidae > Narcine > Narcine bancroftii. Next base: position 21,063,835 of record NC_091477.1, on the reverse strand, counting down.
TATCTGTCTCCACCACTTTTTCTGGAGTGCATTCATTATTGCACACCCCCCCCCCCCCCCCCCGCCAAGTGAAAAACTTCCCCTCACCAGCCTGCTATATTCCACTGAGTGTAACATTAGTATAAATGTGTGATTGATGATCAGGGTGGACAGTGGGCCAAGGGCCAATTTCTGCATTACATGACTCTTTGACACTCTTTAAGGTTCATGATGGCATGAGCTCAGCATTCACCTGCCACGTGATTTCCATTTGTTCTCTGACCCAAGTATGAAGTGAACTCATGTCCCCCATGTTCCCCAACCAATCTACATGTGCCTTTTTTTTTTGTTTGCTAAATTTGTTACAGCCCAGTTGGATACTTTGCCAATAAATGTAATATTGGCCAAACATATTAAAAAAAATCATGGTGTGTAACACATCTTGCATCTTATGATAAAACAGAGCATGTGAGATTCAAATAGCATCTGGCTTAAATAATCACAGCTTCTGATAACTTTCTGTGCATCTGTCAGAGAAAGGCATTAGTCTTCAAAATCATGCTGAATTATAGGTAAACTAGCAACACGAGGAGAGCGATACTGAGGGGGAAGCTGTGGGTGGGGGCAGGAAGGAGGAAAGGATTTGGGTGCAGGACAATTGGGGGAACGAGGTAACCTCTAAGACCACCTGGCAGAAAATGGTACCTCTTCCACGAATAAAAATCTCCTCAATCATCTAATACAGAAATAAATTTCATAACCTCAAGATAACGGGGTGAACTAAACAACATTGAAAACAATGGGCACATGCCAAATATACCAGGGATGCATATGCTTTACATTGCGATCAGTGCAGGTGGTGCTGTAAAGAAAGAACAAAGAGATTGCTCTAAAAACACAGAGATACTGAAGGAATTCATCAGGTCTTGTAGTGCCCATGGGAGGTAAAGATATATAACTGACATTTGGAACTTGAGCCTTTCAAGATGTGTGTAAAAATCAGGCAAGCGTTTGAATTAAAATGCTGTAGTGTAGAGCAGTGGTTTTCAAATTTCTACTTTCCATTCCCATTTCACCTTAAGTAATCCCTATGTCATTGGTGAATAGTAAGGGATTGCTTAAGGTTGTATATGAGTGGGAAGGAAAGGTTGAGAATCACTGCACTAGACCCAATTGTTACTGAAATATTTTGCTTGAGAAAAATTGTCAATGGGCCATTTCCTTTGGAGTTATGAAAGCATGCATATAACAAGTCAATGAGGTACGATTAAAACAGTGGTTTTCAACCTTTTTCTTTCCACCCACGTACCACCTTAAGCAATCCCTTACTAATCACGGAGCACCAATGGCATAGAGAATACTTTAAGTGGTATGTGGGTGGAAAGAAAAACGTTGAGAACCAATGCTGTAAAGAAAGGAAGAATGGAAGGGAGTAAGGGAGTCCAGACCAACAAACAAAAGGTGTTAATTGGATCTCATGAGAGGAAAGGTGAGAATTAATGAGGGAATGGAGGAAGTTTTTGGCTCTGTGAAGGGAGACTTTCAGGAAAATTTCTGCTCCGGTGGTAGTGTAAAAATGTTGAGACAGAATTTTTAATGTAAATTCCATCCCATAATTTTTCCACTGGGATCCCTACACATTTTTACGGAGCGGCTGCAGTGTAAAATGACCACAGCCACTCCATAAGAAACAGACATAATGAATACGACATTCCCCCTCCAAACAACTCTACAACACAGGAAGGCTTTGAAAAAGTGCCCCAACAGAGCCTCTGTGCAAACAACCACCAGGGAAGTAAGTATGCTTTTTTTGGGGAATAATTCAGAAGTTTCTTTGTAAAAATGCCGAGGTAAAAAGGAGAGAGAGAGAGAGAAAATGCGTGCTAGGGGAAAGGCGACCAGGAAGAGATTGGGGCTAACGGAAACCAGAGAAGTTGTCATTGGAGATTCTCTCCATTGATGATTGGTGAACTATATTGATTTTAAGGATTTGAGTTTGGAGAGGGCCACTTTGTCTTGATTAGAGACTGATTTGGTTTGTTCCTTATAGGAAACATTTTTCTTTCAGGGACTTTTTCTTTGCCCATTCATTCAATGTCCTTTCTCTCTTTTGCTGGAAGATAAATATTTCAGTGTTCTGTTGGCACTTCCTGCAGAAGCTTTCCTCATCCTGTTGTTCTTTACCCTCTGACTTTTGTCCCTCTGACTAAATCTGTGGATGGCTCTTTATTCAGCACCAACTGCAGGCCTAGATTAGAAGGCCATGCAGCAAGCAGTCTACCACTGAGGCCCCTGTCTCTGTTAGACATTGACTGCAGGGTCCGCTCAAATGAGGCAAGCTCCAGGATCTGATTTTTTAATGATATCTTCCATCTTTATTCTGGTGCTTCTATGAGAGATGTCAGGGTGATAGAGGATACCTCTCATCCCATGGATCTATACCTTCAGGCACTGCTGGCCATAGAAAATAACAGGTATCTTGGCCTCCCAGATGACAAACAAACCATGTATATTTTCTGGAAGTCCTGAAATATAACTTTAATCATCCACATGAGCAGAGTGGGCCTGGGAAACATTATAGCTTTCACTCACCATTTGGAAAACCTAACAATGATCTGCAATGACCTTCACATTGAGGACCATAAATCCTTTCCTATTGAATGGATGTGTGAATGCAGACAGTGGCTACCTACAGTTACTACAAGTAAGCAACTCTGTCTTCACTACCATTAAAGTAACTGCATAAAAAATGGAGCTAGTTGTTCCCATTTCTTGGCATTGATGCTTTCATTAAATAGTACAAAGATCTGACATTCTGGGTGCTAATTATTTTATTCCTTCAGTTTCACATAAGAGCAGACAAGTGGGGCTCCCTATGAATTAATGTTTCCCAGGCCCACTCTGCTCATGTGGATGATTAAAGGAAACATTATATTTCAGGACTTCCATATGAGGTTGTGATCTCAATTGCAATTGATTTTTCACTTAAAGCCTAAAAAACACACGTAATTCATGATTGACTTTCTGGGCTACTGCTTTGGCATTTTTATAACAATCCACCTTTTTTGCATTTGTCATTACTGCACTATTTTACAATAGTGGCTGAAAGATGTCATGTTATTGTGACGTCACGCCATATACTGTCTGAACTTCTCCATCACGTCAAGGTGCTGCAGCAACAATGCAAATGGATTCATGTGGATTGTGGCTTATTTTTACAGCAAAACACAAATGTTGTTTTTGATCTGCACTAACGAGAGCAAAGCCAGTCATGGAACTGAAAGGACCAGTGAGCATCGAGTGTATCTGAAATGAAATGAATCGGTCATCATTTCTATAACGAGCAACCTCTTAAATACAAGCAACCCAAATACAAAGAGCAGGGATTGGCATTGTATGGGCTCGCATGTCTGTAAGTTCCTGTGAAACGTGTATTGAAGCAGTTTGGATTTAGGGCAGGAATCTTTGAACCAGAAGAGCATGGAAGTTGAATTTCAAAAGCAGTATGAGGGAGCAGAAATGGCCACTTACCGGAACAATGTATTTTTACAATGGAAAGAAAAATCATTGCTGAAGCAGCTGAAAATGGTTGCACATAAAATATTATTCTGAGTAACTTCTGCAGTGATGTTGTAGGATTTAGACGGCTGACATTCCAAAACCTACAATGATTTTCCATTGCATGAGTTCGCACTGGAATCAACTTTTCTCGAAATTCTCATCGATTTCACTTTTACTGGAGCAACTTGATGCCACACTCAGTTCAATATTTTGATTTTAAGGATACTCTTCTGGAGTTCAAATCTTTATTCCAATCCTTTTAACAAGGTTGTCATATCTGATGGCAAATGATTATGGGAGAACTCAAAGTGAGCAGTAATGAGCAGTCTATTTGTGATGGGAGTTGCTCAGTTGCTGTCATCAATATCACTTTTAATGATTATTAAAAGCAAATGAATGGGTCAGTAACTGGGCAGGTTGAAAGTGTCCGGCTAGTTGTGGATGACATTTACTGGGTAAAATTCATGTTTCATTGTATTGGTATAGCTTGGCTCATTCACTGCTTTGGGGATGTTGCTTTGCTCTATGGACACCATTCATGCATGCACACAGGATTGGATAAATTTCTTCCCTACAAAATCTCTGCTGTCTGCTTATCTCTGGCTACATCCTCTTCTTATTAGTATAATATTAGTTTAGTAATATTAGTAGTATTAGTATAAATTTATTTTCTCCGGACCTTGATGATATATTTGGGTCTATTTACAATTGTTTTGTCATGAAGGCTGCTGTATCGTATTGGACAAGTTACATTTACGACTGTGATCCATTTAATTTCTTTATGTAAGAGATGCTTAGTTAACCTCATTACACAAGCAAATCTTTCATTCTTCTATCTTACTCAAACATTTTCTTCTTTGTTTTCTCCTTATCTATTTTGCACTTTTAGGTTTTCCCTTTACCTTTAGTACTTGAGACAGAATGCAGAATAAATCCAATTTACCCTTGGTTTAAAATTGTTTGCTCAAAATTCCAGCATTTGGTGAGAAGCTGGAGGAACTCAATGGGTCAGGGAGCATCCTGATCTGTCACGATAAAAGATCCTGGCCTGAAATGTTGACCGATCATTTCTATCTGGATGTTATTTCCTTGTTGATGCTTGCCAGGTCTCCATTCTTGGTGTGTAGACTCTGCTTCATTGTCATATTCACATCTTGGGCTCTTAAAAAAAATAGTGCTGCAGAACGTGGCATTAAAGTGTCAATCTTCAGAACAAATTGCAGAGACACTCCTACCTGGTTGGTTCAGGTGTTGGTTTACTTATTTGAGATAATAATTGATCACGCCAATGTGGTGTACTCTCACAGATTTTATGAACTTCATATTTATCCTTTCTCTTTGCACCAAGGTTTCATCTCAGTGGAGATTATCCCAATAATGTCACTGTCTAATAAATGAACCCTTTCTTTCCCACTGAACTGTGATCTAGCCATTATATTAATTTTCACATGATGCAGAAATTGGGTTCTAATTTGGATTATCGATATTTATATATTCCAATCAATTTTAAAAGTTTTTGCAGTTTCTGCTCTAAGAAATATTTATAAATTACAGTTTAGAATGGTAGAAAAATATTTTTTTCTGATGAATTAGCACTGGCTGCATGGCAGTAAATTACAGGGATTATTTGGAACAAATTTAAAGTGGATTTTGTTTTATCCAAAGATTATCAGCAGACTTTGTCAAAGGCTTGATAAATTTCAGGTTGTTTTTTGCTAAATTGAAAATATTGAATCTCATGTAGTATGGTAACATTTTACTGTAAAGCTGTCCAGGACATCAGAAATTAATGGCAGAAATAAGGATGTTTTTTTTTTTGGTTCTGTCTTCACTGTGGAAGATGCAAGTAACATTCTGGGAATACTGTGGATCCAAGGAACTAGCATAGAGGAGAAATTGACAGAGATGTGAAATTGTGCTAGGCAAATTGTTGACATTATAAATCGATAAATCCACAGGGCCCAATAATCTGCATCCTTGAGTGCTAAAAGTGGTGGTTCCAGAGACAGTGGATTCATTAATAATTAAATTCTAGTTTCTTTGTTTTGGAGGGAAATTAATGTGATGATGCTTTTTAAGAAAGAAGGAAGAGAGAAATCAGCGAATTGTAGTCCAGTTAGCCTTACTTCAGTGGTGGGGAAATTGCTGGAGTCAATTATTGAAGATTATTGCAGAATGACAGGATTAGTCCAAGTCAACATGGATTTACAAAAGGGAATCATGCTTGGCAAATCTTCTGGAGTTTATTTTCAAAACAGGACCTTTCCAGATTGACAGGTATTATGCAGTAGTTCCGAGTGGGATAATACAAGCTCAATCCTGTGACCTTAACTATTTCCATTATATACTATATGGATGTCTGAGTCAAAGGAATTGAATATCTAAGTTTGCAATGACACTAAGATGGGTGCAGCATGAGCTGCCAGGAAGATTCCAAAAGGCTGCAGGGTGACTTGGACGGAGTGGAAGAGCGAGCAAATGTGCATGGCAAATGCAGTATAATTTAAATAAATGTGAGGTAATCCATTTGGTTGGCAAGAACAGGAAGGCAGATTAGTATCTTAATGGGGGCAAATGATGAAAAGGGGGGCTGAGCAAGACCTGGATGTTATTAGTGCATTAAGTCTTTGATGATCGTTTTGGAGGTACAGCAGCCAGTTTAAAAAAAAAGGCTTTTTGACCTTTATAGATGCAAAATGAATACTCCCTATGTTGGACAAGTCCAGTACACGGTGTCCACAGTGTGAGGATGAGGGGTGAGCCATTTGGGACTGAGATGAGGAGAGACATTTTCACTCAGAGTCTTGTGAACTTGTGGAACTCCCAACCAAACATTGTTGAGGGCAGTACATTAGATATATTGTGCTCAAAGGGGAGTTGGATGAGGCCCTATTGGCTAAAGGAATCAAGGGGTATGGAGAGAAAAAGGAATAGGCTACTGATGCATTAAAAGGTGATGCAGATTTGAAGGGCTGGCTGAATGATCTACTCTTGTACCTATTTTCTTTCTATGTTTATTTATCATGGATGAAGAATCACTTTCCTGGTCTTTCAGTTCAGACTTCAGATATCGTTTGTCCAGCATCTAAGGCACATGATTAAATTTGGAAAAATGTAGGATTCAACCAATCACAGAGGATATGGTTAATGCTTGAAGACTTAAAAAAAAGAATATTAGAAATACTTAACAGGTCAGACAACGTCTGTGGAAAGAGAAACACGAGTATATCTGAAGGCTGAAACTTTAATTCCAGTATCTGATTTCCAAACTTTTATGGAAAACCACATTTGATATCCATTAATGTATTACTGCAATTATATTGTTATTGTATCACCTTTCTTACTTTGTATATAATATAGCATTTTTTAATCAAATTATTTTTATTGATTTTGCACGATTTGACCAGACTGACATGAATCTAAAATTCTCAAATGTCCTTGAGATGATTGTCAGGCCGCTTGAAGCAAAACTAGAAGAGGAACATGTAGTCCCATAGGCCTGAAATCCTTGGCCATCGTGTTAGAAGAGATTATAGCTTGGGAAGAGTTGGCATCTTGTATAACTTTTATAGAGAGTGCACATTGAAGTCCTTGAATTGAGATGGAAGGAGTGAATGTTTGAAGGTAGTGCTTGAGGAGCACCATTGTTTTAATTGTTTGAGTTTGGCAGGTGGAAACTGTTCTATCATATTTTTGACTTGTACCTTGTTGGAATTACTTTGAAGTATCAGAAGTGAGTTGCTGGCTGGAGGGTACTCAACATCTACCTTGTGCTAGCATTTTTGATTGGTCCAATTGAGTCTCTAGACGATGGTAACTTCCACAATATTGAGATTTTGTGATGGTAATGCCATTTAATAATAAGTAGTTGGCCATAATCCTGTTTCTCAAGATGATAAGAGTCTGGCTCATTGCAGAAGTCCACAAATGTTACTTGCTACTTACCAGTCCAGCCATTTGAACATTATCTTAATTTTGCTTCATGCAGAGATGGACTGCTTCATTTGCTGAGGAGTTACAAATGGCATTTAACATTGTGCAAGCCTTGTCATCATCTCCACCTCTGGCTTTGTGACAGAAGGAAAGTTAGTGATCAAGCAGCTAAAGATAGTTAGGCCTGAGGAGCTGTTGTAGTGATATCCTGGAGCTAACCTGATTGACCACCAACACAACCATCTTCCTTAGTACAAAGTACAACTCCTATGGATGCAGATTAACTTTAGCTATATCAGGACTCCGTGATGTTGAGGAGAGTCATTGTCACCTGAAATCTGGAATCCATCTCTTTGTTCTGTGTTTGGAGCAAGGCTCCAATGAGGTTTGAAGCTGAAAGGTTCTGGTGAAAACCAAACTGGGGTGTAGTGAGTCTTTGGTAGAAAGCACACTGTGTATAATTAGCAACATCAGATTTGTGTAAACTTTTATGACTTTCACCATGCCAGGCAAATGGCAAAGCTGATATTGAAAATCAAAAAAACTGCAGTTGCTGGAAATCTAAAATAAAAACAGAAAATGCTTGAAATACTGGAGAGGTCCGAGCACATCTGTGCAAAGAGAAGTAGAGTTAATATTTCTGGTCAGAAATCTTTCCTTTTGTCAGAACTAGGAAGGAGACAAAAGAAACGTGTTAATCTGAAGAGGGTAAAACTAGATGACAACAGGTTTTTTTAGGTTTCACAAAGTTCTTCATATTTATTGAATTACATTTATAATGGAAGCAACCGTTTATTTTTTAAAGAGAAACTTTGATGTTCTAATAGTTAGGAAGTCAGAGGCGGCTGGGTCAGAGGGGTAAACCTTTGGATCAACAGGCTTTGGTGAGAACAGATAAGAGGTGAGGGATATTAGGAGTTGAAGTAAGAAAGGGCCACCCTTTTCAAAGAATAAAAAAGGATTTAGTAGTTAGGGACAGGCAAGGGCAAGTTTTATATATCATATATTTTGTTCCTCTAGTCATAAACAGTGGGAATGGCAGGCAAAGTAGGGGGATTCCAGGCATGCAGAGGAATGTTCCACTTGCAGAAAGTGGGTTGTCAGGGAAGCCAGAATTATCCCTGACAACTTCATCTGCGAGAAGTGCATTCAGCTGCAGCTCCTGACAAGCTGAGTTAAGTAATTAGAACTGGAGTTGGATGAATTCCGGATCATTCAGGGGGCAGAAGGAGTGATAGACTGAAGTTAGAGAGACACTATCACACCAAGGAGGCAGGAGGAGGGTATATGGGTGACAGTCAGGAGAGAAAGGGAACAGTCAGGCAATGCAGGGCATCCCTGTGGCCGTTCCCCTCAATAATAAGTATACCATTTTGGATACCGTTGGAGGGAGCGATCTTCCAGGGACAAGCAACGGCAATCTGATATCTGGCATGGAGTCTAGTCCTGTGGATAAGGAGGAGAAGAGGCAAGCTGTAATGATAGTGGATTGCATAGTTAGAGGGACAAATAAAAGATTCTGTGGTAGAGATTGAGTATCCCAGATGGTATGTTGGCTCCCTGGTGCCAGGGTCCAAGATATCGGCATTCTCAGGAGGGATGGTGAGCAACCAGATGTAGTGGTCCATAAAAGGACCAATGAGGTGGTTAGGAAAGGTGAGGAGGTCCTGCAAAGAGAGTTCAGGGAGTTAGGTGCTAGGTTGAAGGACAGTACCTCCAGGATTGTGATGTCAGGATTGCTACCCATGAAAAGTGCTAGTGAGGTTAGAAATAGGAGGATAATGCAGCTTAACACGTGGTTAAAGACAAGTTGCAGGAGGGAGGGCTTCATGTTTCTGGATCATTGGTCTCTCTTCCAGGGAAGGTGAGTCCTGTTCCGATGGAACAGTTCGCATTTGAATTGGAGGGGATCTAATATCTTTGCGGGAAGGTTTGCAGAGCTGCTCTGATGGGTTTAAAGTAGATTTGCAGGGGGGTGGAAACGAGTGCCAGAGCAGATAGAGGAGTGGAGGAAGGAATGATAATGTGAGAATTGCATGCAGTAATAGAAGTCAACGAGTTGTATGTGGTGTAAATTTTCTAAAGTGAATCTCTTTCAATGCAAGGAGTATTGAAGGAAAGGCAGATGAGCTTACTTGGATTGGTACTTGGAATGATGACATTGTGGCCATTAATGAAATTTAGTTGCAGGATTGGCAACTCAATGTTCCGGACTTTGTTACTTTAGACACAATTGAAGGGAGGCAGTGGAGGAAAGGGGAAGGAGTTTCATTGCTCGTCAGGGAAAATATTACAACAGTGCTCAGGACAAATGAGAGGGCTCGTCTAATGAGTGGGTGGAACTGAGGAATGAGAAAGGTATGACCACACTCATGGGGGAGAATTGGAGGATCAAATCTGTAGAGCGATAGCAGACAGCTGCAGAAAACACAAGGTTGTGATAGTAGGGGATTTTAAGTTTCCACATACAGACTGGGGCTCCCAAACAGCAAAAGGCCTGGATTGCTTGGAGTTTGTCAAATGTGTTCAGGAATGTTTTCTAAATCAACATATAGAGGCACCAACTTGAGAGAATGAAATACTGGATCTCCTTTTAGGGAACGAGAGAGGAGAGGTCACAGAAATATGTGTAGGGGAACATTTTGTGTTCAGTGATCATAATGCCATTAGTTTCAAGTTAATAATGGAGAAGGATAGATTTGGGCCTCAGGTTGAGATTCTAAATTGGAGAAATGCTAATTTTTAGGAAATGAGAAAAAATCTAGAGTGCGTGGATTGGGATAAGTTGCTTTCCGGCAAGGATGTGTAAGGTAAGTGGAGGACCTTCAAACCTTCAAAGGTGAAATATTGTGAGTACAGAGTTTGTATGTTCCTGTCAGGATTAAAGACAAGGTTTGCGGGCATAGGAAACCTTGGTTTTCGAGGGATAGTGGGGATCTGATTTGGAAGAAGAGAGAAGTGTATAACAAGTATAGGCAACATGGAGAAAATGGGGTATTTAAGGCATATAAAAAATGGAAGGAAAACATCAAGAAAGAAATCAGGAAGGTTAAAAGAAGACATGAGGTTGCTTGGAGAGACAATGGGAAGGAAAATCTTAAGGGTTTCTACAGGTATATTGGAGCAAAAAGGAAGTAAGGGACAAATTGGTCCTTCATCAACTTTCTTGGTAACTTCCTTGAAAAACATTACAGGTCCCTTTGAAGATCAGAGTGGTCGGCTTTGTAAAGAGCCAAAAGAGATGAAGATAATCTTAAATGTTTTTTTTTCTTCAGTATTCAATCAGGTAATGGGCACTGAGTCATAGGAAGGAAAACAAGCAGTGAGGTCATGGAAGCTAATACAGATTTAAGAGGAGGAAGTGCTTGCTCACTTAAAGCAAATCAGGTTGGATAAATCCCTAGGGCCTGGCAAGATAGTCCCTTGGACCTTGAGGGAGGCTAGTGTAAAAATTGCAGAAGCTCTGGCTAAAATATTTAAAATGCCCTTAGCCACGGATATGGTATTGGAGGATAGAGGATAGCTCCATTATTCCGTTCTTTAAAAAAGGCTCCAAAAGTAACACTGGAAATTATAGACCGGTGAGCTTGATGTCAGTAGTAGGTAAATTATTGGAAGGAGTTCTGAGAGATCAGATAAACGATTATGATTTTAGATAGTCAGCATGGCTTTGTGCATGGTAGATCATGTTTAACCAATCTTGTAATGTTTTTCAAGGAAGTTACCAAGAAAATTGATGAAGGAATGGCTATGAATGATGTTTACACGGATTTTAGTAAGGTGACAAGATTTTATTTGGAAGGTTTGTCAGGAAGGTTCAAACAGTAGTCATTCATGGTTAAGTAGTAAACTGAATTCAACAATGGCTGGACGGGAGAAGCTAGAGAGTAGTGGTAGATGATAGTTTCTCAGACTGGAGGCCTGTGACTAGTGGTGTGCCTCAGTGATTGGTGTTTGGACCTTTGTTGTTTGTCATCTATATCATTGATCTGGATAATAATGTGATAAATTGGAATAGCAAGTTTGCAGTTGACACCAAGATTGGAGGTGTTGTGGACAGCAAAAAATGTTTTCAAAGGTTGCAGAGGGATCTGGACCAGCTGAAAAATGATAGATGGAATTTAAGACAGTCAAGCATAAATTGTGAAAGGACAAACCAATAAAGGACATGCATGGTAAATGGTAGGGCACTGAAGTGTGTGGTAAAATAGAGGGATCTGGGAATACAGGTACATAATTCCATGAAAGTGGCATCACAGGTGGCTAGGGTTGGAAAGAGAGCTTTTGGCATATTGGCTTTCATAAATCAAAATATTGAGTATAGGAGCTGGGATGTTATGTCGAAGCTGTATAAGACCTTATTGAGGTCAAATTTGGAGTATTGTGTTCAGTTTTTGTCATTTAACTACAGGAAATATATCAATAAGATAGAAAGAGTACAGAGAAGATTTACTAGGATGTTGCCTGAACTTCAGGAACTGAGTTACAGGGAAAGGTTAAACAGGTTAGGACTTTATTTGCTGGAGCGTAGAAGAATGAGGGGAGATTTGATAGATGTATTTAAAATTATGAGGGGGTTTAGACAGAGTAAATTTAGATAAGCTTTTTACACTGAGGGTAGGTGAGATACAAGCCAGAGGACATGGGTTAAGTGTGAAAGGAGAAAAGTTTAGGGGGAACGTGAGGGAGGAACCTCTTCAAACAGAGAGTGGTGAGAGTGTGGAACGAGCTGGCAGATGAGGTAGTGACTGCGGGCTCAATTTTAACATTTAAGAAGAACAGGTACATGGATGGGAAGTGTATGGAGGGCTATGGATTTGGCGCAGGTCAGTGGGATTAGGCAAGAAAAAAATAGTTTGGCACAGTCTAGAAGGACTAGAAGGTGCTTGTTTCTATGCTGTCATTTTCTATGGTTCTTAGTTACTCAAAACAGGGAAAAAAGCCATTTATGGCACTGTTTGATAATTTCCAATTGACAAGATGATTCTTTTGTGTGATTAACAAGCAGACATTGTGTGCAATGCAGGAAAATGTTATCCTGTTGCTTACTGATTGTGTTATCTTGTCACTGAGCACCAAAAGCACTGTGTGTGCTGGTAACCTTAACTACTGAATCAAGGCATGTATTATTGCTAGAATAGATGTAGACAGGAATTCTACAAGTATTATGAGAACAGAAGACAGACAACACAGGTTTTCTGGATGCTATATTTGTGGTTTCTTTAAAAAGGTTGGATTGAAGGAGAGAAATGCTCAAATCACAATGTCCGGGAGGAGGTCTGTTCAGAAGACCTCGGTGGGGGGGGAGGGGGGGGGGGACAGTGAACGTGGCCTGAGCATGTAACTTAGTTTTTACCCACTATCCCTTTTACCTTTCCCTTATGCTCAGTTCAGATACCCAGAAACACCAAGAATAAAGGAATGATGAAAGCATAAAGTCATTCAATTGCACCATCAGCCATCTCCTGAAAAATTTGTACTGCACGTATCACTGATGTAGAATGTGAACCCACTGAGATATAATTAACATGTCACCAGAATGGCAGGAGAGGGTATAATTCAATGCCCAGGCCACCAGAGGATATGGTTGCACTTTACTTTTGCTGTAGTAAATTTCAGATGAAGAGATCATTCGGGAGGATGCAATAAAAGTCAAGAGAAACAGGAAAGCTGCAGATGCTGGATACTTGAGCAGGAAAAAGATTGCTGGATGAACTTAAATACTGTCTGACCTGTTGAGTTCCTCCAGAAATGCTTTGTCTGTCCCAAAAGTTCATTGAGTATGTAAGCCATGGTTCCATGTCATGAGCTTGAATCCAGCACATCATTCCATTTGCACACCTGTTGGCTCAACCATGATGACATTTGATGGCCAATGAAACTGAGAGTAACTGGTTGACAATGGGTGTTGTGATGGAAGCTTGGACACCTCATCTTCTATCTGGGCACCCTCCATTTAGATGGCATTGATATCAACTTCTCCAGTTTCTGTTAAGCCACCCCTCCCCATCTTCTTCACCCATGTCATTTCCTCTAGTTCTTTCTCTTTAACCCCCTCTCCCCTTTCCTTCTGTCTCTTATCACAGAGCCAAAATCAATTCTCACCTTGTATTCAATTAACACCTTTAGACTGTTGACCTGGACTCCTCCTCCTCCTATTCTTTAATTCTGATACCTGCCTGCTTTTTGCTTAGACATGAGAAAGGGTTCAGACTGGTAATATATATTTACCTTCTATGGATGCTGTGAGACCAGCTGAGTTCCTCCAGCATTTCTGTGTGTTTTTACTACAATCACAGCATCTGCAGACTTTTATTTTTAACCTCTACATCATGCAGGGAATTGAAGTTTACACAATGGGTTGTCAGATGTCCTCCAACAGGTTATTAGAGTTCTTGAGTTACCCTGAAGAGTGAGCATGACTCTGTTGTTCAGCTAGTAACCTTACTGTTATTAGCTAGTCATTCCACATCCATCTCTGAGTTTCACCTCTCAGGCTATCAGCTACCTCCTTCAAATAAACAATAGCCTTCCACCAGGAATGCAGCAAGCCTTTGGGAAAACATTGCATGGTGAGCAGTGGAGAAAGTAAAGAGGGGAGTATGCAAGGTAGATTGTCTAATTAGAAATGGAATGGTGCAATTTTTATGCTTGGATTGGAATTTTTAATTTGTAATGGCAAGCATTCAAAGGAATAGTTATGATGTGGTGAATAAGAAATTTGGGGTTGGAATTGCTGGAAGCATATTTGGATGAATTTTTCATGGATGTCCTGGACAGAGAGCAGGTGTCTATGGTCTCTTTCATCTAGTCCTGTCCACAATACTCACCACGCTACAGATGGCAGGGTTGTGCTATAATGATGGCCTTTTGTGTGGCCTGCAGTAGATATCAGTGAATATCAAGTGGTTGAGGCAGCAGGAATATTGTTGTAAGACACAGGTGGTATGCTGTATGATATTTCTTGTAGCTTTATAGCCCACCTCACTGACAAAAGGCAAAGGAGGAAAAACCCAACACCCAACCCCAACCAACCAATTTTCCCCTGCAGCCGCTGCAACCGTGTCTGCCTGTCCCGCATCGGACTTGTCAGCCACAAACGAGCCTGCAGCTGACGTGGACTTTTACCCCCTCCATAAATCTTCGTCCGCGAAGCCAAGCCAAAGAAAGATAGCCCAAACTATATGTACTTTGATCCCATATTCATTGAAATGAATGTTTGGGGTATGAATTACACATTTACTGGAGAGGGTCCTTGCTTTCCAGGAGCCATTGTTTTGATAGTTGAAATGCTTGTTGAACATGTATGACATGGTATGTAATTGAAAGCCATTCCCCCTCCTTCTCTCCTTCCTGCAGAACCTTATCCTATGGTCTAGATTCTTTGCATTGGTGGGTGATTACTTTCCCATGTTCAGATGCCTGAAATCAGTTCTTCTGCAGAAGCTATACTTTTCCCCGTAGACCTCTAAATTTAAAAATTCAGTTTTTAAATTTAGACATACAGCATGGTAGCAGGCCCTTTTTGGCCCATGAGCCCATGCCACCCAATTACTTTACACCTTCGATACGTTTTGAAGGGTAGGGGAAAATTGAAGCACTCGGGGGAAATCCACAAAGACACGGGGAGAGCATACAAACAGTGCCAGTTTTGAACACAGCCCCGATCGCTGGCGCTGTAACAGCATTGTGCTAACCGCTACGTTAACCGTGCCGCTTATTTTCTCCGAATCTAGAAATATTTGCGGAGAAAGTCAAAATATTTGTAAGAACAGCCAGATGAATTCAACTAACTGACCTGCTGTTCTACCTTGGTAGCCATAGTGGGGATTTCTTCCAGCTGTTAAATGAATTGTTGCCAAGATTTCGTGTCAGTTAAGGTAGAGAATCACTCAAGCAACAAGAACACATTTAGACTTAGCACATAATGCCTACTAACTTTGATTTTAAAATAGATAAGACAAAAGGAACCAAATTATATGTGATTATTAGATTTTTTTTGCATGAAGAGTTGATTTAAATAATTTGAAGTGTTTTAGTTTCTTATTTTTATGTATTTTACTTTTTCTAAAATAGTGGAATTATGAATAGTTTTTAAATGTTTTCTAATGACTGAATTGATTCTGAAACAGTACCTGTGCCAACTAAAGACATCTACTTTGCTCATTTTTCATAATGGTGTAATGAAACCAGGAGGTGATGACTGATAGTACATTCTCAACATCACAGATGGCAAAATTACTTTAAATAATTGATCAGTGATTTTGTTTTTTGACAATGCCATTCACATTTCCTCAGTGGTATGAGAACAACTTCCACATGAACTCAGGCATTTCATCAGACAATTGTTTCTCTGCAAAACTCTTCAAGTTGTACCACTAAATCTTTGACTATCTCGTTGAGCAGGTGAATTGGGACTTAAGTTTAACATTTCGTTCAACATTTCACAGATCTCTCGTTTTGACATAAACTGAAGTGAGTTGGAATCAATAAATAATTCATGTGAGCTTGGTATCACACAGCTGCAGAAAAACAGATTACTCCATATTTGCAATGCGCTACATATTGTGAGGTTTATCCAAGGGAAAGAAAGTTTGTGTAGAAAATCGCCGGCACCATTTTTCTGTTATAACAGTTTCCATCCTCTAAGCTGTTTCAAAAACCTCTCTCAAACAAAAATAGTGGCAGATGACTCCCTTGATCAGACCAAACCTGGAGCATTACACACCATTTTGGTCTCCTAACCTCAATAAAAATAATATGTATTCAATTGGAGGAGATTCGACAGTGTTGTCCTGTTATGACCGAACTAGCCACCTATTCTCTAGACCAGCCGTTCTCAACCTTTTCTTTTGGCTTTGGCCCCCTGAGGACTCTGCTCAAAGTTTATGGACCCCCTTTCCTGTAAAGAAGTCGTTTTGTTGGTTTCTTTCATACTTCCCTCCCTCTGGCTACATAAAAAAAAAACATAAAACCATTATGCAATTTCAGTCCATGCCCATCATTAAATGTAAGATGGCCCCTCCCCCTTTAAGGGGTGAGGGAGGTGGGTGGTGTATGAGTTAGGAATGGCTGATCTAGAATTTCTCAGAAAAATGTGAGGTGATCTCATTAAAACAAATTCTTGAAGAGCTTGATAAAGTGGATGCAAAAAGATTATTTTTGCTGGATGAGATTTACAGGCCATGTAATAAACTATATAGGACTCAAGGATAGATAAGTTTCTTCACAAAGATGTTTAGATAGGAGTTCATTCAAAGCAGAGGTGAATTGATTTCTGGCTATTCAGGGAGTGAGGAGCATGGAGACTGTGGAGGAAAATGTAAATGAAGTAGAAGATCACCTGTGATATTAATGAATAGCAGAATAATCTCAAATATCCAGAAGACTTGCTGCTTCTGCTTAACTATTATGTTTCCTCAAGTAGCACTATTCTGATTCCTGAACAGAAGGAAGTGGTGGTTAAAAAAAATCCCACAGCAACAGTATCTTTCATCAAAACTCTGACCACAGGAAGTAGTCCGTAAAGGTCATAACACAAGGACATTGTACAAAGACGTCAGCAGGGGCCTTAGAAGGAACAAAAGAAATGACTGAAGAAAATTACTTTCAGGAGGCAACCTCCCATTGCAATGGACATTCATGGAATGAAGTTATCAGAGTTGTGGCAATAATGTTACTCATGGCCTCTATTACTTTGGAGAACCTTATAAAGCAGCCAATTGTTCCTTCAAGTTTTGAATGCAAATATTCCATTTTTGAACTTAAAATTGCCTGCAGATCTATTCTGGAGCTTTGCAATCCAGCAGCATTGTGCGTGGCATATATTAGCAGAGACATTTTAAGAGTATCCTGAGGGTAATCCTGCCTTCCCCTGTGAGAGCAGTGCAGGCACTTTTATGTGTTTTCTGCTTGAAGTTTCTGTGGCATTCTGCCCATGACTGCAAGAAGATGAGCATGATCCTTTAACAACAAACAATTTGAGCACTTAACGTTTAAAAAGATGCTCTTATCCCTGTAAGGCAACAGTGTCAATAGTAATTCCGATCAAAAAGTTTAAGTTTAAATTCGTCGCAAAATATCAGGTAAAATGAAAAGTTATTCTGAAAGCATACTAACAAATTATTTCTGCCATTCATACAACTGTGCAAAGAGCAAAAGTACAGGGTATAAGATTGCAATGAAAAGGAAGATAAATTAGCATCAAGCAAGTGCAGTAATAGCAAAGT
This sequence comes from Narcine bancroftii, assembly GCF_036971445.1. Lineage (NCBI taxonomy): Eukaryota > Metazoa > Chordata > Chondrichthyes > Torpediniformes > Narcinidae > Narcine > Narcine bancroftii. Next base: position 21,046,133 of record NC_091477.1, on the reverse strand, counting down.
TTTTTCATTTCAGTCCTAGAACTTTCTTTAAGTCGGTTGATATCTTCTGTCACATTCTTTTGTCTTCTCCTCGATGGGAGGAGGGAGAAGAGAGGGTGCTCAGGGTGTGATGGGTCATCGATATGGTTGCTGCCTTTCCTAAGCAGCAGGATACGTAGATGGAGTCCATGGAGGAGGGGAGAGAGGTTTGTGCTATGTTCTGAGCTGTATTCATTACCTTCTGTAACTTCTTCTATCTTGAGCCGAACAGGAGAAATAGGTGCAGGGGTAAGCCATCTGGCTCAGTGTGCCTGCTCTATCATTCAATAAGATCATGACTGATGATGCCATGGTCTCAGCAAAAACATACTTTGGACACTGGAGCATTTTTAATACCATTTAAACAAACTGGACCCCTGTGAAATAGCACGAGAGTACATGAATTTCTGGAGTCCAAATGTTCATCCTGATTAGCAAATATTTTAAGTTCATGTAGGCTCTTCATACCCCTGGTCATGGTTTCAATAATTCAAAAGAACTAAGTTTGCTTGCACCAAGGAACTTTAATCAGAGTTCTTGTACCAGGCTCTACAAACAGCATATGTGTATTCAGCTGGCCTGAGCGAACAGCTTGCTTGGATTTATCTGAGATTGATCAGTCCTTCCTCTTCTGTCCTCAGTAATTGATCAATGACTTTGACCTAAGCCATCTCGCCATCACCTTTCTTTTCATTAGTCTTTCTCCCTTTACCCTAAACTCTATAGGTTAATGATTCCCTTTTCTTCATCACTTAAGTTGAATCATGCATTATACCTTGGCAGTGTTTTCTGCTTTGTACGGCTGCCTGTTTTGTTCAATATATGCATGTATACATCCCCACTAAATCCAAGCTCATGTCACATATTGTTCTGGATGATCGCCTGCTCAGAACTGGTTGATGTGATTTTCACCTGTAAAACAATTGTTCACTAAGCACCATGCAGATTAACATCTTGCACATTATGTTTAATGAAGATTTATTTATGAGGATTAAAATTACTGCTTCATTTTCAATGTGTCTTCTAATTTTCCATTATTTAGTTAAACTACAAAGAGAGCAGATAGCTAATGTTGTTAAACTTATAACAGGATTCTTGCCAGAGATTAGTTGAAGGCCTATGGTTAGAAATGGAAGAGCCAGAGGCAACTTGTAAATCTAATGAGATGATCGGTGAAGAGGACAGGCAATGTTAGATTTGACTCTGCACACTGGCCTCATCAGAAAAACCACCAACCTGCAGTCTCTTCACATTTAATTACATTGAACGTGCAATATAAAGGTGATTATTCAGGAACTGCTACCGCTAAGCTATTTCATTCTCAGCAAAATTGTTCAAATGAAATGCAAGTCCTGCAAAAAATCTTACAATGTTAGTGAACAATAGATTTCTGATGACTACTGTCCACAATCATGTTGAAAAATTACGTATATTATTCTGTTTTGGTAGCCACAGGCATTAATTGGCATACCATTCCAATTTCTCCAAAGACTAGAACATAGAGCAGTACAATACAGGTGCAGACTACCGGCTAATTTTTAAAAGAGCTTATTAACAAAAAAATGCCCAAATTATGGAAGTGTCTGTTTAATAAAGGCTCTAAGAATAATCCAGGTAATTATAGTCATGTGAGCCTGACATCAATGGTGATAAATTATTGAAAGTATTCTAAGATACAGGATATATAAATACTTGATAGCCAGGGACTGATTAAGACATTTTAAAGATCTGTGTAAATATAATTATCTCCCCCGATAGAATATACAAAACAAATGCTTTCCAGATGGTCTCCAATGGTGCTATCATTAGTTGGTCATATTAACACAATTAAAATGATAATTTTACCATAGTTTTTATGTACTTTTCACGCAGTACCTTCCTTCATTCCTAAAAAAAATTTTTTGACAAGGTAAACTCTAAGATATTACATTGGGTTAATAAAAATCCTAGATGAGCAAACATTTTTTTGCAGAAACAAAAGAAAGATGGAGAAATGGCTCTCCCTAATTTTAGATTTTATTAATGGGCTATTAATATCCAATATATTTACCTTTTAGATGTATTATTCAGACATATATGAATGTCCTTTATGGATTGATTTGGAGAGTAATTCAGTTGGGGGGTACTCGTTGGCCTCATTGCTGGGAGCTCCTCTAACCTTTGCATTATTCAAAGTTAATAGATGAGATCTTAATCCAGTTCTTAAGCATATAATAAGGATTTGGTTCCAGTTTTTTGGGTTTAATAATTTTGTTTTATCTAGTAAAATACATCTTAATTTTTTCTGTAAGCATCATTGATTGATCAGGCATTTTTAATATGGAAAATTAAAAGAGTAATAATCCTCTCAGACCTATTTGGAGAAGCTGCTTAATATCTTTCCATCAGTTAGCAGACAAATAGGATTTGAGCAAGGCACAATTTTTTTAGGTATTTGCAAATTAGGGACTTTCTGTGTACTTTACTTCCACACTATTCTTCTGCTTATCCATCTAATATGATAGACACTCTTTTTCAGGTATATCCACTTCAAAAAGGGTTAATAGCTACAATATATAAATGGTTACTTGCAATTGATAGCCAACAATAAAATTAAAGATGCCTGGGAATTGGAATTCCAAGAATTGCTTCCGGATGATCAATGGGATCATATTTTTTGACTAGAAAATACTTCATCAATTTGTGCCCATCATTCCTTGAATCATTTGAAGGTGGGACATCAGGCACATATGTCTAAAGATAAGTTGGCCTGTATTTTTCCCAATGTAAACCCTACTTGTGATAGGTGCAAAGTTGAGGTAGCCACTTTAATTCGTATGTTCTGGTCATGTTCAAAACTAGATAATTTCTGGAAAGGTGTCTTTAAAACCTTGACAAAAGTTCTAGGATTAGAATTACAACCATATCTATTAACAGCTAATTTTGAAATCACATCAGCGGAGACTGGGCTGCACAGTCTGGGCTGCCTGTTTCTGCACAGAATAATTGCCTTTTCAACATTATTGGCTCGAAAAGCCATATTACTTAAATGGAAGGATCCAAACCCACATTACTTCAATAGCTTTCTGTTGTTAGGTTATGTTTAAGTTTGGAGAAAATTAGCAGTCGGACATTTGATACGTCTTTTAAATTTGAAGATGTTTGGTGGTCGTTTATTCAATATTTCCATATAGTTTTAGAATCATAATTTTATACTCGATTCTCTCCTCATACCTTATGGTAAATTTAGTCTTAACCAGGAAACCCTTTGTTTTCCTACACTACTCTCAGAATGGATTGTCCAGTCTCTTCGTTTTTTTAAATTTTTCGATTAGTTAGAGGGGATTTTGTAATAAATATAATTTTTTTTCTCTTTTTTCTTTTGGATTTACAAGAGGAGAAGAAAATTATGGTTTATATATATTTGTTAAATACTAATAGATTCTTTTTCTTATACACTTGTAAATACATTAATGTAATATAATTCTCCTCTTGAATATATGTTTGATATAACTTAATCAACAGATTGTAAAAGAAGAAAGTGCTGTTTGTTACAGGTCGATAGCATTATGAAGAGAGCTTTGGCACATTGGCCATCATACCTCCCACCAAAAAAAAAAGCTACTTTTTTTATGAGAAGATCTTTATTTGATCTTCTTGTAAGATGTTTTGATTTTGCGAACTGCTATTTTGAAATCTGCAGAATTTAATTTCTGTTCAGGATGCTGAGTCAAAGAATTCTTCTTGGACTGGTGTTCAAATTTCACGGAATTGAATTGATCATTGAGTCACCAAAGACTTTTCCCCGCTCTGGTCTATTCAGTGCCTGTAAGCTGTTCCATAATCTGTCAACAGGATCTGTCATGCAAGACTCCATAATAGCTCTCTCATCCAGAACATCATTTTCCAAGTGGCACCTGGATGACATAGTGCTGTCTTGGGATCATTTTTTGTGTCTCTTTGTTATCAGTCAAACTGCATGAAATAATATTTCCTCGGTTGAAACCCATCAATAAGTAACTGATTTGTATAGTAATTTTCAATCAGTCCATCAGTAATTCTACAAAAGAGCTGCACACGTTTCTGGACCTCCCATACATCCATCTCGCTAGTAGTGAAATGTCAGTTGCATTCTACACCAATTAAACTTCGTTAAAACTATCATGGAGAAGCTTTTACATTGGAAAAAATGCAAATATTTCATAATCTCTGATAGTTTTATTACTTTATTACGTGGTTCCCTATCTCCCTCCTACACAAAAGCAGCAAAATATTGTTCTTTTTGAAAGAGGAAACTATTCCACAGAGTACATTTGGAATGTGGAAGAAGTTGGAAAGTATTTCCTTATGCAGAAGCATAGAAATGATTCAGACTGGGAGGAGGCTTCAGACCCATAATGTCTCTTTAAAACACGGTGGGCAACCTTTTTTAAAAAAACTGACATTCCACTTAAATATTCCCTGAGCCATGTGCTCTGTAATTTGTTAAGGAATTGCTTAAGGTGGTATATGAGTGGGAAGGGAAGGTTGAGAATCACTGGTCTAACCCCAATTGTTATTGAAATATTTTGCATGACAAAATCGTCATTAGCCGATTTCCTTTGGAGCTATGAAACCATGTACATAATGAGTCAATTAGGTTCAATTAAAACAGTGGTTTTCAAACCTTTTCCTTTCCACTCACATACCACCTTTAGTAATCCCTTACTAATCACAGAGCACTTATAGCATAGGGAATACTTAAAGTGGAATGTGAGTTTTAAACATAAATTGACCACCCCAGTTAACAGTGACATAAGGAGATTATAACAGCACTTTGTACAGTGTCCCAAAGCCTCTCAGAGAAAATCATATATTTTGAAGTACCCCCATTGTATTGTGGGGAAGAGACGCATCCAATTTGCACACAGCAAAATCCTAGAAGCATCCACGTGATAAATGATTTAGCAATATTGGTTGAGGAATAAGAATTGGCTTTAAGTTCTATTCCACCTGTATGATGGATTCACAAGATCACAAGATAAAGAAGCAGAAGCAGACCACTAGGCCCATTGAGTCTGTTCTATGACTCTACATTAAGCTGAACTATGCTCACACCTAGTTCCAATTTCCAGCCTTTTCTTGGAAGCATTGGTTTCTTAATATTATTGTAATGGAAAGTCATGCTTAGTTGCTTGAGCTAAAGATAAGATCTAATCGTGTCTAAGTTTTGTGTCCTGCTTCTGAAGTATAGCTCCACTGAGCTCAGTGAAACTGAATTTACAAAGTTGAGGACAAGTTTCACATTTAGTGCCAATAACCAAGGAAACTTTTTGTTGCAATACACCTTCAGTTTTGCATTGGAATGTTAGTTTTGCTTGTCTTGAATCTCTGGAGTAAGACCCCTTAGACTCAAAGGGTGAAATAAAAACAACCTTTTTCTTCAGTCACATAAATCATTCCTATGGAAAGCAACTTTATTTGTGAAATCCTCCAATAAAAAGCAAAGCCAATGAAGCCATCTATCCTCATAAATTTCAAAAGACAAAGACTGAGTGGGGTTTGGATCATTAATTTCAAATAAATCATTATATTAATAAGAGTCTACCTTCTTTGGCTTGGCTTCGCGGACGAAGATTTATGGAGGGGGTAAAAAGTCCACGTCAGCTGCAGGCTCGTTTGTGGCTGACAAGTCCGATGCGGGACAGGCAGACACGATTGCAGCGGTTGCAGGGGAAAATTGGTGGGTTGGGGTTGGGTGTTGGGTTTTTCCTCCTTTGCCTTTTGTCAGTGAGGTAGGCTCTGCGGTCTTCTTCAAAGGAGGTTGCTGCCCGCCAAACTGTGAGGCGCCAAGATGCACGGTTTGAGGCGATATCAGCCCACTGGCGGTGGTCAATGTGGCAGGCACCAATAGATTTCTTTAGGCAGTCCTTGTACCTTTTCTTTGGTGCACCTCTGTCACGGTGGCCAGTGGAGAGCTCGCCATATAACACGATCTTGGGAAGGCGATGGTCCTCCATTCTGGAGACGTGACCCATCCAGCGCAGCTGGATCTTCAGCAGCGTGGACTCGATGCTGTCGACCTCTGCCATCTCGAGTACTTCGACGTTAGCGATGTAAGCGCTCCAATGGATGTTGAGGATGGAGCGGAGACAACGCTGGTGGAAGCGTTCTAGGATCCGTAGGTGGTGCCGGTAGAGGACACATGATTCGGAGTCGAACAGGAGTGTGGGTATGACAACGGCTCTGTATACGCTTATCTTTGTGAGGTTTTTCAGTTGGTTGTTATTCCAGACTCTTTTGTGTAGTCTTCCAAAGGCGCTATTTGCCTTGGCGAGTCTGTTGTCTATCTCATTGTCGATCCTTGCATCTGATGAAATGGTGCAGCCGAGATAGGTAAACTGGTTGACCGTTTTGAGTTTTGTGTGCCCGATGGAGATGTGGGGGGGCTGGTAATCATGGTGGGGAGCTGGCTGATGGAGGACCTCAGTTTTCTTCAGGCTGACTTCCAGGCCAAACATTTTGGCAGTTTCCGCAAAGCAGGACGTCAAGCGCTGAAGAGCTGGCTCTGAATGGGCAACTAAAGCGGCATCGTCTGCAAAGAGTAGTTCACGCACAAGTTTCTCTTGTGTCTTGGTGTGAGCTTGCAGGCACCTCAGATTGAAGAGACTGCCATCCGTGCGGTACCGGATGTAAACAGCGTCTTCATTGTTGGGGTCTTTCATGGCTTGGTTCAGCATCATGCTGAAGAAGATTGAAAAGAGGGTTGGTGCCAGAACACAGCCTTGCTTCACGCCATTGTTAATGGAGAAGGGTTCAGAGAGCTCATTGCTGTATCTGACCCGACCTTGTTGGTTTTCGTGCAGTTGGATAATCATGTTGAGGAACTTTGGGGGACATCCGATGCGCTCTAGTATTTGCCAAAGCCCTTTCCTGCTCACGGTGTCGAAGGCTTTGGTGAGGTCAACAAAGGTGATGTAGAGTCCTTTGTTTTGTTCTCTGCATTTTTCTTGGAGCTCCAGGAAAAACAAGGACTGGTTTGACGAAAACAGCCAGGAAATCCAGGAGCTGCTGGCAAAGAAGCGAGCTGCCCACCAGGCTCACCTTACAAAGCCGTCCTGTCCAGAGAAGAAACAAGCCTTCCGTCGCGCATGCAGCCATCTTCAGCGCAAACTCCGGGAGATCCAAAATGAGTGGTGGACTAGCCTCGCCAAACGAACCCAGCTCAGCGCGGACATTGGCGACTTCAGGGGTTTCTACGAGGCTCTAAAGGCTGTGTACGGCCCCTCACCCCAAGCCCAAAGCCCGCTGCGCAGCTCAGACGGCAAAGTCCTCCTCAGCGACAAGATCTCCATCCTCAACCGATGGTCAGAACACTTCCAATCTCTTTTCAGTGCCAACCGCTCAGTCCAAGATTCCGCCCTGCTCCAGCTCCCTCAACAGCCCCTAAGGCTAGAGCTGGATGAGGTTCCCACCCTGGATGAGACATATAAGGCAATCGAACAACTGAAAAGTGGCAAAGCAGCAGGTATGGATGGAATCCCCCCAGAAGTCTGGAAGGCTGGCGGCAAAACTCTGCATGCCAAACTGCATGAGTTTTTCAAGCTTTGTTGGGACCAAGGTAAACTGCCTCAGGATCTTCGTGATGCCACCATCATCACCCTGTACAAAAACAAAGGCGAGAAATCAGACTGCTCAAACTACAGGGGAATCACGTTGCTCTCCATTGCAGGCAAAATCTTCGCTAGGATTCTACTAAATAGAATAATACCTAGTGTCGCCGAGAATATTCTCCCAGAATCACAGTGCGGCTTTCGCGCAAACAGAGGAACTACTGACATGGTCTTTGCCCTCAGACAGCTCCAAGAGTCTACCTTAATATGGGTAGAAATTCCATGAGGCTCACTTTTAAAAATATTAATTCATGAGTGGAAATGTGGTGTCATTTCACTAATAAACCTGAAAAAGGGCTTATCCCCTCAAATAAGTATTCTTAATAATGCGCTTCAATCTTCCGATCACTGAAAGTAATGTAAAAGCAATGAACCACTCCATTTAGAACTTGCAATAGTTTGCACTGGTCAGTCTCTTATAAATTAAGAGACTTGGATTTTGCAGGTGACAACATTCAGCCCTGAGAAAGCTGCTCACACGGAGCTCGGGATCAATGCAGCATGGACTTCTTGTCACGAGTTGCTATCAGGCTTCTGTTATCGGGAATCACTGACATTCAGAAACAGTGAGCAACATTGAAGAATTCTCTGAGAAAGCAAAATGGAAGAATACCTCAGAATTTTAACGAACATTTTGGGCATAGTTACCAAGTGGAAATTAAGTTTTAATTGTGAATGAGAAATGAATGTAAAAGCTCAAACAAACTTAAACAGATTCTAATTTAAAATTGATTGGCCTGGAAATAGTGTTGTTTGTGAAAGTAGTATAAGGAGCAAAAGATGTAATTCCAAGAATCTCGAACAGTTTCTTGATGCAACGATTCACTGATATTGGCATTCAATTTCCATGTGACATTCCCTTGACATTTTCATAATGTAATACAGCAGGTACTATCCTTGCATGCAACTCTTAAAAGGGCATATCTTCATACCTGGCATGTGCCAGAACAAAATAGAAGGACAAAATATTTTGTTCTGGTACCTGGCGACATTTTTCCATACAGTGATGAAGGGCACAAGTGTGAAATGTTGGTTATGTATCTTTATTTTTGCTCTATAAAGTATACTGTTTGAGCTGCTGGATTTCTCCAGCGTGCTACTTTTACTTCAATCACTGCAACTGCAGACTTTGGTGCTTTACTCCATATCACGATACAAGTACCATTCTTCGAAGAAATATTGCCACTGAACATATGATGAAAGGAGGTTAAGAGGGTGCTTCTGGAACGAATGTGATAGTTGTGGGGGGGGGGGTTGGTTACCAGAACGTAGATAGGCTGGAGAAGCCACAGTGAGCCTCCAAGTTAGTCAGGTGTTCTGAAAGGAAGCTGCTAGGGCAGTCTTGGTAAGGAAATGAGTGCTGTCTTCTATTCAGTGCAGGGAATTGTTTGTCCTGAGCTTGCCCAGCCTGCTGAACAAACAATGGATGAAATCTTCTTGAGTGTATGCAGCTGTGTGCAGCATATGGAGAAAAGTGGCTGAGTTCAGCAGCAGTGGTTGGAACAATGGTGAAACGTGGAATTTAATGACCTTGATGGGCCAAGCAGTCATGGCACATACAAGATGATCACTGAAACTAGGAATGTGGTTGGACTGCTGGCTCCACAGTTTTGATCGAAATGCGGTGAATAAAAGTCAGCTACAAGCAAATAAGAAGTGAAGTTGAAAATTTAATTGCTGGTAAATTTTGCTGGCGGCTTTTATCATCATTTGAGGAATTTAATGATTGCCATAAAATTAAACGATTAATTAATGTGTTCAGAAATTGGCACAAATTTGTCCCAATCCTGTTGAATCGGTCTTTCACCATTTGTGGAGTTGTATTTTTATTTAATGATTTAAGAATTCATATATTGGAAACTTTATGTAAAGTCAGAAAGTTTGCTAAATTTTAATTTTTTCTCAGCTTCATTATTCAATTTTACACTTTTATCAAAGAAAAACAGTTTCACAACATTTTACTCACAGCATAAGGTATAAGTATGTGCAATCCATCCTCCATTGATGTACATTGTCCCAATGGGTTTCAAGACAGACACTGGTACCAAAGAAGGTGACAGTTACAGGCCTCAATGACAACTGCCCCATGCCACTGATCTCCACAGACGCCTGTTACTGTGCTGTATGCCTAAATTAAATTTTTAAAAAATATTGAGGTTTTTTTTGCGTATCACTTGTTTGTATGTCTAGTGTGTGTTTGCATGTTTTTTGCACCGAGGACCAGAGAATGCTGTTTTGTTGGGTTGTACTTGTGCAACCAGATGATAACTAGACTTGAACCTGAACTAAACGTGCTAAATATCTTTCTTTTGCAGGAACTCCTTCTGCCAACTTTATGCTGACAATTTTAATGTAGAGTTAAAATGAAAATTCAGTGTCATCTACACAACCCCAGTAGCTTTTGAGATGAACAAACTTTTAATACAAGGCAGTGAGAAGTGCCTTCCTGAACTAGGCCATATTAACAGAACCATATATGTCTAAAATCGTAAGGGGCATAGATCAGGTAATTGATTGCAGTGCTTTTCTCAGTGTAAGGGCTGATATGGCCTGTTTCCATACTGTAATTGTTATAAGGGAGTCCAGCATTTGAGAGGATAGAGTTAAAGTCTTAATTGGGACCTGGGGGGCAATGTTTTCATGCATGGCAGGAGCTGCCACAGGAAGTGGTAAAGGTGGGTACATTGTTAACAGTCAAATGACATTAAGACAAGTGCATAGTTAGAAAAGATTTGGAGGCATAAGGGCCAAATGCAAGCAAATGGGATTAGCTTCGTCGAACAACCTGGTTGGTCTGGATGAATAGGGCCAAAGAGTCCTATTTCCATGTCATATAGCACTGTTACTCTCAGTTAAGATCTTCAACCTGCTTAAAACACAAATGTCAGTTTTGGACAAACTAATGATTCACATTGTCCATCTAATCCTGCTGTGATAGCACTATTCTTACACATTGTTCAAGTCTAATGAGCCAAAACAGCCAGAAAGTCTACTCTGCTGTAGCTTCAAATGTGTCATAGTTTGCAATGTATTGTAAATGACCTGCATCTTTCATAGTGGTAAATGTAACATTCATGTTAGTTTTAGTTCAAGAATTCTACTTATTGGTGAAAGTTCATTAATGGAATTAAGATTTCCAGGGCTGCATTCAGGGGCTGAGGATGAACCCACTTCAGCACAAAACCTGGAAGAATTGTGGCCTCAGTAATCATAAGTGGAGTCTTCCTGAATATCTGTCTCTCAATTCAAATAGATAGAAACCCCAGCACGGCATGTCTGTTACTATGCAACTAACCCAGCTTGCAAGTACTGGGAGCAAGCAATAAGGCAATTGTCCCTTCTTATTCCATAAGAGATATTGCTTTTATCAATAATTTTTCATACCTTGGCACATTTTCTCCTTTGGAGGCATTCCCCTAGGTGTCTTCTTATAATGCACTGTCATGCATAGATGTAGGTATAACAGAGGTTTTCAGTATATTTGAGCCTGGTTTCACAATGTGAACTGGAAATTAACCTTGTATCAGTTTGGATCCTGTCCAGAAATACTGTTAATGACAGATTTAGTATGCAAAAGAGCACACCCTCCTTCATTTCAACAACTTCCAGTTCCCTGAACGCGATCGCCTCATATTTGCCATGGATATCCATTCCCCTTACTGAAGGCCTCAAAGCCCTTCATTTCTTTCTGGACAATAGAACTAACCACTTCCCCCTCCACCACCACCCTCCTCCAGCTGGCAGAAGTTGTCCTCACCCTTAATAATTTATTTTTTGACTCCTTGCACTTTCTCTAGGTTAAAGGGGTAGCCATCGGTACCCACATAGGCCCCAGCTATGTCTGTCTTTTTGTTGGCCATGTGGAACAATCCACACTACAAGCCTACACAGGCAAGGCCCCGCAACTCTTCCTCCGCTACATTGGTGCTGTCTCATGAACTTAATGACTTCATCCATTTGGCTGCCAACTTCAATCTGACCTCAAACTCACTTGGTTCATCTCTAGCAACACTCTCCCTTTCCTCTATCTCTCTGTCTCCATCTCAGGAGGCAAACTCTCAACAGACATCTTCTATTAAACCCACCAACACCCACAGCCCTCAACTATACCTCTTCCCACTGTGTCTCCTGTAAAGATTCTGTTCCATTCTCCATCACAACTGTACCCAGGATGAGGACTTCCATGTCAGATCATCAGAGATGTCCCTCTACCATCAACTCAACACTCACCCTCAAATCCTCCATTACCTGCACATTGGGCCTGGACCCCACCCCCCGACACAACAAACATATTATCCCCTTTATCCTCACCTACCAACCCACCAGCCACCACATCAACACATCCTCCTCTGTCATTTCTACCACTTATTAGGTGATCCCATCACTAGACACACATTACCCTCTCCTCCCCTCTCCATCTTCTGTAGGCACCACTCCCTCCATGACTCCCTTGTTCATTCCTCCCTTCCCATCAATCATCCCCTTGGAACCTACCTCAGTGACCACAGGAGATGCTCCACTTGCACCCACACCTCCTCCCTTACCACCATTCAGGGCCCCAAACAGTCTTTCCAAGTGAAGCAACATTCCACTTGTGAATCTGCAGGGGTCATCTACTGCATCTGGTTCTCCCACTGTGGTCTCCTCTACATCAGAGGACCTAGACGCAGACTGACAGATTACTTTGTTGAGTATCTCCAAACTATCCATCACAATAACGTGTATCTCCCAGTGGCCACCCATTTCAATTCTCCATCCCACTCCCTTGCTGATATGTCTGACCATGGTGTGCTATAAATTGGAGGTACAACACCTCATCTTCTGACTGGGCACCCTTCAACCGGATGGCATTAATATCGACTTCTCTGGTTTTCATTAAAATTCCCTCCTCCACCCCCTTACTTCCCTGTCATCTCTCCATTGCCTGTTTCATTTCGCACAGACATGATAAATTAGATCTGCCTCTTATGACATCCAATTAACACCTTCTGTTAGTCTGGATTCCTGCCCCATTGTTTGAGTTCTGAGACTTTCTGTCATATCCTGCTTCTGCCTTTCCTGATATTTCCTTGAAGAAGGGCTCAGGCCTGAAATGGCGGCAATATATATGTTGTCAAAAAGATCGTAGATGCTGAATAAACCAGCTGAGTTCCTTAAGCATTTTTAATGCAAAAGAATCGCCTTCACTGATTCTCCCTTGAACAGTCATCAGCTTCCCATTTTATGCATTTTTTTTATTACTCCCAAAATCCCTGCAAGCCCTGTCCTTCGAGCAGCCCTGTGGGCAAGAAGAGATTCAAATTTGCAAGTCTCTGTAGGAATTAGATTGATAAGAAAATTAAAATGTCATTTTTTTTCTCTCTGTGCACAAACTCCCCTTTGATCTTTATCGAAATCAACTGGAGTTCCCAGAAGTGTGTGACTCTGATATTGACTGTAATTAACAGGGTATGCAACTACCTCATTCATAGAATAATAAATATTTTTTACAACATCCATGAGTTAATCTTTGTAAAATCCATAGGTTTTCTCAAAACTGTCATTCAATGGAAAAAATGTAACCGAGTTATGAGATGAATGCTGTGAGATTTCTGAGCCTTATCTTCTGTGCAGAACTTGTTACCTTTCCACTCCCTTCTCATACGTTTTAGCTGCTTTGTTCTGCGGGTATGTAATAAGATGGATGTGGAAAATTAATGAGGAATGCAAAATAAAAGAAAGTAAACCTTCTCCATTTGGCCAAAGAAAATCTTTTTGGTTTGCGGATCTAATCTTTAGCAGATTTAATGGTATCGTAGATTTGGCTGATGCCACTGAGCTATCATTTGTGTAATTTAATTATATAAAAAAAGGAATGAATTTAATTTTTTAGTGCATTTCTTTTTTCTGTTTTCTAAATTTAAATAAATTTCACAAACACCTTTGCCGTGTAGCTTGCTGAATCTCATGATTGTAATTTCTGTTGGTTCTGGTTTGGTGATGATTTCCATTTACCCTAATTTGGTCCCCTACTGCTCCTTCAGCAGTCTAGGGCGGTGATTCTCAACCTTTTTATTCCCCCCACTCATAGCACCTTAAGTAATTCCTTGCTAACCACTGAGCAGCTATGGTATCCTATGTAAGGGATTACTTAAGGTGGTATGTGAGAGGGGAAGAAAAATGATTGAGAAAAAGCTCTGAATCTCCCTCCTTTGCTCTCTTTTTAAAAGATTTTTCTTGAAAACCTAGTTTTTTTTGACAACTTTTGGTTATCCATCTTATTATCTTATGTGTCGACTTTTCTGTCTGAGCTGCCAATTGAAGTGGTAAATGTGGGCACAATTTTAACATTAAGAATTTGGGCAAGTACATAGATAGGAGGGGTATGGATGGCTATAGACTGGGCATAGGTCAGTGGGATTAGGCAGAAGGGCTGAAGGGCTTGTTTCTGTATTGTAATGACCTATGGCTCTATGGTCTAATGATCCTGCTAAATAGCTTGGGATATTTTATCACTTTAATGTGTTGGTTTGTTTAAGATGGTTTTGTGTGATGATATTTCATACCATATTTTGTGTCACCAAAATGACATTGTGTAAAATAAACTGGTTGTAATATTTGAAAATGACATTGTGTAAAATAAATTGGTTGTAATATTTGAAAAGACTTGAAGGGGTTATAGTAATAACTTGCATTTAAGGTACTAAACAAATAAATTTATACACAATAGCAGATTTTATACTTGAGGGGCATGAATGAGGAATGGAATTAAAGTTTCTGATCGAATTGGCTGACAACGTGATGGTGAACAGTGAAGTAAATCCAGATGGGAGGAAGCAGACACAAGGAGGATTGTTGGTGTAGAGAGAGAAAGGAACAATGCAAGAATTTGAAAGTAAGAATTAACATTTAAAATCAAATTATTGCTTAATTAACAGTCATTTACCTCTAGTTTTTACAGTTCAATGGGACTTGGTGGAAGTGAGAAATTTAGCAGCGGAAACTTGGATGATCTTAAGTTTATGGCAAATCGGTGTCTTAAAATAACAAATGCACAGAAAAAGGTTTCAGCGTGAGATGAGTTGAGGAAGATAAAGGAATCAGTAATTCCACGAAGAGAGAATATTTATTTTGTCTTAGTGAGGGGACGGATGTCATTAGATACTTAACTCAGGGTCAAATGAGATACTGTACCAGAGTTGCAGACTATCTGGTTTGGCTTCTGACCATAGCCTGTGGGATCAGAGGGCAGAGGTTGTGGCAAAATTTGTTTGTTATACTAAGCAATCACTCATAATGCTGCCTTTGTAATCTTAAGCCTGTTCTCAAGATATTTCCTGGCTTGTCTTTGTCCTCTCATTTTCAACCATGGTATCTTAATACTTTCATTCACACTGTTCTTTCCTCACTTACTCTTGTCCTTCTTATATCTTTACCACAATTATTTTACCTCTTGGATTCATGTATGACAAAAAGAAATCCATAGTTTTGTGAAATCATTCCACATTAACGTTAAAATACCGTGAGCAGGAAAGGGCTTTGGCAAATACTAGAGCGCATCGGATGTCCCCCAAAGTTCCTCAACATGATTATCCAACTGCACGAAAACCAACAAGGTCGGGTCAGATACAGCAATGAGCTCTCTGAACCCTTCTCCATTAACAATGGCGTGAAGCAAGGCTGTGTTCTGGCACCAACCCTCTTTTCAATCTTCTTCAGCATGATGCTGAACCAAGCCATGAAAGACCCCAACAATGAAGACGCTGTTTACATCCGGTACCGCACGTCTCTTCAATCTGAGGCGCCTGCAAGCTCACACCAAGACACAAGAGAAACTTGTCCGTGAACTACTCTTTGCAGATGATGCCGCTTTAGTTGCCCATTCAGAGCCAGCTCTTCAGCGCTTGACGTCCTGCTTTGCGGAAACTGCCAAAATGTTTGGCCTGGAAGTCAGCCTGAAGAAAACTGAGGTCCTCCATCAGCCAGCTCCCCACCATGACTACCAGCCCCCCCACATCTCCATCGGGCACACAAAACTCAAAACGGTCAACCAGTTTACCTATCTCGGCTGCACCATTTCATCAGATGCAAGGATCGACAATGAGATAGACAACAGACTCGCCAAGGCAAATAGCGCCTTTGGAAGACTACACAAAAGAGTCTGGAAAAACAACCAACTGAAAAACCTCACAAAGATAAGCGTATACAGAGCCGTTGTCATACCCACACTCCTGTTCGGCTCCGAATCATGGGTCCTCTACCGGCACCACCTACGGCTCCTAGAACGCTTCCACCAGCGTTGTCTCCGCTCCATCCTCAACATCCATTGGAGCGCTCACACCCCTAACGTCGAGGTACTCGAGATGGCAGAGGTCGACAGCATCGAGTCCACGCTGCTGAAGATCCAGCTGCGCTGGATGGGTCACGTCTCCAGAATGGAGGACCATCGCCTTCCCAAGATCGTATTATATGGCGAGCTCTCCACTGGCCACCGTGACAGAGGTGCACCAAAGAAAAGGTACAAGGACTGCCTAAAGAAATCTCTTGGTGCCTGCCACATTGACCACCGCCAGTGGGCTGATAACGCCTCAAACCGTGCATCTTGGCGCCTCACAGTTTGGCGGGCAGCAGCCTCCTTTGAAGAAGACCGCAGAGCCCACCTCACTGACAAAAGGCAAAGGAGGAAAAACCCAACACCCAACCCCAACCAACCAATTTTCCCTTGCAACCGCTGCAATTGTGTCTGCCTGTCCCGCATCGGACTGGTCAGCCACAAACGAGCCTGCAGCTGACGTGGACTTTTTACCCCCTCCATAAATCTTCGTCCGCGAAGCCAAGCCAAAGAAAAAAAAAGAAAGAATGTTAAAATAGCATACCTCATTTCTAATAAAAAATACTGGACAGCGATGAAATTGTCAAAATAGGAAGAAAATTCAGGAATGATTAAAATGTTTACAATGCAGGCAATGCCTGTGCTAGGGATCCCTCCCTCCCAGATGCACTGACCAACTTCTACGCGCGCTTTGAGGTGAAAAACAACATTGCAGTGAAGAAGACCGCCTCTCCTCCAAATGACCAAGTGCTGTGTCTTGCAGTAGCTGATGTGAAGAAAGAGCTAGGTGACGTCAACCCATGGAAAGCTGCTGGACTGGATAACATTCCCGAGAGAGTGCTCAGCGGACGTGTGGCTCAGCTAGCAGATGCTCTCACTGACATCTTTAACTTCTCCCTGAGAAGCGCCATGGACCCAGCATGCTTCAAAGCCACCACCATTGTCCCCGTGCTGAAGAAATCATCTGTGTCCTGCCTCAATGACTACCGCCCTGTTGCACTCCACATCCATTGTCATGAAGTGCTTCGAGAGGCTCGTCATGGGGCACATCAAGCTCCTGCTGCCGCTATCACTGACCCCCTGCACTTTGCATACAGATGATGCCACATCCACCACCCTCATCTATCCCTCACCCACCTGGAAAACAAGGACTTGTATGTTTGAATGCTATTTATTGACTTCAGATCGAGATTCAACACAATCGTACCACAGCACCTAATGGGGAAGTTGAGCCTGTGACTAAACACCTCCCTCTGCAATTGAATTCTTGACTTCTTGTCATGGAGACCTCAGGCATCTCCAATACCATCATTCTGAGAATGGGGGCCCACCAGAGCTGCATGCTTAGTCCACTACTGTGACTTTGCTGACCCATGACAGTGCAGCTAAAGACCACTTGATCCACATCATTAAGATTGCTGGAGCATGACTGTGGTGGGCCTGATCAGTAAGAACGATGAATCAGCATACAGAGATGAGGCGCAGTCGCTAATGGACTGGTGCAGAGCCAACAACCTGTATCTGAACATTAATAAACCAAAAGAAATGTTTGTCAACTGCAGGAGGATCTGGGGATCACTCTCCACTGACCATTGACAGCTCCACCATTGAGGTCATCAAGAGTATCAAGTTCCTTGGAGTGCACTTGGTGGAGAATCTCACCTGGTCCCTTAACACCAACTCCATAGCCAAGAAAGCCCAGCAGCGCCTCTACTTCTTGCGAAGGCTGAGAAAACTTTAACTCCCACCCTGCATCCCCAATTCTACAGAGGATGTATTGAGAGTATCCTGTGAACTGCATCACCGCCTGGTTTGGAAGCTGTACTTCCTCGAACCGCGAGACTCTGGAGAGGATAGTGAAGTCAGTGTAAAAGATCATTGGGGGTTCTCTTCCTACCGTGAAGGACGTCTACAACACTAGATGCAGGACAAAGGGAATAAACATTGTGCAGGACTCCACACACCCCTCACATAAACTGATCTCCCTTCTGCCATCTGATAAGAGGTACTGTAGCACTCAGGTCATTTCGCCCAGAATGGACAACAGTTTTTTTTCCCCGAAACCATAAGTCTCCTGGATTCTTAAAATATATGTGGATAGTGTACTGTGGACTTTTACTGTATATATCTTGACATTTTAATATTTCAATTGTGTTTAAGTTCCATTCTAACTTATATTTATGTAAATATGCTCTGTGGTCCTGGAGAAACGCTATCTCGTCTTTACTGTATAAGCATGGTATGAACGATAAATAAAGGTGACTTGACTTGATGTGTTATTACTATTCAGAGCTATAATTAATACTATGTGACATATTTAAAGGAGTTAGATTTCTGATCCTCAGCAGTAAAGAACTGTGAATTTGCATAATGCTGTCATAGAGAGCATACTTACACAAGGACAAGATAAAGTACAATGCAAAAACATGAGTTAATTTTAGGTAAGGTAATCAAACAGCATAGAATCTGCAAGAAAACACAGCTCAATGGTCTGGTACAAAGTTTTCCCTAATTAAATATAATGTGATAATTTATCTTAGTATTCATCCAATTAATGTAAAATGTATCCTTCCAGACCCTTTTCAATAGATGATGTTTGGAATTTCAGCTGATAAAGTGAAGCAAACCTCAATGGTTTGATATACTTGTTTTGTTCTGGATCTAAGTGATCTATCTGGCTGGAGGATGAGTCTTGCTTCACAAAGCTATGACTCTTGCATCCACTTCTATGAAGCCTTTCGTAAGCCGAAATGGAGTAGACCGAAGACCCATTCATTATTATTGAAGGCTGTTTTCGTGAAGTGAAAACCCATTCGAATTGTTTCGTAAAAGGATTTTTTGTAAAAGCGAGTTCGTAAAATGGGGTATACCTGTATACAGTTGTATTGGGCTACCTTTCAGCGGGTACCAAGTAGCAGGAATAGGATATTATTAATTTCCTAAATACTTAAAAGGACAAATTGTTATGTATGGTTTAATGAACATAACTTCCACAATTCAATACTTTGCAGGGTTTCCAGCTGTGAAGCAGCAAATCTTTACTTATATTCAACCCGGCATCAACCTAGACAAAGAGTAATGAAAATGTTCTTGTCCTTGAAATTACCATATATGTTGATGTATAAGACGGTATTTGAACCTTAAAAATGTCATCCCAAAACCAGGGATATTCTTATATGCCAAGTATAAAATCTGAACCTTAGTGTGTCCCTCATGGCAATGGAGAACAGCATAAAATGCTCATATGATGCCTACAGCCCTACCATTAAATATTTTTATATTGAAATTTGTGTTTGATAAGCTGAATTTATGGTAATGTCATATTAAAGCAATAAAAATGTGTTATAAATCTGTCTAATACCTTAAAATAATAGCGCAACAAACAAAGCCAGTCACCATTTGCAACAGCTGATAAATGTTGAATCCTCAGTGCTTCCACCCAATCCAACTGCCATCATCTCTGTACAAGCTTTAAACAGCCTGTTAAAGGAACTGATTGGGGTTTATTTTAAAATATGCTAATAACATTTAAACCGTTGCTGGGTAATTTGCTTTTAAAATATTGTGACAGCATCATTCATTGGTCAGTGGGACGGTTAGTAAAAGATTATTAGGGCAGAAAACTCTCAGTGGTAAGTGCCAAATGGGGTAGTCTTATGCAGCAAGTATAGCTCATAACCTAGATTTTTAGTAGAAATCTTGGGTGTCGTCTTATACACTAATTGTCTTCTACACTGACATATATGGTCATTTGGAGTACAGGCCCTTCTTTAAAATCCTTCAGTGAGCAAGCCTCCATAATTCTCCAGACAAAGAGATTTATAGAGATTCACCAACATCTCTGAAAAGCAATTCACAGACACAACCATTTTCAGTGACTTCCCCCTTACTTTTGTCCATTTACTTGTTTGAGATTTTCTTACTAATGGAAATATCTCAAAATGTCCTCTTAAATTCTTGTACGTTTCATTAAATCACACTTATTTTTTAAAAAGCTTTAAACAAAAGGGCGGTACGGTTGGCATAGCAGGTAGTATAACCCCTTTACAGCACTTGCGATCGAGACTGGGGTTTGAATCCCGTACTGTCTCTAAGGAGTTTGTACATTCTCCCCGTGTTTGTGTGGATTTTGCCCAGGGGCTCCGGTTTCCTCCCACCATTTAAAACGTACAGGGGGTGTGTGTTAATTGGGTGTGAATTGGGTGGCATGGACTTGTGGGCCGAAATGGCCTGTTACTCTTCTGTATGTCTAAATTTTTTTCAAAATGCAGATCCAACTTATTTAACTGCTCGTAATGTGTCTTTGAATCTCAGAATTGGAAGTGAATCTCTGTTGGACTGTTGCCAGTGCTAGTACATAGATCATTTAATAATAGGACCAAATAATAGGACCAAAATTATGCACAAAACTCCATGTATGGCCTTACCAACATTCATCATGTCATCTGTACATTGTGCTTCGGCATTGACAATAAATTCTCATTCATTCATTCATTCAATATAATAAAACTTCAATCCTGTTCACAATAGATAGCAAGAACAATTTTCTTTCCAACTACTTGCTGTACCTACAATTACCTTTTTGTGAATTGTGTATAAGAAAATCAAGATATTTCTGTAGAAACAAAACAGCAGATGCTAGAATTTGGAATTAAAAAATAAACTGCTGAACGAAGTCAGCAGGTCATGCAATATCTGTGGAGGCATCAGAATCAGAATTTATTGTCATGTACAAGTTATGAAATTCAGTGAAATAAGGAATGTGATGAATTTTCAGGTTGAGACCCTGCACCAAGACTGATCTTTCCATACATAATTTATCTGAAAACTTACTCCATTTAGATATTAATCTACCTTTTGATTCCTGTTACCAAATTGCATGACTTTACACTTTACCCATAGCCTCATTACAATGTGCCTTTTCACCTATTGAATGTAATCAACAAACTCTAATAACTCCTCAGTAATAAATGCAATCAATTATTAAGCCCATGAACTGATCCTTTGGGGTTCCATTTATGACACCCTTCCAGCCTGAAAAAAAAAGGTTTCCAATCCATTCACTTCCTTTAATGCCATGAAATCTTCCTTTTTGCACCTGACTTGTATGCGATTCCTTGCAAATACCTTCTCAAAATGCAATTACACCTACCAGGTTTTCCTCTATTGGCTTTGTTTGTTCTATCCTTCAAGAACTCCAGCATTATTTACTTTAATAAAAACATGTCAACTTAGTTTGATTATATGACACTTTTCTGAATGAATATATTTTGCTTAATTTTCAACTCTGCATTTTGCCAACAACAGATGTTAACTAACAGTCTATCTTTTCCTGCTTTTTGTCTCCCACCTTACTTGAACTCAGATTCCACATGGACCCCTATCCTATCCTTCCCACTAGCTCCTCCTCTCTACATTCCCAGTCTTGATGAAGGTTTCTGGCCCAAAATGTCCACCATTACTGTTCTCCTGCAGAGACTGCCCAATCCACTGAGTTCATCCAGCAGATTGTGTTTAGATTTTGTCATATTTGTGGTTGTCCATTCTGCCAGTACATTTCTGAAACCCAGTGACTTTTGAAAAAATTCAACCAATGGCTCCACTACCCCACAGCGATTTTCTTTAAAATCCTTGCACACTATCAAGTTACTCATGATCAGGATTGTTACAGGTTCTTACATTGTTACGATCCCAGAGGACCTCAAAACCCAGTAGCAATAGAAATTCACCAAGACAAATGATTACTTAAACAAAAGTTAATTTTAATTTTCTTTAACCATAAAAACAGGATCAAACTTAACTTATTATTATTATGAACTTAGCCCCCTTCTAATGCTAAGCGCACATGTATGTAATGTGTGTATAAGTTCAGAAAAGTTCTATGATTCACAGTCCAATCTCACTTCTCACTCTTCCATTTGTTGCATATTGGCAACATCTCGCTGACCATCAGCACCAGGGCACCTCAGGCTACATGCTTAGTCCCTTGCTCTATTTCCTTTATGCACATGACTGTATAGCCATCTTCAACCCCAGCACAGTGTATAAATTGATGACACTATCATTATTGGCTGAATATTGGGTAATGTTGAGTTAGAATGTAGGATGGAGATTAAGAATCTGGTTGTGTGGTGCCAGAGCAACAATCTTCCTCTCAACATCAGCAAGACTAAGGAATTCATTGTGGATTTTTGCTGAGATGCTGAGTCACCATGCACTTGTCTTCATAGGTGAGATAGTACTGGAGAGGGTTAGGACCTTCAAGTTCTTGGGCATCCACATCTTGGAGGACCTCTCCTGTAGCTAACATGTCAAGGCATCTGTGAAGGCACAACAATGCCACAAATATACTGACATGTGGCTTCATGGCCTGGTTTGGAAACTCAAGTGCAAAGGAATGCAGAAAGTTGCAAGCATAGCAAAGTCCATCATGGGCTCTGACCTCCCATTCCTTGAAGGCATCTATATGAGACATTGCCTGAAGAGGGCAGCCATCATAAAGGATAGTCATCCCCAGATCATGATATCATGATCTCTTCTCGCTGTTACCTTTGAGTAGAGGGTACAGAAGTCCGAAGTCTTGCTTCTCTAGATTCAAGAAGCTTTCCGCCCCCCCCCCCCCCTGCCGCTAGGGTTGTCAGGCTCTTGAACTTGAATAACCATAAACCATTTCAGATCAGCAAAAAAATCTGTCAACAAAAATGTTTACATTATTTCACTAACTATAGGTTTGAATATTCACTAATCTATCATTTTACATTTATTATCTCTTGATCTGCTTCATGGTGATTTAATTTATACTGTTTGTGTATTTTATATGTCTGTGTTGCTGCAACAGGTAAGATTTTGGTGTATCTGTACATTGAACTTGCATAAATGGCAATGGACTCTCATAACTCAGGTAGTGGGAGAAGTACTGTCAAGTGAAACATTCTCAAGACATTTAGAGATCTGCATCAATAGTAAAGGTTTCTAACAATATGAACCAAACACTAGCAAATTTGATGAGGTTTGTTAGCATGGATGAGTTGTGCCGAAGGGCCTGTTTCCTTGCAGTAATAGTGTGATTCTAGGTCACAAAATGCTAAGTGGTGATGCATGCAGTTATTACTGGTACAAATGCTTACAAATAAATAGAAATTGAATCATTTTACAAGAATTGAACTTTCATTATTTATGCTGCAGCTTTCAGGGGAACCAATTTATTTTTGACAAAGCAGCAGTTGTGTGGATAAAGTAGAATTTCTCCTGACTATACAAAATTTGATTGTCTTTTTGGTTGAAATGTAGTTGAAATAAATCTCCAGTATTTATCATGGTTTAAATATCTCTAAATAAATAGTAAACTAAGGAATTATAACTTGGTCAAGTCAAAAGACACACTGGAGTTTAATTCTCTAATAACTTCAGTTACTTCCTCATCATTAGAATGTCGAACATTAGTGCAATTAGTTTTACATCCTTAATGGAACAAGCAGGGTTATGTGTGAGTCATCTTCTGCTTTCTTTTTCATGTTACCTAACATCAAATTGTCAGCTTCTTAAGCAACTTCTCTAAATAATGATTCACAATACTTTCTGTTCTAGGGATGTTTCAATTCAGCCTCTGCACTGTGAGCACACAGCTCCCCTGACAGCAATTACATAGATGCATGACCCTGAAAACCTGTTCTCTACATTAATAGCTTTGTACCTCCAATCTCCACATCATTTGTCCCAGGCCAATTTGTAAATGTTGCTGGCTTTACTTTCATTCACATTGCTATTTCAAAGGCAAATTAGTACATAAAGTCTGCTGTAAGAGGCCTCCCTAGACTCTTGTTTCCCTCCCCACTTTCTAAGAACAAGGTTACTGAGTTTGAGCATAGTACTCAGCTTCTCCTGTGGGTACTGTCATTAAAAATACGCATCATACAGTTTCAACCCTTCACTTGAAAGAAATTCCAATGTGTTCATAAGTTGGAAACAATGAAAACCCCATTGCATTGTCAAGATTTTCTCGTTCCAGGGTCATGATTTACTGAACAGCAAACCATTTATACAGCATGAAAAATACAGAAGTAGCACTCGGAGATGTAACAAAAATTTGATCCTAGTTTTATCATCATTTCACAAAATGAATATTTGCGTATATTTTAGCGTACAAGTCGATTCATGAAACCACAAGAAAGATCTCTCAAAAAAGAGAGTTTCGACTTATACACTGAATATACTTTTCAGACCTTAAGTTCAGCTGAAAACCCAATCCATGCCGATTCGGTGTAGAAGTCGACCCTTGGAAAAAAAAACCCTGACTGAGACAGATTTTCATTGATTTTTATTGAAAACAACACAGTTAGCACCCTTGAAAATTGCTATCAGTGTCTGAAAACAATACATTCAGAACATTTCAAAATCACTCTCGCTATCATCTTCTGAGACAAAGATGGCAACAAGCACCTCCATACTCTCACTCTTTAAACAGTCATCATATAGGTCCCAGTCTTCATCTGATGAGGCGGTTCCAGCTTCGTGGTCAGTGTGCATAACAAATCGTTTTCTATGCCATCAATTGCTCAAGACATACCACACTTTTTGAACAATTTTATCAGTCTCTAACTTTGTCTCATGCCTTGAGCACAAAATTACACAGCACATCAACCACGCATTGTCCTGCATTTTGTAAATAAATTCTGCACTCAACATCCGTGTATTCTATTCCTTGCAATGTTCCACACATTGTCTATCCATGGTTTTACACCATTTTCATCCATCCATCCTTTTTCATGAAAATGTACAAAATTACCTGCAGGGAATTTTATTTTAGGTTTAATTTTGCATTTGAAGATTACCATGGGTCTTAACTTCATCCTGTCAGCTAGGCACGATAAATCTGGTCCTTTCATGGCCTGTACTTCTGGTTTGCACAGTTTTAACACCTTTCCATTCCACTGTACTATTGCCCATCATGTCAAAATTCATGGGGGTTTCGTCCATGTTTCCAATATTTGCCAAACAAACTGGTGTTTCTGCTGATTACGTATAATAAACTGGTGAAAACTTATAACTTTATGATCAAGATCTTTTGGTCGTTTCAAGATCTTTTGAAAACCACTGTTTTAATCGTACCTAATTGACATGTTAAGTGCATGGTTTGATAACTTCAAAGGAAATGGACCAATGACAATTTTTATCAAGCAAAATATTTCAGTAACAATTAGGTCTAGAGCAGTGATTCTCAACCTTGCCTTCCCACTCATATATCACTTAATAATCACAGTGTAGGGATGACTTCAAGTGGTATGTGAGTGGAAAGAAAAAGGTTGAGAACCACTGCTTTATATTTTCGTCATTAGTTGTATTATTTTGATGGACCCTCCATGATAGCAATCACCTCCAGCCCATGCCCATCAAATCAATCAACATGATCTTTGGGGGTTGATTTGTATGCTGGTCAACGGGCCATCTCAAAACCAACAAGGTCGGGTCAGATACAGCAATGAGCTCTCTGAACCCTTCTCCATTAACAATGGCGTGAAGCAAGGCTGTGTTCTGGCACCAACCCTCTTTTCAATCTTCTTCAGCATGATGCTGAACCAAGCCATGAAAGACCACAACAATGAAGACGCTGTTTACATCCGGTACCGCACGTCTCTTCAATCTGAGGCGCCTGCAAGCTCACACCAAGACACAAGAGAAACTTGTCCGTGAACTACTCTTTGCAGACGATGCCGCTTTAGTTGCCCATTCAGAGCCAGCTCTTCAGCGCTAGACGTCCTGCTTTGCGGAAACTGCCAAAATGTTTGGCCTGGAAGTCAGCCTGAAGAAAACTGAGGTCCTCCATCAGCCAGCTCCCCACCATGACTACCAGCCCCCCCACATCTCCATCGGGCACACAAAACTCAAAACGGTCAACCAGTTTACCTATCTCGGCTGCACCATTTCATCAGATGCAAGGATCGACAATGAGATAGACAACAGACTCGCCAAGGCAAATAGCGCCTTTGGAAGACTACACAAAAGAGTCTGGAAAAACAACCAACTGAAAAACCTCACAAAGATAAGCGTATACAGAGCCGTTGTCATACCCACACTCCTGTTCGGCTCCGAATCATGGGTCCTCTACCGGCACCACCTACGGCTCCTAGAACGCTTCCACCAGCGTTGTCTCCGCTCCATCCTCAACATCCATTGGAGCGCTTACACCCCTAACGTCGAAGTACTCGAGATGGCAGAGGTCTACAGCATCGAGTCCACGCTGCTGAAGATCCAGCTACGCTGGATGGGTCACGTCTCCAGAATGGAGGACCATCGCCTTCCCAAGATCGTGTTATATGGCGAGCTCTCCACTGGCCACCGTGACAGAGGTGCACCAAAGAAAAGGTACAAGGACTGCCTAAAGAAATCTCTTGGTGCCTGCCACATTGACCACCGCCAGTGGGCTGATAACGCCTCAAACCGTGCATCTTGGCGCCTCACAGTTTGGCGGGCAGCAACCTCCTTTGAAGAAGACCGCAGAGCCTACCTCACTGACAAAAGGCAAAGGAGGAAAAACCCAACACCCAACCCCAACCAACCAATTTTCCCTTGCAACCACTGCAATCGTGTCTGCCTGTCCCGCATCGGACTTGTCAGCCACAAACGAGCCTGCAGCTGACGTGGACTTTTTACCCCCTCCATAAATCTTCGTCCGCGAAGCCAAGCAAAGAAGATAACGGGCCATCTCAGGCATCCTAAAAATTGGGGTCAACTTACACGCCATTAAAATGAGGCTGGAAAAGGGGGGGTGGGTGGTCAACTTATACGCCCAAATATGTAGTATTCATTGTCAAATCGTCATATTGATTAATTTATAGTGAAAAATGCTGCACACTTGTTTCTCAATTGAAGAGCTGATTACTAAATCTTTTCAAGAGCCTGGTGAAGATATTATTTTTTAAATATTAAATGTATTTTGATGTGCCTTTAGATGATCTGAATGTCTGAGCAGAAATGAGCAATTAGAGAGATCCTGTGCTGTGCTGTTCTAAGAGGTGCTAGTTTGTATTTTTTTTAAAGGATTTGCATCTATTATTGTAATTTTACACGGGAAGAATAATGTTGTTTTATCAATGAATTTGTATATTTCTGTAAACCCTGTCCAAATATTGCAAGGTTAGATAAGGTTGCTTTTCAAGATCTATCCCTGCTCTTAACTACTTTTTAAAACTCTCAACCAATGGTAAGATATAACATTTGTATAACTCATGAAAGAATATAGTTGAATGAGTCTTTGGAATCTTGCTGTTACCTGTGTAAACACCCTCCAGCATCCTGAAGGACTCGGGCCCAAAACATCAAATTCCATTTTCATCCTATGGATGTTGTATGACCTGCTGAGTTTCTCCAGCACCCTTTGTGCACCGTCTCAGAGTGATTTACTGCTTTCAGAAGAGAGACAAGAAATATTACAAATATTACAAACTGAAGAGGAGAGAAAGATGGAAGATATTTTATAATGTATCAAGGAGTAAAAATATTTCCAAATCACCACTCACATAGGCATAACTTTTAAGCAAATATGTTTTTCAAATTTTAATTTATGTCTATTCTATTTAAATGTCTATCAGAGTCATAAAGATCATGTAGTATGAAAAGAGGCCATTTGGCCTATCAGTTCATGTTGACCAATGGACACCCATCTGTACTAATCTCACCTTCCAATACTTGGCCAGAGTCTTCAGTGCCTTGGTGATTCAGTTCCATCTCGACACCATGTGAATGTCATTTGTGACACTGCTCCCACACTCTCTCCAGCAGTGCATCCCAAGTACTCATCACTTGATAAGTGGCTCTCGGACTCTCCAGGACTCCATTCTAGATTCAGCAATCCAGCCAGAGGCCTTATCTCCTTCAAGGCAAACAGAAGGCCCCTTCATGCAGTGAAAAAGCCTGACTGTAAAGGTGGAGATTCTCTGCCCTTACATCAGGAGATTTACTTCCATGGAAGGGCCGTGGCTGGCTCCAAGGCACCGATTGCAATCCCTCTAGGTGGAGTGCTACGCTCCGCTGTCTCGCATCAGCTGGCTAGGAGTGGGCTGATGACTTTGCAATGACACCGTAAGCCCACAACCCATCTCCCCTCTCCCCCACCCACTCACCCCCCTGTTTCAACCACTTGTACTGGTACAATCAGATGACAAATAAACATACTTGGTAAGACGAGAAGTGGATATGTTTCCTGCAATCTACATGTATATGACTCATCTATTTAAATAGCTGAATTGTGTCTTCTCTTAACCTCCTCCATCCCAGGGAAAATAAATTTAACTTCTCCAGTCTCCTTCCTTGGCAACATCAAGGTAAATCTCCTCTGCACCCTCTACAATGTTATCACATCCTTCCCAGTGTGTTGACCAGTCTACATTACAATACTCCAGTAGAGAACTGACCAATTCCTCTCTGCCCTGACTAATGAATGTGAGTATCCTAGCCACATTATGTACTGCCTCCTTCAAAGATATTTGGATGAGCACCCAGAGGTCCCTCTGTTCCTCAGTACTCCATAGGACCTTACAATTCATGTTCTCACTTCAAACCAAAGTGCATCACTTCACAATTACCTTGATAAAATTCAATTTGCCATATCTAAATGCATTTCTTTAACATATCATTATCATCCGAAAGTATAAGGCAACCCTTCACTCACATATCTGTTGCTTTATATTCTTGATGACTGATAATAGGTTTGTAATCAATCCCCAGCAAAGTAATGAAGCACTATTTATTTCAATTTCCACCAATAAGGCCCCATTGAAGGTACGTTCAAGATGGGACCTAAGAGCTATCTTTTTTGCGTAGGGGGTAGTCCATACCAGATCAAGTCAGGTTTATTGTCAACTGATTGCACAAGTACAACCCGATGAAACAGTGTTCTCCGGTCCTCGGTGCAAAACACATAGACACAAACAGATATGACACACATACAGATAAACAATACATATGCAGGACAAATATAC
Source organism: Narcine bancroftii (assembly GCF_036971445.1). Classification (NCBI taxonomy): domain Eukaryota; kingdom Metazoa; phylum Chordata; class Chondrichthyes; order Torpediniformes; family Narcinidae; genus Narcine; species Narcine bancroftii. The sequence goes on along the minus strand of NC_091477.1, from coordinate 21,017,196 downwards.
ATATATAAAAATAAATATGGTTTAGTAAATGTGAGAGTCTCAGATAGTTAGTGAAGAGTTCCTTGGGTCATTCAACATTCTCACTGCCTGTGGGAAGAAGCTGTTTCTCAACCTGGTGGTTCTGGCCATGATTCTTCTGTACCACGTTCCCATTGGGAACAGCTGAAAGATGCTACATGCAGGATGGAAGGGGTTCTCATTGATTTTGCGCCTCCTCTTCAGACAATGATCACGTCGATGTAGGGAGGGAAATTCCAGTGATTCTTTCTTATGATCTTGTAGATTGATCTCTGATCTCTGCAGCAACTGTACCATGCTGTGATCCAGCCAGCCAGGACACTCTCAATAGAGCTCCTGTAGAAGGTTGACATGATGGTGTTGAGTAGCCTTGCCTGCTTCAGTCTCCTCAGGAAGTGCAGTTACTGTTACACCTTCCTGACAAGTGAGATGTTGTGTCTCCCCATTTCTGGGACGAACAGCCAGAAAAAGTTTTAGAACCAGGTAGAGTTTTGACTTCCAAAAGATATTTTGGGAGCCACCTGGATGGTGCAGGTTTAGGAGAATATGGACCACATACAGGCAAATACAACTAAATCAATGCCAACTTGGTTGGCATGGACAAGTTGGACCAAAGTGTATGTTCCTTGCTATGTGACTCTATGTTTATCCCTCAATACTGAAGTAACTTATTCCTTGACTAAAAATAAATGCAACATTCTCTTTTATGCTCCCCTCTGTCCTGCCTGAATATTCTGTACCCCATGAAACTGAGTTACCAGTCACTCTATCTCAGTGATGGGAACAATATCATAGCCCCATGTGTTAATAAAAAATTGAGTTTATCTACTTAAGTAATTAAGCTCCGTGCATTAAATAGATTTAGCTTTAAATTCCCTTCATACACAATTACTCTTCTGCTCTTCCTACTGGACTTACTAACTTTTTCTCCTCCAGGTGACTTTACCTCCCCAGCTGAATATCTACTTAGAGCCTCCTTGACCCTGCCAACTCAGTTTAAACTTTGTCCTACAGCATTTGGAATCCACCCTGCAAGAGTGTTGGTCCCTTTTGATTTGGAAGCAACCCATTAATTTTGTCCAAGTCCCACCTTCCCCAGAAACAGGCACAATGATCCCGGAATCTAAAGCTCATTCACCTGACCTTTTCTATTCCTACACAGTACCTCGTAGCACTAAAAGCAATACAGACTACAATATTTGAATTCTTGCAGTTTGAATATTTTGCTTTCACAAGTTTTTGTTAGCTGAATAATTCCAAACACCCTTGATTTTGAACCCATTTTTTCCCTCTAATTGTTTACATGTCCAAATTAAAATTTGCAAATACTTTTTAATTTACATTCAAAACATTTATGCAATCATATTAGAATGCATCATCACATTATATTTTTTGGGTGTAAGCAGTATTCTGTAATAAAAAGTCAGAAGGCCAATCTTCTCATCTATTTAAAAATAGTAATATCAAGTAGCTATTTTTGATATGACCTGTCTAATACTATGGAAATGTCATCTTAATGTCTTGATTGTAGCGGTGGCTACACAGCTAACTGAAGGATCGCACAACCAGATGGGTTGAGTTCAGTGAGCAAAACTGATTTATTGCAGGCTACCTGGCTGATCTTGTAGTCCCAGCCCAGACCTGGCTGAGAACCGTGCTGGGGGGCCCTGACGTCACCGGGGCGTTTCTGAGCCCGGTGCCAAGGTCGGGAGGAAAGCCCTGACTGCTCCATTTTGGCCGGCTGCCCCGCCGTGTGTGTGTCAAGCAGGGCCGGTTCACCTGCCTAATGGTGTGCCGCCACATGATTTCATTTTAGGTGTTTATTGTGGAATAGTCTATGATGGGCATGAAGAACAATTAGCACTTCGTAAATCAGTTATAGTTTTGCAATTGTTAGTAAATGGCTCATGGCCCAATAATAAATATTGCATTGATTCAGCACTTATAAATTTGATGTCCAGAAGGCAGATGTACCACTTGTAACAAACTTGCACATTTACTAATTTTACTTCTGTAAACCTGTGTGAAAAGGTTTTTTTTTGCCATGCTTAGTACAATTCAAAGTCAATACCTAGATTAATAAAATCTTTAATGGTGCCATATGTAATGAAATTTCAAATCCCCTTGGATCCATTTTACTAGTCCCAGTATTATATCTTAATAATAAGCCTGTTTCTACAATCATTAAATGCACCTATATAAAAGTAGCTTGGAAAATGATCTTCCTTTTTCAATGTGACAAGAAGAATTTGCACATTAATGTGCCAACCTTTTGATGATTATGTACTCTGCACTATTCAAAAAATAATATTTTAAGATGTAGTTTATGATAGTTGTCAGTTCTATATACATGCAAAACAAAGTTTTGTTAGTTTGCAATCATAACTGCCTTAAAGTAGTTGGCATGTCAATGTTTAGATTAACTTCCATTCCGTTTCTGAGAGCTGCCCTCCTTCCAAAAAAGGTGGTAACGTTAATGTTCAGCTGAGTACAGTCCAATCAATGCATGTGACCCAATGGTTCTTGAGTGATGGTATGTTGTCACCACAGTCTTTAGAAAAGCAGCACAAGGGAGAGTAAGAAGATGACAAAATGAACATAGGTTTTCAAGCAGCAGTCTCTTTCTAACATGACTTTGCTTTTCAAAGTTCCTAATTATTATTCACAGATTAAATCTGCCTTGAACAGAATCACCTAGAGGTCTGCTATCCATCACCTGCCATCCTTATGATCGTTTATATAGTCACAGAATTAAGTATGTTACAAGTATATAAAATAATGACTTCAACCATTCTTTTTTAAAAAATTTTTTTATTTTTCACACTATGAACCATATTGACCAAAATAACACATAAACCTTTCCCTCTTGAATATACACAGTGTCATTTTCTCCCCTTTTCCCCCCTCCCTTCCCTCCCTCCTTCCCACCCCCCTCCGCACCCACTCAACGTTCAACATATATGATACATTAAACCCATTAAACAATGTCATCACACAATTAAAATAAACAAGAAAATTGTGTCATCTACGTTTACACACTGGGTCAGTTCATTTCGTCTTCTTCTCATTCTGTCATTTTAGGTGGTGGAGGTCCACGATAGGACTTCTCTGTTGTGTTCCATGTACGGTTCCCAAATTTGTTCGAATACTGTGATGTTATTTCTTAAATTATATGTTATTTTTTTCCAATGGAATACATTTATTCATTTTTATGTACCATTGCTGTATTCTCAGGCTATCTTCTGATTTCCAGGTTGACATAATGCATTTTTTTGCTACAGCTAAGGCTATCATAATAAATCATTTTTGTGCTCCATCCAAATCAAGGCCAAGTTCTTTACTTCTTATATTACTTAGAAGAAAGATCTCTGGATTATTTGGTATGTTGCTTTTTGTGATTTTATTTAATACCTGATTTGGATCTTCCCAAAACTTTTCCACTTTCTCACATGCCCAAATTGCATGTGCTGTTGTTCCCATTTCCTTCTTACAGCAAAAACATCTGTCTGATACTGTTGGGCAAACAAAAGTGGGAACAAGATATAAACATAAAGATAAAGAATGAAACATGGGAAAAGCTATGCTCCGAAACTATGAGAAATACAATAAACATGAGGTTACACATGATACAATATAATTGGTTATACAGGCTATACACCACGCCCCAAAAGTTTAATAAATGGGACCCAACAGTATCAGATAGATGACTTCAACCATTCTTGATGATCTTGTATGCTAAATACCATATACGTTGGCGTGTAAGATGAGATGAAACTTAAGAATGTGACCCCAAAACTAGGGGTTGTCTCATATGTCAAGTATAAAATTCAACCGTGACAGCGAAGTCTCAACGCTCCCCCACGGCAAGTATACAATGCAAACCTCGACAGCAAACTCTCAACGCTTCCCCTATAGATGACACTTTCCTTATTCTCATATATCCTAATTTCAAAGTATTTTCTTCCAAAGCGTGAGCTATGATATCCGAAATTTAGATTTTTTAAATCCAATAAATCAAACTCTGTGGCTGTTACTTTACGTCGTTTTAATTCATTGATAGAACAGTTAAACAACTTGTATAGCTTCGCCACAAGACCTACATAGTGATGAATAACAAGGCATTTACTGTATAAACATACAAAGATATATAGAGATACAAAAAATTAGAGATACAAAAAATTAGAGATACAAAAAATTAGAGATACTTCCTTCACATCTTGTAGAAAAAGAGGAAAGCACTTAGCTTGGGCAGATATTACCACATGTTACATCATAGTCACTATGGTAACACTGCAAATGATATTTCTCTTAAAGAGACGGAGACAAAATTAACTAAGAATCGCATTGTATACTTGCCAGGGGGTACCTTACACCGCTGTGGGTGAACCTTGACAGCAAAATCTCAGCACTCCCCCACAGCAAGTATATATGTAAACCTTGACAATGAAGTCTCAGCACTCCTACACGGCAAGTACAATGTGAACCTTGACAATGAAATCTCAGCACTCTCCCATGGCAAGTATACAGTGTGAACCTTGATAATTAAATCTCAGCACTCTCCCATAACAAGTTCACAGTGTGAACCTTGATAGTGACGTCTCAGCGTTCTCCCGTGGCAAGTATACAGTGTGAACCTTGACAGTGAAGTCTCAGCGCTCTCCCGTGGCAAGTATACAGTGTGAACCTTGACAGTGAAGTCTCAGCGCTCTCCCGTGGCAAGTATACAGTGTGAACCTTGACAGTGAAGTCTCAGCGCTCTCCCGTGGCAAGTATACAGTGTGAACCTTGACAATGAAGTCTCAGTGCTCTTCCGTGGCAAGTATATAGTGTGAACCTTGACAGTGAAGTCTAACTATTGTATGGGTTTGTACAGGCTTTAAAATGGCCTGTTAAAGGAGCAAATTATGGTTTATTTTAAAATATACTAAATAAAATTTAAACTTTTACTGGGTAATTTGCTTTTAAAATATTGTGACAGCATCACTTTAGTATTTATTGATTATAGTTCATCTTTCAACACTGTTACACTATCAAAGCTGATAACAAAATTTAGTTCGTATGGTATCAGCTCATCCTTTTGTAATTGGATTCTGGATTTCCTTATGAACAGGCCCCATTCTGTTAGGTCAGGCAATATTTTCCCTCCCGTATCACTTTGAATACCAGAATGGCCTAGGATTACATGCCGAGCCCCCTTTTGTATTCCATCTTTACCTTCGACTGCGTTCTTATGTACAACTCAAATTTAATTATAAAGTTCACAGATGACCCCATGGTGGTAGGCCTGATCACAGGGGTGTGATACAGCACCTAGCTTTGTGGTATGCTTAGAACTACTTGTTACTCAATACCCAGAAGACAAAAGAGATCATTGTGGATTTTAGATGGGCGGGAAGCCACACACATGTCCTGATGGAGTGGTGGTGGAGCGGTTACAGAACTTCACGTTCCTGGGAGGTCCACATCTTTGATGATCTCATTTGGTCTTTGAATTCCGCAATGTTGATCAAAAAGGCACAACAATGTCTTTATTTCTTGAGATGTATGAGGAAGTTGCACCTCCAGCCTAGATACTTTTGGATTTCTATAGATGTACTATTGAGAGTATGCTGACATACAGTATTTCAGCATGGTACAGAAATTACTATGCACAAGATAGGAAGGCATTCCAGCGGGTAGTGAAAACTGCCCAGCGGATTGTTGGAATATGATTGTTTACCATTGAAACTGTCTATAGGGGACAATGTTTGGACAGGGTGAGGAATATCATTAAAGATGTAGCATACCCTAACCATGAACTATTTATCATTAAGCAGACGTGATAGGGGCATTCGCTCGAGAACTACCAGATGTAAAAAGAGATCTTTTTACACTTACATGTGTAAATAGGAAACCAGAAATCAGGCAGGCAGAGAATGATTACTAATGTGTACTGTGAGCAACCCTTCCAGACTTCCGTTGATTTTATGTAGACCAGAATGATGTTCTTAATTATAAATGGGTACTTCACATTAAATGACCAACAACAAATCCTTTCCATGTAAAATGTAAAACATAAGATGTAGCAATACCTTCAAAGAAATTTTATCAATTTGTTTGCAGGAAAATGCCTTAAATGTTATAATCCCGTGACTGTGTTCTTTAACTGAGGTTCAAACAGAATTAGTGAGGTGACTCTGTCTACCCACCACTGGTATTCATAAATTAGATCAGCCATAATTGTATTGAATGGCGGAGCAGGCTCGTTGGGCCATTTTTGGCCTACTCCTGTTCCTACTTCCTATGTATTCTTCATTCCCGCTGGCGTAACTCAATAAAGACTGTTGTTTGCTACTGTACCTTTTTTGTTGCCTGACAGGAGCTCGATTTAACAAGGGTAGGAAAAAAAAACACTCAAACTCCTTACATGGTGACCGATTTGAAACTGGGTCACTGTTCACTTAGAACATTCTGCCAAACATGCCAAGATCAAAATTCAATTAATTGTCATGTTCTAATCTTAAAACTCTTTTCCATCCTTTTAGTGTCCAAAATAAATTTCCCACACTTCCTGAATTGAAATCAATTTGCCACAGTTCTGCACTTTCATTTACTCAGTGTTCATTCTCTTCACATTTTAATGCACACCACCACCACCCCCCATCCACATTGCTTACAATGTAGCCTACCTGTATGTTATTGATACTGTATTATGTAGCTGTCTATCTATTATCTAAATTATCTGTAAATTAATTGTCAATTTTGGTCCATGGCAAGTTATACAGCCAATTGCAGGTTGTGGATCAGCTCTTAAATAATGTACAAACAATAGTTTCTGGATTTGAAGTCTCTCCATTCTTTTGAGTCTCCAGTTTAAAACTGTTCCCAGTTACTGTGAATAGCTCTCATTTACCTCCAGCACTCTGAACATTTTTCCCTATATACACATCAACATCTCTCAGGCCCCTAGGTTTTCAGATGGAAACACATACTCTGTTGTTCTTAAAGATTCCAGAATTTCTGTCTGTTTTCCCCATTGTGACCCTGTGGGACATTTTCTGTAGTGTAAGGTTGTGGAGGGTAGTCAGTGGTGGGGAGGGGTGGGGGAAGGTATTATGGGGAGGAACATCCAATGACATTGCTGCTAAGTTTTGAAATGTTTTTCACAGGCTCGGCATTTCAGCCCATTGATGCAGACAATCCTTGGTCCTGTGGAGTTAGATGCCTCACATCTAGGTAAATTACAATGACCAAAGGAATCAAAGTGAAAAAGAGAAGCTAAGATTTACCACTTGTGTAGCACTATCAACTAGATCCGACAGACCAGAAGTCAAGATTAACAGGCTTTAATGGCTATAAACTTTCGGTCACATCTTACATGCTGTTGGCCTGTTTCCAAGGCAGTGCTGAGGGAGGGGATTGGACGATACCAACTTTATTAGGAATCCTGAGGGGGAGGAGTTAGTGTCAGGGGTGGGCCGGCCTGTACAATGCATGTATTACAGTGTTCCACCACAATTTTATTCCATCAAATTGTATAATGAGCATCTTTCAGAACATGATGAAAATATGAACTGCAAATATTAACAGCAAATGGATACTCAGAAATAAATAGTGATACTTTAGTTACTGAATTTTTAGCCTGAGATGCTTTGATGTTGGTTCAAGGATAACATGAGTCAAGGATAACATGTTAGGTATCACCTTCTGTCAGCCAGCAGAATACGAGTGTGCCACACAGGTGCAGAATAGCACCTTCTGTGAGTGTGAGTTTTTAAGCTTATGTGGACAGTATGGTTACAGTTGGTTTCAAGTCTTCTTCTTTGTTCTTCTTTGGCTTGGCTTCGCGGACGAAGATTTATGGAGGGGGTAAAAGTCCACGTCAGCTGCAGGCTCGTTTGTGGCTGACAAGTCCGATGCGGGACAGGCAGACACGGTTGCAGCGGCTGCAGGGGAAAATTGGTTGGTTGGGTGTTGGGTTTTTCCTCCTTTGTCTTTTGTCAGTGAGGTGGGTTCTGCGGTCTTCTTCAAAGGAGGTTGCTGCCCGCCAAACTGTGAGGCGCCAAGATGCACGGTTTGAGGCGATATCAGCCCACTGGCGGTGGTCAATGTGGCAGGCACCAAGAGATTTCTTTAGGCAGTCCTTGTACCTTTTCTTTGGTGCACCTCTGTCACGGTGGCCAGTGGAGAGCTCGCCATATAACACGATCTTGGGAAGGCGATGGTCCTCCATTCTGGAGACGTGACCCACCCAGCGCAGCTGGATCTTCAGCAGCGTGGACTCGATGCTGTCGACCTCTGCCATCTCGAGTACTTCGACGTTAGGGATGAAAGCGCTCCAATGGATGTTGAGGATGGAGCGGAGACAACGCTGGTGGAAGCGTTCTAGGAGCCGTAGGTGATGCCGGTAGAGGACCCATGATTCGGAGCCGAACAGGAGTGTGGGTATGACAACGGCTCTGTATACGCTTATCTTTGTGAGGTTTTTCAGTTGGTTGTTTTTCCAGACTCTTTTGTGTAGTCTTCCAAAGGCGCTATTTGCCTTGGCGAGCCTGTTGTCTATCTCATTGTCGATCCTTGCATCTGATGAAATGGTGCAGCCGAGATAGGTAAACTGGTTGACCGTTTTGAGTTTTGTGTGCCCGATGGAGATGTGGGGGGGCTGGTAGTCATGGTGGGGAGCTGGCTGATGGAGGACCTCAGTTTTCTTCAGGCTGACTTCCAGGCCAAACACTTTGGCAGTTTCCGCAAAGCAGGACGTCAAGCGCTGAAGAGCTGGCTCTGAATGGGCAACTAAAGCGGCATCGTCTGCAAAGAGTAGTTCACGGACAAGTCTATTTAATGGACAAACACACTATACTAGCAGCACAGCTGAACATTCTGTGCCTGTACAATTGGAAAGAAGTTGAACAGTTGGCAGTTCACTGTGCATCAGACATAAGTCAGCCCTATAAAATTAATAAGTCAATACTTGTGTTGTATGCTTTTTGAGACCTACTAACATGAGGCCAAAAAATTGATTTAAAAAAAATTGAACTATATGTTTGGTGTGCCAAAGAATAAACCGTGTCCTTTCAGCTATATTCATCTCAGCATCCCTAGTCTGTAAAGTGTCTCCGTATTCAAAAAGATCCATACTTCTCTACAAAATCTCCATTGCAGTGCCTTTACAACAACAGTTTTGAATGATGTTCTACCACTGTATCTATTATCCTACAGTTTGGAGGCATTTTCTTTTGAACTGCCCAAAAATGACCACTGGTGTTTGCAAGTTACCCATGTGGTCCTAGATCAAAGGTGTACACAAAATCCAAAGAGAACTATTTCTGGTCGATCTGTGGCCAGACCATAAAATCCATTTTTTCCTCATCCCAAATTCTATTCTCACCTCGTTTTTCTTTTTACCAGCATCACTTTACCTGCAATATTTTTGATCTCCTTTGTTTATTCCAGAGAATGGTCACTGTTTGATGAACCATCACTGTATTTGAATTATTAAGACCCTCTGCACAGGAGCTTCTGGCAGTGGCTCAGTGGATATCACACATATCAGTAAATGAACTTGTGTTCAAGTTCCATGTTGGGCATTAGTGCAAAATTCTAGACTGGCCCTACCGCATGGATAGGAAAGAATGCTTCATATTCAATGGTGCTGACATTTTTAAAAATAAATCTTAACCTGAGACAACCTTTGCTACATGGATGGCCATAAAATTTCTCCTGCTGATATTTAAAGAAGCAAGCAATGTTCCCAGCATATTGGTTCATAATTACCAGTAATTGCCACTGCTGACACACGTTAGCTGCCCATTATCAGATTGCTTTTTGTGAGAGGTCATTGTATATGAAACCTCGCTGCTGAGTTTTCACATTAATTGGTGGCTCAACTCAAAAAGCTCTCCGTTAGCTTGCTACAATACCTCAGGATCTTCCATTCCAGATTTTGGAAAAGGCCAGTGTACGAACAGCAGATCTTCCACAGTCAAATGGAGCAGATGCGGGTAAAGTTTATGAGGTGATGTACTCCTTCCACTACAGGCTCAGTGGGCTTCTAACGCATGGCCTTATAGTTGTCAATGGCATCCCAAAACCACTTTCACCACTGGTCATGGGCCAGAGATTCATCATCATCTTCAATGCACAAGTATAGCCTTCCCTCAGTTGATTGAGTTGCAAAATGCTTTGAGACATCATGGAAGGTACTATGTAACTCTTTCTCTCTCTTTCTGACTGTGCAGAAATTGAAAATTCATGTCAATCTTTCTTCTGTTAAACCTAATGAAAGTATTGACTTGTTTTGTACTAAATCATAATGTGTAATTCTCTCTATGCTCCCTCTCGTGTCTCTCCCCCCCCCCCCCCTCTTCCCTCTCTCCTCCCTCCTTCCAATATTATTATCAATAGCAGGGAAAAATCAGGTTGTTCATGATATTAAGCAACTAATCCATTCATAAGTACATCTTTGAATCTAAAATTTGGCCATTTCAGAATGTAAGGAATGACAGAAATGTGGGCACTTTTAGAATGGAGGAAAATTGAACAGACAAGCTGAACGCAAGTTACTCCTTCCGATTATCCCACATAGTTGTGAATTGTCCAAAAATCACTGGGAGGTCTTGACATCTAATAAACCAGAGTCTAAAAATAAATTCTTTCAGGTGGAATCTTACAAGCTAGACAGTCAAGTAACCTTCCATATGAAACATTTCCATCAAAAAGATTTTTGATCTGTACAGTACTCTGATAATTAAAGAGATCAAGGCCTTTCTCAACATGCTTCATTAATTGTCCGTCACTTTCAGAACTGGGTTTGTAGTCACTATCAGTAAATATATCAAGTCTCTTGAGCTGAAAGGATTTAACTGAGATTTTTGACATAACCTTAGGAAGTCCTTCAGAGAAACTCAATACTAAAATAAGTTGTCAAACATTTCTGACATTTTCATCACCACCTCAGACAGAGCTCACAAGAGCAGTGGGTGTTCACATTTGCTCACTCTTTACACCAAAAGCATGCAACAATTTATAAATATGGAATATAATACCAGGAGTAGGCCATTTGGCATTTTGTGCCCTCCGCCCATTCAATATGATCATGACTGATTCTCTGCTTCAATGTCAAATTCCCATCCTCTCCCAACATGTATTGATGGTGTTGGTGTCTGGAAATCTATTTATCTTCTTCTTAAATATACTCAGAAACTGTGCCTCCATTACTTTCTGTCCTAAAAGAAATGCTTGTGTTTACTACCTTCAAAATGAAAAAATTCTCATCATCACTGTCCTAAATGCATCTTGTCTGTGACCCTCAGTCTAAATCCCATTCTTCTCCCAACCAGCCAAGGCAAATATCCTTTCCACATTCAGTCTGACTTGTTCTGGAGGAATTTTGGACAAAACTTGAGCAAATACAAACCCTAATCCCATGATTCAGGCTGGTGTATCTTCTCTGCCCTCCCTGTATGTCAGATTTATCCTTTATTAGGTAATGAGAATAAAAATTGCTCACAGTTCTTTAGGTGTTATCTCACCAATGTCTATATTCTTATAGCAATACATCCTTTCTCCAGTGCTCAAACCTTCTTGCCTCCATATAGCTCATCTGTTTTTACCACTTACACCCCTTGCGTGTTTGCTTTCAATGACTGGTGTACAAGCATATCCAGGTTCCTTTGTACACTTTCTTTATTGCACCTATACCAGTTTAATGACATCCTTCCCTTAAACAAGGTGACAAGAACTGCACACAGTATTCCCAATATTGCCTTGTCAAAGTCTTGAGCAACTGTGTCAACTCCTGCGCTCAATGTTCTGACTGAATAAAACAAGCATTCCAAACATAATCTTCACCACCTGTCTACAAGGGTCACCAGTTTCAGAGAACTATAAACCTATACCTTCAGTCCCTTTGGTCCACAACACTTCACAGGATCCTCTAAGTCTTGTTTAATTTACCAAATGCAGCAATTCAAATGTGTCCAAGATAATTTCCACCTGCCATTCCTTGACCCACTGACTCAGTAACACCAAAGGTTGCAGAATGTAACAAACATAGCTAGGTTAATTACATACTCCACCCTCCCATCGACAGAAGACATCGATGTGAGGGGCTGCCTTAAGAAGGCAGGCAACATCATAAAGGACTCACAGCACCCTTGTCAGAACATCTTCTCAATGCTAGAAGGTACAGAAGCCTAAAGACCAAAGCTTCTATGTTCAAGAACAGTTTCTTTCAAACGGCAATCAGGCTCTTGAACATTCCTTTGTTACACTAATCATGAACCACTCCAACACCACAAAGGGGTATCTGTGAATATTTATTATCTATCTTTGTATAATCTCCTTTTCAATTTAATCTATACTAGTGAAGTTTTTTTTCACAGTGAAGTGCCTGTTTAAATGCAGAATGTAGGAATTTTGACCCAGGTAAATAACAATAAGCTGATTATCATTACCATCATTCCTCATTGTCTGTTATGCTACCTCTTCCAAGTCATCCACAAAATTACAAATCTTCCCACCTCTATTCTCATTCAGATTGTAAATATGAATGCTATCCCTGTACTCTTTCTGTCTCCCTTTAAAAAGCCTCCCCCTTGCCAGATATCCCTTTCCCTTCAAATAGCTCCTTACAATTAACCATTGCAAGTTCCTATCTAATGGCATTGAAATGAGCTTTGCTCCAATGTGGACGACTCCCATCTTTTTCTATAATTATTTAAAACCTATTGACTTTTTAAAAAAAAATACAAAGTTCTTGCTAAATTTAATTTTTCCTGATCCTTTCAGGATATTTTTCTGTTTGCCTTAGCTAATTCCATTGTTCCCCTTTGCAATGTAACTGCTTGTAAATTCTTGCTTTCGCCATTGTTTGTAATGTTGGCTTGTTTGATGATGGACAAAGAACATATCTAAGAGGTCAGAGCTGCCTTAGCAATGCGGCACTATTGGTTAATACCTTTCTGCTCAAAGCAGTCTATTCAGTTTGAATGAAAGGTCCTGGACTTGAAATGACTTCTCTTTTCACAGATGCTGCCAAACCTGTTGAGTATTTCCTGCATTATCTGTTTTAACTTCCAATTTCTGCCATTGGCAATTTTTTAAATATCAAAGCAGTCTGTCTGCTTGATACCAAATCCATCAAACTAAGCATGCATTCTGCCACCACTGGTGCATTGTAACTCCAGGTATAAAATTTATAAAATAGGCTGCAGATACTTGCCAACATCTCTTTAATCTGAGTTCTCTCTCATCCAGGAGGGTTAAGCAAGAGGTACAATCAACCGCCACCATCACGTGCAACAAGAGTTTCTAACTGTTTACAGTGGGAAGTATACTCTGTGTTCACAGTGTGGTGCCTTGCATCCAACATTTTATCTACTGTCACTTCATCGACTTCAGCACGATCCCAGCATGTGCTACATCTTCGCCTTCCGCTCCTATCTACATTGTGCAGGAATTTGTCTCTCTGAGGCTCCCTGCTTTGCTCCATTTGAATGTGATTTAATGTATATTATCTACAAGTTTAGGTTCTGAGGATGATTTTTTTTCCTTATTTACAAAACTGGGCATGTATTCACTAATGTGAAGAAGAAGAAGGGTTGATCTAATAAAATATATAAAATCTTATGGGAATTTTTGACAGGATAAAGACAGAATGTTTACAGAGAGGGATATGTAGAGCCAGGGATCATAGATGCAAAGGAAGGAGTTTACCACCAAAACTGAGATAAAGCCAACAAACCTTTGAATTCGATATCCCAAGGATGTGAAAGATTACTCATGAAAGGGATTGATGTACATTGGGATAGTAAAGGAATCACAAAGTACAAGACTAATGCAAACAAAAAAAGGTGCTGAGGTTAAACATCAGCCATGATCTTATTGAACTATGGAAAAAATGCAAGGAGCTGAATGGTCCTCTCCTTCTACTTCAGTGCAAAATCTTAGAAAGACTGAGCTTAAGAATTTCCAAAAATATTTCCTCCTCATTTTTATTTCTCCTTAATTCTATCATTCACTTCAAACAAATCTTTAGAGCAAGTCAGACATTTTGAACAGATGGAATTTTGATAGTACATCAGAGAATTTTCATCTATTTATTTATCTATCTATATAGAAACTATATATAAAAGAGATATTTTAAAATGTAAATAGCCTCAGGAACACAATTATAGGAAAACAAATTCCATTTCCCAAATGGTTTTGACTGTGAAAATAACACTGCTTATTTTGGTTTGGTTAAATGGCCTGATAGCAGTCTTGTTAAAGTGACATACTTTTCATTTTTCAGTTCTTCTCCTCAGAGATAATAGATTAGTTAATCGAAATGAAAGATGTTTCTTCAAAATAACATGACTTTGCTCTGTGATGAACCCTTATTCCTCTCAAAATGAGGAGCTGAGGCCATTGTGGAATTAGTGAGAATTGCGATCTTGGACACATTGACTAAAATCTTCAATTTATTACAATTTTCACTAATGATTACCTTTTTTGAAGTGTAGGGGTAAGAAAACAAACCAGCTTGTTAAATGAGTATGCCACACAGCCAAACAGTTGGAACTTTTTATGGGAATTGTCAATCTGAAAATTAAATAATGTGCTTAATAAAAAGAGAAATTCCCAATTTACAGATGATCATCTGTCCTTTCCAGTGCCTGTTATATATTGTTAGAAATATTCTAAAATCATTATTATTTTCAACTTATTCTTGGAATCTCATTTTTTACACCATATTATGCATCTGTCCCAATTTTTATTTCACTTAAAATATCAAGAAGGGGACAGATACTATCCCTAGAGATAGTGGGATCAAAGAAAAGGTAGAGCATGGTACTCAATTTGTGACCTCTGAAGAGTACGATGAATGACAAAGTGGAATGAAGTGACTGGAAATTGGATAAGTTGAGTTGGTTTCCCTTAAAGTAGATAGATATATATATATATATATATATATATCTATATAAATACACGCGCATACACACACACACACACACACACACACACACACACAGACCAACCACCCACCCACCCACCCACCCACCCCTTAATCCAGGATTTATAGGTTATAAGATTATGAGTTTGAAGATGTGGAGGAAAATAAAATTCACCCAGAGAGTGGATGCCGTCTGGAGCATTGTCTGAGAAGGAGGAGCTAGGTACATTCATAATGGAGAGGCACTTGAGTTACCAAGGCATAGAAGGCAATAGACCAAGTGCTGGTAAAATGAGTATAGAATAGTTGGATATTTGATGGTTGATGTGGACATGGCAGGCTAAAGGGCATTTTCTGTGCTTTAATTAAAAACATAATGCTGGAGAAACTCAGCAAGTTAAACAGTATACTTTATATAGCAAAGTTAAAGATATATAACCAATGTTTCGGGTTTGATCCATTTATCAAGGTATGAGCAAAATGTAGGCAGGTGCCTTTATCTTTGCTATATAAAATATGCTGTTTGACTTTCTGATTTTCTCCAGCATTGTGTTTTTTACTTTAATCACTACATCTGCAGACTTTCAAATTTTCTCTGTGCTTTAAGGTTCAGTTTATTTGTCACATGATTTGGTAAAAAGGATTCTTCTGAGAGCACTCTAAAAGGTTGGCATTCACACAACTGTATAAAGTTAAAGAGCAAGCATAAAATAACAAAATATAGAGTTACAATGAAAAAAAAATCAATTAATACAAAGTAATAGCAGCATGTCGACACTGTTGAGTTCATTCAGGAGCCTTTTGGCTGCTTGAGGAAAAGTGTCCTTAAGCCTGTTGATATGTGATTTCCCCCAATGGCAGGAGGGAGAAGAAAGTGTGTGCACTGGGCCCTTCAGTATGTTGGCTGTCTCGGTGCAGACTTGAAAGGCTAAATAGCCTACTCCTATTTCCTATTTTCTACGCCAGTGATTCTCAACCTCATTTTTACCACTCACACATCATCTTAAGTAATTCCTTACTAACCACAGAGTCCCTGTGGTATCCTCAGAGGTCCAAGGACTTCACTCACTGAGAATATTCAAGAAAGGCACAGACTGATTTTGGCCTACTAAAGAAATTGAGAGGTATGTGGTTAATGCAGAAAAGTTGTGTGGAAATAAAAATTCAGGCAAATTCTCATGGTGAAACTATTACGAGGGACTGAATGGTCCAGCTCCTGTTTTTATTTCCAACAAGAAAAGGTTTTGCACCTGTAAAAAGCGTAAAATACTGAATTATAACAGCACATCCAAGAGAGAGGGAAAAGAGCAAAGTTTAGATCTTTGTACTGATAAAGATCATCTGACTAATAGTTTAACAAAATGTCAACAATGGATTTGAGCAGAGTCAGTAATTTTCCCTCATGGAGAGGGATTAACTGCTCTTGTTTTGGACCTTTTCAAATTATATTTACATTTTTAGCATTCCAGAGTTCATTCCTTTTTCTGGAAATTGTGATAAAATGTTATTTTTGTGAGATGGCAGGTTTTTGAGTATGCACAACCTCTCAGACTGCAAGATTGTGATTCCAGGTATTTTGGGACCTCATTCAGATCTTCTGCTCTTTTGCCTCGAGGTTTGATTTCAAGTAATAGTATTGTCAAGAGAGAACCTTTTAATCATTCTCCGGTTAGCCTGTTAAGCATTGGAAAGGTGAGATAGATGTTCAAGAGGCTTTATTTGATTATATGCAGAAATGCACAGCTCATTTTCTATTGTAATCTAATTGTTCTTGCAGGATTAGACAAGGTCCTTGAGGGCAAATTGTTAATCTTTTATATTTCTCAGCAGCCTTAAGCAAACAGTTTATTCAGTACAGACAACATAGAATTATAAACAAGTTCTGCATTAAGCAAGGATGTTCCAACTCACCAGTGCACAGAATTTACTGATATTGCTTTCATATCCATTTTTCCTCCAACGATGGCTGGATGATCTAAGTGATGTAATGCAGATTAGATGGCACACTAGAAATTACTCTTTGTAGGGAGCTGTTTCTATGGAAATCCAAACCCTATGGATCCAGCAATTGATCATCTTTAGGCTTTAGATTGATAAAGGATTGTCTTTACCATGCAAGCATGGTATGCACAATAAAGGTGACTTGACCAAAGCACATCTGGCAAAGCTTTATTGTTTGAAAATGAAAGAAGTACATATGCAGGAAATCTGCAATAAATGCTGGAAATACTCAGTAGGTCATTGGGAAGAGAAACAGGGTTATCCTTTCAGGTCAAATAACTTCTGTCAAACTTCTGTCTGATGATGAGTCTTCAACCTGAAATGTAAACTTAATTTCTCTTCAAGTTTGTTTATTATTAACTGACTACATCTGCAACTAGACAAAACAGCATTTCTCTGGACCGTGCATGCACGCGCACACACACACACACACACATGCAAAATACACATGCAAAAAAAACAAATGCAAACATGTAAAGTACACGTGCAAAAAAATGAACATACATGAAAAACATGCACACATACACACAGGCAATACACACATGTAAAACAAAATAATTTTCTCACAGCACATAATGATCACATGCATATAAATGTAATATGAAAGAAATAGAGTATGAATAAATATTCTGAATAATTTACATAGTGTCATTTATAAGAGACCAAGGTTACAGAATACTGTTCATTAATCTCACAGCCTGCTTGAAGAACCTTTTTTCCAGCCTGGTAGTTCTGATTTTCATGCTCCTACTCCTCCTTCCTGATGGTACTGGGTCAAAGATCTTGTGTGATGGATGGTAGGGATTCTCCATAATTTTTCAAGCCCTATTTAAGCAAAGCGGCTGGTGAATGTCATCATTAGAAGAAATGGAGACCCCCAGTGATCTTCTCGACCGTTTTATTGATACTGTATATTGACTTCCAGTCCGATGCTTTGCAGCTACCATCGCACACAAATATGATGCGGCCAGACAGTACACTCTCAGTTGTGCTCCTGTAAAAGAGGGTTAAATTGGGGCCTGGTAGCCTTGCCCTCCTCAACCTCCTTAGCTTATAAATCTCACTAGATATGTTTTTATGGGTGCTTCAACTTCAGCTGAACCAGCTGTCAAGAAGTTTAAATGTTTGTGATTGTTTCTAACATTTACAATCAAATAATTTAAAAATTAAACTAATTTAAAGATTTTTAAAGCTCCCACCAACTGTAAAATTGAGCCACCGTGTGGGTCAGACATCAGACCTGCTATGGCTGGGAGTCGAGGGTGTAAGTGGTGCTGCACCTTCCAAACTAATGAAGTGTTGTGGGTAAGGATACATACCAGCATTTCCTGCCATCATTAAGGCATGATTGTTCATTTATCTCATTGTAAATTTATAGGACATCTGAAAGAGTACAAAACAAATTCCTGTCTTCTTCCCAATCCCAAAAAGACCAAAGTGAAACACGAAAGACTGCAGATGCTGTGACTGTAGTAAAAACACAGAAATACTGGAGGAACTCAGCCAGTCTCGCACTGTCCATAGAAGTAAAAGATGTATTACTGACGTTTTGGGCCTGAGCCCTTCAAGGAATAAAAGTTGTTTGTGCCCTCCCTTGCAGATTCAGTAGATAGATGTGTCATCTCTTTTGGTGGAAAATTATTCCAAATCTAGTCTCTGAACAGTGCTAAACTGCCACATCTTAGTCATTGTGGTGGGAATGTTGCTGGTCTTTGTCCTGGTGAGGAAGAGAAATTTAGATGTACTTCGAATTTGTTAGCATTTTGAACTCTCTGAAGAGTTGTTTTGTGGGTATGATTTATGAAAATCTTTAGTTAAGCTTGCCCCCTCTTCTATTCACTGGGAATGGTGGCATTCTTGCTCTATCCCCAATCACTGAAACCTGAGGCAGCAATTAACACCCCTCATAGAGAGTGAAGTCACATCTAGGCCACAGTGTTGAGGATGAAGGGTTCCTTCCTGACAGACATGAATGAATCAGAAAGTTCTCGTGACAATCCAGTATTTTTTTTTACATTAACTTGACTATAATTTAAGACTATAATTCCTTGAATTTAAGTTTCCCAACTGTCACAGTGGGATTTAAACTCCTAGCCTAGTAGTCTAACCACTGTGCTGCCATTTCCAGTCTCTGCCAATCACACCAACTGCTCATTATGAAACTCTGACCCAGAGCTGCCTGCGAGGGAGGAGCTGCCAGTACTCATCTCTTCTTCGTCTGCAAAGTCCACAGTTACCTTGTAAGCCCCCGCCTCCCCCATCCCACCTTCCTAAGGCAATGGCCCCTGAAATGAGGCCCCACCTAATGAGTGGGATGCAGGGCCTCGCGCTCATAAATCTCACAGAAATGCTTCAACCACAGCTGAACCAGCTGCAAAGCTTAAATGTTTGTGAATGTGTCTGACATTTACAATCAAATAATTTGAAAATTAAACTCAGTTAAAGATTCTAGTACATGGTAATGAGGAGTCCAATCTGCGTTTAGAGCCTCCACCGGTTGGGAAATTGAGCCACCCTCTAGGTCAGATGTTGATTCCATGCCTGAAAACTGACCTAAGTGAATTTCTATGCCTGTTTTCCATCATTGGATCTGAATTGGCTGGATTTATTGTCTAGATTTAATTTGTAATTGCTAAAACATTGATCTTTAACCTACCTCTTTAATTCCTTGCTAATTTTGTCTCACTGAATGTTCATTTTTCCCTTCATTAGTCACTTACCCAGGAGAGATTTCCTCTCCTCAACAGAGATCCTGGCTACATTTTAACCACTATCATTCCAGGACTTCAGAATTCAAGTGAAAACATTCATGTTCGTGCTCCACAGATCTGCTGCAAACAAATAATTAATTAGTTGCAAAACTTGTCTTTCTGTTCAATAAATCTGAGTAAATAGACATTCCACAAATACATAACTTGATCTGCATCTTATCACTGTTTTCTGAATGTGGGTTATTTTAAATGATTGAGTCTTTCAGCTTTAGCGTGCAGTATGTCTGTAAAACATTTAGTGCAGTATTTATTTTGGATTATTTGCCTTTGCTTTATTGCATTATTTCTTTGGCTGTTGCACCTCATGTTATGCAGCACTCACATCTAACATACTTGGAACCAACCAGCAATTGTCCTGAATATTACTCTACCTATTTGATTACTTGGCGGGAACTCACTATGTTAGAAACTGAGACACAGGAGAGAACAGATGCTCATCTGAAGTAAAATAAAAATCCACTGGTGGAGGAACTCGGTTAGGCCAGGCAGCAAAGGGATAATCATCATTTCAGATCAAGACCCTGAATCAGGATTGAGGATGTAGAGGAGAAACAGCCAGCATAAGGATGTGATGAGGCAGAGGCTGGTGGGTGATAGATGGAACCAGGTGAGGTACAAGGTGATGAGCCGGGTAAGGTGGGATGAAGTTGGGGGATTGGGGCACAGAGGGAGAGAGAGAAAATAATGACTGGAAGGAAACTCTAGAATGGGAAGGTTGAAAGAGTGCCAGAGGCTGGAAAGTGATAAATGGAGACAGAAGAGGCTGCAGATGCTGGACTCTGATTAGTCAGGTGATAAGTGGAACCGGATGGGGAAAGGATAATGAGCAGAAGGAACTAGTTGGTGAAGGGGGTAGGAAACCCAGTAGGTGAAAGGCGCAACCCAAGTAGATATGGTGCGCATGGCATTGAGCAATTCAGGTTGCAGCAGTATAAAATTTGACATGGGCAACATTTGAAGTAATGGTCACCTTATTACAGGAAGGATATAAAGAATTTGGAGCGAGAGGTTCACCATAATGTTGCCTGGATTAGCATATATTTGTGTCAAATTTGGATTGTTTTCTCTGCAGTGTTGGGAGGTTGAGGGGCGACATGATAGAAATTTACAAAGGAGATATTAATGGGGTAGATAGTCCTTCTCCCAGGGTGGAAATACCAAAATACTATGTGGCATAGGTGAAACAGGAAAAGTGTAAAAGAGGTTTGGATGGTAAGTGCAGTGATGGAGTGCTACCACCAGGAGGAGTCAAAAATGGAGTGTGTATCATCCGGGGAATGTTGCATCTTGTGAAGCTGTTGCATCTTGGGTAGATTCAAAATGGATGCCTTCCCATTCCACTCTGTATGTGTATGCTCTGTTCTCAGTGCTGTTTGCTTAGTTAATGCATCTAGTTGTTTTAAAAAGAACCCATTTCTTTATTGTAATAAAAGAAACATCACATGGTACCAGGAGTGGAGAAACAACCAAGTTCTGCTATGCACAGAAATAAAAAAATTAAGTGTGCATAGTGAGTAACAGTCATTATCAGCAGAGAAAATGTTGTGGTTTTAAAAGTTCCCAATGCTGTAAATTGGACTAGAAATATCGATCACAAGTGGATGCTGTTTAAGCACAGATTTATGCTTCACCTGTAAGTGAGTAGAATCGATAGCCAACTGGATATGCAGAAGATTACACTGCTACTTACAATGGTGAAACCCAAGCTCTAGAGGTTTACAACACATTTGTTTTTGCCAAGGCAGAAGACCAGAGTAAATTTGACAAGGTTATTGAGATGTTTGATGAACACTGTTTATCCATCAAAAATGAAACCTTTGAGAGGTAAGTGTTTTGCTCATACATGCAACTGCAGGAAGAGAGCTTTGATACTTTTTTTTAACAGATTTAAAGCTAAAAGCAAGAACATGCAATTTTGAATTGCTGCAAGTTTCAAAGATCTGTGATCAAATTGTGTTTGGGATTGTTGATAAGAAAGTGAGAGAGGTTGTTGTGAGAAACAGAGCTTACCTTGACGGGATCTGTGAAGATATGCCATGTCAATTAATTAGCTCTGCAGCATGTGAAAGAGTTTGGTGATAGTGTAAAAGCTGGTGAAAATGAAGACATCATTGTAGCTGCAGTCTCTGGACACATCCACAGACAAAAAATGAGATACAGGAACCAACAAAAAGATGGAGAGACATTGAATTGTAAACCATGCGGCACAAAACATGTGCCAAAGCAATGCCCAGCTGATGGGAAAGTTTGTAACCAGTGCAAAGGCAGAATCACTATGCAAAACAATTATGGTTTTTAGACTGCAATGTTGGGAAAATCGTGGAAAAAAAAATTAACATAATTACTACCCATGTATTCATTCACACTGGGTGCCTTTTTAGACTGCAGGTATTTGACTGCAACAGTCCCAGTGGTTGGATGTGCAGTAGAGTGGATGACCACCAATGAATATTTCTGGTACAATTTACACTGTAGGCTTCCTCCAAAAAGGTGTAGGGGTCCTGCAGGATAAATCATGATGCAGAATTGACTCAAAATTCCTGCAGGTTCTTTTTCAAACTGCCCATGTAGTGGCAAAAAGTCCTTGATTGTGCCATTACATGCCTGCAGTCTAAAAATCATATATGTTTTTCAAAAGGGAAATTAAACAGTAGTAAAAATGTACATACTCTAGAAGACACTATTGAAGAAACTGCTCTGAGTTATACCCTTTTCATGGACATGATAGTGCAGGAAGTGTACAGTTTCGAGCAGGATAAATGGACTGTGTCAGTGCATACAAATGGAACAAATATCGCTTTCATGTTGTACACAGAGGTAAGAGATCAATTTGATCTGTGAGTGCTTCATCAGGGCAATGAAGATAAAGCCATACATCCATGCAAATCCTGAATTGCTTAAAGGCTATAATGGACAAAGCATCAACACAAAAGATACATGTAAACTCAAGATGAAAGTTAAAGATAAAGAGCACCACCTCAGGTTCGCAGTACTCATAGATGGATATTATTCACTGCTTGTGGAAACTTAAACCTAGTTAAATGAGTATATCACATTAACCTTGACCATGCACAGAGTAGCATAGAGCAATGGTTCTTGACCTTTTTCTTTCCACCCACATATCCTTATCCCTATGTGATTAGTAAGGTATTGCTTAAAGTGGTATGTAAATGGGAAGGGAAGGTTGAGAATCACTGCTCTAGATCCAATTGTTACTGGAATATTTTTCTTGAGAAAAATTGTCATTGGCCCATTTCCTTTGGAGTTATGAAACTCGTGCATATAACGAGTCAATTAGATTCATTTAAAACAGTGGTTTTCAAACTTTTTCTTTCCACCCACATACCACCTTAAGCAATTCCTTACTAATCACAGAGCACTGATGGCATAGGGAATACTTAATGTGTTATGTGAGTGGAAAGAAGAAGGTTGAGAATCACTGGCATAGAGGAAATACTGAATAAATTTCCCAACATCTTCAAGGAGCTTAATGTTCTACCATTCACCTATAAGATGCAGTTAAAAGAGGACACACAGCCAGTAGTGCATGCCCCGAGGCGGGTTCCAGCACCGCTAAAAGAAAAGCTCAAGAAGGAACTCGACTGAATGACACCACTAGGGGCCATAAAGAAAGTGGAGGAGCCCACAGAATGGGTGAATTCAATGGTCTGTGTCAAAAAGAAGAACAGTGACCTGAGTGTGCGCATGGATCCAAAAAAGTTGAACGCCAATATAAAGAAGGAACATTATCAGATTCCAACCACAGATGAAATTACAAGTGAGGTGGTCAGTGCAAAGCTTTTCACAAAATTGGATGCATCCCAGGGCTTCTGTCAAATAAAACCACATGATGATACCACAAAATACTGTGCTGTAGCGGCAGCTACACTGTTCCTGAAAGAACACACACGACCAGACAGGTTGAGCTCAGTGAGCAGACTGGTTTATTGCAGGCTGCTGGGCTGTACTTATACTCCCAACCCGGACCTGGCTGAGAATCACGCTGGAGGGCGCAGACATCACCCAGACGTCACGTGGTCCCCTAGCGCGGGCTTCTGAGCCCCATGCTGGGAGGAAAGGAACACCCTCGATGGCACTATTTTGGCCGGCTGGCCTGCCGCGTGGCTTACAAGCGGGGCCTTTCACCTGCCTAGTGGTGAGCCGCTACACAGCCCCCCCCCCCCAGAACCAGCACCAATGTCCTTTTTCGCTGGGTGGCCTTGCTTCTTTGGCTGGGCTACGACCACGGGCTCAGTGGGAATGAGGTGCACTGGCTTCAGCCTGTTCACTGTAAACAGCTCCCACCTGCCACCAATGTCCAGCGCTAACGTGGAGCTGGAATGCTGTACAACCCTATACGGCCTCTCATACAGTCGCTGCAGAGGTGCCATGGTCAGGCCCTGCCAAACATAAACGTACTCCACGGAAAGCAGTTCGCTGGGAACATGAGACGGATGGGTGCCATGCTTGGGTGGCGGTGGGGGTTCGAACGAGCCCAAGTGTGCCCTGAGGTGAGGAATTAGTTAGTGCGGTGACCACTGGGGATTGTGTGGTGCATCGACGAAGTCACCAGATAGTGCCAGCGGCATGCCGTAGACCAGCTCAGCAGATGACACCTGCAGATCTTCCTTGGGAGTGGAGCAGATCCCCAGGAGCACCCAAGGGAGTTTGTCTGCCCGGTCGGGATCAGTGAGGTGGGCCATGAGTGCTGACTTAAGGTGGTAGTGCAGGCGTTTGACTGCGGGTGGTAGGCCATGGTGCAGGGGCAGCTGGATCCCCAACCTGTTGGTGAGCTGTGCCCAGAATACAGATGTGAACTGGGTACCCCAATCACTGGTGAGGTGACCCAGGACGACGAACAGGGCAACCCAACCATGAAACCGTGCTCGGGAGCAGGAGTCAGTGAAGGCGTCTGGCATCGGGATCGCCTCAGGCCAGCGAGTGGTGCGGTCCACCATCGTAAACAGGTAACGGTTGCCCTGGGAAATGGGTAAGGGCCCGACAACGTCCACATGAATGTGGCTGAACCATTCCCGGACGTACTCGAACTCCTGTATGGGCACCCTGGTGTGCCTGTGCACCTTGGACATCTGGCAATGGGTGCATGTTCTGGCCCAGCCCACGATTTGCTTCCACAGCCCATGCCATATGAACCATTCTGCCACCATCTGGACCACGGACCTGATGGACAGAAGACTGATCATGGGGTAACGGTCAGGAACTGTTGCCTCGTGGAGCCATCGATAGTCTCCACAGGGATGCCAGGCACCGGAGGCTTTTGGGTCCAGATGGAGCAGCAAGGTCCACAGACTGTCAGACCACCCAATGATCCCCAATTCCAACAGGTGCGAAAACTCCTCCTTCACCACCTGGAGCTTGTCAGGTGGGCCCTGGGTGGGGATGTGGTGGAACACCCCATGGTGCAGCGAGGCAGTGGAGAACTGTGGCTTGAGGAGTGTCGGGAACTCATCCAGGATTCGCTAGAACTCATCTCTGGGCGTGCTGATCGTGGTCCTCTGCGGTTGCTCCGAGCGGGAGGCAAATGGCCTGGAAGGTATGGGTGTCCACCAGACGCCTACCTCGAATGTCCACCAGAAGTCCATGTGCGAGGAGGAGGAAGTCTGCACCCACGATGGCAGTCAAGAGGGACGAGACGGTGAACCTCCACGCGAGATTTCACCTTGTAAACGGAAGATAAAAGACAGTTCTCTCCATCCATCCCCCTCTTTGCAATTAAAGCACACCTGCTTTCTCACTTTTGTAGTTCTGATGAAGTCTCATTACACTGAAATAATAGCCTTGTTTCTTTCTCCACAGATGTTCCTAACCTGCTGAGAATTCATTTCTTGCACTAACTGATTTAATTCATAAAAGTTTTATGCTTTGTTGCATGAAATCTATGAAAGCTTATAATGGTGTACTAAATCTTAATTATATCTGAACAAACTTTCTGCTTGGAATAAATTTAATTTTATGCATTTAAATTCAAAGCTACTTGACATGTTTTAAGTGCTAGAGATTTTCATATTTAAATCTTTGTAGGTTTCATATTAAAATCTTAATCATTTATCTCTGTTTCAATCTTTATAAAATGTTTGAAATATTAATTAAACACTTTGCTTCTTCTTTCCAAATAAAATGGTTAACTGGGCTAAGCGTGTATAATTTCTAGTTTAGAAAAGCAACAGCTGACTTGATTGAAAAAAATGTGCAGACAATGTTTTCTCCTGAGGGAGAATCTAGAGCATGGTCGCTGTTTAAAAATGTGGACTCACTCATTTAAGAAGAAGTGGGGTGATTTTATCCTCCCAAAGAATCTTGGGTCTTTGGACCTCTTTCCCTCAAAAGGAGATGGAAATAGTCTTTGAATACTTTAAGGCAGATTTGGATAGATCTTTGATAAGCATTGAGATGAAAGGTTAATAAGGTTAATGTGGAGATAGGGTTACAGACAGATTAGTCATGATGTTATAGAATGTCAAGGCAGATTCAAAGATCAGAGTAGCATAATCTTGCATCTAATCCATGGTTGTTCACTGAAAATGAGCTGCTGAGCTAGTTTCATGGCATTCTGCTGTTTCCAGAGTACTATTGAATTGATGTTTGATAGCTATCAATATTGGAAAGACCAAGATGCCACACAGCAATTATTTGAATTTTATGAGAAATTTCTATATTGGTCTGATAATTTCATCCAAGACAAAGAAGGAAGTTATGGAATATAAATTTTTAAAACTGTTAGAAATGCTCAGATGGTCAAATTTGATCTGCAGATCAGTGACTTTTCATCAGAATAGTCTTTCCTTCCCAGATCTTATCATGCCACTTCTCGCCCGTTTCCCTTTCAGCCAACTTAATTCAGAAAAGTATAATTTTAAATACTTGATAGTGATCTAAAACCTCACTTCTATTTATTACGTCTTCCAATCAGGTGCAAGTAAAAGGCCAACGTGGCCCATTTAAATCACTGGTCTTATGTAGTTGGTTTGCCTTAACCTTCATCCAGACAAACACTGTAGGGGAATTAAAATTAATCTTTTAAGACAAGCTGGAAGTTAGATGCTAGGCTGTAGTGAATTCTAGATATTTAATTCCAACAATTCTATTGCCCTCTTCACCAATTTGATCAGCAGTTTCATTTTGTCCTACTGAATTTCTTTGTATTTTCCTTTCTTAAAAAAGAAATCAAATAAGATATTTGGATTGCTCAGAAGTTATAGAATGATAATAACTTTGATAATCCACTCTCTGGCTGATCAGAGATCCCAATGGGTCGGGCTCTAGCTCACCAGGTGATGGTTGCCACTTTCCCAACTCTCCATGGCCATAAAGCCCCTGCTCCCTTCCAACTTTCCAGGTTCTGTTTTCTAGTCTCCTTGAAACTGACCAGGTTGGGTAATAAACTGGTCTCCATACTCCTGGAATTAGGTCTCACCACCAGAGTCCTCGACTTCTTGACCTGTAATGCAACCAGTGAGGTTGGCAACATCTCTTTCACAATAATCCTGAACACCAAAGCCCCATAAGGCTGTGTACTCAGCTCCCTAATATACTCCTGATGCATTCTATACCATATGGACAAATACTGCCCAAACTTCATCTGCAGCTTGAAGATGGCACATTCATTGTGATCCAAACAATGATGAGAGTCTGGTGAGCCTGGGGATTTGTACTTTCAGAAAACTGTCCATGTTGCAGATTTCCATATAAGAAACTATGTCAGAAATGCAATTTTTAAACAATGATGGTGGAATTTCATGATCATCATTGCTTCTTATTCTAGATTGGATCTTTATGAGAAGCAGTTGGATAATATGATGGATGACGATAGAATATTTGTGGATGGATAGGTAAGGTGAGATCAGTACAACTTACTTGAACTGAACTCAACCGAGCCAACAAAAGGCCAAAGATTACCTTCATGTGAAATGTCATTGTCCACTTCTAATAAATACAGGCAGTTCATAATCACTGATCTAATAAGTTTTTGGTTCAGTATTTTTAAAAAATCAGCTGAAATAAAAATTAGTAACTTTAATCACCTGTAGAACCATTAAACAGCAGTAGTATTTTGCAGTTTGTGAAGTTGATTTCTTTCGACAGGGCGATCTGATTTAAACAGTATGAGAATCATCAAATGATTTCCTAGGTGCTGCATTTTGACAGCTTGTCAGTTCTGTTTAACTAGGCAATTTATTTAGTATATCCCCATTGTAGAACTGTGATTTTTTTTTATCCTCTGCAGGAAAAACATCCCTAAATCATTTAAGTACCACAACCTGTTGTATTTTTATTTTGCATGAAACACAACTTACAATGTACGATTTATCTGCTCGAGTATCGCTGTTTTACACCTGTAAGGATGGATAGATGTAAAGGAATAGATAGGAATAAATGTTGCCAAACTACAGTTAAAGGGGAAGTGCCAGGAGCCACATAGGGGTGGATGAGGAGGTATGAACAGACAAGGGAGTCATGGAGGCAGAAGTCCCAGTGGAAATCAGAATGAGTTGGAGAGGGGATGATGTGGCTGATGGTGGTATCCCAGGGCAGCTAGTGAAAGATGTTACTGCAGACCCTAGTTGAGTGAAAGGCAAGGACTAGGGGAGCTTCATCTCTATTCATTTGGAAGGGAAGGGAGAGGCTGGTGAGAGCAGAAGTCTGAGAAACACAGGGCATCTGAAAGAGTGTTTCATTAATCACTGAAAGGGACCATATTTCCTAAAAAAAAATGGTTATCTCCTATAATGTTCTAGAATGAAAAGTCCTCATCTTGAGAGCAGATGCCGTGGAGATGGAGAAATAAATAGGAGAGGTGGCAACATTGCAAGAAGTGGAGTGGGAGAAGTTGTAGTGTAAGCAGTTGTGGGTGGAGGGGGTTCTGGGTTGGTTATAATCGTTTGGATCGAGGTAACACATTTAGTAGGCTTATTCAACTGAGCATTAGTGATTAACTGGAACCATTTCAAATAACTGGATAGAGCCCCTGCTCAGATTGAAGATGGAGGGAGTTTGAGAAATGATAAGTATGATGCAAAGAAGATTACCTTTGATCCTCAGATGGTCCTGGAGGAAGGAGTAGTTTTTTCAGAGGTGAGTGAGGTCCACCCACAAGCAGCCGAATCTAGAACCTGATGGCGAGATGAGGTACCTGCATCAAATTATCAAGCAGCTTGCATTGGTGTTCAGATATACTTCTGCTAATTTGCCTTGCATCTTCCCTTGAGATCTAGAATAGCAAACACCTAGGAGTGGCATAACAGTTAATCATTCTTAGTTCATCTTTTGAATGCTGATATTGTCGAAGTTTGAATGGAAGCTTGACATCAAACCAAAATATTAATTAGTAAAGCTCTTTTCTGAATCCAGTCAGTATTTTAAAAACCATAACAATCTCTTGGAGCAATGCATGTCCACATTTTTTAACTTTGTCATCTGCCACATTTCAAACAGAGAGAAATCTGCTGCTCTGCTAACAAATACAGAGGTTTGTGATTAAGAAATCTTGAGTAGGTGAATTGAACTAGAATGCCCATTGAAGTTAAGTGTAGGCTCTCAATCTACTGCAAAAATTTTCAGAGAAAATAATTTAAGATGTTGAAAATTCCACAGTATAGCAAACAGAAATAGCTAACAATTTAAGAAAAAAATCCTCTTAGAATCCTGGTACACCATAATTTTCACTATTTTGTGGCTTAATTTTGTAGCCAATTTACCAAAAGATGACCTGGTCAAGGAGTGGCCAAACTACAGCCCCAGGTCAATTGCGATCCATGATTATTTTTAAGTGGCCCATTAGAGAATAAAAAATGGCAACACTGCCAGAGCTGATGTAAAGGCAGCACTGCTATTGGTGCAGATTCATTGGGAGCGGGGAGTGAAGTCTCAGTGCTCCCCTGCAGCTTCCAACTGACTCCCATCGACTCAGAACAGACTTTAAACTGCCTGTTAAAGGAGCCAATGGTGGATGAAAACTGCCAGACTTAATATTGTTTGGCCTGTGACTTTTATTTTTATGTATGTGGGCCACAACCAAAAAGGTTTGTCCACCCTTGACCTAGACAATTCTTATTCATTATATGAAGCTTCTCGTGAGTTTTGCTCTACCTATCAAGCTATGCAAAAAAAAACCTTAACCATATAACCGTTTACAGCACGGAAACAGGCCATGTCGGCCCTTCAAGTCCGTACCGGTTCACTTGAACAACTCCACTAGCTCCTCCGCTGATAAAAACAAATTTAAATATTGCTGTATTTCAGCAAGATCTTTCAATCCCTTGTCTGTCTGCTTCTTGCTGGAAATTTTCAAAACTAATCAAGATCCAATGCTACACAAACTTCATTTTATTTTGCATTTCTAATTTGGTTAAAGTTCAGAAAACAGTAAGGATTTGCAAAATAGTCCAAATATTCTATGCTTCCAAATATTGGTAGACATGGCACACAAGAATCAGAGCAGGCCTGAGCAGATGATGCATTTAACGTGGATATGCTTCAATTACAGATGAGACTTTTATTGCAAGTGTTCAAGGCTCGCTGAGAATAAAACAAGCATGCAGGTTGCTACTCATAGCTGTTTCTGTCAGTTTGCTGGGGAAAATGTGTCTGAGGCTAACTCAATATGCCTGCTAAATATTGACAATGATTTTGCAGATCAGATTTTGATAGCAAACCAACAAAATTATTGAGTGTGAACAAATGCCAGGACACCAATGGAATACAAGAAACTGTTCAGTAACCACCACAAGTATTATCTGGCCAAGAAAACAAAATGGTAGCACTGCCAGAGCTGACGTAACACCACTGCTTCTGCTAGTGTGGACCACGGAGAATTGGAGCAAAGTCTTAGTGCTCCCCCATGGGATCCATCCACCCAGTCTGACTGCCATCATCCCTGTGAAGGCTTTAAATGGTCCATTAAAGGACACAACAGTTTATTTTAAAATCTCTTGACTGTGGGACCAAGATGATTGGGCAGTAGACACAAGGGGATGCAAACTCAGGGAAGCAGAGGACTGGCGTAGGGCACCAGAAAAAGAGGAGCCCAGCACCTTTTAAGAAGGAGAAGCAGAGGAGATGACCCTATGGGATGGTGACCTTGGCAGCAGACCAGTGAGGGGCCCTGAGGCTGAAGAACACACAGGCAGCGGGTTGTTGGTGAATTGCAGCGAGGAGCCCATGTAGGATTCAGGCAGCTAGCCACTGCAGTCAAAGGACTCACACTAGGCTGTGGAAACTGGAGACTGGCTCGCGACTGGATGGAGGGGTACCAGGTATCGGAACCAAGGGGAAAGAGGATGCCGGAGACTTCCTGATCCTGTTAGAGTTGTGCATCTAGAGCTTGAGTGGCTGATGGTTTGGACTGGAGGCTGCGGATTGCTGGAGGTGAAGGCCTTGAACGTTCAGTGACTCTGGGGTGGCTCTCTTTTGCTTCTCTATTTTTGGCTGGAAGGGGAGTTTAGCAGTTTTTGCTGATAGTGAACTTTTGTGTGCCTTCTGGTAGACTAAAGGAAATTTTGTGTAATATCATATTTTCTATTTTATTTAATGACAACAAAAAATCTTGAATCTTGAAACTGAATGGATGCCATAGCCTTTTTATGTTAAGATCCAGAATTCTAAATATCCAAAGATGGTTGACAGGGTATAAATTTCGATAGAGAAACATAAAACCTGCAGTTTCTGGGAGCTTGAGTTAACAAAGAGAAGCTGGAGCAAACCATTGAGACCCTCCATCTTCTCTTTGTTCACTACAAATATTAGCAGAGTTCTGTGTTTCATCCTAGGTTTGCTGCTCTGTAGCAGAGCGACCAGGCCACATAATGATTAAGTTACTGGACGATTTATCCAGAACCTGGATATGTTAGTTCCCAGGAACATGTGTATAAATTCCGCAATGACAATTGGTGAAATCATATTCAACTAGTTAAATAATCTGAATGAAGTTTCCAGTAATAGCAACAACAAAGCCACCTGATTTTCATGAAATAACATCTAATACACTTTTGTCCATTAGGGAAGGAAATCTGCTCTACTTGCTCAGCCTCATCTTTGTACTTTTTTAAAAAAAAAATCTTGTCTGTGGCTTTTGGTGATGCTAGCTAGGTCAGCACTTGATGGTCATAGAACACCCCTAGAATGTGAAGCATTTCAGATTCTTTTTGGAGATAATTGACTGGAATGTGTATGATCTGAGTGCTACTTGTTACTTATCAGCTTATGTCAAAATGTTGGCCAGGTCCCGCTGACTGAGCTACATAATTACTGGAGACGTATAAGAGACTGCAGACTCTATATTCAGGAGCAAAAAATAATTTATTGGAGGAACCCAATGGGTCAAGTAACATCAGTAGGAGAAAAAGAACAGGCAATGTTTTGAGCCAGAACCCATCATCAAGACAGAAGAGTAGGGAATTGATCACAATATTGTACAATAATATGTGAATGCCTCCTAATTCTAGCCGC
This sequence comes from Narcine bancroftii, assembly GCF_036971445.1. Taxonomy (NCBI): domain Eukaryota; kingdom Metazoa; phylum Chordata; class Chondrichthyes; order Torpediniformes; family Narcinidae; genus Narcine; species Narcine bancroftii. The sequence continues at coordinate 20,985,027 of NC_091477.1, read as the reverse complement.
ACTATGGAGAGGTTATGTTGCTGGTAAAGCAGTTGTGGTTTGCTGGACCTGTGATGGTGCAGAACTCCTGCTGCAGTTCCCTCCTCATTTAATTTATTCAGATTGCATTATTTGATTTTTTCAATTATTTTGAACTGTTTTAAGTGCCTTTAACTGACTTGGCAGTTGTGACTTCTTTTCAGTCTACCTAATATTTTAAAATTTTAAATGCTTCAGATTATCATGGACATAAAAATGAACCTTGAGAGTGTAACAATGCTGGATGCGAGCAAGTGAACAGACTGGAGACACAGACTGCGAGCTCCAAGGTCGCAGCAGGAATGTTTATTTAAACTTTACGTGCTTGCTTTTCAGTTGTGTAGCCAGACTGCGCGTACGCTCTGCCGCTTGCTTCTTGCTGACACAAGCACACACGCCATCGTGCAGCTTTGCCATCGCCATCTCTGCTGCAGCTGCCCTGTGACCGCGCGTAACAAGCGGGGCTGGTTCATCGCGGCAGATTTGTGCGTCGCCACAAGAGCTTTGACAATTTGCAAGGTCTGAGAGCATGGTTTGCCAACACTAAATGTTTTTCCAGCCATTTTGTGGTGGAGCTTGTTCAGGTCCATCCATGTGACACCACCTCCATGCAGGGCTTTGTTTTTGAAGATTGAATCACTGCTTGCCAACAAGTTGACAAAATCCACAAAATGAAGCCTCTGGATTGTATACCTGTGCGTTGTAAGCACAGATGACTCACTCTTACCCTGCTCAACCACAATAAGAATCAAACTAGATTTGGCATAGATCTAGGCTCTGAATTTAAGTTGTGACAAAAGTTTATCCAAGTTCAATTAATCCTGAAAATTTATTCTCCTGAAAACTCGGAGTTTCGCCACAAAATATGAGAAATGACCTACAGATGAGCTAATCAACAGACTTTAAATGCAGAATATTTTTTCCAGCTGCTGCTTTTCAAAGCCAATAGGAAGTATAGATGGAGGGGAAGAAGGCTTGTGTGATGGTCTGTGGTGTGTTCAAAATTCTGCAGTTTCTTGCAATCTTGGATGAAGTAGTTCCTGAACCATGCAGGGATGCACTCTAGCAAGATATTTCAACACATTCTACAGAACATAAATCTTCCAGCGACCAAGTTCTGATGTTGAATCGAGTGAATATTTGCTTGTACCAATCGAGCAAATCTCATTTTTCAGGTTATTTTATTAATTGCCTCAGATTGCTTTCTTTTATGGTCTTCAGGAAGTTCCATCCTAACTTTGTCATCATTCTGTGCACAGAAAATTAAATTCATTGATGGACTGTGACCAGTTTTCAAGTTGTATAAATAGATTATGAGGCAGCTTCCTGTACAATAGAACATTTAAGCTCCTCATAGGTGCAACGGATGAGAACATTGTGATGAAACTGTTCACCTACTGTAAATGGCCACTCTTTCGTTCAGTACAAAGCCTATAGTCATTTTTGTGGTTTATACCATTTATCTAATTCCATATTTCATAGAATCAAATTCAGGCTATTAATTGAATATCATATTTAAGGAGGCTGTCATGGTTGTTGATGCTCTTTGTTTACACATTTATAAGCTTTAAGTTTATGTTTATTGTCAAGTGTATCCAGGTACAATGAAAAAGTTTGCTTGGCATGTTATCCAGCAAGTCTTTCCATACATAAATACAGCAGAATAAAACACAGTACACAGAACAAAGTTACAGTGAAAGATGAGTTCAAATGGAGTAAGGGGAAGCATTATTTTACTTGTGAGAGTTTCATTCAGTTATTTGATAGTAATGGGAAAAAAATGATCCTTGAATCAATCCTTCACACTCTTGGATCTTCTTCATGACATGAGGAAGGAGAAGAGCATCTGGCTTAGGTGAAATGAGCCCTATGATATCTTGGTGTGGTGGATGCTTGACCCACCCCTTGCTGATTGTACCTGTGGCCACTCCCCCTTTGATTAAAGCAGCAACACAATACCCCCTCCCCCAGAACAAGCTCGGGTAAACAACATGAGATGTGCCATCAGTTTATATTACTAAATACCTATCAATCAGGTAACTTCTAGTCTTTTGAGTTATTGATAGCACACCAGTTGGCTACTTTTCTAAGGCATTGGGAGATATAAATGGAGTCAATAGAGAGAAGGGAATGTTGTGTGATGCTCTGAGTTGCATTCACAATTCTTTACAATTTTTTGTGGTCTTTGTATGGTATCTTGACAAGATGCACTTGATAGAAGTTGCTGAGAGACGCTGGAGACATACCAAATTTCCTCAGGAAGTAGAGGCATTGATGTGTCTTCTTGGCTGTCATGTAGGTCCAGAACAGGTCATTAGAGGTATTTGCTCCCAGAAATTTAAAGCTGCCTTGTTCCTTTGCCTTGTGTTACTGATAAGTGAATTAACAAATAAGCAAAGATCTTCAACAATGTGTATTGTTCATTGCAGGTATGAGATGTAAAATTAATTGGCTTTTTATACCAAGAACTAAATCTGAATGAGCTGTACATCTGTAAGTCACAATTACAGAATCACAGATAAGAAATCATAAAACTGCATAATTTACTGTGCATTAAACAATTCTGGTCAACTCCAGTGGATAATGTTTTATGTCATCCTTATAAAGTTCTTAATACAATCTTTCACTGGCATTTCAATCTGTGTAATTGCAAAATGGGGAAGATTAAGATACAGTAAAATCCCGATTATTGGGAATTCAAGCAACTGGCAGCCTCAAGCAACCAGCTAACAAATCACAGAAAATAAATAGATAAAAAAACCCAAAAGTTTAAAATCGGCACCTTTTAGAGGTTAGCTCGCCAAATATGCAACATACAATCTCAAGAAACCAGAAAATTCTCTTATTTGGCACCTACCAATCCCCATAGATGCTCGACACACGCACACAAACACACACACGCGCGCGCAACAGCCACACACGCAACACACACTCTGAAACCACTTAACCGAAATTCTCAGTTATCCGAATCTTTTTTTTGGCAACAACAAGACATCATAAGTTGCGAAAAGATTTTCACTGACATGCTCATGTGGGGCACGACCTGCTGTTAGTGACAGTTTGGTAACATCAGTGAGTGAATGGAGAAAATTGGCAGGTCAGGCAGCTCATTTCAGGTTAATTCCCTCCCCTCTCTCTTTCCATTTCTTCTTTGCCCTTCACTGTACTTGGTTCTTTGCTGTCCCCAGAATTGACATCAGAACAAATCTAATCATGATGGGACACTGATTTTGCTGTGGGGCATCAGATGAAGAGCAGTGCCGGCAGCAATATTGGACCGATTGGGAGTGTTAGTGTCAGTGTCAGACAGGAGCAGGAACATCATGTTCCCGGGCAGGTTCGGTAACGGAGGTGGGGAGTTGTCTGGGATCTGAAGGCCGACCTGGGCTCCTGGGCAGGTTTGGCAACAGCAGTGAGGAGGTGTCGGGGATCCAAGCAGGAACCTCGGGCTCCCGGGTAGCTTGGATGATGGCAGTGGGGAGGTATTGGGGACCAGTGAGACCAATATAAGTATTCTGCTGAGCTGCTTAAACCCTTTTCTCAGTTATCCAAAAAATGCAGTTAACTGATACACGTCAGTACCAAGCTTTTCAGGTAATCGAAAACATACTATGTGTGTATTTATAGGACTATTATATCCAGCAAAAGGGGGATAAGCAAGAGTGATAGCCTCTTCAGAAATCCTCCAAAAAGTGTTTTATCTGAATTTATGGACCCTTTCATGCCCCTTGTGATGATGGGCATCTGTCAAGTGTCTGGCAAATGTCAAGTCCTGCACATCCCAGTTAAGTTGAGGTGAAAGTAGTGAGATTAGTTATTCACTAAGATGAACTAAAATTTCTCTTTCATTTAATCATTTAAATTAAGGGATTCAGTAACAGTTTATTTTTCATTTCCACCAGTATTTAAAGAGGTATTTATGTTCCTATCAGGCTAGCTTGTGTCAACAGTGTCAAACTATGCTTCTTGTTCACAGGTCAAATCTTTGGAATAATGAAAGCAAAAGAGGTGTCTTGTCAATTATACATTCTGCAGCCACATTGCCCTTTCAAAAAGATCAATATCCGGAGGGTCTGGATAATTGGGTCATTCAATCTATTAGATTTCAGTTGCTGACCTTTCTCGGTTGTGGCTGAGTAAACATCAGCTCTTCACCTTCGTTGTGGAGCCACAATTGGTTTCAACAATGGTTAGTGTGATAAAGCAGGATGTGCCGATGGCACAGTAGAAAAAAAAGTGCATGTCAATACACAATATTTTGAATATTTCAATTAATTATTGTCTCGAGTGAAAAAATAACTAGCAATTCTGCGTTTGCTTTTTTAATTTACTTTCTGGAGTTATCACCTCCTCAAACCAATTACCTTTTACTATGGGAAGCTGGAGGAACTCATGGAGTTAGGTGAGCCCCCCTTGCTTAAACGAGTCTCTGATTGAACTTTGAATATTGCTTCTCATTGTTTTGCTCAACATTGCAGCATCAAATCAGGGAAAAATGCACTCTGGTCTTCCCAGAACCTGTTGGTCTTTCAGCACATAGAGATGTCAGTGCGGGAATGGTGCCAACTGGCACATTCCAGGCTGCAGGAGTAGGTGCTGAGAGATGCACTGAGGCTTGGTGCAGTCAGCACAAAGGCACCGTGGGGAAGGGCCACAGTCTAAAGTCCTCCCATTACTGGGCATTGAGGGGCTGAGACCGAGGAAAAGTCCCTTAAACAACAGAGGGGGAGAAATGGTGATAATGGTGTATTTAGAGAACAAATGTAACAATGTACATTGACGGTGATGTTTAGAAACGACTGGCATTATGGCATGAAAATGTTTTGAATGGTTTTCTTTTTTGTAAAAATAGTTTATTGTGAATATAAAGTCTATGAACTATGAACCACATATTAAACAATTCTGCAGACATTCATCAGCATTTATTAAGTGTGCCTTTAGTAGTTTCCCTATTCCAGCTATTAATTTATTTTTTCTTGCATTTAATTTTAAGATTGTTATAATCTCTAAGACTTTGTTGTCTCTAAGACTTTGGTTTTCAATATTTAAATGCAGGGAGCTGTAATTGGTTTGAGGCCCATTGAGACCAAGGATGTTAAATTTTTGCTGAACTTGATTATTAGAAAAGGTCTCGGTAGTTGGAAGGGGAGAAGCAAGGGCTTGTAGTGTGGGGATTTATTAGAGGCCATAGTGGGAGGAAGAAAGAACAAGACCCAAATTCAATGGGAGCAAAGTTGGTGATCAGCATAGAGAGAGCTTATCCTTGTCCACATTCCATCCTGATTGAGGGTGAATCTGATGTGTTAGGAATGTTAAAGATATGCCTTGCCTAATAAAGCATATTGAGTGTAATTAACTTCTAGATGCTGGGGTCAAAGAAGTTCTTAAGCTAGGCAAAAGAAAAAATGGTTTGGCACAGACTAGAAAGGCCAAGGAGGCCTGTTTCTGTGCTGTAATATTCTCTGGTTCATTTAATTGCAGATTTAGTTATGGGGTCAAAATTATTAAATATTGTGAGCAGTTAGTGATAATGAGTTTATTGTCGCAAGCTTTGTACAGTATACGTATGTACCAAGATTCTTTTTTTCTTGCTGTTGCAAGATTATATGTAATGAGGCAGCATACTTTAAGTAATCAAAATATAACTGGATGATTGGATATACTGGCACACACAATATGGCAATAACTTCTAACAATAGAGAACCTGATAGACATTTTCTGGTAGCTAATCTTTGGAGGGCTGTTGTACCATTGGAAATAAACATATTGATGTTCCTAAATCTTCATAAATGAACATTATTGATTTGCTTGAAACATAATATTAGAAAGAGTAGGAAAGTCTGACATAGGACAAAATATGGTAATACAAATTAAATGTCTACACTTTAAGGCTTCATGGCACCTCAGCTGCATTATGCCAGTCTATCTCACTCTCCTCACATGCCAATAACAGCAGGGCATGATTTCTTTAATGTTTCTGCTGAATTGTAGTTCAGAAGATGTGCAAATTAAACATTATGCCTTCAAATAATATCCCTAAAACTCGAATGCAAAAATACCTTGTTTGGGGCATTGAAATAAATGTTATACAGGAGATCAGGAGATTTAAAAAAAAGAGCCTTAGAAACCAATGCCTGAGGAGATAGGGAATATTAAGCTTGGTTCTTTTGAAAATTGTAAGCCAGGGATTAGTGGAATAAAATAAAGGAAATCAGCTAGCATTTCCAAACAGATTCTGGTTCAATGTCTTCCACCATTGCAATATTCTACTGCTGCACTGCATTGTGGGAAGGTGCAGTAACCATTAGCCAGTTTCTTAAAGTAACCCTTGTCCTTTACTCTATCTTTGTACATCACTTTGTTGTTATCCCCTGAACTCGTTTAAAATGGCTATCACCTGTTTCTCGAATCCCAATCCTTTCCCTGATACTCTCACTTGCAAAATCTTTTCCTGATCCTTGATCCCTCAACGTCAGAGGTAAAGCATTTAAAAAAAAAGTTGGATGATTATGGATCAGAAAATCTTGAGATATATGGGCCAAATGCATCTGGGTCAATGTGGGCAAGTTGGGCTGAAAGGCCTGTTTCCGTGCTGTATAACTCTATGAATCCTTCTCGTGATTCTCTACCATTACAATAAAATATTTGATTTTCTTGCTCCCCTGTAGTGCGAATGACATTGTGGCACAGCTAGTAGAACCTCTGCCTAATTGTGCCAGAGATCCGGATTCCATCTTATTCTTGAGCCTTGTCTGTTTGGAGTTTGTGCAAGCACATTGATTCCATCTGGTTGCTCTGGATTCCTCCCACATCTCAAAATTGTGAGAGCAAGTAGGTTAACAGGCCACTGCCTATTGCCCCAGATGTGTAAGTGAATGATAAAAAGGGTGGCAGGGTTAATGTAGTAGTTAGTGCAAAACTGCTACAGTGCCAGTGGCCTGAGTTCAAATTTGGTGCTGTCTATAAGAAATTTGTATGTTCTCCTCATGTCTGCATGAGTTTCAAAATGTTCAGGGGTTGTAAGTTAATTTGGGGTAATTAGGTGGCATTGTCTATTGGACTGGAAGGCTCTGTTACTGTGCTGTATGTATATCTAAAAATAATCTGGGGGAAGCTGATATATGGAATATAGGGATAATTGGATTAATGTAGAATTTGTGTAAATGGGTTATTTATGGTCAGCCCTAAGTTATTGGACTGAAGGATCTAGTCCTGTGTTGTATTTCTGTATGATTCTATGACTAACACTAGCTAGCACTTACCCAATTGGGCAACACTACAATACCTGGATTTCATGCCATATCCCTTGTTGATCTTGCTTATTTGCATTACCAACCCACTTCTGGGAAATCACATTCTAATTTTTCACCATAGCCTTTCATATTTTTATGACTCAGTCTTATAAGCAGAAAAGCTTTGGATGAAATGACCCAATATCTAACATTCCTCCTCCTAAGGAGGTTTCACATTTATCTGGCTAGCTTGTCATTTACCCAGGTTTCACATTCCACCTTGGATGGAATTTTAACCTATGCCTTCAGGGTCTGACCCATCATAATCCCTATTTTGATCATTCCCATAAACCCATGTATTCTCATTCTGAACTATACAGCCTGTTGCAGTCACAGGAAACACTGGACATTGAAGATTTTGCTTCCTGAACACTTTTGGGTGTTTTTTATGGATTTTGGCTGCTGATCACGAAAATCACCTAAAAACTTTCCTACCATGTGCCGCTATTCTTAGATATGACTTTCTTTCATTATTTCCTGTTACATTTTAAGCCTACAACTATATTGCCCACAAAGCAAGCTGTTTTTGACAGTCCAAGCATGCCTAGGCATATACTCAGTGCAGGTGCTATGCAAATGTTGTCTTAAAACTGGACCTGCTTAGTCAGGATAGATGCAGACAGACTATAAAAGCCACTCACATTTACAAATGTTGTGCATTACATTGATATAGATTGAACATATGTGGAAACACATGTTCTTCAGGCAATAGCATAGTGAATGTACTTAGCAAAAGCATTTAATATCTTCAAGAAGATTCAATACAGCAGAACTGTCTCATCAATGTTACAACAACTCCAATACATTCTGTTACATTTGTGGCGTGTATACTCTCAAGGCTCAAGGATGCAACATGACTGCACTTATTAAGAAAACCCATGAGCTCTACTTCGGTTGTAAAATTGGTGACCAAGACAAAAACTGGGCTCCTCACATTTATTGTGCAACAAGTCCAGTCAACCTGAGAGCATCATTATGCAATTAAAAATGCTAAATTCAACATAATTTAATTTAATGTTCGTTTAACTTCCTACATGGACACTAAATCTGAAATTAACTTTCTGTACAGCTTGAAGTTGTCTATCATAATCCCCAATTTTCCTTCAGGAAGAAAACCTTTTGAAGAAATTTGTTTGTCAAGTGTAGCCATGGAATTCACATTTTTTGTGATTAATAGGATTGTCTTGCAGTTTGCGACGCAAGGCATCAGTTCCTTTCAAATGAGACCTCAAACTCACCTGAGCAGAGGAACAATTGGGTCAGTGTATCCTGAAGGATGAGTGACATCTGGATTTCATCATTTTTCAAGATTATCAGTCCCTCAATCTATGTGACTCAATCCGGTGAACACTCATGATCACTGGTGTGTGCTTCTGATCCATGTCTATAAGAGATAACGATACACATCTATCTGCAGTAGCAATTTAACAGTTCACTTGCTTAGAATATAGAACAGTACAGCACATGAATCAGCCTATCAGCCCACTTCTCATATTATTTGGACAGATCTTCCTCAATATGTATCTACAGTCTTTAGCTCTTCCTTAACAAATGCTATAGTCTTTAGCTCTTCCTTAACAAATGCAATCCTCAATATGTATCTACAGTCTTTAGCTCTTCCTTAACAAATGCTATAGTCTTTAGCTCTTCCTTAACAAATGCAATCCTCAATATGTATCTACAGTCTTTAGCTCTTCCTTAACAAATGCTATAGTCTTTAGCTCTTCCTTAACAAATGCAATCCTCAATATGTATCTACAGTCTTTAGCTCTTCCTTAACAAATGCTATAGTCTTTATCTCTTCCTTAACAAATGCAATTGAGTTACCATGAATATATATCCTGGCTCAGATGTATGACACTGTATCAATATGGTGCTTATCATTCCTTTCTTAATCAAAAGTTGGCCTAAACTGTGCAATCCCTTTTAACTTCTTCAGGTGTCCAATATATTTCATCCAGCACCCTTGTATTGACTTATTTCCTGCTTCATCTCAAAAACATGCCCTGAGGAAAACAACTAAATGATTTTCACCGCATCTCCATTCTACCTTATCTGCACATCCAGTTTCTAAATGAGGTCTTTGCCCTCAGACAGCTCCAAGAAAACTGCAGAGAACAAAACAAAGGACTCTACATCACCTTTGTTGACCTCACCAAAGCCTTTGAAAGGGCTCTGGCAAATACTAGAACGCCTCGGATGCCCCCCCCAAGTTCCTCAACATGGTTATCCAACTGCACGAAAACCAACAAGGTCGAATCAGATACAGCAATGAGCTCTCCAAACCCTGCTCCATTGACAATGGCGTGAAGCTAGGCTGCGTCCTCGCACCAACCCTCTTTACTATCTTCTTCAGCATGATGCTGAAACAAGCCATGAAAGACCTCAACAATGAAGTTTTACATCCGATACCGCATGGATGGCTGTCTCTTCAATCTGAGGCGCCTGCAAGCTCACACCAAGACACAAGAGCAACTTGTCTGTGAACTACTCTGCAGAAGTTGCCGCTTTAGTTGCCCATTCAGAGCCAGCTCTCCAGCGCATGACGTCCTGTTTTGCGGAAACTGCCAAAATGTTTGGCCTGGAAGTCAGCCTGAAGAAAACTGAGGTCCTCCATCAGCTAGCTCCCCACCATGACCACCAGCCCCCCCCACCCATATCTCCATCGGGCACACAGAACTCAAAAAGTTCAACCAGTTTACCTACCTCGGCTGCACCATTTCATCTGATGTAAGGATTGACAAAGAGATAGACAATAGACTCACCAAGGCAAATAATGCCTTTGGAAGACTACACAAAAGAGCCTGGAAAAACAACCACCTGAAGAAACACACAAAGATCAGCGTGTACAGAGCCATTGTCATACCCATGCTCCTGTTCGGCTCCGAATCATGGGTCCTCTACCAGCATCACCTACGGCTCCGAGAACGCTTCCATCAGCGCTGTCTCTGCTCCATCCTCAACATTCATTGGAATGATTTCATCACCAACATCGAAGTACTCGAGCTGGCAGAGTCCACAAGCATCGAATCCATGCTGCTGAAGACCCAACTGCGCTGGGTGGGTCACGTCTCCAGAATGGAGGACCATTGCCTTCCCAAGATTGTGTTCTATGGCGAGCTCTCCACTGGCCACCGAGACAGAGGTGTACCAAAGAAGAGGTACAAGGACTGCTTAAAGAAATCTCTTGGTGCCTGCCACATTCACCACCGCCAGTGGGCTGATATCGCCTCCAACCGTGCATATTGGTGCCTCAGTTCGACGGGCAGCAACCTCCTTTGAAGAAGACCACAGAGCCCACCTCACTGACAAAAGACAAAGGAGGAAAAACCCAACACCCAACCCCAACCAACCAATTTTCCCTTGCAACCGCTGCAACCATACCTGCCTGTCCCGCATCAGGCTTGTCAGTCACCAACGAGACTGCAGCAGACGAGAACATACCCCTCCATAAATCTTTGTCCGCGAAGCCAAGCCAAAGAAAGAAGACAATCTAAACATAAATGGGAAGTAGCCCTTTAGACCACACATGTCAAACTCAGGCCCGCGGGCCAAATTTGGCCCGTGATATAATTATATTTGGCCCGCAAGATCATATCAAATATGTATTAGAGCTGGCCCGCTGGCCGCCGTGCCAGTATAGCGCATGCACAGCTAATGCTACAAATCCCAGAATGCTTTGCAAATGCCTTGGCGCTGGCCCGTCAGCCCGCTAATCGCCCCCACCTCCTCTCTTTACTTTCATTAGCATCTGCGACCTGTCGCCCAACTCACATGTAATAAACCCCTGACGAAAAATGGCCAAACGAAAGACAGAAAACAGGGCCTTTCAAGACAGGTGGGAGGCAGACTATATGTTCATCATTTTAAAAGACAAACCTGTTTGTCATTGAAACAAGTTGTTTTTTTTTGACTTGTTGGCTTGTGAAAAAAAATACATTTAAAAGGAGTTTAAAGACTATAGAGAAATATTATTTATTGAATATTTTATTTCTCATTTGTTAATGCTTCTTCTGGAAATAGTTTAACCAAAACTATTATGAAACATTTATTTTAATAAGAAAAAGTTTAACATTACATATGTTGAAAGAAGAGAAAACATGCAGATGTTGTTGAAAAATTTCAATAAATATTTAGTTTCGCCCACGACTTAGTCCAAGTTTTAAATTTTGGCCCTCTGTGAATTTCAGTTTGACACCCCTGCTTTAGACCATTCTCCTTTGTTGCCATTTTCTCAGGTTCCTCATTGCATGATTGCATGTGCCAAACTTATTGATCACAACTCATCTGAAGGTTTTTAGCAATGCTTATGAGGGACCTTGCCGTGATTCATTGTGCTAATAGACATATTAATATCTTAAATGCATTTGCCTTGGTTGTCAACAGCTATATCAGCTTTATCCATTCATGTATAGGTACATTGCTCTGTTCTCTGACCTTAAAAGAAACCTTGGCAGTATTGTTGGTCCTCAAAAGAACATTTCCATGTGTTTCATGAATAGACGTAAATAGTTGTGAGACCTAACTTAAATATTTCTCAAGCTTGCAAGCATATTTGTCATTTTCTCCGCCTACCATTATCACTGCCATATTTAACCATACAATTGCTCCTCAGATATTTGTTCAAATGGGAACATTCCATTCATCAGTGTAACACCTGAGAATTTGTTGGAGCTACCAGCAAAACATTCATTGTTGAAGTTAGCGAATACTTGACTCGTAGCAATAGCAGATGCAATAATATATTGAAAATCATTTCACAAGGTTTGCCTGAGTTTTTAAGGCCACATAAATTGTCATAAACTTTACCATTCCCTCTTATCCAAATACAGACAGAGCTTCATTAAAATGGTGTTTACCAAAGTAGGCCACATTTAATGGTAATTCCAGAAGGTAACTTGCAATCATGAAAAAATTAACTCCCGTAAGAGTAGAGTGGGATGTTTAGTCCATTAAAAAGGGATAAAATAGCACTTTATGTTATTGATCATTTCTATTATATGTTCAGTTGATAGACCTATTATGCATCTCCATGCTAAAATAACATGCAGTTAGGAGTCATATTTAGCCAGTACAAAGCTGTGAAATGAGCAGAGAAGTCACGAAGAGACATTTGCAAGTCTCACTGAGCATCAGATAGATCTTGGTCTGCAAACACAATAAAAACAAAATATACAATAGTTGTGCCTATGGGATATAATTTATTACAAGATGTAAGTTTTGAACTGAGGCAAGATATGTTTGAACTTTCATGCACAATTTAAATGACAAAATATCAGACAGAATTAATTGATTTCAACATTGTCCTTTAATTTTGAGAATTTACAAATGCTGGGCAACTTTTTTTTTCTTTTTACATTTGAAACTTGGTGGGATAGTTTGTCCTTCAGCAATTAGCATTATAAGCTGGAAAATGTAAAAATGCAGGAATTGCTTGTTATAAGCCCAAGATATATAGATCAGGATGTGTGGAATATTCAGGTCTTTTCTGCTCTATATCATATTTGAAGAATTTCAAGCAGCACAGCAAAACACATCTTGCCTTATTTCCAAGGATTAAGCAACACCACAAAGAAATATTGAAACATTTTCACAATGTGATGGTGCCTTTTGGTCTCAATTATAAAACTATGTTTTACAATTAAATTTTGATAGATGACTTACCCTCAGAAGCAGAAAGATATTTTCACAAAAAACGGGCATTTTGGGCACGTATCTTCACACCATTGTGGTTGCAATATTTACTGTTATTTTGGAATTATTCAAAAATTATCATAGTCTCTTTGAAACAAAAATTCCAATCACTTTGATAGAATTATTTTGGTCAATTATGCCTTTTATTCTGTTTTAAACCTAATCTGTGATGTATTTTGTAGTGAATTCTTCAAAGTCCCAGAATATAGCAAAATACCTCCTTAATATAAACTGTGGGTTTACAAAGAGTAGAGTTGAATGTATCCCTGTGTGTAATGTTGGTGGATGATGGATTGATTTTGATATCATTTTGATATTGACAATCCCCCAATCCATGGGAACAATAGCTGAGGAACTCTGGCTTACAAACATTGGTCAAAGTACATTCAGTTTAATTAGGCCCCTGACAAAAAGTGTTTTAACAGCAGGGGGTAAAATCTATTTGTTATAGTGAAGATTTACAACATTCTCCATTCTTGATGCTTGGGCATTTTGGTAAAGAGTTTGCTCATGATGGCTCTAATTAAAACTATTTTCACAGAATGAAAAGCTAAAGTTTTAAAAAATGCATTTAAGTTTTCTATTTCCCAGTCATAGACCAAACCAGCTAACCTGAGTATAGGAAACTAAATTTGAATCTTTCCAAAAGCTACACATGTTCCTCTTTTCCTCAGTTGAAAGCATGTTTTATATTTCAGGGACAATTGTAGATTTTGACATAAGGCAGATTAAATGTTGTTTCAGTAAATAACTTACATCAAGAGCAGCATACGTCACCATTGAAAACTTTACAAATTAAATGAAATGATAGGTTTGAAGAAGGGTAACCGGTGGATGGTTCACTAATAACAGTTCTTCTGTATGCGCAGGGTGCATGGAGACTGTTCTATCCGGATTATGTCACTGTGAACAATGTTTAGAAATAATTTGTCAGAAGTCATGTTCTCCTTGTGACAATGTTCAGGAGTTATTTCATAGGGCTAATGACCTGAAGCAGACTGCTTCAAAAATTCCCAGTCTAGAATTTGTTTAGGTGGCTGGGTAAGTCAGCTCAATAATACTTCCTTTATTGTCACAGTTAAGTATTTTGTGGTGACATGGCTTTTTAGGTTGTATTTAATTCACATTTTTAAAAAATACTCATGCCAGTGTTCAGTGATCTGTTGATCTCAGCAGGTTACTAATCATGGTAAGTTGTACTTCTCTGTCCACTGGACCGAACATTCCAAGTTCTTTTACTCAGGAATAGATTGGTGTTTGCAGAGGAATGTTAACCAGTCGCTTCCCATGGAACCACAAACATTGTTCAAGTGCACAAGGCAGGGAAGTTCAGCATTATATGAAGCCATGACACCATGTGATGCTGAACTGGCCTTACAGATTTAAGAGATTCCCTTCACGAACTCCACAGTTGTAGAATCAGGAGGCAGCAACAGCTCCAGGGTTCAAGGCACCAAGACCGGAATGGGTGAGGGATTAGAAAGGAATGTCCAGAGGTCATGTTGACACTGCTGTAGGTGTAAAGTTAGTATTTGGGAGGAAGATTGACAATTGGGGAATTAAGTAGGTTGACAACTGTGATCATTTGTCATGCCGGAAGATGAATGCTGGTTGGCAGGGAGAAAAGAAGAAAGACTTTGATGATGGAGGAAATGTCAGGCCAGTCCATCAGATTAGTAGCGTTGCCTGATCATTTACTAGCAGGAGCCTGAAAGATCATAAAGGAGTCATGAACGTTGGAAAGTGGTAAAGATCAGAGGACCCAAATAAGAGGCAGATAATACCTTAAAGGGAACCAACTTGAGTCAGCCATCCTATCAGGCACCCGCATCCATTCACAAGACATCTTTCATTCCCATCACTCCCTTCCTGAAATCATTCTGGGATTAATTCTTTATCATTATCTGACTCAGTGCTTTCATCAAAATAAATTTATTGTCTCATATATTGAACAATGTAAAGGTGCACTGACATTCTTACGACTGCAGCTGAACAGGTATTTGGTAAGAAAAAACGACTACAACATACAGTTAATTGAATTCTATGAGACAATAAATATAAGAAATCAGTAATAAATGTTCACAGCTATTCTATGGAATAAAAGCAACCAAGCAATAGCACAGACAAACCATTTGTGGGGAGAAGGCTGGAAAATGGGGTTGAGAGAGAAAAATAAATCAGTTGTGATCAAATGGCAGTGAAGACTCAATGGGCTGAATGGCCTTCAACGTCATATGGTCTTGTACCTTTTTCTATCAACACCCCTTTGACTCTTTTTGCCATTAGCCTACAACAAGAAGTAATGTAGGGTAGCGAATACACCTCCCAGCACATATTTGTAACGTAGAGGAAAATAAAGCTCCCAGAGGAACATCATGTGGTGACAAGAAAAATGAGCTTGAAGGTATTGCCCTACTGTTCACATTATTTGGGTAGATTTGGCATCAGAAAAAAAAGAAATGCCATTGGGCATGAAATTATCACCCAAAAATGAGCATGTTAGTTAGTAAGACATGTGGAAATGTGCACACAATTCTACCTCTCAGCAATACTGCTATTTTCAAACACATAGTATCTTTATTTGGCATTGTTTAGACAAATTTCTGACCTGGCTAAATTTGCTTTTTGTTAATCATTGCTAATGGAAATTGAATACTCCCTAATTTTAAATACTCAACATCAGAAAATACAAATGCAAGCCAGAAGCCCCATAGTGTATAACAATGAAGCATTTTTACTAGACCACTATTTGAGAAATATTTCCATTTTTCACTCGAGTCAAACTTAACTGTCAAAGATACCATCAGTTGTAACTGGATTTATGTCTCTTGTATGTTGGGACAGAATAAATGTCAATCACATGAGATGCTTACAACCAAAGAAACTTCCCATTGCATGGGCCTGGAATGGAAGTTGGCTTTGATCCCTTTTGTCAGTCAGTCCTCCCATGAAATAAGATTTCATGTCATATAGTATTTCCACCTTGTCTATCATCCGTACATGCATGGTATAATGCCTTCTGCAGTTTATGAATAAAAAAAAAAGTAATTATCAAGATTGCAATGACATTCAAATTTTCTCTATTTTATTTCTCCACTGAGCATTAAAGCTGACTTTTGAAATAAAATCCCATTTCTTTCACCGGCACTTCTAAAGCTTGCAAAGGTCATTGCTCGCAATCATTGCATGAATAGTTATATAGGAAGGACCTTGTGGTAATTGTCAGCTACAATTTATAGAAGAAAATGGATTTCTCTACATGAATTTCAGACCTCTCAGAAGATAATTGAAGAGTTCAGATTAATGATCTGTCATAACAACTTAGTTTAAATCATTACTGACCTTTGTGGTAGAATTCAGGTTTGATAGATGTGGTTCATTATAGAATTTTGACTTGAAAATAAGATAGCCTTACATACTATGTCAAAAAACAATCATACTTTATATTCCTTTAAAATTATCAATAATTTATCCACCTAAGGAGCAAAAAATACAGAGTAGAATATATTGTGGTGGTCGAGATAACCATAAGCAATGACCCTCTTCCTGAAATCTATTCAAATACAATAATGTGTCAGGAGTCTTTGTCTTGGTGAAATTAATTGTTTGCTTTCTGTCAACAGAAAACATTCTGCAACATAGCAATGGTGTCAGCACAATTGGTGTGAAATCTGGAGTAAAAATGAAAAAGTAATGTTGTCATTTCAATATATTTTTATGCAAATTGTAACATGTTTATTTAATGATTTTATCAAATTACCCTACAAGGGCTGCAATCCATTACATTAAGATATTGCTAACTCCTTTTTATATGTTGCATTTAAAGGACAATTTGAATTTCCACAGCTCATTACCAATTTGCAATGTTGTTGATCTGTACAATTAGACAAAAATATAACTTTGCATTATACCCATATCTTTTAATATTTTTAAATGCTAAAAAATCTTTTTAAATCATCTTCCTGTAAAAATGCATACTTTTCCATCACAATTCAAGCAATATAGTTGCATTATGGCATCTTGATAATTATTTTCTGGAATGATGTCTCTTCAGTAATGTAAAGGTCAGACTCTCCAACTGTGTTTTTCATCACTCGGTGAAAACATTGTCTAAATTATCCTGTATATTTTTCTTTATTTGTCAGGATGTGGACATTGCTAGGCAAGCGGGTGTATGTTGCTTTCCCCTTACTTAACTTCAACAACATATATCAGATTCACACGGCTGCTTCTCCTATTGTGGACTTGTTCCCCAAACAAATTGCATTTTCCTGACTAGGGTCAAGTAACCTTTGCTGTCTGTGTATTGGTTGTGCTTTGCTAAATATTCAGAGTTGAATTCCAGGATGATTGGATCTGGCTGTAAAAAATGAACATTCAGAAAATGTCATTTGAAAGGTTTGTTTATTTTCTGCACAAGATCATGGTTCTTCAGTGCATCGACTCTACCAAATTTACAAGGATTCTTCAATGAAATTGTAAATGAACACCCAACCAACGTTAACAGGCACAGCATAAGCAATGGGCTCTGCAATGGTTCTAACTACAGTAATTTTTAATGCTGCATTTGGTGATCTTCCTAGAAATGATCAGAATTAGAAACAAAATTATATCAGTAAACTATGTTCATCCAGGTGAGCAGCACTGCCAGAGCTCATCAGAGCGCCATTCCAGCACATCATGGGGCTGCTCCCGGGGTCACTCCAGCAACTCATAGCTCTGGGTACCCCCACCATCACACCCCCCCCCAACTCCGAGTGCTATTCTGAACTTACAAGGAACCTGTTTCTTCCACAGCCAGTCATCCTTTTTCGTTATCCTACCGTTCGCTCTGATTTATACACCAAATACAACATGGCAGCCATCAAGGCGAAGTCTCATGAGACCTCGTCACTGTTTTTGGTGAGATCTGACACTAAAAAAAATTAACTCTGCACCCCTGCTTTCATCTGTCTTTCCCTCCATGTTTGAGCTTTGTGCATAATTAACCTGAAGGATTCACAAAGGATCTATACAATATATTGAGCAAAGATTATTCTGCAGCAAAGTTTCAATATGCTCAAGTTGCCAGGAAATGGTACACAACAGGCTGTATATTATACTAATTAAAAATATAAAGGGCATTTCTTTTCTCTGCAGTCTTTTGTCAGACAGCATCAAGTTTTGGAGAGAAAAGACTAGGAGGGCATAACAGCATTTCATGTTCATGTGGCTACTACGCAGCAGATGGTACATTTGTACTTTAAGACATGCATTAAGCAATGGTCTTCACTACCCTTTCTTTACTCTTAATTATAAACTTACTTTCCAGTCCTGGTTAAAATGTCCAGATTCCCTATCTCAGCTCATGACACAGTCCAATCTCTTTCCCAATTATTTTCATCCATCTCTCCCTGAGTACTGGCTCAATTACGCATCTAATTCCTTTCAGCCACCACCACCCCCCCCCCCCCCCCACCGCCTCCAGTCACCTGGTCTAATTCTGGTCCACTCCTCTCTCCAAACACTACAAGACCATTGCCCTGTTCTCATTT
Source organism: Narcine bancroftii (assembly GCF_036971445.1). NCBI lineage: Eukaryota > Metazoa > Chordata > Chondrichthyes > Torpediniformes > Narcinidae > Narcine > Narcine bancroftii. The sequence continues at coordinate 20,966,489 of NC_091477.1, read as the reverse complement.
TCCCCATCCCTGATGTTGCCTATCTTCAGTCCTCCTATTTATACCCAAAATTACAAAGAGAGATTGAGCCATCTTCAACTGTACTCACTGGAATTTAGGATGAGAGGGGATCATATAGAAATATTTAAAATTATAGATAAGATAGAAGAAGGAAAATTGTTCCCATTGGTGAAGGAGATGAGAACTAGGGGACAGGGTGGTAGATTTAGGGCCGAGATGAGGAGGAACTGCTTTTCCTAGAGGATGGTGAATCTATGGAATTTGCTGCCCATTGAAGCACTGAAGGCTATCTCAGTGAATATATTAAAGACAAGATTGGATAGATTTTTACATATTAAGGGAATTAAAGGGATATGGGAAACAGACAGGTAGGAGGAGATGAGCCTATCATCAGATCAGCCATGATTTCACTGAATGGCAGAGCAGGCTTGAAAGATAGCCTTCCCTTGCTCCGATTTCTTATGTTCTTAAAAGCGGTGATTTCAGTGAAATATACAATAGGTGAAATGTAGTGATGGATTTTCCCCTGATTAAGGTGTCCAGAATCAGTCATAAAGTAAGATTTCAGATTTATTGTCAGGGTACATACATGATATCACATACAACCCTGAGATTCCTTTTTCCAGCAGGCGCTGCAGAATTGCCCTAATTGGTAATGCAAAAAATAAACTGCACACTGTGTAAACATGTAAACAAACAAAATAAAACTATAAACAGTTAATGAATGTAAGCAATCTCACAGAGAGGACAAAGAAAATCAATCAATAAATTGCACAAGTAAGAGTCCTTAAATGAGTTCCACTCAGGACTGGGGTAAGAATTATTTTTTCACCCAGAGTGTGGTGAATCTTTGGAATACTAGACTCAAAACAGTTGTGGAGGTTTAGTTATCAAATATATTCGAGATTCAGATAGCTGAATTTTTAGATATTAATGGCATCAATTGATATTGATTACTGCAGCAAAGTGAAGCAGAGATTAAAAAGTCAACTATGATCTTATTGTATTTTTTCCAAATATAGACTTTATTCTCAATAAATTATTTTCAAAATGAAAACCATTCAAGATTGTTTCACATCCTTCATGTCATATCCATACATATCCATGCATTATTACATTAATTCCCTAATTACACCATTGCCACCATTGTGGCACCTTGTCAATATTCCCCTTCAGATGTTTGTTCTCTGCCCCATAATACCCAGTAACTGAAGGGCTCCAAACTGTGGTCCTTTCCCACAGCACCCTCGTATTGGTGTGATTCTCAATATATACTCCTGTAGCTAGGAATGTGCTAGTAAGCAGCATTTCCTCACTGACATCTCCATGTCCTGAAAGACCAGCAAGTTTCAGGCAAACCAAAGGGCATCTTTCACCAAGTTGATGGTCTTCCAGCAGTTCTGGATTTGTGCCTCTGCATGCGTCCCTGGGAATAGCCATAAATCAGAAAGACCTCTGCCATATTGTTGGGGATGAACCATGACAAGGATCCTTGCATCTTCTCCAAACATTCTGCAAAGAAGTGGGCATCTCCACTCCACTGTAGTTGTCTTGGAGATGGTGCATTGTGGGTGATATTTGCATTGAACAGGAAGGATCTGACAGGAAGACCAAGTTCTAACACTTGCTAGTGAGCATTGCCGATGAGGCATTCTGCCAGACAACCTGGACAATATACTCAGGGAACCACTCCACAGCATCCATTGAGTCTTTGTCTCTCAGTGTCTTTAGGATGTTCTGTGCTGACCACTGCCTGATGAACTTATGGTCAAAGGTATTTGTCAGGAAAAAGTTTTCTACAAAGGATAGGCAATGTGGTAAAGTCCATCTGACTGGGACATTGGGCACCAATGAAGCTAAACCCATCCTTTGCAACACCTGGGTATGTAGAACCTTAGTGCAGAGGCACTAAGTGCCCTCTGTAATGTATGTATATTTGGGAGAAAAATTGGTAAAATTAGAGTAGGTTATGTACATACACACATTTTAAAACAGATGTTATTTGAAATACTGAAGAATTCATATTCAGTAACATTACAAAAACTATGGTGAATGCTATGCACATTCCACAAGTAGTTGCAAATTGAAATTATGTCATAAAATGAATTGACTGGAGACAGGTCATCTGTGTTGAACATTTTTATAAGGTTTCTGACCTTTCTGCAAAGTGCACAGAAAGGTCATTCCTGAGAAGTTTGTGTACCTAAAACAACAGATGGGAGCAAAAGACTAACTCCTCTTGTTTGCTGGAGAAGGTTGGGGTTTTGTGGCATGTGAGAGAGTCGCATGGGCTTTCTAGCAGTTGGAAGATGAAGAGAGAGATTGAACAGTCACAGCTGAAGCAAGCAGGAAAAGTTTGTTGGAACTGAAACAGAAAGCTCCAGAGCGGTGGATGGCTGGAATTGCTAACTGTCTGATATTTCCCTTGGAATAAGTTGAACAGAAAGGAACTCTGTGTTAGCCTGAAAGAAAGATGTTATCATCTGGAGAATCCTGCTGGGGCAAGTTTCATCAGCAAGACATTGAGATGACTAATGGTGGTACCTCGGTTGTGGAAATCCTGGAATAACAAATCTCTCTCTGCAAACCTCCAAAGAACCTTCCTGAGCGGTAAACATTTACCTTTCAAGCATCAAAGTCTGGTGAACTTTATACATGTTAAATTCTGTGCACAGTATAAGAATTTCCTGCAACCAGTGAACTTGGAAGAATGAGAAGTGAGATTGAACTGTGAACCAAAAAAACTTTTCTTAAATTTACACACACATCATACAGGTGCACTTAGAATTAGAAGGGGATTAATTTGGGTTAGTTAAGTTAATAGAGATAAGTTAAAGTTTGATTCTATTTTCATGTTTAAGGATAATTAAAATCAACATTTGTTTAAGTAACTACTTGTCTTGGTGAAAGTCTATTGCTGCTGGGTTTTGGGGTCCTTTGGGCTCGTAACACCTCATACTTTGGTTCCATGCACAGCCTAATGCAAACACACATAAAAGATGGTAATTAGGATGAGGTCCATATTGGGTACGCCCTTGGTCTTTCTTGGAAACTTGTACATGGTGATCTTTTGAATGCTTTTCAGTTTGGATCCCCATATGAACAGGAAGACTGCTCTGGTGACTGCTAGAGTGGAGGTGCAGGGGATGGGTCCCACCTGCGCCATGTACAGCAGTACTGAGAGCACCTCACTCCTGATGACCAGGTTCTTCCCAGTTATTGAAAGGCAACATTGCACCCACAGACCCAATATGTAGTGGATCTTTGTGATCTGCTCTAAGCAATTTTTGATGCATGCTCAGCCCCTCCAAAGCAGATTCCAAAAGCCATCAGTTAGTGAGATCTGAATATGAAGGGGATGGCAGAACATTCAGACCCATTACTGAAAAGCATTGACTTGGTTTCTTTCAGTTTACTCTGGCACTTGATGCAGTCTCAAACTGGCTGCAGATGTTGATCATTCTGATTGAGTGGCTGAATAGAAGATGACAAAGTCGTCCAGGTATAGGAAGGCCTTGATCTGAGTGTCTCCACTGCCTGACAACATCACTTCTCATGCCCTCAACTTTCCTTATAGATTCATCAAAGGGTTTTATGCAGCATATAGTAAAGCCCAAGAGAGCGGGGCAACCCTGCCTGACTCCAGACATGATGGCGAAGCTATCTGTTTCCCGCTGTTACATCATAGACCAGCAGTAATAGAAATTCACCAGAGCAATAATAATTTTTATTAATAACTATTAATAAAATAACATCTTACTTAACGCTAAACTTAACCGTATCTATGTGCGAATGTATGTGCATATGTGCGTATGGATCACCCAAACCATTAGAGCTTAGGCACAATTCTGAAAAGTCCATTCAAAATTCAGTCTTAGAAGTTTGAATTGAAACTCAGAATCTTTAAACTGATGTTCAGAATTAATTATGGAGTAAGTGAGACACCGACTTTATCAGACTTCTCAAAACTCATGAATTCCTGTTGAGCTGCTTTCGAAGAAATGTTATTTTATACAAATTATTTTCACAATTCCCTCCTTTGCATAGAGGTTATGGAGCTTATGACTTCCACGATGCTTCCGTGAACCCAGACAAAGGTTAAATGAAAATGGTCACAATCCAGATGCAAGAATAATCTTGCTTTCTTTACCCAGACATAGGTCAGTCAAAAGTGACCATTACAATGACCACAGTAAATTGCTGTTTTCCTCTGACAAGGAGAAAGAGCAGAAGTGACCATCTTCCCCGAAGTCACTTTAATTATGACTCTCCAGGTGACTTTTTGATGAATTGAAGTGCTTTCTTCAAGTGTCTCAATCACATGATTGGCTTCAGTAATACTGGTTCAATTTCAATTTTCCAAATGCCCAAGTCATATGGCAGATGGCCTCCTATTTGAACAGATGTCTTCCTTATGCAAATATTCCTTAATTCAGTCTTTCAATTGAGAACAATAACACTGGTTTATGACTGAATTAAATGCCAGGCTGTCTGCAGAATTTTCTTATCTGTAAACGTCTTTCCCTGATCCAAACCCCAAAGTATCTTTACTAAAATATACCACATAAAATAAAGATAAAGAATAACAGAAGCTTGCAATACCCACTCAATGATTTGGACTGCACTACAGATGATTTAATCCAATTTCACATTTCCTCCCCAAAGTTTATTTTGGAGAGCACATCCATCATATATCCATCGTTATCCAGTCAAAAGCCTTCTCCTGGTCTAAGCTGATCAGGCAGGTGTCCACTCTCTTATTCTGAATGTAAGCAATGGTATCTCTTAGCAGCACAAGGCTGTCAGAGATTTTTCTGCCCGGTACCGTGTAGGTATCATCTGTCCCAGAACAGACTCTTGGCAATAGCTTTGGACAAGATCTTATATTCAATGTTTAATGATGCTATGTGTCACCAATTCCTGATATCCTCCTTTTCCCACTTCTGTTTGAAGATGATGGTGATGATGCCTTTCCTCATGGAATCTGACATGCTGCCTGCCATGTGCATAGCATTATATAATTCCAACAGGTCGGGACCCACCTAGTTCCACAGAGCTCTCTGTACAGCTCAGCCAGTAAGCTGATGCTTCCCGGAACCTCTTGATGGAGGTACAGATTCAGATTTTGTATCAGGGTACATACTTGACATCACATGATTCCTTTTTCCTGCAGGCTCAGCAGAATTCATGTGAAAGATCAACTGTCACAGCGTAAATATTTAAACAAATAAAAGAACTGTAAACAGATAATGAATGTACACAAACTGACTGCAATACAGAGAGAACAAAAGAAAATCAGTAAAGTGCTCAAGTAAGAGTCCTTAAGTGATTGAGTTAGTCGTTGAGGAGTCTGATAGTGAAGGATAGCAGCTGTTCCTGAACTTCGTGGTGCGAGTCTTGTGGCACCCAAACCCCTTTCTGATGGCAGCAGCAAGAACAGAGTGTGTGCTGGCTGGTGTGTGTCTTTGCAAATTACTGCAGGGGGGCCAAATGGCCTAATCTGGCTCCCATTTCCAATGAATTTAAAGATAACTTAGTTTTTTAAATAACTCTTTTCAATGGGAATGATACCTTTTCATCAGGAATCAGTTTGGATGAGGATACTTTGGTGGTGTTTAAAATGTTAATGAATTCAGCTTTGATAATTAGGTGCACAAGTAAAATGTAAAGTAGGCATAACTGCCACAAGCTGTTATCCCAAAACTCACTGAAGTGTGAAGATTGCAAACATTTTCACTGGATGCCCCAATTTTTGCTGCTGGGGTTCTGAGTTCTTCTTTGGTCATTCAATGGGTGGAAGGTGCGTATGGGTGATCCACTTCTCTCTGCTGGGTTATTACTCAATAGCAACATAGAAAATTGTTCCTCATTGAAAGGGAATACTTGTAACGAAGGTTGAATTTTGATGCAAAAAGTCTCCAATTATTTCACTTGATTATTATCCATAATGTTTGCATATAAAAAACTTTTGGCTGCCAGACACCCATAGATACATACTTAGTATGTTCCCTCACGTAATTTGCTTTTAAAATAAAAAGCTAATGAGTTAAATGTTGAAAGCTGTAATTACCACCTGCATTGATGGTAATTAATTTTTCTAAAAGTTATGACAGAAAAAGAGACAGGCAAAATTTATATTGTATATTTTTCAACAAAAGTCATGATTTTTGTGAAAGGCTGGCTAGATTTCCTAAACCATTAGGATCAAGGACAGAATGGGTCAATAAAGACTCAAAATTGAACCTGGATTTCTAAAGCATTTTCATGACCTCAGGGCATCCCAAAGTGCTATATAGACATTGAAGTATCTGTGATAATGTGTCCACTGTTATAATGAAGCAGATCAGATCATTTGTGCATCACAAGCTGCCACAAAAAAAGCAGTGTGGTAATGGTAATTAAATGCAAACCTTGCCAGTGGTGTCCAGATAAATAAGAAGTTGCATTCTTTGAGGAGCAAACTCTTCCGTTTATTATGTGATACAGAGCAAATAGCGTCTTGATTCAAAATTTCATTTGTAAGCAAGAAGCTCGGAGTGTGGCATAACTTCAGTACTGTATATGAGAGTCAATATGGATTATATGATCCAATCTCAGAGAGGCACTTGAATTACACAATGATTTGATTTGGGGGTGGTATTGGTACCAATTGATTTGATTACCAACATAATCTTTTGAAAATTACAATCTGGTGTTATTGGATACGTCAGAATCAAAATCAGAATTTATTGTCATTAACGTTCATGTTTTTTTGTTTTGCTGCAGCATTATAGGTGCAAATATTAAATTACATATATAAAAAATAAATTAGTGCATTAGAAGAGAAAGTGAGGTGGTGTCTGTGGTTCATTGCCCATTCATAAAGCTGATGGCTGAGGGATGAAGCTGATTTTGTGCCTCTAGATCAGTGGTTCTCAACCTTTTTCTTTCCACTCATATACTACTTTAAGTATTTCCCTATGCTGTGGGTGCTCTGTGATTAGTAAGGGATTGCTTAAGGTGGTATGTGGGTGGAAAGAAAAAGTCTGAAAACCACTGTTTTAATCATCTCTAATTGACTCGTTATGTGCATGGTTTAATAACTCCAAACAAAATAGGCCAATGACAATTTTTCTCAAGCAAAATATTTCAGTAACAATTGGGTCTAGAGCAGTGATTCTCAACCCTCCCTTCCCACTCACATACCACCTTAAGCAATCCCTTGCTAATCACAGAGCACCAATGGCATAGGGATTACTTAAAGTGACATGTGAGTGGAAAGATAAAGGTTGAAAACCATTGCTCTAGGTGTTCGTCTTCAGGCTCCTGTACCCCCTTCCTGATGGTAGCAGTGAGAAGAGGACATGGCCTGGGTAGTGAGGATCCTTGAGAATAGAGGCTGCTTTCTTTAAATACCACATCTTGTAGATCATAGCATAGATCAAGTTCACAACTCTGTCATCTTTTCCTCCATGGCATTGGCACCTTCTTACCTGACAGTGATGTAATTGGTCAGATTGCTCTCCACGGTACACCTGTAGAAATGTTCTATAGTCTTTGGTGGCATACCAAATCTCCTCAAACTCCTCAGGAAGTATAGCTGCTGACAATTCTTCTTTGTGATTGCATCGACATGAGGCCCCAGGTGTTAGGTAAAACATCATGAGATGGGAATGTACGGGGCAGTAACAAGATGTGAATGCATCCTTGTACTTACAAGATAAGAGAGACATTGATGGATTGAGAGGCAGGAAGCTAGCAGGGAAAGGATAGCAACAGTTTTAGTCATTGGACAAGTAATGATATGATGATGTTCTAAGCACATATCCAAGGGTATAAAAAATCACCATTTTGCTGATAACGGCAGAATGCATTCTCCGACTAACATGGTTAGTCGCAAGTGTTACAATCCGGTAATAAAGAACAAAGAACCCTGATTTCGACTCAGCCTGGTGTTTGTCTCACTCATTCATGAACAAAGCAGACCTAACACAGGACAGATCTTCTGAGATGTTGACACCCAGGTTTTTGAAATTCTAACCGTTTTCACTGCTGACCCCATGATGAGATCTCTTTCATATTCTCCTGATTTCCCCCTCCTGAAGTCCACATGGCCTGGGCCTTAGTTTTGTTAATGTTGAGTGCAAGGTTGTTGTTGTGACACCACTCCACCAGCTAATCTATCTCCTTCTTCTATGCTTCTAAAATTCTCCCCAAAGTCTCCCCAGAATTAACCTATTACTGATAATAGATATCAAGATTGAATCAGTGAGCTAAATTTCATATTAAAACTTATTCTGCTCTATTTTAGGTTCATCTTGTTTACTCAAAGTCTTAAGTTCCAATGCACATGGATGCAAAATCTATGATGAACAGCCTGCTGTTATCCACAACTTTCATAATGCATTGCAGTACAGTCTAAATCTATTTGCTCTAGAAGTAATTATAATTGTATCTAATTCTCTGTCAGTCATCCATATCAATGTAGTATCAATTTCCACCATACTTCAATGGAACTAATTTTCAGAAGTGAATGTGGGTTGCATTTTTTAAACATATGAAACATTTAGCTTTTCTAACCTCGACCAAACCTATTTGGCTATGTACTTAATTAAAGGATACAATGACCACTTCAGGAAAACAATAAAACCGTCTGAGAAGAAGTGGAGGAGACAACCTGCAGGGATGGTGACTACAGCTGCGGACCAGTGAGGTGTTCTGCAGCTGAGAGAGCATTGCATGGCGCAGGTTGTTGGTGACTCGAGGCGAGGAACTTGAGAAAGCTGTGGTCTGCTGGACACTGCTGTCCGGAGATGTGCGCCAGGCTGCGGACTGCTGGAGACTGGCCCAAACTGGCTGGAGGGGTACTAGGTGTTGGAACTGGGATGCAAGGAGGTGCCAAGGGCACTGAAGGGTTCCTGACTGTGTCGGAGGTTAAGACCTGGAGCTCGGGTTGTCAATGATGTGGACTGGACTTGTGTGGCTGTGGAAGTGCTGGAGGTGAATCTACGGATGCTCGGTGACTCTGGGGGGGGGGACTCTCTTTTGCTTCTCTCCCTCTCTGACTGAAAGAGGTGCTTAGGCAATTCCTGTTGGTGGTGAATCTGTCTGCCTTGCAGCAGGCAAAAATAAATTTCATGTAATATGACATTGTTTTATAAATTGAATCTTAATCTATATAATCTATTTTGTATTGCCTTCAGGATGACATTTGAGCTGAAAGAGTAACATTATGAATCAGAGTACATAGGTTCTGCTTGAGGGTAGAATATTTACGGGGAGTGAAGGATTTGGTAGGGGACATAGATAAACTATGCTCTGGGTGTGCACCTTAAACTTAGAATAAGGAATGTTCATGGTGTTGTCAAGAAATATGCTTTATGCAATGGAGAATTGAAATTTGGAACTGCCTACCAATCCCAACCCCCACCCCCAACCCCCCTGCCCAAAAAGTGCTGAACTTTGGTCAATTCTGAGCCACTTCATGTAAGTCGAGTTACAGTGCAGGTGTAATTTAGCTTTCCAAAGGCTTTTGGTAGAGCAGTCAAACAAAGGCCATGTTGGCATTTCAGGAACAGTTATTCTATCTAATGAAAACTGCAAAAATTATAATGTTGTGGCATTGACTGTATTATATGTGAAGTGTTGGAGAAGCCATGTTCTTTGGTTTCCTATAGCAATGGTCACTTGTTACCATCTCAGTGCCAGTGCCATGAGATTGTCGAAAAAAATATTCTTGGACGATACTGCTAAATACAGCAATGTTGTATTATGACAGCAAATAAATAATTACAGTGATCCTAAAACCTGCACTGTGTAATAATAGAAAACCCTCCATGAACTGAGATTAAACTCATAAATTGAAAATCCATTTCTTTGTGTTTAACAACATAGCCTGCTAGCATTGAATATTCATGCTATAACAAATTTGTATTCTATTATGCTAATATATGTATATTAATGTTTTGAATTATTCTTCATGTTATTGTGTACTTTTTATTTACTATTATTAAACCAAGTCCTTTCTGTTCTGTCTTAGTACTCAATGTTCCATCCTGTTCATGCCCCAGATAACTTATTTCATCCTTTTTTGATCCAGTCCCTCCAGATTTATCCAATCTCTTCCCACTTATCTACATGAATTTCTGATCCCATTTATTTTGTCCACCTCCATCGCACAGCAAGACAACTAAAGGCTCTTCACTTCTTCCTTACACAGAACTTAATTATTTCCTTTCCACCACTCATTACCTGGCTGAACTGGTTCATTTGTTCTTCATAAAACCATAAAAAACATAAGAAATGGGAACAGGAGTAAACCACCTGGCTCATTGAGCTTGCTCTATCATTCAATAAAATAATGACTGACGTGGTCGTGGACTCAACTACACTTACCCACCTGTACCCCATAACTTTTAGTCCCCTATTTCTTCAAACATCTATCTATCTGTGTCTTAAATAGATTCAGTAAGGCAGCATCTACTTGGGCATTCTTTAGTTCCTTGGGCATTCCTTCATCAAATAAATTTTCCATCAATTTCACTTTATTTCTCCAAGGCAAAGGTATTGGTATGGACCCAAGCTATGCCTGTCTTTCTATTGGATACATGGAAAAGGCTTGGTCTCCTCTTTCAGCACAGTTTCCATTATATTGATTGGTCCTGCTTGCCACATGTGTGGAGAACTTGATAACCTCAATACTTTTGCTACCAATTACTACCTTTCTCTCATTGTCACCTGGCTCTTAAATGATTCTTCTCTTTCCTTTCTTAATATCTATTTCGTGGAGTAAGTTATTAACCAATATCCATTACAAATCCACTGGCATCCATACGCCCTTCAATCTTGCTTCCTTTAAGAACTCTATTAAATGCTCCCAATCTCTTTATTTTACATCAATATATAAATGTTTTAGAGGGATAAGGGCTGAACATGGGGACGTGGAACTAGCTTGGGCAGACAACTTGGTCAGAATGGACCTAATTCCCTACTGTAAATCTCTCTGACTCCAGAATACCAAACATCACACCTCACCCTTTTTTGTCTTATTAAAATAATGTAATATAACAGAAATATTATTTCAATTTATCTTGAGAAAACTGGATTTACGATTCCAGATCAAAATTGAAGTTCTAATTTTAATCGTGACTCAATCCTAAACAAAAATAAACAATTTTGATTATCTTATTTTTTTTGTCTAGGTGAACATTGTAGAGTGGCAGAATATAACAGACTGAAGAGCATATTATTGGATCTACAGAGTCAGAGGTATTTCTTGGAAGAAAATGTAACAATGGGTGCAGCAACTTTCAAAAGGCATTTGGTGGAAAGCATGTTCAAGGACTTTGACATCAATAGTGATGACTTTGTGGACAGCAGTGAATTGGCACAGGTAAATATCAAGATGTGAATCTATTATCCAAGGTCCTATTTTCCTCATCTTTTCTTCCTCATAATAGTGAGTTGGAATTTGACAATGTATCTTTGCCACCTTATTGAAAATTTGACAATTTGGCATTGGATTTTTTAATATATATGTGCCTTGCAATATGAGTGATTGAAGCACCGAAGCATCCTATTTATATAAATCCAACACAAAATCATTTTATTCCCACAACATTTCCATCAACAATCCCATATTCTACCACACATCAGGATAAATACAGTTGCCAATTAATCTTCCAACCTGCACATCTTTGAGATGTGGGTGGAAACTAGTGGACCTAGACAGAACCCTCAACACCAGAAGAAAATAATTATGCTGGGTCACTAGGGCTGAGAGGCAGCAGCTCTAGTAGAAAGCCATTCAGTGGTTCTACAAGCATATGAACACCAAAGTCTGTTTCAATGAGAATCAAGAGTCATCCCTCATCGATATTAGTGAATCTGTTTGGTGCCTGCAAAAATATTGCTGTTTTGGACTTTAGCATGCAGGATTTGAACCCCAATCCTGGGATGGGGTTCATTGTAAACAATGGATTATCAGACCAATCCTGAGGATGATTGCGATGTTAAATTTATTTAATCATGTAGACATCCATACAGCACGGTAACAAGCCCTTTCCACCCAATTGACCTACAACCCCAGTACATTTTGAACAGTGGAAAGAAACTGGAGCACCTGGAAGAAACCCACAGGGAGAATGTCCAAACTCCTTACAGACAGCGTGGGAATCGGACCCCCATCCCGATAGCTGGCACTGTAACAGCATTGCACTAACATCCAATCTAACTGTGCCACCCATGCCATTATGAAAAATGTTGTTTAATAAAATATAAATAAAGATGTATTTTGTTTAAAGTTAGCAACAGTTTGAATGGCATCTTCAAATAATTTGCAGTATTCTCACTTCATTATTAATTTTAATTGCATCTTACTCTGAACCCCTCCCATGGTGTTGCTGATATAAATATTTGTCTTTGTTTAAATGGTTGCAGTAGAGTAAAAATTGTTGATAGCTGTGGGCTTGATATGACCTCCATGATAGCAGTCTGTAGTATCAGGATTTGGACAACTGCTATTTGTATCACAATGGTAAATTGCACTAACCGGCACACACTTAATTGAGGGAGGACCAAAAGGTGGATGACTGGAATTGGTCACTGCTTCCCTGCTGGAATAAAAGGATTTCAAGCTTGATGTAAAGCCCTGTAATGGTAGAATTTCTCATGGTGCTTGACAGATGATATAAGACAGAATGTCTACCTCTTCCCACTGAACTAGCCCTGGAGCACTTTTACTGATTGTTCTCACGTCCTCTTGCATCACTGCCTTTCCACAAAGTAGAATGGTGAGCAGGTCACTGGTGGCAGATAGAAAGACCTGGCCCCTGGATTGCCCTGATGCTCACTGGTATCAGAGAATCAAAATTTATTATGAACATGTTGTGAAATTTGTCATTTTGCGACAGTGGAAATATTGCTGTAAAATTACATTTAAAAATAAATTAATTAGTGCAAAAGTAAGAGAAAGTGAGGTAATGTCTGTGGTTCATTATTTCTTCAGAAATCTGATGGCAGATGGGAAGAAGCTTTCTTGTGCCTCTAGGTGTTTGTCCTCAGGCTCCTGTATCATACTGATGGTAGCAGTGTGAAGAGGGCATGAACTGGATGGTGGGGGTCCTTGAGGAAAGAGACCTTTTTTCCCTTCCTATGTCTTGAGATCGATTAAACCAGTCAGAATGCTCTCCACAGTATACCTGTAGAAATTTGCAAGAATCTTTGATCAACTTCCAAATATATCTCTGGTGATCCAAAATATTTGAAAATAGTTGAGAATTTTTTTTAAAAGTTGCTATAGTGTGGATTGCGGAGGGTCATGTGGCTTCTCCTGCTGGAACCTATCAGAAGTCATCTCACCTGCCAATTAAGGGTTAGCTTTTCCCACCGATGAGAATGATATGTGATTGGCCCTTGTAGCTAATGCATGATTGGTCCCCCAGTTGTCAATCAATGGTTAAATATGCCCACCGGCGAGGCTGACATGCAATTGGTCCTCGCAGTTCATGTGGATGGGCCCTGCATTGAAACAACCTAGCACATGGAGTTTTGCTCTCTCAATTTTGCTTCTGTCTTGTGATCATTGCTGAAGTACATGGGCGGACACTTGATGGCCATCTGCAATGGGCCCGTCCCAGATCACGAGCTGTGGTCTATGCTGTAAACCAGGTTCATCTGAGATATTTGTTGCAATTAATTTCCTGTTCATTAGTGTTGTGTGTGGGGGAGGGGCATTGTGTATTTAACCCTTTCCATTCCCAGTTAGAAGATGAGAATGATTGCACCCTATGTGTAGTTATTTGTATATTGTTAGTTCGTGAACATGTGCCTATTTTTAAGTTGCTCTGTGCGTAAATAAAGACCACTGTTTGTTGATTACACATCTCCAATCTTGATTCTCTTTGACCCCATTGAACCTATTCTGAACACAAAGGTTGCAGTAGAAGGGTTAATTTAATTTAAATTTACCTAAAAGCTTTTTAGATAAATGTAGTTTAGAGAGAAAAAAAAAGTAATCGAAACCTTCTTTAATGCTATTTACCAATTTAGTGGAGTTCCAGGATCTTATTCAAATGATTGGAGCAATGCTCTTTCTGGGATAAAGATGAAGGGCCAGATATGAAATGTTTCTGAGCCCTCAGCTGAGGACATTACAAAATCCTCCTGGACTAAATGTTGAAGGAGAGGTCAGTTTCAGAAGTATTTCCAGTATTTTCCTGCTGTCCAATGCACTGCTATTAACCGGGCCCTAACAATGTGCAGTACAGTGGAATTCTCCATTGGGTAGGATTAAATATTAATTTTCTAGCCCACTTCCTATTGTACCAAGAATTTCAATCATGCATGCTTTTTCACCAAAGTTGTCTGCTGTGAAATTTGTGTACAATTTCACACCACAGTGAGTTTGCGCATGCATTATCATTACTCACTGGCTTGGCTTCAGTTATCTCATGGCTAGAGTCTCACTTTAGACAGAGCATGCTTGTGTGCTTCCTTCAAAATAATGCCCTGTCACTGTCTGAGCAACGGTTGTATGTGTGAAATCGAAAAGCAGTGTGCCTTCATCATCACTGACTTTGAGTTTGTAGTGATAGATCCTCCTGACCACTAGAGGGAGCTGAAGACTAGTTTGTTGCAGCTCAGTTGTATTCAAGATGGAAGCCTCCACATGGCCATGAGATAGTTCTATAACTAATAAATTATGGTGGTTTTAAAAGAATTGAAGATTCTTTATTACAATAAAAGAAACAACACGGTATCAGGAATGTGCATAGTACCAGAGTGTGTATGGAAGCAGGACTGGAAGAAACACCAGGAGTGTGCACAGTGTGAATCAGTTGTTATTAGCAGAGATGTAGAGATTGTAAATATTCTGGCGGCGTAAATTGGACCACGGGTGGAGCTTGTTTAAACGAAATTCATGCTGTACTCGATAGCAAATCTGATGCACAGAAGATGACAATGCTACTTATTGTGAAGGGACTTCAAGCACTAGAGATTTCCAACACATTTGTTTTTGCTCTGAAAAAAGACCAGGGCAAGTTCGACAGGGTTATCGAGATATTTGATGTAAACTGTTCACCAAATGAAAATGAAAGTTCGAGAGGTAGGTCTTTTGTTCACGCACACAGCTGCAGGGAGAGAGCTTTGATATTTTTGAAACCAACTTCAAATTAAATGCAAGAATGTGCAATTTTTGACTGTTGCAAGATTCAATGATCTGTGATTAAATTGTGTCCAGAATTATTGATAAGAAAGCGAGAGAGAGGTTGCTTCGAGAGACAGCATTTACCTTAACTGGAGCTGTGAAGATGTGTCGTTCCAATGAATTAGCTTTGAAGCATGAGAAAAAGTTCAGAGATAGTGCAAAAGCCAGTGAAAAATGAAGGCGCGGTCATAGCCACAGTGTCAGTACACGCAGAAACAAAAAATCAGATATAGAAGCCAACAAAATGTTGGCGAGACATTCAATTACAAAAGATGTAGCACTCAGCATGTACCAAAACAATGCCCAGCCTACGGAAAAGTCTGTAACAAGTGGAAAGGGCAGAATCATTATGCAAAGAAATGTTTCTCCAAAGGGAAACAAAACAGAAGTGAGAGTGTGCACACTCTATAGAAGAAACTGGCCTCAGTAATACACTTTTCATTGGCATGGTAGTGTAGAAAGAACGGCCAAGCATAAACAGAGTTGAGCAGGTCAAGTAGATTGTGTCATTGCATACAAATGGAGAAAATATTCCTTTCAAGTTGGACACAGGGGCAAAGGTCAATTTGATCAGTGAGTGTGACATTAGGGCAATGAAGATAAAGCCATCCATTCATCCAAATCCTGTGCAGTTTAAAGCCAACATTGAACAGAGCATTGACAAAAAAGGTACATGTAAACTCAAAGTGATAGTTAAAGATGAAGAGCACCACCTCAGGTTTGCAGTAGTCCCAGACGGTGACTAAGCATGTGAAAACTTAAGCCTCGTCAAGACCATGTACTGCATTAACAGTGCCAATGCACAGAACAGGGTAGAAGAAATACTGGATCAATTTCCTGACATCTTCTAGAGGTTTGAAGTTCTACAATTCACCTACAAGATACAGTTGACAGAGGTGGCTTCCGGTGCCTCTAAAAGAAAAGCTCAAGCAGGAACCCGACCGACTGACGTCACTAAAGGTCATAAAGAAAATTGAGGAGGACTTCCAGCTAGTTGCGATATGGTGTAGGTGCGACTATCAGGTGCTCCTGTCTACTCTCTATTTTTTTTTAACTGCGTACCTTCTTATTTTATATCCAAAGTGTTATATATTTTGTGTCTTTCCCATCTTTTACTCTTATTTTCCTCAAAATTACTACAAGAAGTGAAAAATCAAGGGAAAAAGAAGCAACTGCTAGCTTAGGCTATTTCTGACTTCACTGGCTGCTGACTTCAGAGCTTCTTTTAGCTTGTTATATGTTAACATCAATCAAATCCGGTCATTAGTGAAGGACCATGGCCAGTGTTTGTGATCTCTGTAGCACACTTTGGACGACCTAAGCCAGCATGTTACTGAATTAGAAGATGTCTGCTCCAGCCTAGGTGAATGTAACTTGAAGTTGATGGCTAAAGTTTTTGATTTGGAGAGCCAGAGCTGACAGCAAAACCTGCATATCTTGGGCTTGACAGAATCTGTTGAAGGAGGGAAACCTTAAAAATTCTTCTCTAATTTGTTATGTGATGTTTTCGGGAAGGAGACACTCCCATCCTGACCAGAGATCGATAGAGCTCACTGATCTTTAGTACCTAAACCAGCTCCGGGACAGAGTCAGCGCTCAGTTATCTTTTGTTTCAACATTATCCGATAAAGGACACTGTGATCCAAGAGGCCCAGCAGAGAGGAAAACTGGAATATCATGGTCAGCAGATCCAAGTGGTAGAAGATTATACTCCCGAAGTTATGAAACAGCGAGCTGAGTACAGGGAGGTAATGTTGGAATTATACAACTGTGGATTTAAGCCCTCTCACCTATATCCTGCACGACTCCATATCACATTTTCTAGCAGACAAAAGAAGTGGCTGAGTTCAATCGTTGAGGCACAGAGTTATATAGATGGTCTCCCTTCCACATCATGCCCATCGTGAATATCTGCTTGGTGACTGAGGCTATTTGACTATTATTATTTTGAAGCTTTATAGCTTTTGCAATACAGTATTTAGGTGGCGAGGACCATCAGGTCCTGTCTGTTTTAGTAACACTTTATGGGGCAATATAACCTTTTAGGCTGTTATTTTGTGAGTATTTTCTTTTGCTTTAAATTTTGGGATTTATTCAGTCTTTGTGGGTAGAACATCAGAAAAGTTTATACTTAGTATTTTTAGTCACAATTTATATTTATATTTCATAATACACTTTTTAGATTTGTATAAGAAATTTTAGAATCAGTTGTACTTTTTTTAAATAAGGTTGTATTCCTATCCAAGTTACATGTTGTTTTGGAAGTGTAGAGTTTAGTTTTAAATAATATAATAGAGACAAGATGTTATACGTGGGATGGGAAGATTTTCTTTTGGGTGAGAAATATTTATTTTGATGAGATTGCTGCTGAGATTTTTGGTAGCTGTCTTGTTGTTTGGTGGGAGGAAGGGTGGTGGGAGGAGGGAGTGGATCTTTTCAATCTTGTTATTGTGTTAGGAGACTACACAAGCTTTGATCTTGTACATTTTTTAAATTTTAATATCTGTTGTATGTTTTTGTTTCAAGGACAAAAACTGGAGTTTTGACTATGTTTTTCAACTTACTACTCTAACCATGGGTAATGGATAGCTTTTTAAATTTTGTTAGTTAAAATGTCAAAGGTTTGAACCATCCTGTTAAAAGAAGGAAAGTCCTTTCTCATCTTAAACAACTTAAATTAGCAATTGCTTTTTTACAAGAAACATATATTCGTAGCTCTGATAGTTCAAGCCTCATGGCATGGTGGAGGGAGCAGCATTTTCACTTCAATTTTTAGACAAAGGCTGGGGGGAGGGGGCTCGATTCTTATTAACCAAAATATTCCTTTTGTTCCTCACAATGTAGTATCAGACACTAATGGTCATTACATTATTGTTTCAGAGAAATTGTGTAATAAATTGCTTGTCTTTGTGGATGATGTGGGTTTTTTTGGAATATTTTTATCTTCCTTACCTGATCTGGACTTGTATTTTCTTGTTTGGTGGGGATTTTACTTGTTGCTTTGATCCTATGTTGGATTGATCTTCTCCCAAGCCTACAATAATGAGCAAGTCCACCTTATTTATTCAATCCTTCCTATCAGATTATGGAGTTTCTAACTTATAGAATTTTCTTTATTCAAATAGTAGAGAATATTCTTTCTTTTCATATGTTTGTCATACTTTTTTGTAGGTTTGATTGTTTTCTTATTGATAATCAATTAATTCTAGTGACTTGCTCTTGTGATTACAAGAGTATATGGATATCTGATCATGCCCCTATTGTCCTATCCTGACTTTCCTCAAATAAATAGACACTAGCTTTTCAATTCAACTTCACTGCCTGATATTGATTTTGTGAAATTTATGCAGGAGCAGATAACATTTTTCTATAACACCAATATATTTTCAGAAACCTTCAGCCTGTTTGGGATGCATTGAAAGCCTGTCTAGGGGAAAAATTTTCTCCTTTACCATGAATATGGAAAAAAAAGGCTAATAAAGAACATTTGGAATTAGTTAATCAAATTAAAGAAATAGATCATCAATACGCTCAAGTTAGAAATCCAGAACTATATAAAAAGCGAGTAGAACTTCAAACTAAATTTGACCTCCTTTTGTTATGACATAGACCAGCAACAAATATAAAGTCACCAAGACAGTTATTTTAAAACAATATATTTATTAGTAACTATTAATAATATAACAACTTAAGTCTAAACTTAACCCCCATTATGTGCAAATTTACCTGTATGTATGTGTGTGTGTGGATTACCCAAACAGCTTAGACATAATTCTGGAAAGTCGATTCCCAAAGTTCAATCTTAAAAATTCTGTGTTGAAACTCAGACTTTTAAACCTATGTTCAGAAGTAATTATGAAGTAGGTGAAACATTGAGTCATCAGATTGTCTTTAACTCATGAATCCATGTCAAGTTCCTTCCAGAGAAACGCATAGTGGAAACAAATCCTGTGACTTTCACGATGCTTTAAAAAAAACACAAGCAAGGTTTAAACAAAATTTCCACTAGAATCATCACAATCCAAATGAAGCGATTCTTCTGCTTCCTTTACCCGGATATGGGTCAATCCATAGTAGATCACTGT
The DNA here is from genome assembly GCF_036971445.1 of Narcine bancroftii. Classification (NCBI taxonomy): domain Eukaryota; kingdom Metazoa; phylum Chordata; class Chondrichthyes; order Torpediniformes; family Narcinidae; genus Narcine; species Narcine bancroftii. Next base: position 20,947,217 of record NC_091477.1, on the reverse strand, counting down.
TCCCCCTGAACAGGAGAAAACAGTAGAAGTGTCCATTTCACACTAAGTCCTTCATTTCTGTCTCTTGCATATCTCTGGTTACTTATTAATCAATCTTGCTTCTTCAAGTGTCTCAATCACATGATTTGTTTGATCAATACTGAAATCTTTTCTGTTTCAATTTCTCAAAAACATGACTCATAATCATATAACTTGTCAATCTCCCATCTGGTCTTTCTTACTGAAATAATAACCATTGTTTTCTTTTTGTTCTTCCAAACCATTAACTTTGTTTATGGTTCCTATTTGATGGTGCCTTCTGTCTGACCATAAGCTATGGATGGTTTTGCTGTGAAAAGGTTTTCTGCCTATGTTAACCCCTAAAGTGTGGTTACTAAATAAAATGTGAGTTTATAACATTTTCAACCTATACAATTGAATGCCAACTTTCTCCACGGTGAGATATCGGCTAAGTTGTTAGCTAATCAGATGAGAGGATTTGAAGCAAGACATCAAATCACAAAATATAAAATGGAGGATGGTACTTCAGGTCACTTGAAGATTAATGACACATTCAGGAATTTTTATGCCTGACTTTACACTTCTGAATTTCAAAATGATCATAGTCCGATGTAGAATTTTAAAAATTGTTTAAACATTCCCATGCTTTCTCCAGATAACAAAATGAGTTTTGATGAACCTATATCACAATTAAAGATAACTGCAGCTATCATTTCTTTGCAATCTGGAAAATTACAGAGTCCTGGCAGGTTTCCTGTGGAATTTTTAAAATTATTTTCTTTTTTGCTCTCACCTTATTTAAGTTCTGTGTTGTCTGATTCATTTAATGAAGATAAACTTTCAGCTTCATTCAATGAAGATGATATTACTCTTATTACAAAGAAAGGTAAGGATCCTATAGTGTGCTCCTCCTACAGGCCAATTTCTTTATTAAATATTGATGTTAAAATTTTGGTTAAAGTTTTGGCCCATAGATTGGAGAATATTTTATAATCAATTATATCTGAGGACCAAACCAGCTTTATTAAAAATCATTACTCTTTTTTCAATATACATAATTTTATACTCACCCTCAAGTGTGGTTCCTGAATGTGTCCTTTCTTAAGATGCAGAGAAAGTATTTGACCATGTGGAGCGGAGGTGTTTATTTGCAATTTTAGAAAAAAATAATTTTGGTCTAGGTTTTATTACTGTACTTGTTGTGATAGAGTATCTTGAGGTGGCTTGGAAGGAATTGCTAGAGCAGCTTGCACATACACACATTTCAAAACACAAAATTTTTGCAGGACTTTTGCAGAGTGCTTTTTGCAGAAAGAGCAACCAAGGTGCAGAGTACAGCTGGCCCAGGAGAGCATGTGATCTTTGCAGGCAGACTCAGAACAATTTGGCTCTCAGAGAGGGAGAGAGTGAAATAGAGAGGAGAGACACAAATCAGTTCCAGAAGGACAAAGCTGGCAAACTTTTGAAAGGCTGTCTGGTCAAAGGAGAAGACTAGCTGTCTGATGTGACCCAAAATTAAGTGGACCATCTGGAGAACCTTCAAGGGGGCAAGTTTTGTCAGCAAGACTGATTGGAAAAGAATCAGGTGCAGATATCCTGGAACAAAAGGAATCTCTCTTGAAAACCAGCAAGAACCTCCTGAGTGGTAACCATTTGCTTGTTAACCACCAAAGACTGGTGAACTTTGTTAATGCTAACTTCTGTGCACAGTACAAGAATTGCCTGCAAGCAGTGAGATTGGACTGTGTTCCAAAGAATTTTCTTTTAATCTTAAATATACATTACACACACCTACGCTTAGTAGTAGAGGGGGGATTATTAAGTAGGTTAGGTAGGTTAAGTAGTAAATTAAAGTTTAATTCTGTTTTCTTGTTCAATTATAATAATTAAAAACTACTTTTATTTAAGTAACCCTGTGTTGTGGTGCATATCTATTGTTGCTAGTTTTTGGGATCCTTTGGTCTCTTAACACTGTGTCCTACTGCATCAATTCTCACTAACTTTCAGTAATCACAACCTTTTAATCTCCAATGGGGAACCCATCAAGTCCCTTACTTTTTGATTTGGGCATAGAGCCATTATTATTTGCATTTCGAAGCTGCTCGGACATCTTAGAGATTTGGAAGAAGGGAGTGCATAAAGTTTCCCTTTATGCAGATGATCTTTTGCTTTTCATATCAAACCCTACCTCCTGTGTTGTTATTACTTACTCAATTTAGTCAGTTTTCAGGGTACAAACTAAATTTGCATAAAAATGACCTTTTCAAGTGAATATACTTGCATCAGTGTATACTAACTTTCCTTTTAAGGTTGTGAAAAATCAATTTACTTATTTAGGTATTACAGTTCCAAGAAGATGTGTCTTTTCAAAGAAAATTTCCTTACCCTGTTAACGCTGTAGTCACCTTTGTCTAATCTTTGGTGGACTGAATTAACTATTAAAATGAATATTTTGCCTGAATTCTTATATCTTTTTCAGACTATACCAACTTTTATTCATAATTTTCTTTGACCCATTAGACTCTATTAAATTGTCCTAAGCGACCTCAATTAAATAAATTTCACCTTCAGAAATCTAAGAGAAATTGAGGTATGGCGCTGCCCAATTTCTGAATTTATTGCAGGGTGACTAATATACCCAACCTTACGTTTTGGATACATTTTCATAAATGACTTGACTGTCCATCGTGGGTAGCAATGGAATTGCACTCAGCTAAAAATCTCTCCATTCCAACTTTTCTTGGATCCTCACTTCTTTTTCTTTAGATAAATCTATTGATAATCCAGTTGATAGACAGGATTCAGAAAATGTTTTGGATTTTATGGTTTCTCTCTTTTAAGTCCTATTCTATCCAATCATTTCTTCCAACCTTCCTTACACAATTCTGCATTTCAAGGATGGTATAGACTGGGTATTAAGTGTTTTAAGGATCTTTTTGTTGATAACTGCTTTGCATCATTTGAACAACATTTTGAAACTTTTAACCTACAAAATGCCCATTTTTTTCAAATATTTGCAAATCAGACATTTTCTCCACTCTCAGATACCTAACTGTCCTAGTGATACAAACATTGTTGATTTTTTTTTAATTTACAACCACACTTAATGGCTTAAAATCAGTAATTTATGGTAAGATGGCAGGTTTAAGATCTGTCCCTCTTGATAAAATTAAATCTGCATGGGAACAGGATTTAAGCCTTTCATTTTTGGATGAGGTTTGGGATTTAATCTTTAAATTGGTTAACTCCAATCTTGATATTATTTGTTGCAATTTAAAGTTGGGGATAGGGTTCATACGTCCAAAGCTAAATTATCTCGTATTTATCCAGATGTAAATTTGGGTTGTGTTAAATGTAAGAGAGTTGAGGCCTCTTTCATATGTTTAGGATGTGCCATAGCCTTGAAAGATACTGGAGGGATGTTTTCCAAACCCTATCCTCAATCTTTTATTTAAATCTTGAACCAAACCCTTTGGCTGTTCTCTTTGGTACCACTAGAGAGGATGACATTTGTTTAACTCCATTTAAAACTCGGGTTCACCTTTTGCCTTTCTTTTGGCCAGGTGTGTGATATTACTAAGATAGAGGGATGCTGCCCTGCCCACCCATGCTTGGTGGCTGAGGGATATTATATCCTGTTTAAATCTAGAAAAGATTCACTATTTTGTTAATAACTTAGACATAAGGTTTCAAAACTTATGGGAATCTTTCCTGAACTACTTTCAGGACCTCTAGTTTTATTATGAAACCTGTCTTCAAACACTTTATTATATTACTCCAGATGCAAGGTATACTTTAATTATAGAACTTTGGCTTGGTAACAGGCTCAAACGATGGGAAAGAAAATGAAAATATAATATTCAGGATAAAATTGTAATATGTTCTGTTGTCTTATGGATATTTTTTACAAATTAGTTAACTTTGTTGTTTTCTTTATATTTGACATCTCTTTCACTTAAAAATAATAGAAAGAAAGTGAAAGAGCCCACAGAGTGGAGGAATTCAATGATGTGTGTCAAAAAGAAGAACTGCGACTTGCGCGTGTGCATGAAATCAAAAGACTTGAGTGGCAATGTAAAGAGGGAACATTATCAGATTCCAAACAGGGATGAAATTACAAGTGAGATGGCCATTGTAAAGTTTTTCACAAAATTGGATGCATCCCAGGCCTTCTAGCAAATAAAACTGCATGAGATAACACAAACTACTGTACATTTCATGCCCTGTTTGGCCGATACTCCTGTCTGAGGATGCCTTTTGGAATATCCTCAGGTCCGGGAGTGTTCCACAGGACAATGGAGCAGCAATTTTAGAACCACTGACAAAAAAAAGGGGTATTGAGAGTGCTGGAAATGACCAATTTCTTTGGTAAATTCATGCCAAACCTGTCTTCCAAAACAATGTACCTGAGGAAGTCGTTTACAGGACATATGTAAATTCAAGTGGACGGCCAACCATGAGGAATAATGGGGATGACTGAAGAACATTCTAACTACAGAACTTGTACTTTTGACATTTTTTGATGCATCCAAAAGGATGAAAAATGATGCCTTACTACTTCAGGCTGTGGGAGAAGATTAGAGATCAGTAGCATACACATAAAAAAATGATGACAACGTCTGAATGTCGATATGCAGAGATCAAGAAAGAGTGTCTAGTCTGGTCTATGGATTCAAGAAATTCCATAGTTAAGTATATGGTCTACTAACATTCGTAGCAGAGACAGACCACAAGTCATTAATAGCAATAATTAAGAAAAATCTCAGTGAAATGTCACCGAGAATTCAAAGACTGAAGCTGTAACCTAATGACTTTGAATTGGTGTACTCACCAGGGAAATTTCTTGTGTTGGCTGATATGTTATCCAGGACAACACAGAGTGAAGCACACAATGAAAGTTTCACAGAGACAGATGTGTATCTCCTATGTGAACCTAATCACTGAATCTCTTCCCATATCAGACATGAAATTCAAGCAGATCACAGCTGAAACAGAAAAATACACAGTTTTACAGAAGGTCATCATGAACCTGAATGAAGGATGGCCTAAAGGTGACTGTCACGCATACTACAACATCAGAATTGAGCTGAGTGTTGTCAATGCCTTCTACTCAGACAAATCAGAATTGTCATTCCTCAATCATTTCAACAAGATATGTTGAAAAGAATGCTCTAGGGACACCTTGGAATGGAAAAATGCAAGAGGAGGGCCAGAACTGCTGTTTATTGGCCAGGGATAACATGATGACATTGACAGGATGGTTTCAAACTGTGAAACCTGTTTGAAACATTATGCAAAGCAGGAAAAGGAACCCATGATCATATTTGATGTACCAGCAGAACCATGGCAGAAGGTTGGGACTGATCTGTTCCACATGCCTGGAAAGAATTACCTGCTGGTTATTGATTATCTATCGAACAATCCAGAGATGGTGCTGCTTTCTACTATGTCTGTTTGGCACGAATAAAAGCTCTCACAACTGGAGAGAGAACACGTGCTTTTATTAGCTTATAACAAAGGGTAGGGTCTTACAATGGTCTTCAACAGGGCTCAGGGTTTAGGCAGGAAACCTGGGTTATATATGGGTAGATGGGGCAGACCCGGGGGGAGGAGCCAGCCATCAGCACAACCCATCACCAGTGAATCTCAGTTCACAGCAGTCGGCTGCTTGTGTGAACAAATATATGAAATCGATCTTTTCAAGACATGGAATTCCTTAAATTGTCTATAGTGACAATGGACCATGCAACAATTGTAGAGAATTCCAGAACTTTGTAGAAGAGTATGACCAAGACCTCTGTATCCACAGTCAAACAGTAAAGCAGGGAAAGGAGTTCACATAGTTAAACAGTTGCTCAAGAAAACACTAGACAATGGGCAGGCTGTAGCGTATGCACTACGTGAGCATGGAGAAGAATGACACGCACACTAAAGTCTTGGAAAACAACACTAATTTCTTGCTCTGGTCGTTGCACTTATATGGGCCCCTGGCGCTGATATCAGGGCCTCGTGTCATTGGAGCACCAGCCTCAGATTGGCCAGTGTTCCTGCTAGAGTTCCCCATCTTCCCTCAGTGCAGAGGTCACCTAGGATGACAGTCAATATCACCCCCAAGTCCGTGTGGTTGCCGATTTCATCGGCCACTACAGGGCAACCTTCTACCATGCATGGGGCAGATGATGTGTCAGTGGTTTAACAGCAGGCCGTGCTGATACTACCATAAATGAAATAAATACTGAAACACAGACATTATGTAATTTAAGTTTTCAATTGTCTCTGCTTGAAATAGGTAATATACAATGTATGAACGTAATGGACGATAATTTATCAAAAAACAATCCACAGAAAATGTTCAAACAACGAGATCATCCAAACTCCAATGATGCATTTCATGTTAGGGAAGGCATCTTCAAATGTGGAAATGCAGCAAAAATCACGGGTTAGTCATTAAAAAGGCACAATTTAAAAAAAAAACCAGAGTCAAAAATGAGAAAAATTAGGCACAATGAAAACAAAACAACTAACCCCAAAACAAACAGCAGCTCAAACAGCGAGAAAATTGATTTTGTTTGTTGCTTGAAAGCATTTTGATATTGGGTAACATAGTTGTTGATGCCTCTAGCAAGTCATCATCTCAAGGAGTTGTGCTATCAATCTTATCACTGGTAAGCTCTCAGCCTGTGGCGGTTCCTCACCTCAAGTCATCAACTGTCCACCCCCTGTGTGCCCTTCAGTCTCAGAGTCCCACACTAATTAGCCTCCATGGTCACCATGCTGTGGTCCTTTGCTTCCCCAAAGTGTGCAACCCCTCGAGGCTGCTGCCAAAAACAGGCACTGTCATCTTGGGCCCAGGCCCCACGGTTGCAGAATTTTAAAGTAAACCACTGTTGGCTCCTTTAACAGGTTATTTAAACCCTGTACAGAGCCATTGATGGTTTGACTGGGTGGTAGAACCCTGCGATGGAGTGTTATGTCTCTGCTTCTCCCCCCCCCCCCCCCCAGCCCCCGCCATGGGTCCACACCAGAAGCAGGTACTGTCACTGCAGCAGCTCCAGCAGCGCCGCTATTTTTAAAAAATTCATACCTGCTTCAGACCATAACCACAGAAATGTCTATCCCAGTGGTTGTCTATCTGCTCCAAAGACATAATGATATACAGTACACCAATATTTATACCTTTCTTGTGTGTGTAGTTTTATGTAATCATCACTTATGACTCCTGTTTAAAAGGTAGTTGATCATAAGATGAGTGAAGTGAAACCAGCAGTACATATGATGAGATATTGAAATTTATGGTGCATTTACTAATCGACCACGAGACTGTTAAACACCTTGTTGAACTATATCCTGGACCTTCAAGTATTGCACCAATGACTGTCTGCTCCCTCTCTTTTCTGAACATATATCCAGAGTCCTGGACAGCTGCCTCTACAGAGATCAATTTTCCTACTTTGCACCACTTCCTTCAAGATTCTCAGGCAGTATTCAAAAATATTGCAGACAGATCTTTCCCATGAAGTGCCATCATTTATGTATCCCCTCTTAAGCCTGTTTTTTGAACTGGTGACCAGCATCCTGGCCAGCTACCTTCTAAAGGTGCTGATTAGTTTGAGTGGACCTTGCCATTCGTGATATCAGCTCCCTGCTGACATGTTCAGCCAAGTCAACAATAGTTAATGTTGTCTTAACATTGAAAAAAAAATGATTAGGCAACTCAGTGATAAAGTTATTGCTTCACTGACCTCAGTGGGTACATGTCAATACGCACCTGTAATTTACAATTTTTAAATGCTATAATCTTTGGCCTTTCTTATCATCCTCAATTAATTCTTTGAAAATATCACACATCACAGGCCTTTCTACACTGTGCTTTTTAATTCAATAATTAAAAACTCAAAATGCTGCCCATTAAATTACATTATTTATTAACATAGACTTTTAAAAAATTATTACTTGTGATTCATTCATATAAGGCTGCTCAGGTTCTTCCATATTTGCCCTTAGTGAATTATGCCAGCTAGAGTTGTTGTGATCTGGGAATCCCACCTTGAAAGGATGGTGAAGGCAGATTTAACAGCAATTTGCAAAAATTAAATTGGATATATCCATGAAAAAAATCAAAAGCAATGTGGTGAAAGCTAGTGAAGGGGATTATGAGATATACCTCTCAGAGACACCAAATTAATGTGGTGAATTAAGGAGCTGTCTCCTGTCCCATATGACTTAGGAACATCCAAGTTGTTTACTCATTGACATCAAGATGTGATTATCAAGCACAGAGAGATCAAAGACAAATGTCAGTGTGCAAAGAATAAAATTAGTTTGTGCTGTATTGTCCTAGACAACTTTATTTTTTTCTCAACTCTGTATATATGAATGTGTGAGGAAATGTGCAAAAATATTTTCGTAAAAGTGAGAAATATGGTTTGTGGGAGGAAAAGAGTGAGGTGATAGTAGATACTGCAATCTGGAGCTATTCATGCCAATTATTCTTTTATCCCAAAATTACTTTAAAAAATCAGCTCATTGAAATCCATATTATTCAAGATTCATTTATTATCATGTAATTAAAAACATGCTTCTAATTATAAAATGCTTTGAAATTTATCTAAAGCTTTGTGTCGAAGGTTCTCCAATGCACGATATATGATGTGCTTCTAATTATAAAATGCTTTGAAATTTATATAAAGCTTTGTGTCGAAGGTTCTCCAATGCACGATATATGATGTCCTTCACCATGAGCATTGCTTGCTTTTTATACCAGGATTCATTGCAACATCTTATGAGCTGAGGAGGAAGCAAAATATTTTGCTTCAAAGCTAAAGATATTTGCTCTTTGGAGCCAGTAAAACACACACAGTAAATGCTGGAGGAACTCAGCCGGTCTCGCAGCAGCCGTAGGAGGTAAAGACATATTACCAACATTTCAGCCCTGAGCCATTTTTCAAGGTATAAGCAAAAAGCAGGCAGGGAGAGGTTGGAGTCCAGACCAACAAACAACCTCAGAATCCTGTGAACAGATAACTCCAGGATAGCAACAGCAAGTGACTTTAAACCAATATATTTATTTCTATTAAGCTTGAGTGAAGACCTTGAAAACATTCTGGCTAGCTGCATCACTGGCATGGAGTTGCCAAAACTCAGGACAAGAAAAAAACTCTCTAAGGTTGTTAACTTGGCCTGTGACATCATGGGCACCAGTCTTCACTCCATTCAAGAGGCAGTGTCTTAAGAAAGCAGCCTCTATCCTCAAGGACCCCCACCACCCAAGAAAAGGGTATAGGAACCTGATGACAATCACTCAGCAGCACAAGGACAGCTTCTTCTCCTCTGCAATCTGACTCCTGAATGAATCATGAACTATAGACACTGCTTTACTTTGACTTCTTTTTCTTGCAATATTTTTATTTATTTCGTAAGATAGTTTATATAAATGTTTGCACTACAATGCTGTTGCAAAACAGCAAATCTCGTAATTTATTCATGACAATAAGTTCTTATTCTGAGAAACTAAAAATGGTGTTTTAAAAAGTAGGATGAGAAGTTTATGGTCTTAATCAAATAAAATATTACTGATTTCTCAGCAAACCATATATTCTTTAATCTGGCAAAAGATAGATATGTTTTTAAGCTTACTTAAGTCATGATTAATTTTTCCAGGCAACAACACAAGATGGCCTTGATAATGACCCTTTTGACTGCAACTTATTTGATCTTCTTCAGTATGATGACTACAATAATGACAGGATGTTGTCACTAGAAGAACTCTACACAGCATTCCGTAAGTCCATGAATAAAAAAAATCTATATTTGTGATTCTCTGTTCAATGTATTTAAACACAAAGCAGATATTTTTCAGCTGGTACTGCACAAGCCCTTTAAATCCTCCATTTAACAGTCAAGATTTCAAGTTGGCAGTACATCTTGTTGGACTAATATTTATTTGGTTGGCTTCAATTTGATGAATTTAAGACAATTTAATGGTCACTTGTCAATGTTTTGATTTGTTTTTTGTAATGTAATCATAAGTTGAATTGTTATAATGTTTGGGACAAGGACACTGGTTTCCTTATTTGCCCCGGCCCTCCACAGTTTTCAATTTATAATCAAACAATTCACATGTAATTAAAATGCACATTCCTGATTTTGTTCAAGGCTTTTTATGCAGTATACAAGTTGGGCTGACCATTCAAAATGATTGCACTTTTTATACATTGTTCCCCATGTCAGGACACCATTAAAGGGGGAACTATGTATAAGAAATACAGTAATTTCGATATGGTCAGACCAACTTGTATACTGTATAAATAGCCTTGAATAAAATCTTGAATGTGCATTTTAATTACATGGAAATAGTTTGATTACAAATTTAAAAATGTGGAGCACAGGGACCAATAAAGGGGAAAGTATCTTTGCCCTGAGTTGCCCTATATGTGTGTGTGTGTGTGTGTGTGTGTGTGTGTGTGTGTGTGTGTGTGTGTGTGTGTGTGTGTGTGTGTGTGTGTGTGTGTGTGTGTATTTGTTTATATATATCTCATACTCACACATATACACTTATATATAAATATACAGTATATATAGATAGATGATAATATGCTGTGAGTGGGGATTTTGAAATCTCAAAAGGAAATACAGTAAATTATAAGATGAGTTTGTGTATATGACCTCATGGAGACAATATACTATTCCTGTATACATTATTTCTGGCTCTTAAATCCATGTTTTTCCCTGGAGAGTAGACATGAGTCTTACTGGCAGTTCCTAAATTAGACAGCTATTTAAAAAAAATACTTGCTGCACCAGTGAGAAAGTTAGTCATTTCCACCTGATGGCCTGGGAGTGTGGAAGTATGGAAACACTCTGCCTTTAGAGATTCACTTGAATGCCCCCGATCACAAAAATTGCAAAGCCACTACAGCTGCAGAGGAGGTTTGAATATATTTCATATATCCAACTAAAAGATGACACTCTGGACATTTACCTCCTCTTCCCTGAGTGATTTTCCACTGGGCAAGTCAGCAAATTGAAAAGTTTATTCCAGCCAACTTTTTGAGTTTAGTTATGGTCAAAGTTCAAAGCACAGCAACCATCTTATGCGCGAGAATTTTATGGCCAGCCATTGAAAACTGCAGTTAGCTTTGAGAAAATGCAGCTTCTTTCATTGAACATATTGTTGAAAATTCACATTTACTACATAGAAAGGAAAGGTATGTCAAAAAGTAATCTAGCAGGGTGGTTAGCAGGGTGGTTGGAGTAACCCCAAGTGTGGTTCACAAGAACTGACAAATAACATTGTACATACATACTTATGAGGTAATATTGTCCCATATGTTACAACAAATTCAATTACACTATCTTTAATTTTAATGAAGTATTAGCTGATTGATTTTAAACACGCAAAGTGTGATACGATTATGTTATACAATATAATATTAATCTTTTTAGCAATTTTTTCCTGACAGTGGGGAGTCAAGATTTAAAATGTTCTGTGAGATGATGGCAAGTGATGCATCCCCCTTTAGGCTCCATGCTTTTATTAACCACCTGATGCATAAGATAGTTGAGACACAGTTCACTTGTTGTCAACATTAATTACACATCTGTTCTTGCATTATGTTTGACCAATTACATCTAAATTTCTGCCTGTCGATATCAGACTCTTGAACTCTACATTTATGAAGTCCTTTTGTTGGTTTTAGATGGGCACGATATTCGTGTATAAACCTTAAGAGTATGAATGTTCATTATCCTGATAACACCAACATGTTTACAAGTATTTGATGCCTTTAAAGCTTGTCAATAGATTTTAGAACTAGGAAGAGTGCTCCAGGAATTGAACAGAGATTTTCCATAGACTCTTTCCTTCACTTTAATATTAGATCCTACTTGTACCCTCTTTGTACTTAGCTCCTATTATTTGCTACACTCATCTTTCCATTTCTTAGCAAACTTATCCTTTAAAATGAATTTAAATGATCAATCCCCAAATTCTGCTGGTTCTTTTAAACAGATACTCAGTGTTATGGAGGCAGGAAATTGGAAAGATAAGTTGCCTTGCTGATATCCAATATGAGGACTGTTTGAATCCAATAGCTAATGAACAAACTCATCTGGAACAACCATTGCTATTCTGTCTGTTTATGTCTTTATCTGTCTTTTTTTTTCATTCTATCAACTCTATTTTCCTTGCATTCTCTCTCTCTCTCTCTCTCTCTCTCTCTCTCTCTCTCTGCTTCTTCTTCTGCCTTATCTTTCTTCTCCAGATCATTTTAACAACTATGTGAAGTTGAGATGCTGGTGTTGAATTGGAAGAATAGTAACTACCTGCAATTCAAAAAATGACAAAACAACAAGAATTTATCAGAGACTTCATATGGCATCATAAATCACAAGCACAAATTTCAATTATTGTCTATTATGGTTTTCAGCTAACCCTGAGTTTTATTAATTCAATGATAGAATGCTTTATGATTTAATTTTAGTAAAAATATATATCTTTACTGGTAGATAATAATTGTTGACACATAGGATTGAGGCCTTGTATTAATCTCAACCTGAATTTATCGCCCACCACTGAATTCTTCCAGCAGTTTGTTTTGCTCCAGGTTCCAGCATCTGCAATCTCTTAATCTATCCTCTTAATTTTACCTTTAGCAAACCAATCATTTACATTTCTTTGTGAATTCAAGAGGAAGATAGTGCAATAAAGAACATGAATTATTTTATAGCATAAAATCTGAAATATGATTTCCAGATACTGTCACCAAATCAGAATCAGATTTGACTTCAGGTGTACCTGCTACTTCTTGAAGAGGTGACCAATAAAATTGATGAAAACACTGCAGTTTACATGGACTTTAGAAAGCAATGACAAGGTTCTGTATGGTAGTTAGATCCCATGTGATCCAGGGCTAACTAGCTGATTGAATACAGAATTAGTGTGATGGTAAGTAATAGGAAGTGAGATTTTTCAGACAGAGTAAAAATGCAGGCATGCTGGAGGCAGGTCTTGCAGTGTTCTTAGGAGGTGAAGATATATTACCGACATTTCTGGCCTGAGCTTTTCTTCAAGGTATGAAAAAAGCAGGCCTGAATACTGGAGACCTATGACAAGTGGTGTGCCACAGGGATCAGCGTTGTGTCCACTATTGTTTATCTGTCATTTAGATAAACAATCTGGATGAAAATGTCAGTGGTATGGTTGATGAGATATAAGAATTTGACAAATATAAAAATGTAATGTAAGTATGCAATAAAATTTTTACTTTCTGCCACCAAAGAGATTCAAAAGATACACTAACAATATTAAGTTACCATAGGAAGAATGCCATTAAAAGTGTTCAAAATAGATTCATACAAGCGTTTCAGGGCCTGGAGCTCTCCAATTATAGAGGCTAGATTGGCTGGAGTTTCTTTTCTCTGGGAGGTGGGGGGAGGTGACTTTATAAAGGTATATAAAATCATGAGGGGGAATAGGGAAGATGAATCGTCACAGCTTTTTTACCAGCTCCTCCTTTTCGTACATATATGGATGAACTACCAGAGGAAGTGGTAGATGCAGGAACAATTATGACATTTAAAGGCATTTGGACAGGTACCTAGATGGGAAAAGGGTGGAGAGATATAGGCCAAAAGGCCTGTTTCATTGTTTTATTACTGTATGACTCTATGGTTCATCATTGTGACTGAGAATAGTGGTATATGGAGTTTGGATCCGAATTCCCAGTTTGCTGAAGTTGTGTATGCACCCATCATTCCAGCCAGAAAAGGGAACATGCATCTAACAGGTAGGAGTGACTATATTTGGAGCACCAACAGTGACAATTAGATTGATTGCATTTCCTCACCTGTCCTCTCACTCTAGATTGTGCAAAAGGACCAGAAGGTAAAAAAGAGAAGTGATTTATTTTTTGGCACTTTTATGGATCAATCTTTAATTATTCTCTTGGTAAATGAATTTAAATGTTTGTTCAGTTATTTGTTAGTTGGACAATTTAGCTTAAAATTAAAATGTCACCTGTGAAAAGTGTACAAAAATAAATTGAAAAATGTTTCAAATTCCAAGTTACTTGACATATAACACTTATTAAGAGAGACTGAATGGAGCTTTCACACAGATTAGTTCTTGATAAAATAAGATGTTAATAGAATGTCTTGTCCTTGTGGCATGATATTTTGTTTTTAATATTGAAATATTGAATTCCATAATAATTTGTGGTACAACAGGTGAAGATTTGAAAGATTTTTCTGTATCATAGACATTTAACACATGATAGCTTTGGTAAAAGTAACAATGGATTTGTTCTATCCTTCCCTCTGACTTGAGACAGGACCAAGCTCAAACTATTGGGACTGTCATTGGTGTGAATCCAGATTTCAAATCAATTTTTAATCACTATGAGATCCAAGCACAAAATTATAGATTGGAGCTAAATTACATTTTTACTTATCTCTCTACAGGATTCCATTAATATCCAAGACTCAATCGATTTCTTTCTTTATATACACAATGACTCATATGCCAGACTTGGGAAGAAAATTTCAGTTTTGTTTCCATTGTCAATAATTTTTTTTTCAAGATCTCTGCCTTGAATAGCTGACCTCCTTTATTTGGAGACTATGCTCAAACTTTAGCAACCCCAACCAAGTGAAGCATCAAGCCTGCATGTACTTGTTAAATCCCATCAATTTATCTATTTTAAAGAAATCATGTTTCTTCTCTAATCTAAAGAAAATAAAGGATTTTTCTGCTTCATCTCCTGTTGTAAAATAATCTCCCCATCCCAGGAATCACCTGGAGTTCTGAAAGTGAGATTCGAGCTAGGCTGAGGTCAATGCTGGATGTACTTGCACCAAAATATTATTACAGCTTTTTATTTGTGAAGTATTTTAAGCTCTCTGTAAGGGGAGGTCAAATCTGATGTTAGTCATATCTTATTGATTTATTTCCTATCTTGAAGGTCAGAAAAAAATGATTGTTATTTTTATTCTGTCTGCTCCTTTTCCTTCTTTCCATGCTTGGTAGAATTCTGTGGTCATTGCCAATCCTTTGGTCCAACTGGCCATTCTATGTTTCAATTTCCATTGTGGAGGATTGGGGTTGGGAATGGACTCTATAAGGCAGTAGGTTTCCCATAGCAGCTTTCTTAGAGCTACTTTAACAGCTACTACACAGTACCGGATTCAATGGTCCTGATGTGGTCTTCTCAACATCAATGAGATCAGCAATAGACTACAAGACCGGTTTGCAGAGCACCTCTTTAGTGTACTACCCAACAGTATGAAGATAATATTTCCCAATTTCAGGTCACCTTTCTGCGTGCTCTCTCTCTCTCTCTCTCTCTCTCTCTCTCTCTCTCTCCCCTCCCCTTTCCAATCTTCTAACTCCAACCCTTTAATTTATTCCCTTTAGCATATGACCCTCCGTCCCATTTAGATACATCCACCTACAATCTATACTCTTCACCCACCAGATTTCCTTGCCCATCTGGTTCCATCTGCTCTTTATCTCTGGTAAAGGTTCTATTATTGTCATGTAATACTACATTTAGAATGAATGTAACATACATGACATTCCTTAACTTTTGTCTACTCTCAGAGAAATGAGGCCCCAGCAAGGAACAAACTATCACTTTCTTATCAGTTCCCAATTATCACACTTCATCCGCTGTCTCCAGCTCCATCATCTCATCTTCTCCTCCACTCACCTGATCCCATCTCGCTTTTTGTTTGCCTTTATTTGTTCCCACTTATCATCCATCTGACTCTTCTATCTCCCCCTGACTGCCTCCTTCTGCCTCATCCCTCAGCCCTCCTCAGCCCACCTGACCCCTTCTGGCCCATCTCAACATTGCCCCCCCCCACCCACTTTCTTCTTTATACAGCTTGCATTCCCTCTCCATTCTTAGTTTTCAACCCAAAATGCTGAAAGTTATTTAGTCAGAAATGGTCTGCAATGCCTCCAACTATATCTGACAAAAAAATGCTGGAAATAATCTCCAAGTCTGGCAAATTTGTTGGAGAGAGAAAAACAGAGTTACCATTGTAGGTCAATGAGTTTGTCATTTTCTGTTTTTATTTCAGGATCAACACATTAGTTTGCTTGAAAATGTTTCCTTGCTCGTCTGTCTTGCAGAGGGCTGTAGGAATACCATTCTCCATAATGTTAGAAGGAAAAATTTTGCAGTCAGCTCAAACGAGGTACAGCTAGAGAATGGCATCAGGAGTATGGTCCCCTGCTCCTGGAGTCAGGGCCACTCATGGTTTTGTGACTTTTTCAGATCAGGAAAGTTGAGGACAAAGGAATATTCATTTCCATCTTTACATGTTACACCCCCAACCTACTCTTCTAACTCTTCTCTGGCAATTAATTTCTCTCACCAGCTTATTGTGAGAGTCTACCCATCTCTTTCATAACAGAATATCCCTGGGCAATTTTCCACATTGTCACATCAAATTCCTCTTGATGTGCAATGAGTTACCAAGGCTGTTGCCTTCATGACGAGCATATTAATTTTTGCATCATCTTCTGGAATTAAGCTCTTTGATCTATGTTTGCATCAGGGTTATGGTGAGATTTGGAACTTGGTGGTCATGCACAGGACAAACTGGCCATTGACAAGTTAATTATTGGAGAGTCAGTACTCCTTGGCACCACAGCCAATAAATGATATCTTCTTTCACCTAGCTGATTATTGAGAATAATTTTTCACGTGTTAATTAACCAGAATAGATTTGTCGTGCCTTTCATTGACAGAATAAATTCCAATTTAGTATCTGTACTAGAACAGTTTAGCACTAATTTGAGGATGTTGGTTGGTCCTAGAGCCTTTGATATTAACATTGTCCTTTTCAATTTTTTTACATTTCATGGATTGACTTGAAGTGGCTTCTGAGGTGGTGAGGATACCAAGGGCATGTTGAAATGAAGCCCTTGCTTGACCTTTATGACTAACCAATACTTGTGCTTTGTTATTAGCACACACATGCATGTGAGGATTGCAATGTTATGTGAGGCTCCTCTTCCAGATTGGTATTTAATTATAATCCACCTTTCAAGATGAAATATGGGTGGACTGCAGAGC
The DNA here is from genome assembly GCF_036971445.1 of Narcine bancroftii. Lineage (NCBI taxonomy): Eukaryota > Metazoa > Chordata > Chondrichthyes > Torpediniformes > Narcinidae > Narcine > Narcine bancroftii. Next base: position 20,930,133 of record NC_091477.1, on the reverse strand, counting down.
TCCAGTGTAATCCATTGGTCATGATACCTTAGAACTCTGCCTATTGCATTGTATTTTGTGTTCAACATGTATTTGTTGCACCTTTACCAAGTTGACATCTCACTTTTTGGTAGGCAAGGTGCTGCACTCAGCATACCCATGCAGACATTTAAGTCAAGGTTATTATCATCCGATTGCATAAGTACAACCTGACGAAACAACGTTCTCCAGTCCTTGGTGCAAAACACACAGACGCACAACCAGACCTAACACACCTAGAGACAAACAATACATATGAAGAACAAGTATTCATATATACAAATAAATAGATAAATATTAATGAAAATAAAAGTCTTGGATGGATAATGTGAGCAATTTCCTTGGTCATTCAGCATTCTCACTGCACATGGAAGAAACTGTTTCTCAGCCTGATGGTGCTGGCTTTGATACTCCTGTATCTCTTTCCCAACAGGAGCAGCTGTAAGATGCTATTTGTAGGGTGTAAAGGATCATCAATGATTTTGCATGCCTTCTTCAGGCAATTGAGATTGATGGCCCTGCTCGTAATGGTAGGGTAAGAGTTAGGCAGGGCATCTGATTACTGTTCTGGTGGTTTATGGTCCTCCTGCTGATGGTCTCACCAAACCACTCCCAGAGTGAACGTTGCAGCCCCCAACCTGGGGTATGTTCTGTGCACTTCCTACGAGATGTTGTCCATTGAGAAGCACTGATTCATCAGTTGTCTGAGGAAAATAAATGATAATCAGAAGAAGGTCTCCTTGACCATGTTTGCCCTGAAAGCATGAGGCTTCAAAGAGAGATGGGGTCAATGTGAAGGGCTCCAGGTGCTAATCCTTCCCACCATTGTAGTTTCAGTAGTATTTCCAACATGACAGTGGAAAGTGGATATAATGAAGGACTCTGATGAAGTACAGCGGGTTGATTCTGTGAGTACAACTACATCAGGCTATTGTCTACCTATGTAGGGCAGTTTTTTCTGGCATGGATAGCAGTTTTCTGCTTTTTGCAAGAAGGTTTTAGTCCATAAAATTTGTCAAGAGCAATTTAGCTGTGACTCCATTTGTTACATACATCGATATCAGTGGGTCAGTATAGAGGTCAGGTATTAATAATTAGTTTGATTTTGATTTTTTTTTTGTTAGTCATGAGTCTGCAAAAGCAGCTAACAAGGATAAAAACAGCAATGGAGTGTCTATATAGGAGGGTTCTTTATTTCCACAACTCCATCTAGATGTAGATGCTGCACTTGAGAATAATTAACGTAAGCGATAATTCTGGAGCACAGTAAAGAACGCGATAAGTGTCACCAGGAGCCCTGTCCTCATTATACACTCTTGAAGAATCTTCTAGTTTTGTTAAAATTTATAAAAATGAGAGGAAACTGAATTAAAGTTTACAAAACTCTGGAATACCCAGAAAGATTGCATTTTCCCTGTGGATGGGTTTCTAGAACAATGGTTCACAATCTCAGATCACAGGGCAAGAGATTTAAGCCTGCAATGAGGACAAATTTGTTAATTAAGGGTGGGATAATCATTTTTTTTTGCACTACCAATAGGGGATAATTCTGCCTCACCTGCAGGAAAAAAGAATCTCAAGATTGTATGTGATGTCATGTATAACAATAAATCTGAAATCTCTAATTGCATTGGATTATTGATCAGACTCAAAGGGCCAAACTTTTGCCCCTGCTTTTGGTTTCCATTTCATTTTGATCCTTTTCTGGTTACCACAAATTGTCAGCACGAGAAATACCATTGGCAGTGTAGCACTAGAAACTCAAAAGGGCCCTCTCTCTAAAAGTTGTTAAACTGAACTGCAAATTTCCCAAATTTAGCTCAGGTAATGAAAAGCACAAATACTGATGAACTATTTCCCAACTTGACTTCTGTAAAAATAGCTCCCCACAAAGTCATTCAACATTGACTCCGTTGTGTAGCTTCTTGAAGTGAATAGAGAGCTATACTATCAATAGAACATCTTTACTGAAGCCAGAAACACTCAACTTGAGGTTGATTTCTGAAACAACAATGTGTCAAAGACATACAATATGGTGCATTCAGTTTTTAAAGCTAACCTTGCATTTGTATGTGCTTCACTCAAAAAAAACAGCTGCAAGATGGATTATTTATTGACAGTCTTTGTCCAGTGATAAAGTGTTCAGTTTAACTCTATGTTCCTGGATGATCAGGAGATCTCTGTGCACTGAGTAGAAGATTTAAACATTACTGAAAAAGCAGTTACTGCACTGAAATTGCCACAACTTACCCCTAAGTGATGCCCCTTATGCACCCTGACATGTTTGGGTTCAATATAGAAGCTGATATGTTGACTTTGGATTTTCCATGCTTTGCCACATTTAGCACCTTACAAACATCCTGATTTTCTCCACACCCCACCCTCTGCCTGATTGCATATTTTGCAGATTTCCCCACATGGTGAAATTCCCTGAATGTCAGCTACTTATTAAAGCAAAACACTTCAGCATAACTCATTTTAAAAATGAATAGATTACTTTCAATCATTTTTCCAGTTTGTTGAAATTAGGAGTGGAAATTCTGCCAATTTTCCCTCCACTTGGTAGTTTAAAATTTCTCCAATTACCACCTTGGCCTCGATTCAAAACATAGCTTGGAATTTTTCTGGTTCTGCATCATAATTGGGGTAGGGTGGGGATGGGGGTGGGGAAGAGGAACAAATTATAAAGTATTTATATGAATTATGTGTGCAAAATAAGTTTAATTGATTAAATTGAATAATGCACCACTGTGCAAATCAAATCAGAATTAAAATAAGTAAAAGTGAATGTTTCTCTTTCTCTTTATTTTGGTATACCTAGGCCTTTCTTGAATGAGATCAATGTGACCTTGAGGCCAAACAACTTAAAATTAGCCTATTTGTCTCCAATTTGTGAACTTAATTTGGAGAGGACATTGAAAGGTAGAGTTACACATTTGTTTCCAAGATTGAGCATATAGAACTATAGAACCATCCAGTACACATATCTTTGGCTTGGCTTCGCGGATGAAGATTTATGGAGGGGTAATGTCCACGTCAGCTGCAGGCTCGTTTGTGGCTGACAAGTCCGATGCAGGACAGGCAGACACGGTTGCAGCGGTTGCAAGGGAAAATTGGTTGGTTGGGGAATTTATTGTACATTCGTGATTCAGGAGTAGTTGATTAGTGACATGGAAAAACATTGTGAGCATAATATATTTTATTTTGGTGAAAAATGAGCTCATATAAATGTATTTTTGATGATTTTGTTGCCATGGACATCCTGGTCATTTATATCCTCAGTAAAACATAACCTTTAATTATTTTATTTCACTTCAAAGATGGGCTATCTGAATGAGAGATGGTCAGTATACAAGCACTGTTCAGAGGAACAACCCAATTAATCAGAAATGAAAAAGGGCACAAATCAGCAATCTTGAGAGTCCCATTATGATTTGTAGTGACTGGTTGGGAATAATAATATAGATGGATAGATATCTATATTTCCATATTTAGATAGATAGAGATATACCATATTTATATACGTGTGTGTGTGTATAGTTTTACATTTTTCTGAAGGTCACCTGACTTTAACAAAGCAGGATCTTTCAATGTTTCTACATGTCCTAGTGAGCATGAAATGAAGATTAAAACACTATCTGTTGGTGTCTATAATCACAAAGAGTTTTCTCAGCTTCCTGCAGAGGCAAATAATTTGTCTGGCAAGAGATGGCCAATTAAATCTGAGAAAATAAGTGATAATTTTAGCTCAAGTCCAGCTTCCAATCAGCCTAACACATCAGACTCTTTCTACCCTGCTATTCATTCAATATAAACATTATTAGGTGTTTATCTTCTTGCAAACCTGTTGCCACTGCCCTTTCTGGTGATGCAGAGAATACATAACTGTCCCCTCAATACAGCACCCTAGACCAGTCATTTTCTTCTCCTGTGAATGCAATTTCTTCCAGACTAAATGTGTAACTCAACATTTTTTTTAATATTATGTTCATTGTGATGTGTCAGCCTGAACCTTCCATCAATTAACAACCAACCTGATGCCATCAGTCAACTTGCTTTAGAATTTTAATGGTACACCCAGGAATCTAGTTTTTACATAATCAATAAAACCTTAATTTAATATGATCAGATTTTAAAAAGGTGGCAAACTGGAGCATAATCAGATCATCCCTGATGATCAGTTAAGGTTCTCCATATTTGCATGAATGTCCCTAACTTCAACACAATTACGCCCCTCTACTGCTTCTCCCCTCAACCTGTTCCTCCCTCTACCCGTCTCTCACCCTCTAATCACCCCTCCCCTACTCGCCCTGCCCCTCCCCTTTTACCTCTTCCCTATCCACCCCTCCTTCTACTCATCCCTCCCTCTAACTGCCCCTCGCACCACCATAACTTCCCCTGCCCATTACTCCTCACCTACACCCTCTGCCCACCCCTGCTTACCCACCCACTCAGGGCCAGCACGCTGCCGATCAGCCTTTGTGGAACAGCGGGGGCCGTGCGCAGCCTGCCATGTCTGTCGCGCCGACAGGAAATCACAGGCGCTCGCCAATCCGCCGCACCGCTTGACAGGTGGGAGAAGTGACTGGTTGTGCGGGGAGCCTTCCAACTAGCTTGCCGGCTGATGACATCGACAGACTTCTCGTGTTACAATTTTGTTTTCCCCATTCTCAAAGTTTGCACGGTCAACCTGCAACACTCTTGCTCCCTCCGCATCCCATGGATCTGATGCCCGGGTGTTGTTAGGATTCCCAGCAGAAGGTTTGTGGACCTTTACCATTCTGGATTCCTTTTTGAGACTATTCTGGCCATCTTTTAAGGGGGGTGGTTTTAGGGGGGAGGGGATAGTTAGGGGGTGGGGAAGGATGTGCAATGAAGGGGGAGGATGGTGGGGGTGACATTACCAAAAAAACAGCATCGGCTCTCGCTGCAGGGCGGGCCACCTCTAATACATTTTTGAAATGATCTTGCTATATAATTATATCGCGGGCCAAATTTGGCCCACGGGCCAGAGTTTGACATGTGTGGTCTAAATTTATAATTCTCCACATTTGTATGGAAGTACCTAACTTCAACACAGTTATGGTGACAAATCATTCTGGAAAAGAATCCATCTATTAAGTTGTTTGTAAGTAGAGTGTTTCCTTCTTTGTACATTGGATCAAATATAAGATGCCAAAGGTATGAAACATCTCATCCAATTTACTTATCCCTCCACTCGGTTTTATCTGAAAGGAAATAAAGCCAATAAGATCCTTTTGTGAATTTTATATTCTTTCCCGTCTTTCAAGTATCCAGTTTACTTTTGTGTTAATCTGTTTCTCCAATAATGAATGCACTTACATAAATTCAATTGGAATGTATTTTTAAGTGTGCTTTTTCCATGTTATTTCTGAACATGCTGCCTAATATAGAATCATATTTAGAGCCACTATTTAAATTTTACAAGTATTTGGCTAACAGTTTTATGGTATAAGAAGGTTGAAAAGGCCAGTAAAATATTGTACTATTTCTATTTCTATCAGTCATCCAACTTCCATGTAATACTATTTTCATTTGTAAACAAGGATAAAGACAAGCCTTTAGTAAAGGCTCCTTAAATCTATACATTATACTTACTGTTTTGTCTACAGATAATATGTTCATGATAACTATAGAGGAATCATTGAATAAATGTAATAATTCCCAAGGAGTTAAGATGTCACATCTAAGATAACAAGATCCCTAAGGCACATCACTAATCACACTAGCCTGTGACTAATGATGTGCCTCAGGGATCGGTCTGGGACCATTTTAGTTTGTCAATGATCTGGATGATAATATGGTAAATTGGATCAGCATGTTTGCAGATGACACTAAGATTGGACGTGTTGTGGACAGTGAAGAAGGTTTTCAAAACTTACAGAAGTATCTGGACCAGCTGGAAAAATGGGGTGAAAAAACGGCAGATGGAATTTAATGCAGACAAGAGTGAGGTGTTGCATTTTGGAAGGACAAACTAAGAAAGGACATACACAGTAAATGATAGGGTACTGAGGAGTGCAGTAGACCAGAAGGGTCTGGGAATAGAGATACATAATTCCCTGAAAGTGGCATCACCGTAAGACAGGGTTGTAAAAAGAGCTTTTGGCATATTAGTCTTTATAAATCAAAATGTTGAGTATAGGAGTATAGGAGTTGGGATGTAATGGTAAAGTTGTATAAGACATTGTTGAGGCCGAATTTGGAGTATTGTGTGCAGTTTTGGTCACTTAATTACAGGAAAGATAGCAATAAGGTAGAAGGAGTTCAGAGAAGATTTACTAGGATGTTGCTTGAACGTCAGGAACTGAGTTACACGGAAAGATTAAACAGGTTACAACTTCATTCCCTGGAGGGTCGAAGAATGAGGGGAGATTTGTTAGAGGTATTTAAAATTATGAAGAGGATAGACAGAATAAATATTGGTAGGCTTTTTCCACTGAGGGTAGGTGAAATACAAACCAGAGGACATGGGTTAAGGATGAACATGAGGGGGAACTTCTTCACACAGTGGGTGGTGGGAAAGTGAAACAATTTGCCAGCTGAAGTGGTAAATGTGGGCTCAGTTTTAACATATAAGAAGAATTTGGACCGGTATATAGATGGGAGAGGTATGGAGGGCTATGGACTAGATGCAGATCAATGGGACGAGGCAGAAAACTAGTTAAGGACAGACTAGAAGCCCCAAAGGGGCCTCTTTCTGTGCTGTAATAATCTATGGTTCTGTTGAAAATTAAGTCCATGCCTTTGCTTTCCATTGTAATTGGGCTATATTATTCTACAACCACATCAATGCACCATCTTAATCTTTTTTTTCAATCTTTTTTTATTTTTTTAATAGGAAATACAATGCAAGGAAAAGGGAATGCAACTGAAAATGTAGTTTCACATATATGTGTGTATATTCACACGTTATAAACGATCTCCCTCCACTGCAATGGGTGAAAATGAAAAGAAAAATCAAAAATATTGTATATAAAACCCCACCTTGCCTACTCTAATTTTAAAAAAAAGCTAACAAAAACAGCTGAGCAGCTTATCCTGAGGGTTACATATAATTTGTAGCTTTTTTTGTTTCCTACCGTAAATCAAAAAACAAAACTAAGACTATATCTCCTCTGTAAGAGTAAATACATCTAATCACATTAGAAACATTTACATCATATGAAAACAGGACATAAAAGGTCACCATGTATCTTCAAATTTCACAGATGAAATTAGATGATATCTAATTTTTTTCTAAACTTAAACAAGACATAATATGAGAGAACCATTGAAACACTGTTGGAGGTCTAGACTCTTTCCATTTGAATAAGGTGGCTCTTCTAACCAACAATGTAGAAAAGGCCACAACCCATTGAAGAGGTACAGAAAAACTCCCTATGTCTGGGTCAGTAACCCCGAAAAGAGCAGTTATTGGATTGGGTCATAGCTCCACTTTGAGAATAGTTGAAAAGATATTAAAAATTTCTTTCCACTTGTTTTCTAAGGATTAACAAAACCAAAACGTATGTGTCAATGTAGCAATTTGAGATTTGCATCTGTCACAAATGGGGTTAATATTAGAAAAAAGTACTAGCCACAATTTTAATCTATCGTGGAATTCTTAATATTCTTATGTACTTACTTTATGGCGTTTGATTTGGGTCATTCACTACATATTACAACTAGGGAATGTGGTCAGAGGTTCTGTGGGTTTAGTACTGAAAGTTATCATTTTTAAAATCCGAGTAGTTTTTATTAAAATAAAGTTGCAGAATCCAGTGCTTATATTACAAATGGTTTACTTGCGTGGAAAACTGAAGGGTTAAAATTTAATCTTGTGTCAAGTTCATTATTTTCTGCACACATGAATGATTCTAGTATCAACACAATCAGGAATGATAAATTACATTGTACAACGTGTTAATTCACAATAGCTCAGAAGTCTTTTATTTGATGCCTTTGTTAAACTGCATTTAATCTTAAAGGAACAAGAAAAAAATGCTAATTGAATCAGATGGTGATTTACTTAATTATATGATTATATTATTTAAATGATTGGAAATTAAAAGGCTGGTACTTGTAAAAAGAGCCTATTAAAAAGGTAATGCTCCATTTAGTTAAAATATATCTGATAATATTCATACAGGCTTACAATTGATTATTTTATTTTTTCCATTTAATGGAAAGCCTAATATATTATTTTAAATCCAGAGTGAATAAGAATAGAAATACCTAGAAATATTTAACATGACAGGAGAGAAAGAGAAATAGTGTTAGGTTGATGGCCTTGTGTCAAAAAGAGGAAAAGTGAGAAATTAATGTGACTTGCGGAGAATGGAGAAGAATGGGAAGAACAGCAATGTCTGCGAAACATGAGAGGTTGGAGTCGGAGAAGCAATAAAAGGCACAATTGGAAATGAACCTTCTTGCCAGAGGATGGATTAGTCTTAAAGCCAAAGATAGTGAGGTCAGAGTATGATAGAGAATTAAAATGACAGAAATTACATGATCAGAATTATCTATGTGGAATGAATGAAAGTGCTTGGCAAAGAGGTCACCCAATCCATATTTAATTTCCTTATGTAGATTAGACCACATCATGACACTAAATATAATACACTAATGTTGGAAGAAGTACATCTAAATTACTACTTTTCCTGGAAAGGAAGTGGAAAAAGGACAGATGTTGCCGAAACATGAACCAGGATGTCTCAGAGGCACTGTTTCCTATCAAATGCTGAGTAAGGAGGGTATGAGAAGATATTGTAGATGCAGGAATCACATTGAAGGTGGAAATTACAAAATGATGATCAATTGAATCAGTAGGCTTGTGAAGTGGAACATGGGGTGAAAGGGAATCCTATGTTCTGACATAGGAAATAAGAGCAGTAGACATGTGGCCCATTGAGTCTGCTCCATTATTCAATAAGATCAAGGCTGATCTAACCGTGGAGTCAGCTCCACCTACCTGACATTTCCCCATTTTTCGTAATTCTCCCACTATGCTATCTGACTGTGCCTTAAAAATATATTTAAAACGTCAATGTCTGCTGCTTCTTTGGGCAGAGAATTCCAGTTTCACTAATCTCTGAGAAAAGTAGTTCCTCCTCATCACCATCCCCTGTATCTTGAGGCTTTGTCTACTATTTCTAGTTTCACTTATCAGTGGAAACAACTTTCCTGCTTTGTTATATCTCTTCCATAAGTTTACATTGCTCTATAATGTCCCCTTTCATTCTTCTGAAACTGAGTGAGTGTAGACCCAGTCAACTCAATCTTCCCTCAGAGGCTGACCCTCATCTCTGAAATCAACGAAGTGAGCTTTCTTGCATGGCTTCCAAAGGCAGTATATCCTTTCCCAAGTAAGGAGACCAAAAGTGGACAAGATCAAAACAAAACCTTTGCTCTGAGTGAAGGAGAGGCAATGAGTGAAGGGGCAGGAACTAGATCAGGTGTAGTTGAGAGCCCTGTTAGGTTGGGTAGAGGGGAGAGCATCGTTAAGTGAAAAGTAAGATGACTTAAGGATATTTGGATGGAAAGTCTCATCTTCAAAATGGATTTGACAGAAATGAAGAAACTTCCTACATTTTCCTCATTTCTTGATGAAGGGCTTAAGCCCAAAATGTTAATTATGTATCTTTATATTTGCTACATAAAGTACACAGTTTGACCCACTGAGTTTCTCCAGTTTTTATCTGAACGACAGTGTCTGTGGACTTCTGCGTTTTACTACTAAAGAAACTGGGAAATGGAATAGAGTCTCAGCATTAAGCAGCTGGAGCAGGTGAAGTCAAGGTGCAGTAGCTGTGGAAATCTGTGCACTTGTAATGGATTGAAAGTTCAGAATGGGTAAGGTTGAGTCAGAAATCGACCTTCTGAACATTAGACCATAGTGAAAATTGGCTGCAAGGCAAATGTTTGAGTTCTTGACAAGAGAAGGAAGCATCAGAGGTGAGGTCTAGGGTGAGGAAGAGGAGCTGAGCTGGCCTGAAACAAGGTCCAATTGTTGAGTCCTGAGGATTTTAATGTGCCTGATCAGAAGATATGACATTGGTCCTCGAGCTTACATGGTGGTTCCTCAAAACATTGATGGCAAAGAGATTAGTTCTTTCAAAAGAATATTCACTTTTATAGTGAATCCAGCCATGCTTCCTATTTTCTCAAAACCATATATGTTGGTGTATAAGATGGTATTTGAACCTTTAAAATGTCACCCCAAAATCAGGGGTCATCTTATAAGCCAAGTATAAAATCTGAACCTTAATATCCTATGGTTTAGAGCAAGGGTGAGCAATCTTTTATTTAAAACTCACATTCCACCTTAATTAATCCCTATGCCATGTGTTCTGCGATTAGTGAGGGATTGCTTAAGGTGGTATGTGAGTGGGAAGGGAAGGTTGAGAACCACTGCTCTAGACCCAATTGATACTGAAATATTTTGCTTGAGAAAAATTGTCATTGACCCATTTCCTTTGAGTTATGAAACTGCACATAACGTGTCAATTAGTATTGATTAAACCAGTGGTTTTCAAACTTTTTCTTTCCATGCACATACCACCTTAAGCAATCCCTTACTAATCACAGAGAACTGATGGCACAGGGAATACTTAAGATGGAATGTGAGTTTAAAAAAAAGATTGCTCGCCCTGGTTTAGAGTGTCCCTGTGGCAATGAAGAGCAGCATAAAACACTTATATAACTACTCTGGTCCTACCATTAAATATTTTTCTACTAAAACTTGTGTTTGGGAAGCTGAATTAATAGTAATGTTATATTAAAACAATAATAATGTATTATAAACCAGATTAACATACCTTAAAATAACAGCATAACAAACAAAGCTAACAGCATATATACCAGTCGCCATTTGCAACAGCTGATGGACAATAAACAATCAGCCAGGGTCCCAGGCTGCATTCTGTTTACACGGCCTTGTCAGGTCAATCACAATAAATCTCGCAGTAGTTGACCAGTTACCCTACACACAGGAATAAATGGGCACTGAGAGGAGGAACTGCACACTGGTTGATTCTAGAGAGCCATGATGCAGACCTAGACAGCAAGCTCTCAGTGGTGGAGTATTCTTATACAGTGAGTATAGCTCAAATTTTATATTTTAAGTTGAAATTCTGAGATTGTTTTATTTGCCGATGTACATGGTAGTCTTTTCTTTTTATGCTGCTAGTTTAACTGTTGAAAGCTTGAAGAAACTCCAACTTGCTTAGACCTTGTGGTAATTTGCAGTCCTCTTGGGCAAAGTAGCCGAAATAAGCATTAAAACGTATCTTTCAAAATGTCATTGGTCAAAACATATTTCAAGGCTTGCTTGCCCAATGAGTTCACTTGTCAGTATGGTCATTGAATATAGTTGCAATGTGGGGAAAAAATGCATTTCACTACTATATTAAGTATCCATTATACACCTTGGTGGGGGGGGGGAGGAAATAGCAAATGAATTGCATTTATACAGTGCCTTTCATGAGATCAAGAGGTCCCCTTTGCACAGATTTTGCCTGAATACTGACTGTTCACAACATTTAGGATTTAAGATCAAAGTAGATTACCAGGGCCCAAAAACATGCAAATTGAAGTGGTTAATGTTAGCTGCACAAAGATAGATGTAAAAAATATTTGGATAATATTTAGTTAAAAGCAAAAATATATGGAGTTTGTACAATAGCCCGGAAAATGATAACAGCAAAGTAACAAAGTTTACTATCATTATATTTGTTGCAAATTGCTTTCTGCTTCAATAATAATTGGGCATATATAAAAACACGTAAAAATAACATCTAAAAATAACAAATTTGATGTGAAGTTTAGAACATCTCGTATTTTCTTACAACATAGAAGAAACAATCCAGCCCATCAAGTTTTATCATCTTCCAGCCAGATTATTCCCATCAGGCCTATTCACTTTCAGCTATTCTCCTTCAAGTATATCAACTTCCTCCATTTCTGCTGCCACTCTCCGACTGCAGCCTTAATTTATAGTAGACAATTAACTCACGATCTTACTAGCCAGTACACCTTTGGGACATTGGAATCCCATGTTTTCTTTTCTTTGGCTTGGCTTCGCGGACGAAGATTTATGGAGGGGGTAAAAATCCCATGTGGTGACAGGGCAAATATGCAAAGTCTGCACGGATAGCAAATTAGATCAGGATTTAACCCAGGTCATTAAATCCATGTGATGGCATCACAGATTGCTGTCCTTCTGTGCCACTGTGGACATGTTGGAGGTCATAACAGATGGTGATGGGAAGGTGGGAGAAGAGCTTAAAACAGTTGAGGAAATGAGTTTCATGAGGTTTTAAGAACAATACTTAGAGAAGCTTCATGAGGGAGTTCAAACCAATGGGCCATCCTGAAAGATGCTGATGGGGTCTTTATAAAGGCATAACTGCAAGAATCATACTTCTTTCCAAGTGGTCAGTCAGAAAAGAGAATTTTTTGTCTTCTGTCAGAAATAAAAAGTGCTCGATCTAGCAGGTAGGTTCATTAGTCTATTTGCAGATGCTGCATTGATTTATTCGACTGAACCTGATCCCCTTTAAGGCAATTACATTTTTGGTTAGAAGAGTATGGACAAGTTTTGGGTTATAAGGTAAATTGGGATAAAAGTGAACTTATACCATTCACAAAGGTACCTTAATGAAGGGCTCAAATGCGAAACGTCAGTTATGTATTTTTACCTTTGTTATATAAAGGACACTAATTGACCTGCTAAGTATCTCCAGAATTGAGTGTTTAATGTTTGACCAAGAGTCAAGCTCATAACCAAAGGTTTTATAAGTTCTGTATTTATGATCTGTGGGATCTTCATGTTCTTCATTATTTTAGAATAAGAATATGATAGTCAGTATAAGATAATGATTTGCACAAAGCAGCATCTCGCAATATTTATGTAATATGTGATCATGAGACTGCTGTCGAATTATGAAGATAAGTCTCAAAGACAAGAGGGTGAAATTGATTTGTGCCAGTAGAACAAAGTGGACTGAATTAAACAGGAAGCTCATTTCAACTGCGACAAATGCTTTATTTTTCCCCATTTACCCCAATGTAACTTTAGGTGCGAACCTATTATATTTAATTGCTTGCGTGACTTTATATTCAGAGGTCTCTCAAAATCTTGAGAGCACACAATTTTTAATACATCATAAATATATATTGATTGGTATTTCATGGCAGACTCATATCCTTGGGATGATATTTATTGAGTCCTTCAGTAATAATGCAAATTCAAATATTATCTCTAGCTGTCAAAGAACACAAATGATCACAGCTTATCTATTAAATGTATTGATCAAATTCAAATTTAAAAAAACTAAGTTGTCTTAAAATAACATGTTAAGCATTCACACAATTTAAAAAAAATTGTGCAACATTATAAAATGTCCTGAAATATTTTTTATGAGTATCATTTTCAGAAAAAAACCTCTTTAAATTGATGTCACATCCAGTTTCTGGACAATGTAAACAAAAGAGATGAATGTACCTTTATACTAATCATTCAAAAAAATCCCATTTGGACCACAAGGTGATAAGACATAGGAGCTGAAATATGCTATTCAGCCCATCGAGTTTGCTCCACTATTTAATCGTGAACTGATCAATTTTCATACTCAGCCCCACTGCCTGGTCTTCTCCCCATAGCCTTTGATGCTCTGGCTATCAATTTCTGCATTAAATACACCCAATGACTTGGCCTCCACAACCACATATGGCAAGAATATCCATACATTTACCACCCTCTGGCTCAAGAAATTTATATGCATCTCTATTCTAAGATTACACCCTTTAATCCTGAAATTGTGCCCCCTTGTCCTAGACTCACCCACCACAACATCTGCTTTGTCCATGCCTTTCAACATTTGCTTCGTCCATGCCTTTCAACATTTGAAATGTTTCAATGAGATTCCACCTCATTCTCCTAAATTCCAGTGAATACAGGCCAAGAGCTGTCCAACACTCTTCATATAATAACTCTTTCATTCCTGGAATCATCCTAGTGAAGCTCAAATTGAATTCTACTTCTCAGTCTTTTGGATATTCATTTGTCTTTCATGGAAAACATTAAATGTTCCAGAATTTGCTTTTATTAATTTTAGTGGGGGGATCTTAAAATATTTACATCGTAGTCTGTTATTTAAAATAGTGACTGATTGGATAACATTAACGTATTTTATAAATGCCAGGCAATAGTGTCAACATATCTCCTCAGACTTTGAAGCGGTGCATGGCTGAAAGCATCGGGACTTACTCCCACCATATTCAGACAACAGTTAATGAGGACCAAGTAACATGCATGCTGGACCAGTTCAAGCAATGACCATCTTCAGCAATAGAGTGTCTTAACAACCTTACATTTGATATTCACCAAATTTATTACCCCCACCATAAACTTTCTGATTTTACTATTAATCAGAAACTTAATGGAATCAGCCTCACGGTGCATTAGGTAAAAGAGCAAGTCAGACACATGATATCCTGTGGTAATTATCATCTCCTGACTTGCCTAAATCTATTTTTTTATTATCTGTGGGAAATAAGGCAGGAGCGTCATAGAATTCTCTCCTTGGATGAATACATCTCTGACAACAGTCAAAAAGACTGTCACTATCTGGGATAAAGGTTTCTTTGCTTGATTGCCTCTTAAATCTTTGTCTGAACATTTGCTCTCTCCACCATTGGTTCTACAAAATACCATCTACAAAAATGTACAGTTGTTCATGAAGGCCTAGCCTGAAAATACCTTCTACTTTCCCCAATTTATTTGATTCATTCAGTGAGCTATTACTTTCATGATCACTTTGATGGGAAAAAATGGCGGCACTGCTGTAACGGCAGTGCTGCCATTGGTGCAGACCACCCCCCCCCAAGAGCAGGGAGCAGAGATACAATGTTCCCACAGGATCAACCACCCAGTCTAACTGCCTTCAGCTCCGTAGAGGCTTTAAACAGCCTTTTCTTGGAGCCGTCGGCGGTTTTATTACCAATCCCATGACCGCGGGGTCTATGCCCAAGGTGACAATCTTGGCAATGGCCACAAGGGGTTGCAAACTCTGGGAGAGCAGAGGACTGGTGCAGAGAACCAGGAAAACAAGGTAAGCATCCTTTCCCCCCACCCCCACCTTTTGAGAAGAAACAGTGGAGATGACCCTTAGGATGGTGACCATGGTGGTGGACCAGTGAGGGGTCTTGTGGCTGAAGAGCATAGGCATGGTTTGTTGATGGTGATCCAAGGTGAGGAATCTGCTCAGGCTAATGGCATCTGCAGATGAGGGATTCACACCAGGTAGTAGACAGCTAGATACTGGATCAAGACTGTCTGAAGACATAATAGGTGTTGGAACCACAATGCAAGAGGGGTCCAAGGGCGCTGAAGGTTTCCTGATCATGTCAGAAGTTTGGATCTGGAGCCTTGGCTGCTAATGGTTTGGACTAGAGTCTGTGTGGCTGTGGGCACTGTGGCAACACTGGAAGTGAATCCACAAACACTCAGGGATTCTGAGGAAACTCTTTTGCTTCTCTTTCTCTGACTGTAAGAGGTGTTTCAGTCAATTTCTGTCGGCGGTGAATCTGTATGCCGTATAGTAGACAAAAGCAAGTTCTGTATAATATTGAAATATTTATTACATGATAATAAATGAGTCTTGAATTCTAGATATCTATAACTTGGATAGTAAATACACTGTTGGCATTGCAGTAATTATAAGCTTGTTCTATAATATAATTTACCATTGTATCACAATGTTAACCAAATTAGAATACCTAAAGTTTCATTCTAGTACCTGTTTTATCACTTCAACATTAAAATTGTAAAACCTATTTGCAGTTGGATGCACACCAGCAGATCAAAGACAATATTGGATATCAATGTGCCTTGAATTTAATCATCTTGCTATTTGTTCAGTGTGCAGTGTGTAGTTGATGCCAGTACAAATTGATAGAACTCCCAACCAGTGAATTATATTTTGCTAATCAATCAATCTGCAAATAGTTTTTAACCAATATCAAATAACAGAGCTCAATGTTAGGTTCTCTGGCAGTTCAGACATAATCCTTAAATTCTCTAGTGTTCCACATTATTTGAGAAAGCAAAGAATCCAAGCAATGTTAGTTAACTTCATCAGCTGTTGTAATAAAGAAGAGATAAATCCTCACATTCATTCTCTGTTGCAAAGGAACAAAGTGTGGTGGAATCATTCCTCACAATTTTACAATTGTTGTGGTTACTTGATATCAAATGCAGCCTATTATGACCAGAAAATATTCAAAGTTTGTATGTCAAGCTTTGAAGACCTAAGTCCATTACCATAAAGCAAATGGTGGAAGAAGGACTCCTTTTCTTCCTTTAGAGCTCTCCAGAGTAGCAACAGATTGAGCTGTGAGATACTTTTTAATGAATTTCTTCAAATCTATTAGGTGCAACTAAGTATCTTTGGGATTCCCTAACTTCTCCAAAATTGATGTATTTAATCCATAAACTTCATGGAATGTACCCAAACAATACTGCTTATACTATTGCACTTTATGTGGATGTGAGAATCACTTTCTCACAGTCCACATTGTAGCCAGAATGGATCTCCAGGGTAGTACCATTTTAAGTATGGTTGAAGCTTTTAAGTTATGTGACTCTACTTCAAGTCACAGGAACATCAGAAATGACACAACAAATATGCTCGACAGTTTCAGCAGATAAATATAGCTTTTTAAAAAAAAATTACAAGCTAAATACAAAATGATGAAAATGAAAGCTCTTAGCTCTGACAGTCAGCCTAAAATGACTGGAATAAGTGTAATGGGAAGGAAATTGCTTTCTAAATTTAATATTATTAGAAATGTGAAAATCTCTATGGTTGGAGGCAATAAGTGAGAATTGGGTATCAAATGCTCCAATTTACTCCAACAACTTCTATTATTACTTTGAAACAGTGGCATACCATTCTGCACATCGAGCTTGCTGTATCATTTTATTATTCAAGACGGCTCTTTAAAGACAGTTTTAAAGGATCCTCCAAGCGAAATTGTGAGGGTGCAGGTTACAAAATTGAATATCTAAGCCTCATAAAAGCTTTATATCTTACGGTAATAAAACTCTGGAACTTACACCTAATGATTGGAATTAGGGGATGCCAATCATTGCACCTAACAATTAGAATTCGTATGAATGCTGCACGACCTGCTGAGATTCTCTAGCAATTTTGTGTATTTACAATCACAGGGTCTGCAGACTTTCTTATTTGACACATTCCAATGGAAAGTTAGAGGAATTGCACCATGTTCCAAATAGAAACAAAAAGCGTAGTCCACTCAGCCTGTGGCACAACCTAAGCTGTTCAATAAAATCATAGATGATCTGAACATTGCATCAACAATACTTTTCTGCCCGATTCCCGTAATTTTAGATCCAAAAGTCTCTCTGTTTTATCCTTAAATATATTCAGATATGTCTCTCTAGATCTGGAGACTAGAGATTTGAAAAGCCCTGGGAGAAAAAATACTATGATCTGCTTTAAATGGGTGACCTTATTATTTCTGAAACCAGGCCACAGTACAGCAAAACTTGTCCAATTGTTCCTCGCATGACAACCTCTATACCCAAGGAATAAACCTGACAAATAATCTCTGAATTGACTGCATTGCTTCCTCAAAACCAAAACCACCACATACTCCAGTTTTTAATTCACAGATACACATGAATATGAATTTTCTATTCTTGTACTCAATTCCCTTTGTAATGAAGGCCGTAATTCCATTTGCCTTACTACTTGTTGTACCTGCATTCTAGCTTGTCCTTCAGATTTTTGTCTATATATTTAATTGCAGATTGTGTTATGGGGAATATTAGAATGGTTATGGATAAATATGTCTTTAAAAGAGATAGATTGTGGGGATTTAGCGTAGGTCACTTCAAAAACAGTGTAACACTTCACAAAAGCCATCTCATTTAAAATCCAAGAGCTTTGCTGAAGCTAGACATTGAGGCTCTTGTTGGCTTTGCAGAAGCAATGAAGAATGCTGATCTATTGTGTATAGGCAATAAAGTCCAGGCTCAGGAGTACTGATAAGATCTTTCAAAGATTGGGTTTGGAGCCTTGGGAGAGGTTTTTGCTTTTACAAGCAGAAAGAGGAAAAATCAAACAGGATTCTTCTCTCAGAGAGAGAGAGAGAGAGAGAGAGAGAGAGAGGGGAGGGGTCAGTTCTACAGTCGCAGTTGAGGCTGCAAAATGGCAAAGCTGGCAGGCTTGTTGAAAGACCCTATTTTTAAGATGGGTTTTGAGTTCTGAGTTCAGCCTGTTCAAAACCCTGTAGTCCTTACAAAAGGAAACGGCTGGCTAGAGTGTTTCACCTGAAATAAGGGAAACAAGAGGAACTCTGAGGTGATGGGGCAAGTTTCTTTGGCAAAACACTGAAGTGACTGAATGGAGGAAATCAGTTTATTTGTATCCAATGAGCAACAAGGACCTTCCTGAGTGGTAATGATTTACCTTTAAGTGCCAGAGCCCAGTGAAAATTCATAAATGTTAAATTCTATGCACAGTATAAGAATTGCCTGATACTGGTGAACTTGGAGAAGTGGTAAGTGAATGGTTGGACTGTAAAACCAAGAACTTTCCTGAACATATACACATTACATACACAGACACTTAGAATTAGAAGGTGGGGGGGGGGGGGGTTAAGTTAATAGTAATAGTTTAAAGTTTGATCCTGTTATTATGTTTAAAGAAAATGAAAAGCAACTTTTGTTCAAGTAACTTGTCTTGGTGAATTTCTATTGCTGCTGGGTTTTGGAGTCCTCTAGGCTTGTTATCTGATGTATACCAGGTACTAGGTTGCTTTATCTAAGTTATTAATCTAGATTTAAGGAAGTTGAGGGCCCAGCACTGATCCCCGTGGCCCTCAATTAGTTTATGTTGATAACCTGAAAATGAATAATTTGCCAGCTATCTGTCAATTGTTCAATTCTCTATCCACACTAATGTATAACACCCAGCCTCATTTACACTCATTCAGAAATCTTTCATGTGTTGCTTATTGAGTGCTTTTTGGAAATCCAAAAACACAAATCTATGGATTTCCTCTCATCCACTTGCTAGTTTCATTCTCAAAGAAATACTTTTTTTTTAAAATGTGATGTACTTTCATAAAATTCTATTAACATGATAATGTCTTATAATTTTTTAAAAAATATTCTGCCTCTATTTCCTTAGTAGTAGTTTCTGCATTATAAATTTAAATTTATAATTTTGTCCCACGAGCCCATGCCACCCAATTACACCCAACTGACCTACAACCCCCTGTATTCTTTGAACAGAGGAAACCGGAGCCTCCGGGAAAAACACAAGCAAACATGGGGAGAATACACAAGCACCTTACAGACAGTGCAGGATTCGAACCTCAATCCCATTCGCTGGTGCTGTAACAGTGTTGCGCCAACCGCTGCGCTAACTGTGCTGCTCTTATCTTAACAATTATTCTTTCCACAGTACACCTGTAAAGGTTTGATAGAATATTCGATGATATGTCAAATCTCCTCAGACTTTATAGAAAAATAGACCCCGGTTATGTTCTTCACAGTTGCCTTAGCGTGCTAACTCCAGGAGAGGTATTCCAAAATATGGACTTCTGAGAATTTGAAGGTATTAACTCTATCCACGCTGCTTGTTCAATGAACCAAGTGTATGGTTCCACGACCTCCCCTTCCTAAAGACCATAGTTTATCTCCTGTTATTCAGTCAATACCAGTGGTAGCTTCAGTAAATTTATAGAATGTGTTGGAGCCGAAAGTGGCTGCGTTGTAGTGTGTTAGGGAATAGAGCAGGGGACTAAGCATGCAACTTTGAGATGCCCTTGTGTTGATGGTCAACAAGGAGGATTTTGCCCTGATTTCATCTTTCATTAAAAGAACTTTCATACCTCTTTCTTTCTTCCTATCCTTTAGGGTGCATTACAAAAAAATTGATATAAATAGTCTAAAATACAGAAATCTTATTTTACTGTTAAACCAAATGCACGTATTTGGCATTTTATGTTATAAAATGTGAACTTTAAAAGGTGGAAAATCCAGTGGCTTTCATAGAAAATGCTGGAAACACTCAGCAGATCAGGCAGAATCGGTAGAAGAAAAACAGTTTCTCTTGAACATTGATGCAGATTGATCTGATGAGTGTTTCCAGCACTCAATTTTTGTTTCAGGTTTCTAACATCTGCTGTTTTGAATTTCAAGCATCTATTGACTATTATAATTAAGACCTGTGTTTTCAACTTTGTTGACTTTATACAAATTCAGAAAAGTTCAAGAAGCAGTAGCTTTAAATCAAGCTTCTATTTATTCACTTTTAAAATTGAAAAATCATGAACTGAGCTCATAATATCAGCGGAATTTGCTGCAGGAAGCAAAGTGACAGAGAGTAGTACTCAGATTACAGCTGATGTATCCATTTAAAGAGAAGCAACCAAATTAAACAAGTGTAGATGAGGTGTAAATAATGGAGGCAATAATAACACACAGGAAAGATCCAGCCATCCCAAGGAGTTTGTCTGATTGCAAGATATCACATTGAGCATATGTAATGCATTGTGACTGACATGGTATTAAATTCAATCTGCTGAGTGGATAATTTGTTGTATTCGACAATAAACCCACTGGGCTCAGTGTTCCCAGGTAATTTCCTCTTCAAGTAGTGACCAGGCCCAAATCAGCTTCACTGAGGGTCCACAGAGACAGTTTAAAAAAATAAGAGACCCATTGCTTCTGTGATTGTCATAAAATTCAATTATTTGCAGTCATACAAGTTAATGAAAAATAAATGCTTGGCAAAAATAAGTGGAATTCCAAATGCCATAAGGTCACAATGATTGTAAGGTCTATGCCTAATATCCAATTTAATTTCAGTTACTGCTAGGTGGAAAACTGATCCAAAGGTCAATGACCTCTGTAATTAAGAACATTTCTCACATTTAACTTAATTCCACAGAAATATTGATCTGTCCTTATGCATCCTGGAGTCTGCATCTGGTCAAGGCAGTGAACAGTGGCACTGCCTCATGGTCCACAATAATGGTTTCACAAGGAGTTAGCCACCTGACCCCTTCCCCTAAAAAATAGAGAATAGATGAAAGAAGGAGTGACTAGCAGTGAAGAGGTCAGAACGAGGTGACTGGATTGGAAGGTGATATTGCAACTTTATTTTGGTATGTCTTGAAGTTTGTATTTAATCATTTGAAGCTTTTTATCGACTACAACATCATGTTGTTTTATTATTTTATGTGCACAGCATCATATGCTCCTTGCAACAGTTCACTCAACTCTGAACTATTTATTTGAATCCTTTAGAGTCAATGTTTGTCATTGATGCTGATACCTATTGTCAGATCTTCTTGTTTTGTGTGTTTATTGCTTTCTTCATCAGTGCCAACTGAAAAGCATGAGCGCACACCAAACAGTGTCTCTGACCTTTGCAAACCGCAAAGGGGCCTGTTTCATGGTTGATGTGGAAAGTACAATAAAACTGATTGTCTCTGCTGCTGCTTCAGTGGTAACTTTCAGCTCAAGGTTAATATCCCACAGTCAAAATTAATTTTTGTCATGAAGTCCTTTGGTAGATTTACGTTTTTGCCTGATACCGAATAGCCTCAAAGAATTGAATGAATCTTGTGAAAACAGCTGCACGATAAGAGGTTTTTTTTTGTCCTTGCGGCAGTCAATATATTGTAAAGAAATACTTCAAGTTGGAACTAACAAATTTTGAACTTAAAGTGGCCTTGGGTTAGAATATCAAGACCTTTGATCTGATTCAGAACCTTCCACTCACCTTTTCTGCTTTATTTTGCAATTCCAGCATTATGTAGATTTTATTTTTCAGTTATATGTGATGTTTTTAGCCACAACAAAAATCCTGTTCACGATCACATCACTCTTTCTGTTAATTTTTTTCCCAGTTTTATCCATATTTGAATCCAAATTCAGGTTGAAATCCCATCACTCTTTGTGGGAGCTTTTCTAAGCATACATATTTATTGGATGTTGAGTCATCTGTGGTTACATTTCAAAAATACTTAATTGAAAATAAAATTCTTTGAGCCTTTTTGATGTTATGAGTGCAAATCTATCTTTCTTTTTATTTAGCAAACCAGATCGGTTGGCTTCTTTCTACTAAGTCATGAAAATGAACTGTTAATTCATGCTAGATTGAAGCAAATTGAAACAATCATCCAGTCCAATGTCTCTGAACCTAGTAACACAAACATATTATAATACAGCAGTATGCACATAAACCACATCATCTGTACTGTCTTTTGAATGCACTATTGGGTTTTCAATATGAGTCAGATATGATGAACAGTTAGCCAGAGGGTGCAAGTTGATTGGAATATTGGATACAAGTGGCATTGTGAGAGAAAGGAGATAGGGAATGGAATGTTCCCTCACAGTCATTTCGAGAGATGAACTGCAAAATTTTTCCACAATCAGATGCCAATTGTATTCTGTTATTAGATGAATGCCCTGAACTTGTGGTCAGCAGGTGTCATATTTTGAGTCCTCAGCCAGCCAGCTTGAACAGACTTACAGCAGGCAGCAAACTGTAAAATGTGTCACCTGATTTGAAGAGTTGAAAACAACATCTTTCCTGTTTTGGGCAAAACATAGTGGATTTAAATCGATCAAATATAAGATTGCTAATGTCTTATCTGCTTTCCAGTATGCTCGATCATTTTCTTTCAAACTGCCTTTTTTAGAAACCAAAAGTCATAAAGTTAACAAATTATCTTTGCATGTTCAGTTTTTAATGTGTTGTGCTTTATTGCCATTAATGCTATTTTATTTGAATTTATTAGCAAATTTCAGGCATTCGTTGCCTGGTAACTTGTATCAATGGTTAACTCCTGCTCTAGGAGATTATCAAAACAACGATCTTGTGCTTTTTTTATTACCTCATCGCTTTTTATCTAACTAAACCCCCAACCATTTCTAACCTAAATCTTTGCCGCCTTCCCTGTCTTCATAAAATGATCAAGATGGCCAGCTTCCATAGCTTCATTGATATTTATTCTTTGAACTAAGCCCTCTTATTAACTTTGTGATTCCTGTCTAATGCATGTTTTAATCATGGACCCTCAGCAGGAGACCAACTAATTCCACATATCGTCAATCAGCAACACCCATTTGCTTCACAATATTACCACATTTGTTTAGATTTGTTAACCTCCTTTAAAAAAAATAGGGAATAAGAATTCTTTCAGAATTTTGCATTCAAACAGGTGACTGGCTTGCATGTCTTCATTTCCATCTTGCCTCCTGTTATGTCATTGATTCTTCAAAACGTGCAGTTAAATCATTCAAGCTGACTGAATTTGTGCCAAATTGATCAAACCTGCCAGTATAGGATGAAGTAATACCTAATATCATCATTTATTCTTCATGTTTGTTGTGGTTTGTGTCTTAGTGCCCAACAAATAGTGAACAGTTTGGACAAGAATTCAGACATTGTAATTCAACTCCTGTCATCATAGATTTAAAAAAAAAGATACTATATTGTCTTGTGTTGGATGACATTTTATTCTTATAGCTTGGTTAGTAGCTCCATCCCCAACCATCCAGTCTCTAGTAGCTAACATAAAAATGATAGCAAGCATATGGGTCAACACCTTCCAATTTCCTGCTAAGACACCTATAATTCTGACTTTTGAATAAAATCACTAATCCTTCATTGTTATTAAAATCCTGGACTTATCAACTTAATATCACACTTGGGGACATTTACAATCAGAAGGAAGTTATACCATCATCTTAGAAAGGTCAATTTTAGGAATGATAAATAAAAATATCAACTTCATAATATATATTTTTTTAATTAGTCTTTCTCTACATTCCATGTTATCTTTTCTGACTTCTACTTGTGTCAGCAGAACTTTATGATGTAATCGTAAATTCTTTCATTCATATAATGGGCTGTGATCTTTGCTTTGTTTCATTTGCCTTTCTCCAATCTACTCTTCCAGATGAACTGAACAAAATCTCACGTGCTTTTCATGACCTGTGTCTCTAGCGTTTCTTAACCAAATGTATTCATTCTTTAGCTTCTCCATTCCAGGCTGGATGGTAAGGTGATGTTAATATTTGACCCCATTTCATTTCACCAAAATTGCAGACCAATATCCATCAGCTCCTCCTCAGACCATGAGGATTGCAAAAATGAATGTGACTTCCATCTTCCTCACTTCATGACTATAATTTCCTTGTGAGTCTCTTTTATATTTGGAGCATATTTTATATTTTGAGTGATCAACAATTTCTGCACTGCAATGTTGTGGCTGTTTTCTTTCTTGTCTGTACTAGGCCAAAAGGTAAAGCTAGAAGCTTCATGTTAACAATGCCCAAATGTACTGAATGATGTTCCTCCATTTCAGTGAAAAACAAAGATTTTTATTCCTGAAAACTTTTGGGTGTATTTTATTGGTTTTGGGCTGCTAATCATAATAACCAACTGAAAGAAATTCCTATTGCATACAATTTTTCAGATATAATTTTTTTTATGATTCCCTGTCATATTTTAAGTCAACTTCAAGCAAACAAAACCCTGAAGAGCAAAATATAATTGAAAATTCAATTTTCTGCATCGCACTTGGACTTCTACCCCTGCTGATCTTAGTGCAGTCAGTGATAAATGAATCACCAGGACATTGCATCCCTGGAAAAGCGGTATCAGGGAAATTCATATCCATCATGATGGCCGAATATTCTTGAACACTGACACGAGAGGAATTAGATGCTGAGTACAAATGAAAAACAGCAGCAAATCATTTTTAGGTCATTTACAATGTGTCCACATTATTATACAATTAAACATGCTAAATTCAATAAAAGTTCATTTAATGTTCTGCCAACTTCCGACATGATGCAGCAATCTGAAATTGTCTTTGAGTTCAGCTTGAAGTTGTCCATCATAATCCCCATTTTTATTCAAGATGCAAACTATTTGAAAACATTTGTTGTCCAGTTTTGTTATTTTAATTCAACCACTCTATAGCTCCATTATTCTCAGATTAATGTATCTAAATCATTTCAGCCATAAAAAGCATGCTCCTTTACTGACATTGACACTGGATTCTTGATGATATACATCAGGGGGTGGGTGGTCTCACTGCTAAGATTTCCCTCACAGAGATTTTAAGCTTTTATATCTTCTTAACCCAGCATCATAGCTCATTATTCTTCTGTAGCTGCTGCCATGGTATCAGTACCGCTGCAAGATCCATTAATGCCAAACCATACTTTGACATCACATATTTATATTTATTGCATGAGTTTTTATATTTATTGCATGAGTTTTGGAATAGACCAAAAAGGAATTTGTAGGACTGAAGTGAGATGAATCACTTCCAGGCCAAAGAAGCATTTATTTGTTAGAGAAAGGGTGCATCAGATGAGAGGGGAGTAGTGTGAGGAAATAAAACAGAATGGATCTTTGTTCTCTGGTTTGGAGACATGAAAGCTGATCTCTTCAAAAAGTATACAATTTGATGACTGCTTGATTAAGTAAATGCTGAGAATTGTTCCTTCTCATGAAGAATGAAGAACGAAGAGCAGGGTGGCATTCTTTAGATGGAAGTATACTTCTTTTCTTCTTTGGCTTGGCTTTGCGGATGAAGATTTATGGAGGAGTAATGTCCACGTCAGCTGCAGGCTCGTTTGTGGCTGACAAGTCCGATGCAGGACAGGCAGACACGGTTGCAACGGTTGCAAGGGAAAATTGGTTGGTTGGGGTTGGGTGTTGGGTTTTTCCTCCTTTGTCTTTTGTCAGTGAGGTGGGCTCTGTGGTCTTCTTCAAAGGAGGTTGCTGCCCACCGATCTGTGAGGTGCCAAGATTCACGGTTTGAGGCGATATCAGCCCACTGGCGGTGGTCAATGTGACAGGCACCAAGAGATTTCTTTAGGCAGTCCTTGTACCTCTTCTTTGGTGCACTTCTGTCTCGGTGGCCATATAACACGATCTTGGGAAGGCGATGGTCCTCCATTCTGGAGACGTGACCTACCCAGCGCAGTTTGATCTTCAGCAGCGTGGATTCGATGCTGTTGCCCTCTGCCATCTCGAGTACTTCGATGATGGAGATGAGGTCGCTCCAATGAATGTTGAGGATGGAGCGGAGACAACACTGGTGGAAGCGTTCTAGGAGTCGTGGGTGATGCCGGTAGAGGACCCACAGACAATAAAACATTAATACATAATTAATGAATAAATACATAAATAATACATGATAACATAATTAGGACAGTCAAAGGAATTATCTGGACTGTTTTCATGTCCCTTGGTTATCAACAGTATAAAGCAAAGTTTGAAATGAAATTGTTTATATTAAACACGCTAGCTAACCTTGGAATTAACTGTTACTAGGAGACATACTCATGGAATTCATAAACAATATTCGCCAGCTGGTTTCTTGCAAAAATATGTTTGCAAGTCATTTTAAGTAATTTTAACCTTTATAATACTGGCTCCTAATTATTGTATCTAAAAAAATTACAATTTCAAAGAAAAAAAATCAAACATAGTAATACATTGGGTAAATATTCAAAAGAAAGTGAAAGTCAATCATTAAAGATTTCTGCTTCTTGTAATAGGCAACTTTTGGTCATTGGTCTGTTCATAAAACTATTTTTAGTCTTCATCTACTTACAAGTTTTCCCCAGCCCTTTTCAGTGCTTCAACATGATTCTTAATTTCCAGTGTATTCACTTTCTTGAGGGCACAAGATGGGCCTTTTCTCTTTTACTTTTTCTTCTGCAGTTGGTCATAGAAAAGGTAGGACTTAAACCACATTGGTTCCTCAAATTTATCAACAGCCACTCTGGCTTCTATTGTCTTTTCCTGTAATTCCAGATCCAATTTTGCAGCCTCCAATTCAGTTTCATTTTCTGGTAATTTATTTTGAAAAATTTAATTATATCATCTCTCTGCATTTAATTATTTCAAAAGGAAAGAAATTTTCCCATTATCTTCTGAGAAGTTAGGAATTTGACGGAGTAAAAAGGCCATTTGATGGATTGGTACCTCTGCTTTCAGCCCTTCTGTAGTATACCCAATATGTTTGAATTTTTCACCTTGTCTTTTTTTTTACATTACTGAAATGTAATATTTCTTTCTGCATCATTATTAACTGGGTCTTCAAGCAACAGTCTTGATAGTTTTACGTACTCAGGTGTCTTAAACAATTACTTGTTCTCTTTCAAAAAAATGTATCTCTTCTTTCAACTCTATGTATCTTGATAAGGCTACATCCATTTCTTCAATAACTGCATTCATTTCTTTAACAGTTAATTTTTCTTCTGCTTTGTTTTACCAGTTCTATTGACAACTAATTCTCCATTCTTGTCAACTGCTCTCTGATCTTCTCTCTTGGTCTCTTTTGAAACTGATGAGTCATCACATTCATTCCCAATTTTCTGAAAACCAGTTTTGTTTCCAAGTACAAAGTTAAAACCCTTTTGCTCACTGATTTCTGGAATATCCAATATTTCCAAGTCCTTTTCAACATTGTATGCCATATTGTCAATGAAATGCTCCTTTATACCATCAGCACAAATTTTCTGTGTTCGTCCATTTTAAAACATACTGAAAGATTTCTTCATTGATTTTGTTTGCTGGTACATCTGGGCTATAAAAGCCACTTTCAGATTTGTTCCCAGATATTTGTTTCATTCCTGCCCTGGATTTAGCTTTGTAAGAGTGATCACCAACAGTATTTGTAGCATCTTCTAATACTGTACTTCATTTTCATCCATTTTTGATGAAAACAGTTTCTTCTTGTTTAGATGCTCTTGATTTATTTTCGTAAACAAGATTTTCTAAGAACTGTTGTATTCTTTTGAGGGATTTTATCATTATTGAAGCACTCAGGAAAGTCTGTCTTGAATGGGTGTTTCAATGAGTTTCACAGTTCATTGACACTTGTTGTTGACTGCTTCTTTATTTCTAAAGGTCTATTGATTATCCATCCAGGCATAGTTTTGATAGCATAAGGTCCATCTTTCACACTTTTATTGGTTCTAGAGCCTTTGGTACATCTACACCAATTAGAATCTCTATCTTCCAGTAGAGATAGTCGACGTATCTACCAGTACATACACCTTCTTCAGATATGACCACTGATCTGCATCATATTGATCAAGGATGTTTCCTTTGTGTACAGGCATAGATACCTGTGTGTATGTGCCTGGAAGATCACAAAACTTGTTGCTCTGTATCCTGAAACCAGGTTAGTTTCAGTGACCTTTCTTGTCCCTTGGTTTTCAATAGAATCCTTTATTGTTTTTTTCTTTTCAAATTAAACTTTTTCATAAGTTTCACTGTGCAACATGACACAGTGCTACCTGGGTCAAGAAATGCATGTGTACATACTATATTGTATTCCCGTTCATGGTCTTAACTTGTACAAGTATTATTGAGAGTTTGCAGTTATATCCACTGGCCCCAGAAAGACCACTTGTCAATACCAAGGCTTCATCACTGTTTTCACCTGCCTTTTTCCTTGTTATTTGTTTCTTTTCCATATTCTTCTTTTCCTTAAAGATATGTAATATTTGAGGATGTTTTTGAACACATATGTTGCAGCTTAGCCGCTTTTTGCAGTTTTTGCTGATGTGCCCTTTACACAGATGGGAAATACATACTCCATTTTCTTTCAAAAAAGTGATTTTCTCACTTTTTCATCTCTGCACTTTTCCAAATCATGAACAAACATTTCTTTTCAATAGGCGAACTTTCATTTTCCTTAATTTCTTTATCCACCATGGTCAGAGAGGTGGCAAATGTACTTTCCTTCAATTCTGGTTGAGGATACAATTTGGACTTCTCAACTTCACTGTTTGAGTAACTTTAATTGCATACACTGGATCTGTGACAACATCCACTTGCCTTTCAATGAACTCCACCAAATCCTTAAAAGTTCCTGTCACATAGTTCCTTTTTTGGAATTCAACAACTTTGCTTCTCCATAATTCTATCATCCAATTGGTTAATTTATTTACAATGATTACCATATTATTAGGTATCTCAAGCTCTCAAAGATGGCCAATCTCTATCATGAAGTTGCCACATCCTCTTAGAAAGCGAGAGTAATCTTGTAAATCTTTTGTGTCCTCTGGTCTTATTAATGACCATGAAATAGCCCTCTGTAAATAAGCTGTAGAAATTTTATACTTGTTGCCAAAATGCTTCGCTGGTAACCATTTGACTTGTTTGAATCCTACATTAGGCTTCATATATTGGCAACTCTTTACAAGCTCTTGTGATCGTCTTCTCGTGAACTGCTGCAAATAATATAAACAATCCTGCTGGTTTTGTCACCTAATTTCATTACTATGTTCAAAGCTTTTTATAAATGATTGGAACTCACGGGGTCACCATCAAAAAATGGAATCTCTCTCTTGGGCATAGCAGAGAGAGACTGTAACTGCATTAAAGATGCAGTTATCTCATCTTGTCTTGTGCCTGGGTGCACATTACTTTGTTCACCTAGATTTCTAATACTCGCTGGGAGTGCCTGTTATGACCCTCCATAGATGCATTTGGGTCCCATCTCTGTCCAATGCAGCCATCATTGGGGTTGGAGATCTGGCTCCTTGTATCAACTTGAATAATTTGGGATCTCGCACATCTCATATCTGCAGCACTGGCTCAGCCCCGTCTCTTAACTTGCCTGGTTCATGACCAAGGACATCCTGTGGTTCGATCACTGGCTCAGCTGTATGCCTAGACCTGTCTATTTGAGGACCATGCACGTATTGTGATTGTAACACTGCCTCAGCACCGAGTCTTAATCTGCCTAGTCCACGACCAAGTATGTCTTGTGGTTCTATCACTGGTTTAGCCTTGGTATTCAATATTTTTTTTCCTCAAAATTTGATGCTTTTAATAATTTACTTTGAGCATCACATACCACGGAGCCTTGCAATGTCTGGGAACTGGCCTCATTAGCATGAATTTTTTTTCATCCAGTTCCAGTTGCTTCTTTCACCTTTTTATCTGCACTTCCTAGCTGCTCCTCCTGCAGTTCATCTTCTCTTCATCACTGTACCTCCTGTAGCTCCTCTTCCTGTCGTCGCTGCAACTGTGTCATTCTGATCCGCTCCTCCTTATCTTTTAAGTCCAATTTAAACTGAAGCATTGCTTTTTCCACTTTAAGAGCAGCTGCGTCTGCTTGAATCTTTAGACATATAGATTCAGTACTTGAAACTCTGAAGCCTGTACTCGAACTCCTCCTGCTTGAAATATTTGATGCACTATCCTTAGGTCCTATTAGGTCTTGTATGTCAGATGTTGCCTTAATATCTGACCCTGACTCCACTTTCCAGTCTTTCCTTCATTTTATTACTTTCTATGTCTTCAAATCTGTCTTCTATTCTCTGATGAGTCAATGGGCCAAATTATTTTGACAAAGTAGTCTTCTATTAACTAACGAGACAATAGTATATTTCATTGACTAATGAGTCAATAAGTCAAATTCCTTTGACTAAATATTGTGGCTACCTTCATTTATCATTGCTCAGACAACATGGAGATATCATTGTTATGACTCATTAGATGAAAAGTCTGTTCTAAAGTAGCAATGAGTTTTTCACTGTTTATTAGAACTTTTTGCATTATGAACTTTGATTAAAAAAATCAAAGTATACTTGAAAGAGCTAAGAAAATGGATGATAAAACATGAATACATTCAAAAGAACAGACAAAGGAATGATCTGGATCATCTTCATGTCCCCTGATTCTAAACATTATAAAGCAAAGCTTGAAACTAGATTGTTTATTTTAAGCATGCAAGCTAGCTAACCTTGGAATTAGGTTTACTAAGAGACATACCTATGGAATTCAGAAACAATATTCACCAGCTGGTTTCTTGCAAAAATATGTTTGCAAGTCATTTTAATCCTTAGAGGGGTGTTAAGTCCCAGCGAGGACAGGTTCTCCACCAGTCTCTGGAGTATGATTGTATAAAGTGCCTGAGATGAATGAGGCAAGGGTAGGATAACTCAAGGACATAGGAGGAAATTATGTTTGGTGTTCACTTCCTCTATGGAAGTGACTCCCAGGCATTTAAATTTGCTCACCTTCACCACCAACGATCCTCTAAAGATCATCAGATCCTGCACCTCTGGCTTTCCCATCCTAAAGTCTACAATCAGTTCCTTAGTTTTGGTGACATTGAGTGCAAGTTCTTAGTGCATCATTCAGCCCTTCCTCCCGTATGCTTACTCATCGCCCACAGCACATTTGAAGATCGTGTTCTTGGAGAGGATACTAAATGATAAGATTTACATATCTTGAAAATGGATGGAGATTTTTTTGAAGAGTGATCAAAGGTTGCTAATGAGGATCGGGCAGTGGATGTTGTCTGTATGAACTTTAGTGAGAAACGTGGCAAGATCCCTCAGCAAAATAGGCTGAGTGAGAAGGTATAGATGCATCGGATCTTTGATGAATTGATCATTTGGATTCAAGATTGGCTGATGGAAGGCTGTTCTTCAGGCTAGATTCTTGTGGTTTTCTGCAGGGATTGGTGTTGGGACCCCTGTTATTTATGATAAATAGAAAATATATATGACAGATGAAAAGGTAAATGGCTAAGTTAGTAAATCTTCAGATGACACAAAGATTGAGGGAGTTATAGACAGTGTAGAGGGCATCTCAATTAAGTATAGATCAGTTATAGACGATCAGAAAAATGGCAGATCGAATTTAATCTGGACAAGTGTGAGGTGTGCAATTTTGGCAGTCAAGTGTAAGGGGAAAGTATACAGTTAATGGCAGGACTCTTAAAAAAAAAAACATTTATGAGCAATGGGATCGGGGATTCAGATTCAAAGTTTCTTGAAAATGGCATCTCAAGTCAATAGGGTGGTATGCTTGCTTCATTGGGTGGGATATTGAGCATAAGAATCAGGAAGTCACGTTGCAACTATCCAAACCTTTGGTTAGTTCACAATTGGGTTACTTGGTGCAATTCTAGTTGCCCCTTTACAAGAAGGAGGTGGAGGTTTTGAAAATGATACAGGAGAGATTTACCAGGATGCCTGTATTAGAAGGTGTGAATTATTGGGAGATATTGGATGAACTTGGGTTGATTTCTCTGGTGTGCTAGAGACTGTATAGAAGTTCAAAATATTATGAGAGTCTTTGATAGAGTAGACAGTCAGAATCTTTACCCAGAGTAAAAATATCATACTCTCGAGGACACGTAGTTAAGGTGGGGTGGGGGTGGATTGGGGAAGTTTATAGGAGATGTGTTGGATTTTTTTTTTGATACTCAGAGTGGTAGGTATCTGGAATGGGCTTCCAAGAGTAGTGGTGGAAGAGATATTACTGTCACATTTAAGAGTCTTCTAGATAAATGCATGAAGATTCAAGGAATATAGGGATACGGATCATATGCAGCAGAATTTTAGTTTAATTTGGGCACTTTTTTCAGCACAGACACTTGGGCAGAAGGGCCTTCTTCTGTACTGCATTAAGTATCTTTAGTTGGAAGGTTGAAAACCTATGAAATCTTAGTTTGTGGGTGCCTATGTGCAAATTTGTTCACATAAAGATTTTTGGTTACCTACTGTAAACAAAGGTTGTAGGGATGGAGAACAAAGGGGATTTAATGTGGCACATAAACCAAACCTTGATGAAGAAATAAGCTCGGTGAGCTGTATCATCAACTACTCCTTGTATGTTTTATGCTCTTATATTTCATAAAACTAGAAAAAAGCACAGCTCTTAATGCGAATCACTGGATTATTAAAAATAGCATGATGTCATTAGAATGCCCCTGCATTAAGAGTTCTTGTTCAACAACAAAGGTGGCCTTTCTTTGCTGTCATCTTGGCAACATGTTTCCATCCTAAATTTGGCTTCTCCAATCGTCTATGAATAAAATTATTTAACACTTTTGATATACTAGTTAGTTCTCAATTTGATCTGACCGCATTTGGTGCAGTTGAGGGAGATCCGATCATAAGTTAAGAATGTAAATCAAGTGATAATGTTACAACTAGGTACGCCTATTTTCTTCTCAAGAGGTACATGCATATCTTTGATTGGAAAGAAATATGCAGGGCTCAAAGGGCACATTTCTTGTACATTTTAGGCCTTCATTATCTGTTTCTGAATTGTTAGGTTATCTGCACTATATAACAACTCATTGTTACTGATTTCTTCTGTAAATTGCTAGCTGTGTTTTTTTTATTGTTTACCCTGTAAAACTGGCAGCTTAATCTACAAAACATGACCAACATTGAATGAGGTACAGAAATAATAAATAGAGCTTATTGTTCACCCAGGGAATTAATTTTTTCCATTGTTTGTGCACAACATTTTGTTTCACTTGAAAGAAAATAGTAGATTACTCGCAGTAACGGTTCTTTGTAGAGGATGAGAAAATGTCCAAATGCAAGGGAAGTTCTAATTAAAATATGTCTTTCAATATTCAGCTGTGATTTAAAATCTGTTAAAAATTTTCAACATTGAACATTTACCAATTTAAACCTAGAGTGACTGAGGTAGAAAGGAATAAAATGGATGAATCACTCTCGATTGAGGTAGTGAGTGCAAAGAAATACTCACACTTTTTCACACCCAACATGTGATAGCTTCCAGAATTATGGAGAGCTAGCCAGTGTCAGCAGAAATTCATTCATCCTAAATGTTAATGACCTGGGGAGGAAGAAAATCACCTGGAGCTCTCATGATTACTATCGGAAAAGTGGAGGGGGAGGACGTGGACCTGTCCTCGGGCCTGCGCAAAGGAGCTTTTAGGTGGAGTGCAGTGTGCGCAGTACTGGCCCCACCCTTTACACCCATGGTTCGTGTGCCGTGGCCAAGCAAGCTGGGACGTGGCAGCGAGATCCTTGGGTCGTAGGTTTTATATCGGAGTGGCCTTCTCCTATGCAGGTTTCTTACCCGGGCTGGAGGGGCCTGCCTCCCCTCCTAGGTCGGACCATACCTGGTCATCCAGGGAAAAGCATACACTATATGACACTGGCTAAGAACAGGTTTGGATTTATTTTAAAAATAGCATAAAAGTTATTGGCAGGTTCTTGGAATGATTGGATTTTTGATTTAATAATTTTTTTTAAATGTATACTTTTCTTGATTTTGTTAGAAATAGAAGTACCTTTAAAGAAATTGCTCGAGACAAAAATTGAGAACAAAGAACATTTATTACAGCAACAATGCAAAGTTGGGTGCTTCCCCTTACCCTGGGAATACACACATACACTGGGGCTCACCCAACTTTTATACAGTAAATTTTAGCATCAGAATACCCTCCCCCTTACATTCTTCTGCCCCCTGGATGGGTTTGGCAGAGGCAATCTTTCCTGCCTACGTGCAGTTTCAGTATACTTGGAGGACCAGGGGGTAT
Organism: Narcine bancroftii; assembly: GCF_036971445.1. Taxonomy (NCBI): domain Eukaryota; kingdom Metazoa; phylum Chordata; class Chondrichthyes; order Torpediniformes; family Narcinidae; genus Narcine; species Narcine bancroftii. Next base: position 20,895,696 of record NC_091477.1, on the reverse strand, counting down.
CCTGTCGGTGTCTTCTTATGCCACTATTCCCATTGTCCTTATTCACATCCTAGCCCTTGTCCCCATTCACACCTTCCCGACTCTCAGGGCTACAGTCCCTTCATCTGCAGGGTTCGTTAATCTTGTCTAGGGTTTACTAGTTAAATATACATACTTGAAAAATCCGTTGTATGGCTTACTAATTATATATGTATAACTTCCTAATACTATTAAGGTCTTCTAATTATTTATGCAAGCCTTGCTAATTCTATCTGAGGCTTGGCGACCCTTATCTCGTTCAGACTAACTCTACTTCTATTCTCAATTGTCTGTCCTTCTCTCCTTCATTCAGTGAACTTGCTGGTGTAGGAGATTCTTATCTTACTCAGACAGTGTCAGCTTCCTGCCTTCTAATATCCATGTCTCATGTTGTTTGCACTGGCTTCATTCATTTACTTATGTATCAATTTTATTTTCTTCATTTCTTCATGTTCATATTACAATGTCAGTTTTTCTCATCTCTCACAATCCTCACTTTTCTTTTAGATCAGTAATACTGATCTCACGCAATGATCAGTGTTACTGATCTCAGTGTTACTGGTCTCTCACAATCCTCCGTTTTCTTTTAGATCAGTATCACTGATGCAGTAGAGTGGAACATGTTGGTTTTCCCAGCTGGTCAATAAACGGATAGCAGTTTCCATGTCCTCAGAAAGATGTTGGGAATCGTACATCCTTTGGGTGAAAGCGTTCTGGCGAAAGGGTAGATGAGTTAAACGATGTGTAACAGTCTGTATGTAGGGAAGCAGTAAGATGGTGAGAGCAATAAGTCCAGCTGTTAAAAGGGTTGCGATGATCAGACTCCAGTAACCCGTGAAAAGTCCAGTCCATCCCGCAGAGGACCGAGGTTGCAAAGTCTGTCCCTGGGCATGGGAAGTTTTTCGACGTCCTGAAGAAGTGCTCATAACCGCCTGCTTGTTGTGAGTAGTGTCTTTAAAGAGTCCTTCACAAGTGCTGCGTTCAGCAGCGAAGCTGTAATCGAGAGGCAGGCGGTTTTGTTGAAGTGTGTCTGTTAAACGTTGTTTATCTTCAGCCCGTAACCTCAGGGCCATTGTGTTGTGCTGGATGATAATGCCCAAGGCTGCATGGAGTCTGATTAGATGTTTCAGATGGCAAGGAGCGTTAGCGATCTGTAGCTGCTGTTGCCGTTTAAAAGTGGAACTTCCCTTAACGATGCAGTAGAAAGGATTGTGAAAGCCGGCGGAACCCAAAGGATGTTTGAGAAAAGACCAGTCTGGGAAGGATTGTGTATTACGGGCAGAGATGTGTGTGACAGTATGAGAAGTCGAAGCCTGTCTGTTAACATTAGCAAACGTCTTTTCTTTCTCTCTGTGGCCAGTGCATTGGTTACTAGCATTCAGTGTGAGTGTGTCATATCGCTCTCTTCGTGCTACAGATTTAGAACTGAAACCTTTAAAATCTATGTGGGAAGTTAAGTGATGGTCTGTAGAGTTGTTCTGATCCCCTGGTCCGTATTGGAATCCCTTATTAAAACATATCTTACTATGGCTAAAAACTAAATCTACACCTTGTCTAAACTCTAACGGAAAAAAATTGTGACCTCTGCTGCCCCTATTCCAGGAGGACTTAATACATTGTGAGTAATTAAGTGATGTCCCAGAAATGGAGAAGCAACAATTAAACAATACAATAAAGAATAAAAACAACATTACGGCACTTTTTCACGGCGTAGTGTAAGTTTCAGGTCAGAAGGATGAGGCACTGCACGCCAGGTGGAGGGTTGAGTTTGACTGTCGTGGTTCTGTGGTTCGGTAGCTGGTTTAATCCGTTGGATGTGGGTCCAGCCTTTTTCTCTTGTTCGCACGGCAGCGTCTGAAATCAAAAGTACACAGTAGGGACCATCCCAGGCAGGTTTCAGTTGGTTATCTTGCCATGCTTTGACATAAACCCAATCACCAGGTTTAATAGAATGGATAGGAAATTCTAGGGGTGGCGTTTGGGCTAATAATCCCTTCTGTTTCAGGTCGTGTAGAGAAGTAGAAAGACCCTGTAGAAATTTGGAAATGTATTGATCATTAGCCTCAGGGATAGGGGTATCAGTGTGGAATCCCATAAATGGAAGTCCAAACATCATTTCATATGGTGAGACTGCAAGGTCTTTACGAGGGGCTGTGCGAATTCTAAGCAGGGCTAATGGTAAAGATTTAATCCAAGTGAGGCCAGTCTCCTCATGAAGCCGAGTGAGTTGATTTTTCAAGGTTTGATTCATTCTTTCAACTCGACCTGAACTTTGGGGGTGCCATGGGGTATGAAGTTGCCAGTCTATTCCCAGTCTCTTGCAGACACCCTGGAGAACCTGGGAGGTAAAATGTGTTCCTCTGTCTGAATCAATGGTTTGAATCAGACCATATCTTGGAATCACAGATTCAATAAGTATTCTGATTACAGTGAGAGCTCGATCATTGGGGGTGGGGAAAGCTTCAACCCATCGTGTAAAATGATCTACTATGACTAGAAGAAATTTGTAAATACCAATTTTAGGTAGTTCTGTAAAATCAACTTGTATGCGCTGAAACGGGCGAACTGCGATGTCACGACCGCCAGGCAGTGCAGGGCGCATAGATTTCTTATTAATTCTCTGACAAATTGGGCAGCTGCGAGTGGAAAGTTTAGCAATTGTGTAAATACCGGAGCAGTAAAAAGATCGTTGAAAGGCATCCACAAGCGCCTGAGTTCCCCAATGTGTCTGTTGGTGTAGCTGATCTATCACTTGGCGGGTTAATGCTTTGTTAAGGACTTGACGTCCGTCTACTGTCCACCACAACTCGTCGGCAGTTTGGCGAAATCCCTGATCTTTCAATGAGATCTCCTCTTCCCGTGAAAAGATGGGGGTTTTTTTAATCTCTAGTGGTATGGGCAGCAATAGGTGGATGTGAATAATTTTCGTAAGTGCAGCCTGTTTGGCAGCTGCATCAGCCTGTCTGTTGCCATTAGCTTCAGGACTGTCACCACTTTGATGTCCTCGGATATGTACTACTGCTATTTCAGTCGGGAGCGTCAGAGCATCGAGGGATTGGACAATTAAGTGTTCATGGGCTAACTTTTGTCCTTTACCAGTTATCATTCCCCGTTCTCTCCAGATCTTCCCAAAGGTGTGGACTACACCAAAAGCGTATTTAGAGTCAGTGTAGATAGTGCCTATTTTGTTCTCTAAGCCGTGGAGTGCTCTACATAGGGCGTATAATTCACAGGATTGCGCTGACCAATGACCAGGGAGGCGACCAGCTTCAATCACTAGTCCTTGCTTCCCATCCACTACACTGTACCCACTATAGCGAGTTCCTGCAATGCAGCGTGAAGAGCCATCAATAAACCACCTTTCACCTTCTTTTAAAGGGACATCAGTTAGATCTTCCCTAATCTTAGTTTGTAGGTCTATGACTTCTAAGCACTCATGTTCCAATTCATTTGTGGAATTGTCCAAATTAGGTGTAACGAGGAAGGCTGCTGGGTTAAGGGTTTTAGTCGTGAGGAGGGTCAAATCATCCCTATCCATTAGGATCGTTTCATATTTTAAAATTCTAGGGTCTGTGAGCCATCTCCCAGCACGTTGTAACAGAATAGTGCGGACTGTGTGAGGGGTGTGAACCATCATAGGGGCGCCGAAAGTAATCTTCCGTCCTTCCTCAACTAAAACAGCAGTGGCTGCGATGGCTTGTACACATTCTGGCCAGCCACGACAAACGGGGTCTAAAATCTTTGATAGAAAAGCAACTGGTTGTCTATAGCCTGCCCTGTCCTGGGTTAGTACTCCGGTGGCTACACCTCCCTTGGCATTAGTATATAAATCAAAAGTCTTATTTAAGTCGGGTAGTGCCAAGACTGGGGCACGCGTAAAGCAATGTTTAACGAAGTCAAAATCTTTGATCTCATCGTCTGTCCAGACTAGAGGTACGGTCTCTATAGTCGTGAGTTTATCGTAAAGAAATTTGACAAGGCTAGAATAATTTTCCATCCAGATTCTACAGAATCCCACTAAGCCAAGGAATTTCCTAAGTTCCTTGGCATTTTTGGGAGGGGGAATTTGCAGAATACCACGTATCCTCTCTGGACTTATTTTCCTAGTTCCCTGACTAACTAGATGACCTAAGTATTTAACTTCTGATTGAACAAATTGTAATTTGGATTCGCTCACTCTAAGACCTTTCTTTTCTAAAAAATTTAAAAGGGCAACAGTAAATTCTTTAGCCAAATCGTATGTTCTTCCTGTAATTAACAAGTCGTCTACGTATTGTATTAGCTGACAATTGTCTCTCCGTGGAGCCTCATCTAATATCTGTTCCAGGACTTGACCGAATAAATTTGGAGATTCTGTAAAGCCCTGAGGAAGGACAGTCCATCGGTATTGATTTTTACGTCCAGTAAAAGGGTTTTCCCATTCAAAGGCAAACATGTCTCTGCTTTCTGTTGCTAAGGGACAGGTCCAGAAAGCATCTTTGAGGTCAATTACACTAAACCATTTACTCTGGGGATCGATTTTACTCATGATCGTATAGGGATTAGGTACAACAGGGTGGCGGGTGAGAATGATTTTGTTCAACTCCCTTAAGTCCTGTACTAATCGATAGGTACCGTCAGGTTTCTGGACAGGTAAAATTGGGGTATTAAAGGGTGACATACAAGGTTTGAGTATACCATCCTTAAGCAGCTGGTCAATTACGGGCTGCAGACCTTTGCGGCCAGCCATAGGAATTGGGTACTGTTTTCTTCTAATAGTTTGTCGCGAGTCTTTTAAAGTAACTTGGAGGGGAGGAATGTCTAAAACTCCTCTATTGCCTTTTTCTGCCCATACTCTTGGATTGATAAGTTCTCGATCTTCCTCGCTTAAAATATAAAATTGAACCCCGATGCCTGATTCTAGTGGTCTGGTACCGATAGCCAATTGGTCCTGTAAGTCTCGTCCTAATAAGCATACCCCAGCCTGGGGAAGTAGTAGAAGATCCTCTACTATTACCTTATTTCCCATTTGGATTCTGACCTCTCTTAATACAGGGACTGTGAATTCTCTTCCTCCCACCCCTGAAACTATCATTGTCCCTTCTATCGTAACCCCCTTTGGTTGGTGTAAGATACTAGATCGGGCTGCTCCAGAATCAACTAAAAATATCATGTTGTCACTGTGGGGTCCTATGCATAAATTAACTAATGGTTCTCCGTGCAGCCCCACAGTGTGTATTGACTGAGAACCGTGACCCCCCTATTCATAGTCTGCTTCCATCAGGGCATAGGATCGTGTGTCCCTGGCTTGCAGTGGGCAATCCTTTTTAAAGTGTCCTTCCTTTTTACAATGGAAACATACAAATGTTCCCGTTTCCCAATCTCTACCTGGGTTTCTAAGGTGCCCTGGGAAGGGTCGTCGTCCCCGGAATCCTCCTCTACTCCTCCATCCACTGGGGTCCGCACTTCCCCACCCGTGGCTTCCCTCACGGCATACAGGAGCTGGCACACAGTCCCTATCCTTTTTAGGTCGCTCATCTACTACCTCTCTGACTGCTTGGATTAATGTCTTTGCCTTCCCTATTTGCTTATCTTCAGACCTCTGGACGAATGCTTTTTGTGCGATCTGTAGAAGCTGGGTTATTCCCTGCTCATGCCAATTTTCTGTCTTTTGTAACTTTCTTCTAATGTCTGGGGCTGAGTTGGTAACAAAACCAGTTAGTACCAATTGTTGCCCTGCCGGGGATTCTATGTCGAGACCCCCATATTGCTGTATTGCAGTACGTAATCTGTTCAGAAATGCGGAAGGGGTCTCGTCGGGACCTTGGGGAACCTCAAAGGCTTTCTTGAAATTCTGCCCCTTTGGGACAGATTCCTTGATTCCTCTTATCAAATTAACCCTGTATTCTTCCATCAGTACCCGACCATCATTGGTATTTTTATCCCAATTAGGTCTTGCCAAGGGGAATTTAGTTTCTCCTGGTACCACATCTAGTCCCCCTTGGTGATCCCTATCCCAGACTTTAATCCCTGCCTGGCGGATCATCCCACGCTCATCCAAAGTAAACAGGGTCCTAAAGATAGATGTTAACTCCTCCCAAGTATATAGATTTGGTCCCAGAAATTGGTCTAACTGTTCAGCACATCCCTGGGGATCTTCTATCAGGGAGGTAAGTTCTTTCTTAAAGTTACGCACTTCAGTACTGGTCAGGGGCACATTAACGAAACCGAGACCCTCTCCTACGGGAACCTCCCGCAGGGGTCGCATCCAGTTGGTTTCTGGCTGATTTGGTCTGGGTTCCTGCTCCCTGGGAGATGGATTGGGGGGCTCTGCCCTTTCTTCCTGAAGAGTCTCACAATGTTCTGAATTAAAGTCTCCTCTCTCTCCTGTCAACGGGGGTGGTAATCGAGTGCTTTGTGAGCGAGTCATCATACCACTCCTGCTCTCTTCTCTCTTCTCTAGTGGTGGGGGAGGTGGGGAAGGTGCAGAAGGGTAGGTTATAGGAGGGGGAGGAAAGATAGGAGCCGGCATAGGAGGAACATAAGGTGGAGGGAGGGAATGTAACACATCCCACCCTTGTGGTTCAGGGACAAAAGGTTCCTCCTCTCTCTTATCCCTGTACTCTTTTTCTTTCAAAACCAATTGATCAAACGATCCCCTAAGCCAGCAGGCTGCATATTCTCTGCTCTCTAGGTTATCTCTCTGGTTTTGATAGAGCCAGATGTTCAATGCTTGACACATCCAGTCATCCTCGGATCCGAGTTTTGGCCAGTACACGGAGCTCCCTTTTATCGGGTATTTAACCCAGTCCCTACAACAATACCTGACCATGGTCAGTTTGTCCTTTCCACGGGTCCTTCCCGTGCCCCACTCAGATAACATCAACCCAAGCGGGCTGTGTGTAGTTATCTGATCCTCACATCCTGAACCAGGACTCTCTTCCTTGCTACCTGTATTTCCCATACTGAAAGGCAAGTAAAATTCCTCTTACCAGGTTCCAGTAGCAAGGTTCTAGCGCGCTTCCTTAACGTTTCTTCCGTCGTTTGTTCTCAATGCCTCTTCTCGGATATCACTCGCTTCATCCACTGACCAGTCACCCGTCGTCCGTGAGTCCAGCTGAATCAGCTGGGGTGCACCTACTCTCGTCGTCGGGGTACTCTATCAGTGGAGGGAGTGTGATCCCGGACGAGCCCCCATTTGTTAGAAATAGAAGTACCTTTAAAGAAATTGCTCGAGACAAAAATTGAGAACAAAGAACATTTATTAAATAACAATGCAAAGTTGGGTGCTTCCCCTTACCATGGGAATACACACATACACTGGGCCTCACCCAACTTTTATACAGTAAATTTCAGTATCAGAATACCCTCCCCCTTACATTCTTCTGCCCCCTGGATGGGTTTGGCAGAGGCAATCTTTCCTGCCTACGTGCAGTTTCAGTATACTTGGAGGACCAGGGGGTATCCTGTCGGTGTCTTCTTATGCCACTATTCCCATTGTCCTTATTCACATCCTAGCCCTTGTCCCCATTCACACCTTCCCGACTCTCAGGGCTACAGTCCCTTCATCTGCAGGGTTCGTTAATCTTGTCTAGGGTTTACTAGTTAAATATACATACTTGAAAAATCCGTTGTATGGCTTACTAATTATATATGTATAACTTCCTAATACTATCTAAGGTCTTCTAATTATTTATGCAAGCCTTGCTAATTCTATCTGAGGCTTGGCGACCCTTATCTCGTTCAGACTAACTCTACTTCTATTCTCAATTGTCTGTCCTTCTCTCCTTCATTCAGTGAACTTGCTGGTGTAGGAGATTCTTATCTTACTCAGACAGTGTCAGCTTCCTGCCTTCTAATATCCATGTCTCATGTTGTTTGCACTGGCTTCATTCATTTACTTATGTATCAATTTTATTTTCTTCATTTCTTCATGTTCATATTACAATGTCAGTTTTTCTCATCTCTCACAATATGGAATCCAGAGTAGACTTTTAAGGCTAGAGTTGGAAGCTTGTATAACCAATAAGAATTGGTAGGTTAATAAACTCAGCAAGGAATTTATCACCCAGTAATCAAAATTGTCGTCCAAAATTTATTACCTAGGAGCAAACAAAAATAATTTGTCAGCAGAAGTGAGGGAATTGCAGGCGGTGAGAATTATGAAGCCATTAAATCAGGAAATGGTCTGCAGCTAGATAATGATGATTCCTAAGGCATAAATATCACTCAGAAGCCAATGGTATTGAAAAACTTCTGGGGCTGAATTAGGCCATTAGGCCCATTGAGTCAGCACTGCCAATCAAGTTATGGCTGATGTATTTTTTTCTTTCACCCATTCTCCTGTTTTCTCCCAGTAACCTTTGACTTTCTTACTAATCAAGAAACCTATGAACTTCCACTTTAAATATACCAAATTATGGCTTCCAAAGCCATCTGATTCACCACCCACCTCATTTTTCTGTTCTGAAGGGACGTCCTTGCTCTTAGATTCTCCCACTACTGAAAACATCTTCTCTATGCCCCATCTATCTAGCCCTTTTAATATTCAATATATTTTGATGAGATTTCCCCCCCCCCCATCCTTCTAAACTTCAGTGAGTAGAAGCCCAGAGCCATCCAATGCTCCTCAGATGTTAACCCTCTCATCACCTGGACAAATTCTCCTTAGCTTACAGGCTGTTATGGCAACCGCCAGACAAAGTGTACTTTGAGTGCAATAAACAGCCGTAGAGATATGGTCATTATGTATAATGGCTTATTCCCCTTTGAGGTCATACTGGTCAGACAATTGGAAGTTTAAAATTGGTCTCCTCCTCTGTAGGGATGGCATCAAGTAGATAAATTACTGCTTTGTCATGTGGATTCAATGCTGTAGAATCATATTACCAATATAATTAGTGACCAAAGGATATAGCCAAAGAATATAGGTGGAAAATATGGTGTAAATACACAAAATACACCAGATCAGTTTTCCTTTGCCCTGCAAAATCACGCAAAGATGGTGCCACTGGTCAGTGCCACTATCAAGATGAGAAAGAGAAAACAAAAGGTGTCCCTTCATAGACATTGAGTGTCCATGAATCCTGCCTCCTTCTCCAATACCACTGTGTCCTTTGCCCCCATAACCTCCATAGCTGCATGGCCTCCTGTCTGGTTCAGCAATGAACATGAGCATGAGTCACCCAAATCACCCTTCTTGGTTATGGACCCTCAAAACAATGAGAAAGCACAGCTTGCCATCAGTACTCTCATAAATCCTAGTTCTAATAAATGGTACCAAGAAGCCAGAAACAAAGCCCATGGCCTGGTGTGAGGCATTTGGTTGCCAAGCTCCATGCTGATCTGCTGCTGTGGAGGTTTCTCCTTCATGGGAGAGGTGGGGGGGGGGGGGGGGGGAGGGTGGTGGGGGAGTAATCTATCATTCAGGTGCCTTGCACTGGTCCAATGCTTCCAAAGCCCACCACCTTCAAGGTCTATGGTGCCAATCTTAGACATCGGACTGACTCCATTAATCTTTGATATAAAAAAAACCATTCTACAAGCAGCTTTATCCATTGAGGAGAATGGCCTGACAAGGTATGCAGGAACTACTTGTTTATAGTTTGATCACTTGTCTTTGGGTTTGAGAGCACTATTGAGTCAATATATATTAAACCTCTTGAGCCTGAATCATACTAATCAATAACTACAGGAACAAACTTGACAAATATTTACATCCTGTTTGAGTTAGTTTTAAACATAACATCTGTTTAGACAATTGAATAATTCTGCCCCAAGAGGGAGAAGTAATTGATCAGACATTGAGCTAAGGACAAATGGAGCTAGGGAAAGAATCAATCATAACCTTATGACCAAAAGCTTAACCATGACAAGTGCATGATATATGGTTCATGATCTATAACCCAGACATACAGAAAAGACATTAGAATTAGATAAGCCCTGGATAGAATGAGCAAAAGATCAAACAAGACTTTATGAAAGGGTATATCTATGTGGAAATTTGCTGACATGAATGTATACATACATTCTCCATACAAATGGTATCTGATGGTAAATTTTGAGGAACTTTCTTTAATTGGATTACAGCAAAAATTCATTATGCTGATAAATTAAAGAAGTCTAGTCTTGCGTTAAATCAATTCAAAACCTGTATAAAATATTGTTTCCTTAATTTGCTCTGCTATGCGACCTGCTTTTTGATTGACCTCTTTCCCATCCCTAAGGTTTAGCAGGAAGCAATTAATTTGGAATAAATTATTGTTTTGGGCTGGAGATCAAAAGGGGCAAGAGGTTTAAACCTGGTGAATGAACAAGACCATTCTTAAATCAGCCCTTCAGTAGTGAGATTGTCAAGGCTGAATAGCCAGCTAAAAGTATGGGCTTGTTTTGATAGCCAAATAAATACTTAAAAATGATGCCTCTTCCTTTCCTGACAAAATGCCCAGACCCAGAACACAGGTTACTCTTTACTTCCAATAGATACTGTGTGACCTGCTGAATACCCCAGCATATTTGTGTATTTTACTTGACCACAGAATTTTAACACCACTTCCTTACTTCTGTCACAGACAGGCTGAGGGTTCTTGTATCAAATTAAAAACAGCAACCATCTGAGAGAGAGAGAATGAAGTTAACAATGATAAAATGTTCAATGGTATTTACAGCTACATTTCTGGGAACCCATATTTAAAGAAATAGAATAATGTCAGGGTGTGTAGAATTGGAGGCCTCATCAGAGATCAGAGTTGGCAGAGAATGGTCACAGAGATAAGGCCTCTAAAGTGTTATCTCCCTTTGAAAGGAACAGAACAGTGATCAAGGCCTAAACATTATGGTATGCATTTGTGGGGCAAGCACACTCACACTGTGAAGTTTCTGTACATTTTGGAGTGATGCAGGTTAACCTGGAAATGGCTATGATAATATTTCTCTCCATGCAGAAGTAAACAGCTTTTAGATTGAATATCCAGGACTAAGTGACATTTCATAAGTTGAAATAAAGGGCACTATACATAATATGTTGACCTTCAATCATTTTTTCTATTATTTTGAAGGATTTCATTAATATTCTTACCATTTATTATAATTCACAAGGTCACTTATGACCCACTTTTGAAGTCTTCAGAAAAGCCATATATCATCAATGGTTATTGTCTTCAACTTCCACAAATAAACATAATTTGATTATTCAATTGAAATACATATAATTTCAAATGATGATGAAATGTTAACAGATGTTATCTGACCTGCCGAGTCATTTCATTTTAAAAAAATCTTTAAATGTCAAATAAGATTTAAGTTTTCATGCTTTAAATTAAGAATTGTCCTTTCAATGATTTGCAAATATTCCTGCAATTAATTTTGAAGAATATTAAAATATTCACCTCACACTGAAATTCCACACAGTGAGTTGAATCAGGTTCATGGCAATACTTCTGGAAGTGGACTCGATGTTTTGTAGATGAGGATCTGTCATTGTCTGTCAGATCACACCTAGAGAGTTAAAAAATGGAACTTGTCAGTTTAATGAGTAGTTTACCATGATCTATGTAATACTATGTTTGTAGCCACCTGTTATATACATCAGGACCTGAAAACTGTGCCCTATGACTGAAGAAGTAGCACAATTCCAACTCTAGAGCATTTTACTCTCAAGCAACATCATCCATGTTTGAGCCCATAAACTCACCTATTTAGTGTAAATTTGAATTTGTATTTTTATGGAGTTCTCCTGAACTGAAAACTGAGCAGAACATCCCTTCCCGTTTATCCCCACAAATCCATCTGTAGAATGTAGAAGTGAGGGTATGGTATTGGGCATCACAGTGTGATTGATAAATTGGCAAATATGACATGCAGTTAATATCTTTTGCTGTGTGATGACATTTTGGTTTAGGAATCGGACAGTTGTTGACATCGCTGACTTTCAGATCCTCTAAATGGAGAATTGGGAATGATCGTCTATTTCACTTCATTGTAAACTATCCTCTGGGGTCAGACTAATCATTGCTGCAGTGAGAATAATCAATGGCACTTCTAACTCCAAACCTACACCATGACTATCAGTTCTATCCAGTCTGTCAGTTACAATAAGGCAAGATGTCATTATGAACTAAAATTGCTACGTGATCTGTTTACAACAAGGTGACCATTGTGTGCCATTACACTGGCTGAAATCCCACAAACCTTCTTGGAATTATGCAAAGTTGGTTCCAATGCCTTGGAGGATGTTGGTGATTGGCAGTAGATGACTCATGCAGCATTTATTTGGCTTCAGCATGTCTGCAGCTTAATTGTTTTCAAATAGGACATGGCAATCCCAAATACCTCTTTCAAAAATATACAGGTGATAAAAGGCAGCTTGTTCATTCTCAAACAACTGCTGTTCACCATATTCAACATAAATCAGAACCATCGGATGCTAGAGAATGGATTATTATTTTTACAGATACTAAATATATACAGTGCCCTACCTAATGTTTGGAGTAAAGACATTTTTTTTCCTTTATATGCCCCTGTCCTCCACAGTTTTAAATTTGGAATCAAGCAATTCACATGTGATTACAGAGCACATTCCAATTTTATTCAAGGTTATTTGTAAAAATTTGGTTTGATCGTGTAAAAATTACAGCACTTTTTTGTCTTTGACCCAAACGTTATGGAGGGTACTGTATATTATTTTGCTAATCACCTTTCAAATTCAAATACAAATAACTTTGGACACTGTTAATAACCATTTTAATATTTTACCTTCCTTTCAGGTGTTAGACACAATAAAAATCAATTCGATCTAAATGCAACTTTACGTCAGTTGCATGCTACATCTTTAATTTTCCCAAACAATGAAATATTTGGCTTGAATCTTGCAATATCACAAGATCTTGCATTTCCACAGTGTTTCACAGCCTTACAACCTCCAGTGGTACTTCAAAATAATCTGAACTATGGTTACTGTTACAATATAGAGCAGCTAGTTTGTGTATAGCAAGCGTCCTCAAGCAGTAATGTGATAATTAGCAGATAATCTATTTTGATGATGTGAATTGATAGATAAAAATCCACCAGGATCCCAGGAACACTTCTCTTGCACTTTTTCAGATAGTTTGATGGAACTTATATGTGTTCAGGAGAGTCAAGGTTTAATGTCTCTTCTGAAAGACATAACTTCCAACAATGTCGTACCCTCACATCCTTCAGTCTTGTGCAGTAGAGAACCACAATGCTTAAATTTGTGGATTAGAATTCAAATTCAAAAACACCATTATTCAAAAAGAAGCTTACTAAGTGAACTATAACTGACAATTTTTAATGAGGAAAGTCTTTTCATGTGATACCAACTAGAGAAATTCTATTTCTCCCATTGGTGTTGAGTTATTTCTTAGCTATTTATGCAATCACAAAAAATGATTAAAGGGTAACAAAAAAAATCAAAATCCTAATGAAGAAAATTGTTCTGTATTAGTCTCAACACCCTGAAAACAATATTTTTGACTGCATACAAGAACATTAAACATAGTTAATAATAGGATTGATTTTACATGTCAGCATTTAAATTTGATGGACTGTAATCTAGCTATCACCACATATTTGCAGTTTGTAGTAGAAAAGATAAAATCTTATGACTCGTACATCTTTATACATGAGCTCAGTACTTATGATAACCCTAGGATTGTTTCTCAATTGTAGAAATTTCAATCTTATTTCATATCCTGTGCCATTCCAATGAACTTTGTTATGGTTCTTATATTCATTTTTCTCAGGGATTTTTATCCTATACATTTTCAATTGATTATACAAAATCATCTGTGATCTTATATGTAATCAAATATTGATATAAAGGAGAAGACCCTATAAAGTGAAATATCCGGTTTATTGGGAAGTACTTTGCAGTAATCAATAACCAAGAGCAAAGCAAATCCATGAATGAATACACAGAGGCTTCTTCCAGTTCCCCACCTCTTCCCTTTCTGTTGAGCTACATCCTCTCCCTATCACTTCTCAGCTTTTTTTTCTTCTGCCTTCCCACCCATATCCACCTATGTCCTCCTGGCCATTGGCCTGTGCTCCTCTACTGTCCTTTCTTTCTTCCGCTCCTCTCCTCACATATTAATTTAGGCTCCCACCTGCCTTTTTCTCATACCTTGACAAGGGCTCAGGCCCAAAACTTTGCTTTCTATAGATGTTGCGTAACCTGCTGAGTTTCTCCAGCACTTTTGTAAATCGAATGATTGCACAGAGGTTGTTACACAGTTTCACCCATATAATTTGTATGACACCAAACTGAGATCAAGAATGTATTTTAGAGGCATCAGATCTGAGGCCACAAAGAACCAACGTGCACCAAGTCAGCAAACAGCCTTATCAGTGGCATAATTATTATTAAACTCATAATTTTGTAAAGTCTAAGTATGTGCTTGCTCATGTTTCAGGTTTTTGGATAAGTTAGAGTTTCAAACATTTTGGATGTGCCCGGAATATGGAATGAACTTATCAATAAGCAAAATCCTAGACTTACGAGGAACAGTAAAATTTATCTCCCATGAAGGTCTCCTAACAGATTAAGAAACAGAATTGACACTAAATTCCTAATTAATTCATGTTTTGTCTGCATAAGATTAATGGCCTAACCATAAAAATGGTCACAGGCATGACCTTGTGTAAAATTGCTAAATCATCAAATTATTCACTGAAGTGAATAATTTACTCAACTAAACACAATTTGGGGATGTCTGAGTATCGCACAATGTGGATTTGATACAGATCTATTTTGTTCTTTGTTATTTCTAAATAAGGAATGTAATTATTTCCTCTTTTCCATTAAATATTGGCCCCAATTTGGTCACTATGGTGATGGCTCTAACAGTTACAGAGTGAAACCGATAAGGTTTCTGGAATTGAATGTGAAACCTCACGTAATTGGCTGCTCTAGCAGCTTGACACCATCACTGTTACGGGGTGGGGGGAGGCAGTAATGAATGGCACCATTATTGGAAAATGGAATATCGATACATAAAAGATCATGTCATCTTTGCAGACAATTTTCTTCAAAGCCAAAGATAAGTGTGTTATTCCACCTCGGATTGCAGTATGTTAAGGTGATGTTGATTCCTGGAGGTGATGTGGAATCCTGGATTGCTTTTAAATTTGCAATGTTTTTATTAGTTTCTCTTTTTTCTTTCTTATAAACAACCAGAGAATAATTTAGAGAAGAACATTTCATTTAATTTGGCATCATATTATGGGCTGAAGGGCCTATTTCTATATTCCACTGAAACTAGTTGGCAATGGATAAGCAAAACTGACCTGAGACAACAATCTTCTACATAAAAAAAAACTTTTTCTGCACATGCTCAGTCCATCTCCCACTCTCTCAGCAGACCACCTTCACCTTGGCTTTCTAAGGCAAACTGTCACTTTTTAACATAAAACCACACAACACATAGACCAATACACAACACGTTACACTATGTCACACATTATAAATAAGAACTGCCTAGTTTTAAAAGTGAGTCATGACTATTATTCTAGTTACACGTAATTGGGAATAACAAAGGTATGCTGGATAAAATTCACAGCATAATATAGGAATGTTTTTGGAGAAAGCCACTGGAGATGGCAATGGATAGAGGAAGGAGTCAGGTAAAACCATCATCTATTCTACCCCAAGAAATAATCCCCCTTGAATTTTGCAATGAAAAGTACATTTTTCTGTTTTGGATTTTGATTTTCAAAATAAGATTTTTCAAAAGTAAATCCCTCTTTTTATGTACATTCTAATTTTTGAATTAATATTAGATTGTTTTCACATCAGTGTGGATATTTGCAAGTGGACATGTTGTTCAATGCTAGCTTACTAGTTAGTTCTGTTAGACAGAATGCAAATCAGTACCCCAATTAAATCAGTCCTATTGATATTGCCTGTTTATATGTTCACTTTCCCAGCAATACCATAGAGTTTTGAAATAGTTGCTCTTGGTACTGTTTCTTCATTTGGAAGATGAATCTACATCTAAGGGTACCATCTTGCATAGACATAGGTGTATTAATATTTCTAAATATTAAATGGCATCCCTTCTATGTGACTTATCTAATCACTCATCCATTCAGCATCAAGTTAATTGTGAGGGATTATAATATATTTTCTTGAAAAAGTTCTGGATGTAATGAATTTAAGGTAGTCTTATGTCATTTTATATAGATCATAGTTCAGATCGCAAGCTGTATGATTAAGGAACTTCACTTAAGATAGATCTTAATTACCATTTAAGTGAATTTAAGGAATCCAGTGATTAATCAGTATCTTGTTCCTCCTAATGCAAGAGATTTTCAAGCAATTCTAAATAATCTAATTCCTAATTTTGAACAACTGCTTCAAGTATCTTAAGTCACTTCACACTGTGCAACTCGTACCTATGTTAAACCATGATTGTTATATTTCAGTGGTAAACTGAAAAAGTTTACATGTGACATGCTCCTCAGATTGTGCAAGTTATTATATTCCTAAAATGCTAATTACCTTTTATTGTTGTGAAAACAGTAAAATATATTTATGTCATCTTTTTATTATCTTTTTACTGATCTGCTTTGAATAAGCCTACACAAGTGGTAACAGTGTGTGAAATTAATAACTTGCACATAATTGGAAAACGCATTATCGTTAAGGTTTTATATTTGACTATTAAGCTGCAGTGAGATTCACGTGCTGATAAAGTATGACTATCTTCTAAGTAGAAGCACCAATGTAGCTGCGCAAGAAAGGGAAGAATCTGAATCAGGATTTATTGTCATGAACAAGTCATGAAATTCGATGTTGGCAGCAGCATCTTAGTGTAAATATTCATATTATAACCATCTTACGATATTACTATAAAAAAAAGTTATAGAGCACAAAAAGTAAGGCAATGTCATTGGTTCATTGATTATTCAGGAATCTGGGGAAGTGCGGAAGAAACTGTCCTTGTGTCGCTGAGTGCTCATCTTTAGGCTCCTGTTCCGATGGTAGCAGAGTCGAGAGGGCATGGCCTGGGTGGTGGTGTCTTTGAGGGTAGAGGCTGCTTTTTTAAGAAAGCGCCTCATGTAAATGTCCTCGATGGAGTGAAGTCTGGAGCCTGTGATGTCACAGGCTGAGTTAACAACACTCTGGAGTTTATTCTTGTCCTGAGAGGTGAAGGCTCCATACCAGGCCGTGATGCAACCAGTCAGAATGCTCTATGGTATACCTATAGAGTCTTCGGTGACGTACCGAATCTCCTTGGTCACCTCAGAAACTATAGCTGATGGCGAGCCTTCTTTGTGATTGCCTCGATGTGGAGGCTCCTGGACAGATCTTCGAGGATGTTGACACCCAGGAATTTGAAACACAAAATGCTGGAGAAGCTCAGCAGGTCAAACAGTGACCTTTATGTAGCAAAGGTAGAAATACAGAACCAACATTTTGGACTTGAGCACTTCATCAAGGTATGAGAAAATGCCAACAGGCATCCAAACAAAAGAATGAGGTAGGCGGGGGAGGAGGGGGGAGCAAAGGCAGGAGAGGATAGGTGGAGAAAGGAGGAAGGGAACAGCAGCAATCAGGGGGAGGAAAGATGGCTGGGTGGGTGGAAGAACTTGAAAAACAGGAAAGGGGGAGGGTAAAGAAAGGGTGATCAGGTTTAGTGGAAAACAGCAAAGTCAATATTAATGCCATCTGGCTGGAGAGTGCCCATTTGGAAAATAAGGTGTTGTTCTCCAATTTGCAAGTGGTCTAGGTGGGATAGTACACAAGGCCATGGACAGACATGTGAGCACGGGAGTGTGACTCGGAACTGAAATGGTTTGCCACTGGGAGGTCACTGTTTTTGCCAATGGAGAGGAATGCACGTGGACGCATGTACACACACAAACACTTTTACTCACTCACTCTCTCAAGAGTAAATGTCACAAAACCACTTGTAGCACAACCATAACTCTACAAGAAAGTTGTTCCAATCTTTAGTAAATTTTCCAGTATAAAATTCTGTTTTGTTCTCTCCTGGTGCATTACAACATGTTACTAGAGTGTGCCTTCATCGTTTTAAACAAATATGATCCAGCCTTAATTGTATGTAGCTCAAAACATAGGACCAAATCATTGTGAGGTGAAAGAATTATCACCGAGCCAAGACTGTGTAATATGTCTGACACGGGCCCACAAAGACTAACAACATAATCTCCTCAACATTGTCTTTGGCAAAAGCCACTGCTTTCCCATTCCTGAATTAAGAATAATGATGCAATTTTGTCAGGACTTTTGTGAATTGTTTATTGCAAGTCGGCGTGTGGTTTTTGACATGGATGAAGCCAACTCTGTTAGTTTAGTTCATTGTATTATGTTGTGAAGTTTTCTTTCAGCAGCAGGTAGATGCAATATACTCAACAATTACATGATAAGAAAAGAAGTGCACAGTAGATAAATACATACCTGAAGAAGATCCCAGTCACTGAAAATTTGACATTTGCTCATTACAGCATGGATTCCATCCTTGTTCAGATGCAAAGGCTAAAGGGGACAATCTTACTCCATGGAATAAATCTGAAATCTAATCTTCTCCACCTTGCCCCTCCTAAATTCCCTATGCAACTTATTTTCTCTGGTGAAAGGTCTTCAAATGAAGCCTTGGCTTTTTTTTAAACCCCTTTCCACAGATGCTGCCTGATCTAATGGGTGTTTTCAGCAGTTTCTGTTCTTGTTTCAGACTTCGAGTAGCAGCAAATTTTTGTTTTTCATTTGAAGCAGTATCTTTGTTTCGCTGAAATTGAAAAGTGGGTATGAGTGGGCAGGGTTTGCTAACATGAGTGTGGCAGTGGACCAGACCCAGGACAACTCTAGTCCCTCAGCAGATTACAATGACATTTCAAGCTTTCTTGTGCCATTGGGGCCTTCAAGGTATGGATTTCATAGGATAAATTCAGTCATCCTATGTTCCGTATTCCAGAACTGCAAGTCTTCAAGTCATTTGCTCTTTTTTTTAATATATATATTTTATTTTGAGAATTTTCAATCAACGTGCAGTCAAAATGAAGAATAATCAAAAAGAAAAATATGATTATCAATAATATTAACAAAATTGATCTGAATGTTGATATTAAAGGAAGTGAGAAGAGAAGAGTCAACATGTGATTCAATTATTATAAAGAATTAAAAATTACAATAATACTACAAAAATGCAAATTCAATGTCCATGTTGAACCAAAGAGAGAAAAATAATAGAGAGAACAAGAACCCCACTCCCATCAAAGGACTTATCTAGGGTCCTTGGCACTACAAGCACCAGGGGGAAGAGACAAGGAGGGGGGGAATTGTTAAAGATTTACCCCAATGTACCTTGGGTATGAATTCCATATTCTTAAAAATTCATCTTACCTGTTTCTGAGGCTACAGGTGATCTTCTCCAAGGGAACACCATTATGCATTTCTATCTTCCAATGGGCTAAACCTAGTTGAGAATAAGATTTCCAAGTAACTGCTATGCATTTCCTGGCCACGGCTAAAGTGAGCTTAATGAATTTTAATTGATATTTCAACAGCCTCATTTTATGTCTTATGTCCTGAAAATCCCCAATAAGAATAATTCAGATGACTGAGAGTATTGTGGGTTTTTTTTCCCCAGGAGATTACCCAAATCTTCCCAGAAAGGCCTCATTTTAGGGCATGACCTGGTTGAATGCAAGAAAATACCTATTTCTTGACTACATCTAAAACATTAGTCTGATATTTCCAATTTCAATTTCTGTAATTTTTGTGGAGTAATATATAGCTGATGCAAAAAGTTGTATTGCATTGCACCAGCCAATATCTTACATTAATCGTGTTGATCATGTGATCCTGAATGTTGGACCAGTAAAATGAATCAATTTCTATACCCAAATTTGATTCCCACCTTTGTCTTGATTTATCAAGCCCTTGTTTAGGGGTTCCCACAAGTAAGGAATACATTTTTGAAATAATATTTTTGTGATCCCCTTTTGAACCAAGTCTCTATTTTGCTAAGGTTAGTGCTGGACATAAATTGTCCCTTAAATAAGATCTTAACTGAAGATAGCAGAAGAAAAGATGTATTTAAAACTCCATATTTATTCCTAATTTGCTCAAATGTCATAAATTGTCTCTGCTCGTAACAATCCTCAATACACTTGACCCCTCTCTGGGACCAAGTGTCCAGGAATCATTTACTCTTGTTGAAGACCTTCCTGCAGCATTCATTCTCCACCAATTCTTCCCGAAGGTGTGAATCAGTGACTTTACCCACAGATAGTATTCTTATATTTGTACAATATAACTCATATGCTCTTACCATCTGAGCCCCTGACTGCAACACTGCAGTTATTTTTTCCCAGTACACAAGCCTGTACTGATGAATGCAATATTTATATTGCCATCATCTCAGTACCTCTGGCTAAGCAATGGGCTTTTAAAATCTGCTGGCATGCTTTAAGACTGTGCTCTGCAAATACATTTATGACTAATCGAATGCAAATTTGGTTTTGTACTCCAAAGAGCTGCCAGTCTACATATATTTGTTGGAAATGGAAATTCATATGTGAGAAAGCATCTACTTATGAGTTTAAATATTTACTGCAGAGTTATCTCAGTAATTCATTGTTATAGATGATTTCAATCATATAAACATGTAGCATATAATTGATGTACACAATTAATTGCTGATTTGTTTCAAATGCAACTTTTAATGGTGTGATTATTCATTCGTATTCTATAAAAATCAAAATTCTTCCATTGCAAAGCATTGCAACACATTGCAGTTGCTACTAAGCAACTATTTAAAGCAATATAAGGAATTGACCACTTAGTGTGGAGAAACATTGCATAATTCTATAAGTTTGCTTTCTGTGCATATCAGGTATTCAGATGTCCATTTGCAGAGTTTTATATCTGAGTCTATAAAATTGGCACTTAAAGAGCTTCAAGTTAATCTTGATGAAAATTTCATTTCTATTTATTTTATCCTGAGCCTTCGAAAACAAACTCAGGTGAACTTTGACCTTATAGCATTCTCTCACATACCAGCTGAGAAATTGAACTGGAACATAAAGTAGTACTTTTCCCTGCTATAACTTCATTTCTTTACATGCAAAGGCATTATTGAGGCACAATCTGCTATCATTTGTTTTTGAAAAATTTTATTGAGGCAAAACAGCTCCAATTCTGATTTACAGAACAGAATTTATGTCATATTGATGGAGGACAAAAAGCGCAAACTCACAGGGTGCAATTTGATTAGGATATCACCCAGCTTTCTTTGTATAAAATGAATGCATAACTTCATATTGGGTAAACAAGAAAATCTGCAGTGAGGAGCTGGAGGAAGGGAGACAGATGGATACAGGAAGGGAGAGCTAATACCTCCCAGCAACCAATCATTTTAATTCCACACACCATGGCTTCATGTACTTCCAAATTGAGGCCACAAATTTGAGGAATGACCATTATATTCGGTCTGGGCAGTTTTCAACCAATAGCATTAGTCCTCCCTTCACTTTCTGTTAACTCCATCCCCATGTTGTTCTCTTTCCCTCATCTCTCTCTCTCTCCCTTAATGCAGTTCCGCATCCCCTTCCCTTCCTTCTCCAATCAGAGAGCTATCTGTCCTCGCCCCCATCACTTCTCAGCTTCTTTCTCCTGCCCTCCCACCTGTTTTCACCTCTTATCTGTTAGCCTGTGCTCCTCTTCCTCCCCTCTCTGCCTATCTTTTTATTCGGTGCCTACCTGATTTTGACACTGCTCGTGAAGGACTCAGGCCTGAGAAGTCAGAATCAGAATTTATTTAAATGAACGAGTCACAAAATTCAGGGTTTTGCAGCAGCATCTTAGTGCAAACATTCATTTATGAATCATCTTACAACAATAATATATTTTTAAAAATAAATAATAGTGCACAAAAAGTAAGGCAGGGTCTTTGGTTCATTGATCATTCAGGAATCTGATGGCAGCGGGGAAGGAGCTGTTCCTGTGCCGCTGAGTGTTCGTCTTTAGCCTCCTGTACCTCCTTCCATTGCTTTTTACTTCCTATGGATGCTGTGTGACGAGCTGAGATTCTCCAGCTCTTTTGTATACTGAACTACCGTAGAAGTCCTAAAATCCAGACTGCTTGGGGATTGGATCAGTCTGGATTTTCGGATTCTCGGCAGTACCTTCAAGGAGGAATAAAGAGAAGATGAACAGGTAAATTTTGATTATTTATTCATTCGCAAATACAGCATGATTCATTTATCAAAGTGAACAGTTTTAAAGAAAAATAAATTCAATGGAAAAAATGTAAACAATTTTTTTGACTACAAAAAAAGTGCATGTAATGCTTCAAATAATTAGAACTATACTGCTCACACCACATTCTAGTTTCTTAATTATTTCAAGTTTGTCCCTCAAGTTCTCTTCACACCAGATAGTTTATCTACTTTAGTGTCCATTTTTATGGGTTTGTAAATATATATGGTATATATGGCAAATGGAAAGAGTAGGACACAAAATTATAGCATTGACACTGTTTGATTGCTCATTTCAAAATGGCAACTGCGTGGTCGCTTGTTGCCGCTGTACGTCTGTGATGCTTGTACTCGCAGGCACTCAAAATATGGCAAAATTCAAAAAGTTTGAGAGTCTTTGAAAAGTCTGGATTCTCAGGCGGTCCGGATTTCTGGCATCTGGATTTTTTGATTTCTACTTTATTCATGCTGTACTGGTTTGGATATTGTTCATTAAATTTACAAATATCATTTACCCTAGAAATATTAGTAACCTAGACAAGGATGCCATGAACAGTTGGACAATAACATCAAAGGCAGAATCTTTCACTGGCAGAATCAACACTCATTACATTTTCTTGTGAATTGAAGTCCTGCTGTTCACCTGGAGCTGTGTTCTGAGTGATTGCTGATAATGAATTTGAGACCTTGCTTGAGATACAGAGCGCTCATTCATCTTTTGATTCAAGTGGACCTCATGATTAATGAAGCTTCTTAGTTGCATGGGGACACGATGAAATGAGTTGGGAGTTGTGGTGTGAATGTGGTCATTTCTGTATTTCAACTCTCCTCATTTGCACCAGCATCAACACATGGTTGGTGCAAAGTATTGGATTCAATGGTTAATCTAAGATCTTTATAACATCTTTGAACTATCTATTTTTGAGGCAAGAGTCTTTTTTAGTCAATATTTCCTCCTCTTCAGTTCGGTCTCCTTGAAAGCATCATCCCTGCTAGTTTAGTTTCTTACACCCTGAGATAACTAGTT
Organism: Narcine bancroftii; assembly: GCF_036971445.1. Lineage (NCBI taxonomy): Eukaryota > Metazoa > Chordata > Chondrichthyes > Torpediniformes > Narcinidae > Narcine > Narcine bancroftii. Next base: position 20,872,430 of record NC_091477.1, on the reverse strand, counting down.
TGTTCTTAGATTATCATACACAAGGACATGCATGCCAATTTCTTTTCCAATATTCTGGTGCACTTTGGTGAATAAATTGAGATGAACAGATTTTCTTGAAAGAAAAAATGGGGTAGTGATGAATGAAAGATACCCTTGATTAATTTGTAAATTACCTTCACTGGTGTCAATAAAGGGGAAAGTTGGGTTGGGTGCAAAGTAACAGGCCATCATTAATTATTACTGAAAATTATTTCCATCTTATTATTCTCCAGTACACACACAATTTTTATGCACTTATGTGAAAGCATTATATAAAGTACTTGAAGGAATCAATCTATGTAAGTTTTCACTGGAGGCTCCAGCTTCCTCCCACCGTTCAAAACGTTCCGGGTATGTAGGTTAGCTGGGTGTAAATTGGGCAGCTCAGACTCATGAGCCATGTGGCTATTTGCTCTGCTGTTTTTTGAAATTAAAAAAAAAATTAAATAGAAATACCCCAAATGTAACTGCTTTGCTAATCATAGCATTTTCTCAAATCACTATAACACTTCATATGATGAAGGGACATGCTTCAAGAAAATTCTAGTATTGGTCACTATATTAGCCATTTAATATCTGTTTCATTACAGGAACAATAGTTTGTATCCCCTGTTAAGATGTAGAAGATCTACATACCCGGAACGTTTTGAACGGTGGGAGGAAACTGGAGCCTCCAGTGAAAACTGACATAGATTGATTCCTTCAAGTACTTTACACAATCCTTTCACATAAGTGCATAAAAATTGTGTGTGTACTGGAGAATAATAAGATGGAAATAATTTTCAGTGATAATTAATGATGGCCTGTTACTTTGCACCCAACCCAACTTTCCCTTTTATTGACACCACTGAAGATAATTTTCAAATTAATCAAGGGTATCTTTCATTCATCCCTATGGTCTCTCCCAGTGGTTCTCAACCTTTTTCTTTCCACTCACATACCCCTTTAAGTATTCCCTATGCCATTGGTGCTCTGTGATTAGTAAGGGATTGCTTAAGGTGGTATGTGAGTGGGAAGGGAAGGTTGAGAACCACTGCTCTAGACCCAATTGTTACTGAAATATTTTGCTTGAAAAAAATTGTCATTGGCCCATTTCCTTTGGGGTTATGAAACCATGCACATAATGAGTCAATTAGGTATGATTAAAACAGTGGTTTTCAAACTTCTTCTTTCCACCCACATACCACCTTAAGCAATCTCTTACTGATCACAGAGCATCTATGGCTTAGGGAATACTTAAAGTGGTATGTGAGTTGAAAGAAAAAGGTTAGGAACCACTGGTCCAACAACTTTTGGAAAACCCCCGCTCATGATTTTTGATATTTGTAAACTGCCCCTTAACCAGATTACATTATACCCACTCCTTACAAATTTATCCTGGATCTATGTTACCACTTGGTCAGTGCTGGTTCTAGTCTTTAAATTCCTCATGGTCTCAGTTCTGTTAATATCATGTAAAGCCTTTAAGTATCTCCAGCTAATGATCATATGCCCTTTGCCCCAGCAATAATGGCTGTTCAATCCAATGATCCGAACACTCCCTGCTAATGGTACTGCATTTTCCAAGTTGTTGCATTTGTCAAAGGAAATTACAACCATGAATGTGGAAAGAGAATCTAAATCTAAATCAAATTACAAAATCTAAATTGATTTGAAAACTTGTCACTAGTAAGCAACTAGTAAAACCTGTTCTTCCTGCAATCTCCTTACTGAGGAATGTAGAAAGCAGCCCATTCATACCATGTAATGTTCATCTTTTGGATTTTAAGAAGTCCAAATGGGCCAACAGATCTTGTGCATTTTTTCCTATATCTATTATATTAGCCTGTCAAATCACCTGGCTTTGATTCATTCTAAGCAATATGTGCACATCTGAAAATATAGCCTTTTTGTTTTATGTTTGATCTTTCAGGGACGCAATCTGTCAGGAAAGACGGTATTCCACATAAACCCTAGTTGCCATTGATGCATCAATTTTGTACATTACATTTCCTTCTCATCTGCTTTATATTTTGCTCCATTCTGCAGGGTGAATCTGTCAAATGCTGTGTCACTCTTTCTCAGTAAACATTAAGGTTTAAGTTGATTTGTCACAAAATATTTAGTACAGCGAGAAGGGTTCTTATCACTTTGCTTTGGTTTCAAACGGTATCACTCACTCAGGTGCGATGCAGTTTAGGGGGAATGGATTACTTTCTATAGGAAGACTTTTTGTATCTAAATTATGAAGCAAAATTTATTATTCCAATAAAATAAATGCATCTTGTGTGGAAAACCTTGTGGAACTGAAGGAAATGTGAGATTAATTTAGATTTAACTTTCTTAAATTTAAGGGATAATTTTAGATAATTTGCAAATTATTCAGTACAATAAAATGTTGATAATTGAGCACCCTCTGGCTTTGATGGTGCTGAGCTAGAGCACTTTTCATGCTATTGAATGCATTTTCTATTAATACTCCAACATAATTTTAATTAACATTTTAGATCTTAGTCACACAATAAATGTTCCAGTGAACTCAGTTAAGGGAGGTGTGGTAAATGTGATCATGGTGAATTTAAAGGGAGCATGGGTAACAGGCCAAGTGTCCCAGGTATTGAACCATCAGGGTATCCAGTTAGTCAGATTGAATTAGTTGAGTTTTGCAGCAATAAGGGTGGGATTGGTGCATTGGAAAGGTAGCTGGATAGATTTTGAATCATTGTACAGGTGAAGAAGTGAGAATAAATTGGGAAAAAGAATTATCAGTATGAATCGACAACATGACGACACAGGCTGAATTAATCTTGGTCATTGCAAGTTAATGTTAAGTACTGGTGTGCCGTGTACAAATGGAATTCAAATGAATGACCGTAGTGTACTGTATATCCCAACTTTTCATGGGCTTGTTCAATTCAAAAGAAACTCTTCATTTCAGCCCTTTTAGTTTAGAAAGTGAAACGCTTAACTCATTGTTACATCATACTTATAGAGCAAATTGTAACTTTATGGCTGTGTGATCATATTGTACATGTTAGCTTATTAAATTAGAAGACAGAATGACACAGTGGATTGGCATGGTAATGTGTATACACAAGGTGTTACATTCTTTGCTCAGACTGTTGAAATGATAGACTTCTCCCAAACTATGCTAATTCAGTTTGGGCAGCTTTACAGAATTATATCATTTAGGTCAGCTAGAATAATTCTAAATTTGCTTCTATTCAACATATTTGAAGGGTTCCAGATATTGTTGCCTGAAGTTCTATTTCATGAAATTTTCCAGAAATAGTACCTTCAAATTAATGGCCCCAATATTAATCTGTACATTGTTCAGCTTTGAAGGCAGATTTTACGAACCACAGAGATTTTGATGAATTCCAAATCAGGTTCAAGTACAACCCAATAACACAGTGTTCCCTGTTTCTTGGTGCAAAATCATGCAAACATACATACAGACAAATGATACATGTAATTCTGGTGCTGATACTCTTATCTCTTTCCCGGCAGCAGTAGCTGGAAAATGCTGCATGCAGGATGATAGGGTCCTCAACAATTTTGCAAGCCTTCTTCAGACAATGTTCCTGGTAGATCACATCAACGGAGAGGAGAAAGATTCCAGTAGTCCTCTCTGCCACTGTTATGGCCCTGTAAAATCCAATCCAATGCTATGCAGCAACCATACCAGACTCGTGATGCAGCCCGACAGGATGCTCTCAATAGAGCTCCTGTATAAAGTTCATAGGATGTTGGTTGGTAGCCTTGCCCATTTCAGCCTTCTCCAGAAGTCCAGTGCTGTTGACCCTTTCTGACAAGTGAAGATACTCAACCTATCCAGGATGGGTCACTAGTTAAGTGAACTCGAAGGAACTTGGTGCTCTATACTCTCTCCACTTCTGAGCTATTAATGTGCAGTGGGAGGGTGGTCAACCCTGGTTCTCCTCAAGTCCACAATCATCTCCTTGCCCACATTGAGTCTCAAGTTTTTATTCTCACATCATTTTATGAGATTTTCCACATCTTCTCTGTAGTAGGACTCATTGTTTCTGCTGATGAGGCCAACTATTGTTGCAAACTTGATGACTCTGTTGGAGCTTTATCTAGCTTTGCAGTTGTCGGTCAGCAGTGTGAACATGAGTGGGCTGAGCACACAGCCCTGTGATGCACCAGTGCTCACCGTGATGATGCGTGGCATTCTACTGCTGACTCGGACAGACTGTGGTCTTTCTGTTAGGAAGCCCAGAATTCAGTTACAGAAAAGGGTGTGGAGTCCCAGCGAGGGCATCTTCTCCACCAACCTCTGGGGAATGACTGCATTAAATGCCAAGCTGACGTCTATGAACAGCAGCTTGACGTCATTCTCCAGGAGGGACAGGACAGTTGTGAGAAAAGGGTGTAGTGCAATGGTTCCATCTGGAGGTGAATTGAAATGGGACTAGGGTCTCTCGGAGATGTGATTTGATGTGTTCCATCACCAGATGCTCAAATCATTTCATAATGGTGGAGGTCAGTGCTACGCAGCGGTAGTCATTGAGGGCTGTTACTGGCACTGTTTCATTGGGTTGTACTTGAACAATTGGATAGTAATAAGCTTGATATTGCGATGATGGTGGCTGCCTTGAAACCCACGGAAATGATAGACTGTTGCAGTGACTTGTTGAGAATATCCATAAGGATTTCTATCAGATAATCTGCGTAGTCCTTCAGTACCTGAACCTGGTATGTTGTCTGCTCTCACTGCATTGTATGAGTTCACCTAGACTAGGTTTCTTCTCTCCCCAGCCACAGCTATATGGGAGTGGGGGTAGTGGTGTTCCTCAGGAGGACAAAAAGCTTTCTTCAGAGGTCAGCCTTCTCGACCAATCATGCATAGAAGATGTTCAGGCTGTCCAAAAGGGAGGCTTTATTGTCTTTGAATCACAAGGTTATCTTCTGGATGTTTTAATGCTTTGCCACATGAGCCTTATGTCTCTAGTATTGCACAGCTGAATATGGATCTTCTATACATACCCATGCTTTGCCTTCCAGATTGCACGGGAGTGTTCAGCCCTGGCTGATCTTAATGCCATCTTGTCTCCTGTCCTAAAGGCAGCATCAAGATATCTGAGAAGGGTCTGGACCTCTGGTTAGCCCTGATTGGGAAGCATTTGTTCTCGGTTACTGAGCTAGTGTTCTTCTCAATGTTAACATGACTGTTGAAGAAGGCCACCTTCTTTCTGTAGTCTCAAAGCAGTCATTTAGCAGTAAATCCACTAGAATAATTTCTCTGTAATCTTCTGTTTTTGATATTTAAAAAATCAGAAGGCCTGGGCATAATAATTAATTTCAGCATGAGCAGTGATCTGTTTGTCCTTAATTTTATTTTAAATTCAGCTCACATCAGCAAGTACAGCAAGTTCTCCATTTAATTTTCATGTTACACTCTTTATCTCTGGAATATAATTTTCATCTTGTAATAATTGAAGCATTAAAATAATCCTCAAGCATTTCTTGCCTTTAAGCTATTGTTTAAGATTTGAGGGTTAGAAACAACAAAGTAATGTTGCAGATGATTTAAACCCAATATCTTGTGACTAAATCAAATCAAAGTTGAGACCTTACTGTCCTTTGGAATCCACAATTAATTGAGCTGTTCATTTTATGTTAAGTTTCTCCTATCTTTGTTTCAAAAGGCATATACCCATCTTTTGTATTTATTATCTATCTTTATTTAATGTACAGTTGTCCAACTGCAGCAAGAATTTTGGTCCATTTTGGAGAGCTGGAGGAAAGAAGACAAAGGGAAGGGAGGGAGAGAGAATGGAGAGTAGGCTAGCAGAAACTAGACAGCAACCAGATGAACACCCCCTTCCCTTTCTATTCACAGAGCCATCCCTCCTTCCCCTGCTTGATGGTGTGCCCTCCCTCCCTTATCCACCTATTACCTCCTCTCTTACTTACCCTTCCACCCCCCCTGACCATTTTGCTCGGGCCCCTGCCAATATTTTCCTATAACTTGAAGGGCTCAAGCCTGAACCGTTGGTTATGTATCTTTACTATATAACGTACACTGTGACCTACTGAGTTTCTCCAGCTTTGTGTTTTTACTTAAACCATGGTGCCTGATGACTTTCATATTTTACTTATAATACAAAATTTGGGTGACTTTTCACTTTTTTTTCCTTTAACCTTCATTTGATTATTTCTTTGCCATTTATTCAAAAATTGTATATGGATTTGAGGAATCTCAATCTCCCACAACCTGTACTACCACAATGTTCATCTCAGTAATACAGGAAGTCATAGTTCCCACAGTATGGTATTGACATGAAATAGTTTGTGAGGTAAAATATATTTTAATATGATAAATTAAGATCTAAGACACAATATGAAAATAATCAATTATATAGCAGCCACTAAAGCGCATTTAGCACGTTTTATTTGATTGTTAATTGAAATTGTTTATAGACACCCAGGAACTTGCTGATGTACTAACTGCAATGAACTTCGAATGCATGACTGAATCTTTTGAAATTATTAATGGGATAAAAGTGGGTCAGTGGAGTAGGTTTAAATCCATTTTCTATCTAATAGCCTGAGTAATTGCTGGCTTTGTGAGATTAAATGAGGCACTAGTGCAGATGCAGCTACATTGATTTAGGACAATGTAAAAACACAAAATGCTAGAGAAACTCAGCAGGTCAAACGGTGTCCTTTATGTAGCAAAGATAAAAATACAGAACTGACGGTTCGGGCTTGAGCCCTTCATCAAAAATGTTGGCAGGCATTCGAACAAAAGTTGTATTAGTGCAGACAGTCCTACTGTGGTGTCAGATCATTCTATAATTTGCATACCAAGTTGAGGTTGAACATCCTGATAACTATTTTTGAACCTAGAGGTGCTGGTCTTCAGGCCTTTGTTCCTTCAGCCTGAAGGCAGCAGTGAGAAACGTTTGTGACCAGGATGGATGGGCATCCTTTATGAAGTTGGCTGCCTTCTTGAGGTAGTGCCGTATATAAATGTATTTAGTGGATGGGAGGACAGAGCCTGTGATGGGACTTGCTACTTTTGCTACATCAAATTAGATTTAAAATTAGACATACATCACAGTAACAGATGCTTTTGGCCCACAAGCCTATGCCACCTGATTACACCCAAATGACCTACACTCCTGCTTTGTTTTTGAAGGGTGGGAGGAAACTAAGGCACCCAAAGGAAACCCATGAAAAAACAGGGAGAATGTACAAACTTTTAACAGCGTTGCAATAACTACTGCGCTAACTTCTACATTCAAGGGGATTCAAATGACCAAACCATGCTGCACTGCATCTATAATTTCTATTACAAGATAAGGTATTATTTATTGAATGTATTTCTCCTAGTTAGTACCAAAGCAGAGGATGCAGATGCAAATTGGTCATCTGAGCTCGAATCAAAGTGAGAAGCAAAGACTTTCTAAATATTTAAATACTTAAATTATTATAACTTTGTGATAAGTGTAATGAAGAGAAAACACAAACAACTTCAAGGTTGAAGATTATTTTTTATATATCTTCAAAGGTCTTGTTAAAATTATTATAGTGAATGGGATAAGAATGTGATGAAATCTTGAGTGTCAGACATAATACTGTCAACCCATTTCCTTTCATACTGAGGGTCAAAGATAATCATTAACCTCCAGATATACATCATTTGGAATGTCTTTGAATTTTATGTAATCCTTCTCTTATAATAATGATATGTAAATATATCTAATGACTTTCCAAAAGTACATTTGCCTTTCATATTTTCAGATAATTTATGTACAGTATAAATGGACCATTTGCAATGGTCACAACTAAAACTGAAGTTTTGGAAAGCAGAAGTTTTATTCTGGTAGTCTTCTCATTAGAAATGTGATTTCTGAAATGGCTCCATTTCATAGAGTAGCCACATGTGGAAATGCAATCAATAAATCAGAAATAAGCCCCTTTTTCAACTCACACAAAGCTAGATACAACTTATTAAACCACTTCAGTAATCCAAGGGGCAGATTGTTCTATCAAAGATTGCTGATAAAGTCTAAGTAAAAATGCTTTCCTTTCTATATTGTTGTCTGTAAAATATGTGTGCTGAAAGGGGATTTATCTTCTCACAATGTGGAATATTCAGATTGATATGAGTGAGTGAGGGTAGAAAATGGGAAGTCATTGAGGAAAATTATTGAACTGTCAACCTAACAAGGGCTTGAATATTAGTTTCAACAGCAGATAAGTCCAAGTCCTATATTATTTCATTGCACATTTTTCTAAGTAATGCTTTTTACTAATCAACTAAATGTTTCCCATCATTATTGGTTGTGCTTGATATGATAATTCAGGAAATCAATATTGGTCTTTTTATGCCATGAGGCAAAGAAAGAGCCACAATGAGCATTGCCCGATGCCCTTAACAATAAATAGGAAAAGGGAGTCCATTCAGAAGCACTGAATGTCCATGGATTCACCTTCACCTTCAGCACTCCTGCAGTCTCTGCAGCCACACATCCTCTGCTTCAAACCATCGGCAACCCATGCTCCAGATCAAAACCTTCGATATGATCAAGAATCCTTCAATGCGCGAGGCTGGCAGGAGCCCTTCTTGCCTTCAGCACCCTCTCACATCCCGGTTCTGATACACCAACCTCTTGCAGCCTGGCCGGGTCCTTTGACCACAAAATGCCAGCAGCCTGTGTAAGTCCCTCAATTGCCAGTTGCTAAGACTCCGCAGCCTTTGTGAGTCTTTTTAGCTGCTGAGCACCTCGCTGGTCCACTGTCGTGGTCACCTTCTCCTATGCTTCTCCTCAATGGGAGTGTGTTCTGCCCATTTCTGGTGCACTGCACCAGTCCACTGCTGCCCCGGAGACTGAAATTCCCCGTGGTGCTACCATTTGGGCATAGACCTCCATGGTTGCAGGATTTAAAAAAACAAAATACTCTCATCTCCTTAACCAGGCTGTTCAAAGCTTTCAGAAGCCAAGACTTTGAGTACAAGTTTCAATAGTTAGTTCAACATCAACCTCTGATGTCCAAGGGTCTGCCTTTGCACCTCTTGATTGCTACTCACATGTCACAAGAAAATAAATTGTGTGATATTCTCTAGATTTTCTTCTCACATTTTTTTTATACTTCTGTCATTGCACAATGTAAAAATGCAGAATTTTTTATTTCCCTCCCTCACAATAAAATCCTCATGAATATTTGCAGTGTGCATGATGTGAGTATCCTCATGCGAGTATCTGTTTGCACATCAGCCTTTTGGTGGCATCTATATACATTTTGAACTTGGATCATCTGAGCTACACACTGATTGTTGTTAATGTTTAATAGGCCTGTAGAAAAGGCAATCAATTTAAAATCTGAAAATGCAAGCAACACAACTCAAACATCCTTTTATGCTGCTCAGAACTGTTTTGAAAGTTTGGATTTGCTCTTCCAGACTATTTTTGGCAAACCAAAAAAATGCAAATGATGCAAATCTGAAATTAACAACAAAAAAATGCTCAAAGTCCGACAAAATCTGTAGAAAAAGAAACAGGGTTAACATTTCTGGAGATTGTCATTCATCTAAAATGGTAAAATGATAAAAGTTGCAAAGATAGGGAAGGATGGAGAGACCAAAGAGAATGCCTGTGATGAGGTGTAGTCTAGGATTATCCCAGTGACACAAGTTTCGTTGTTGCCATTTGAGAAGGAGTTTTTGTTCATCTAATTTTAACCACCTGGGGATAAATTAGGGCTGTGATGAAGAATAATCTTGGAAATGTGAAATTCAGAACATGGTAAATTTTGGAATCAGAAACAAAAAATAAATGCTGAAAATACTATGACATCAGACCTTGCATCAGAACTGGCCAGTTTTAACACAAAAATAAGATTGGATATCTGCCATTGCTAAGTTCAGTAGAGAGACCTGAGCAATGCAATGTACCTGGAACACGAGACTGTTCCGTCAGCTTGAACTCCAAATAATCTTTCCAAGGAATTCTGCATGTATCTTTGTGGAAAAGTTATTATTTTCTTTCTAGTATTTAATTGAGGAATTTGCAAGTTCTCATCAACAGAACTGTGGCCAAGGCTAAACTCTAAAGTCTTTTCCCAACATGTCATTTTTTTGGAGACAGTGAGAAACACTGATGTATTTTCCACACCATTCAAAAAAAAATTGTAGGAAAATAACTTGGAAGGTAATGTAAATGCGATGGAATGATATTTTTGAATTTTGTGTCAGATCTGAAATTGCATTTGCCAAAATTTTATTGAATACAAAATGTGAGATAGAATCCATGATGAGATTAATTTTAAAAGTCCGCGAAGAGTCAAAGCCAACCTGCGCCAATCAACTAGTGGGACTGTTCATGGACATTTTCAACCTATCGCTGTGGCAAAGATTCCCACCAACTTCAAAAGGGCATCAATCATCCAAGTATCCAAGTAAAGTAGCATGGGTTTCCTCAACAACTACCGCCCAGTAGCAGTAACTTCTTCTGTGATAAAATGCTTCGAGAGGCTGGTCATGGCTTCACTAGCAGATGCAATATCACTAGCTCTCTATTCAGCTCTGGATCACCTTAAAAACAGCAACTCATACACACAGCTGCTCTTCATGGATTACAGCTCAGCCTTCAATATCATTATTCTCTCAGCGCTGGTCAAGAAGCTACAAACTCTAGTCCTCTGTACCCCACTCTGCAACTGGATTCTTGACTTTCTCATTGGAAAACCATAGTCGGTACCAATTGGAAACAACATCTCCTCCTCACTGATTATCAACACAGGTGCACTCCAAGAATGCGTGCTTAGCCCACTGGCCTGCTCATTGTATACCCATGACTATGTGTCCAGGCTCAATTCCAAGGCCATCTACAAGTTTGCTGATGACACCATAGTTGTCACCAGAATCACAAACAGCAATGAGGAAGTGTACAGGAGAGAAATAGATCAGCTCGTTGAATAGTGTAGTGACAACCTTGTGCTTAACGTCAGCAAAACTAAGAAGATGACTGTGAACTTCAGGAGAAAGTCAGGGGAACACGACCCAGTCCTCATAGAGGGATCAGTAGTGGAGAGGGCCAAGAACTTCAAAATCCTGGGCGTCACCATCTCCAAGGATCTGTCCTGGAGTCTCCACATTGATGCAATAACAAAGAAGGCTCACCAGTGGCTATACTTTGTGAAGTGTCTGAGGAGGTTCAGTATGTCACTGAAGACTCTCATAAACTTCTACAGGTGTACCGTGGAGAGCATTCGGGCTGGTTGCATCACTGCCTGGTATTGTGGTGCCAACTCTCAGGACAAGAATAAACTCCAGAGGGTTGTTAACTTGGCCTGTGATATCACAGGCACCAGACTTTACTCCATCCACATGAGGCAGTGTCTTAAAAAAGCAACTTCTATCCTCAAAGACCCCCACTACCCAGGCCAGGCCCTCTTCACTCTACTACCATCAGGAAAAAGGTACAGGAGCCTAAAGATGAGCACTCAGTGACACAAGGACAGCTTCTTCCCCGCTGCCATCAGATTCCTGAATAATCAGTGAACCGAAGACACTGCCTGACTTTTCATGCACTTCTATTGTTATTATTATTTTATTTTTTTTAATAGTGATGTCATAAGATGGTTATAACTTGTATGTTTTCTCTATAACGCTGCTGCAAAGCACTGATTTTCATGACTTGTTCATGACAATCAATTCTGATTCTGAAAGCATGATGGGCAAATTAAACGACCATTTGGATTTCATGCTTTTCCTTTGACTTTCCCTTGAACTACCATAAAACATTTAAACACTTCTCTGTTAAATTTGTAAATAATTTTATCTTGGAAATGTTCTTTTGATGATAACTAGTGAAAGAATTTGCATTTATGTGGCACTTAATATGGCAGAAAAATGACTAAAAGTAATTTACAGCTTCTAAAATATTTCTGGTTTAATTACAGGGAAATTGCAGATTTTTTTAATTCTAGGGATATAGGTATTATTGGGAATCCTAATTTATTTTAGTCATCCATAAATGCCCTCTGGAATGGTGAGCTTATTCATTGAAACATTGATGTCCTTGTAGTGAAGTGCTGTTGGGTAAGTAATTCCAGTGTTTTGACCCATCATGTGTGAAGTGAAAGCAACATATTACCAACTTAAGCTAGGCATTGAAGGAGAACCTACAAAGTCAGGTGGGGATGGGTAAGGTCACAATTCTCTTTTCTTTGTTTCTTCCTCAGATAGTTTTGACAATGAAAAGTTAACTATTCTCGGCAGTTGAGATGATCATATATTCCCTAGAGTTTGATAATTGTGTTCTGTTTTTCTTCATAATGAAGAATCCTCTTTCATAAAATTAAATAGAGGGGATTGAAAGCACGGCAAAAATAGTTTGTAGCTGTCATGGTATAGACTTTATAGAGTTAAATTTCTCACATTATTTTTTTATGATGTTGTAGGGCGAATCAATATAATGCATAATTCATTTAAACAGAAATTGACTTTTTTTTCCAAGGACCACATAGTTTGTGTATCAAATGTTGCAAGGATTTCATTGGGCTATGAAATGGTTAAAGTTATTTTATCAAGAAAATAATCCCCTACTCATGATGTATGTTAACTTACATTACACTCACTTTGCGATTTTATTTCTGAGCATGGCAAATTAATGCGCTTTTCTTCACCACAGGCCTGTTGCTGGATGATCCATGTACTGGCCTCAATTATGCAAAGTCCTCATCTCAATATTAAACATTGCCTCTAGCAGCCTGCAAATCTGGGCAACCAAATGATTTCCATGTTAAAGCAGCATGGCAAGCAATAACTGCTCAGGTTAACTTTGAATTCAGAAATGGTTGCTGTGTGAGATGTGCAAAAATAAATAGCCAACAATCCCTTGAAAGTGGAAAGCTGGGTGCAGTGAACATGGTAGAGAAAATAAACCAATCCTGCTTTACAAGAACCACTAGTCAATCAACATCTCTTTACATTTTCACTACTTCAATATATTATGAGAATCTTCAGACACCATAAACTATTTTTCTTCATTATCTATTGCAGGTATTTGGAACAGCAATGACAAACAATAACTATAACCAAGTATCAGGACCTGGTGCAGAGAGATAAAATAAATACATTGTGTTAAACTGGAAATCAGTGAAAGACTATTCCTGGAATTTCAATGACTGGCTATTCCGTATAAACAAAAAAAATTTGGAAAATTCCTGCACACCCAACTTGATAATTAAGACCTATAATTCAAGCAATTATTAAACAAACTGCATGTGTGCATATATCTAGAAGGGTTGGAGTCAGTTATTCCAACACTCCCTTGTCACTTTCCTCAAGCTGGCCACTGAAAGACTCAGCAGTTAATTGTCTCTTTTTTTCCATTACAAGTAATCTGACCATAACAGCTCACAGAAATTCGACCCATTGTTGTCAATTTCATTTTAACTGAAGCCTCAGTTTGGTGACTGCCAAAGATTACTCTCTTTACTGAAGAAGGTCTCCAAATTGTCCAAAAGGAAGTGTAATATTGACATTTTGGTTTGTTAATATCACATGCACTGAGGTAGAGTGTTGCATGCTTTCCAAATAAGTCAACTCATACCAAAGTGCAAATGATTGTGTAAAATAAAACAAAATTTTAAAATATAGTGCAACAGAGTGTTACTGAAAAAGATCCAATTAAAACTGTGTAAGGTCCACTTTTGCACATTGTTCAAGAACCTGATAACACTGGACAATGAAGATTTTGCTTCCTGAACACTTCTGGGTGTATTTTATGTCTCTCGCCCGCCCAACTCACGCTGCTGTTCTCTCACCCAGCTGACTCACGATGCCAGTCTCCCCGCCACCTCTTTATTCTTATACACAATCCCTTTGAAAAGAATGCCAACATAGCATTTGCCTTCTTTACCACCGATCCAACTTTCAGGTAATCCTGCACGAGGACCCCCAAGTCCTTTTGTACTTCTGAGGTTTGGATTTTCTCCCCATCCAAATAATAATCTGACCGTTTACTTCCTCTACCAAAATGCACATCCGTACATTTCTCAACATTATATCTCATCTGCCATTTCTTCGCCCATTCTCCTAAGTTGTCCAAGTCTCTGTGCAAGCTTTCAATTTCTTCTACACTTTGTACTCTACCACTTATCTTGGTGTCAACTGCAAACTTTGCCTCAAAACCATTTAATCTATAATCTAAATCATCAATATACATTGTAAAAAAAAAAGCAGACCCAATGACCCTTGTGGAACACCACTAGCAACAGACAACCAACCAGAATAGAATCCATTTATTCATAGAAACATAGAAGATAGGAGCAGGAGTAGGTCATTTGACCCTTCGAGCCTGCTCTGCCATTCAATGAGATCATGGCTGATCTTAAAGTTCAGTACCCCGTCCCGGCCTTCTCTCCGTAACCTTTAATACCCTTATACTGAAGATATATTTAATGAACCTGCCTCTACTGCCCTCTGTGGCAATGAATTCCACAGATTCACCACCCTCTGTGCAAAGAAATTCCTCCTCATCTTGGTCCTAAGTGGTTTGCCTATTATCCTCAAACCATGGCCCTGGGTTCTGGATTTTCCCATCATTGGAAACATCCCATCTGCATCCATTCTGTCCAGTCCTGCCAGAATTTTATATGTCTCTATGAGATCCCCTCTCAATCTTCTAAACTCCAGGGAGTACAATCCCAATTTGCGCAATCTTTCCTCCTAAGTCATTCCTGCCATTCCAGGTATCAGCCTGGTGAATCGCCTCTGCACTCCCTCCATTGCAAGAACCTCCTTCCTTAGATCAGGTGACCAAAACTGCACACAATACTCCAGGTGGGGTCTCACCAAGGCCCTGTACAGCTGCAGTAAGGTATCCTTGTTCCTATACTCAAACCCTCTTGATATGAAGGCCAACATACCATTTGCCTTTTTAACCGCCTGCTGTACCTGCATGCTCGCCTTCAGAGACTGGTGTACAAGTACCCCTCTGCACTTCCCCATCACTTAATCTATTGCCATTCAAATAGTAATCTGCCCTCTGGTTTGTATTACCAAAGTGGATAACCTCACATTTATCCACATTGTAGTGCATTTGCCATGTATCTGCCCAGTCCCTCAATTTATCCAAATCACACTGGAGCTTCCTGACCCCCTCTTCCATGCACACAACCCCTCCTAGCTTAGTGTCATCTGCAAATTTGGAGATATTACATCCAATCCCCTCATCCAGATCATTAATGTAAATTGTGAACAGCTGGGGTCCCAGTACAGATCCCTGTGGCACCCCACTGGTCACCGCCTGCCTTTGCTTCCTGCCTATCAACCAATGCTTTACCCAATCTATTATTTTTCCGGTGTGGTAGTGCAGGATACTATCACCAATGTATACATTTACATTTTGTAGCAGAGATTGGCTGAGAGCCGTAGCCACACCTACTGGCAGGTCATAAAGGGCTGCTCCACAGCAGACCCAGGTCAGTCTAGACTGGTCAACCTTGCTGTAATAAAAGCCTTGGTTTGAGTCAACAAGTCTTTGAGTCATTCAACGCACTACATCCAGTAATACCATTTTTTTTTAGCTACAACCCTATTTTTGTGATTCTCTGTCATATTTCAAGTCTACTAGTATATTGCCCACAAAGCAAGTTGTTTTTGGTCAGTCTAAACTTACCTGGACATGTACTCAGTGGAAGTGCTATGCAAATATTATCTTAGGCCTGTTTATGCTTAGTCAGGATAGATGCAGACAAGCTATAAAGCAGCTCACATATACCATCAATCACCTTGCCATGGAGGGGGGGGCATGTTTTCAACCCGCCTCTTGAAGTTAATGATTAGCTTCCTTGTTTTGCTATGCTTTGTGCGGCTCGGAATGGGATTGTTTATCTGGATACAGTAAAGAAAAGCTACCTTTGACCTATGAGATGCAGCCTAAAGGTACCCTCCCCTAGTTTTCAATGTATATCTTTTCTTAATGATGCTGGCGAGCAATATTACTTTTATAAGTCATCCCTTAAGCTTTCCTCTAAATTTCATCCAAAATTTGCTCATCCAAAATAGATGGACAGAGAATAAACAATTGATGGGTACAAAAGTATTCAGAATATTCTTGAAGCTTGCTCTCTTTTAAAAGCAGAATCTCCAGACTATAAATTACAAGGCTTTATGTCCACAGAAGAATTGTGCAATAATTGGTGTTTTGTTGCAAGGACATAACATGTTAGATGAATTCACTGGAACCGAATTTCAAAAGCGATATAAAACAAGCATTTGGTGCATGGAAATTGAGGCACATTTCTGTCCAATGTCTCTTAATGTTATTTTTTTTTTGTTTTTTTTTCAATTTTTGGAGAAAATAGCAAGGTAACAGGCCCTCTGGGCTCATGAATCTGTGCTGCCAAACTACACCAATTTACCTACAAAACATTTTTTTGGAGGATGAGAGGAAACTGGAACACCCAGAGGAAACCCATGAAGACACAAGGAGTACATACAAACTCCTTACAGACAGAGCCATGTTCGAACTCTGTTAACTGGTCTTGTAATAATATAGCGCTCTCTGCTATGCAAACTGTGCTACCCCTTTTAGTTTTGAATGAATTTGCAACATCTTTACCGTGAGAGGAACTAAAATACAGACATCAGCATGGAGCTGACAGGTTCATGCACTGAAGCATATTTGTCATGTTCTTTGACTCATAGCCAGAGGCATGTGTTATTGATCTGTTCAAGTTGCAAAACAAGTGTGGAGGAAGTTGAGCACAATCTGCTGGAGGAACTTGTGTTCATTGCTTGCATTCACCTTATTCACTGCCTTCTTAGTAGGAATATTTTGAGCCAAAACTGAAGCAATTAAATAAATCTGTAACATAACATAAAAGTTAGTATTCTTTGAAATCTCTTTATTATCTAGTTTACAGATGCCCTCCAGAGAATAAAAACTGATATCCTTATTTACTCTAGTCTCTATTTGATGGCAGAACCACCAATTTAGATAACTCTCAACCGCTTCTAACAGAGCATTCAGTTCACGGGACAAGTGAGATGGAGAAAATTGCTGGCATTACTGGTGATGACTATATCTCATGAGCAAATGGGAATTAAATTCATATTAGGTCATCTTTGGATCTGTTGTTCTGTTTGTATTGCAGTGTAAACATTTCTGTGTCCCATTTGTACTTCGCTGAATCCCATCATGTGTTATTTCTGTCTTTGCACTCCCCACAGTGTACATGTCTGGTCCACACACTGCATGATTTTCTGCCCATTAATTTATCACAGCAAAAAACTTGTGCACAGCAGACTTCCACTTTGCTGAAAAGCATTCTAAACTCTAGTCTGTACTTCATTCATCTTTGAGCTGTAGGCTGCCTATCAATGGGGAAAAGTTAAACATTTCCCCCATTGACATTGAAACCTTCATTATTTACATTTTGAAAGGATAATGTATATTTAAAATTAGACTTGAGTATCTTTGTAAAGGATAACTTAATCCAACCTTATTGCCATTGAAAAGATTAATATCAGTTGATCCTGTGAAAATGGCTAGTTGACTGTGGATCAGTAGGATGCTGTTTCCCCATACGAGTTCCTATCTGACGAGTTTTGATTTTTGCTTTATCACCTGTGGCTGCATTGACCTTGGAATAAGTTATTGTTTCTCGGTTCTTAAAGTTGTGGCTATATGATCAGCCAAAAACAAATCTACAGGACTTCATAAAACCAGATCTGTAAAACTGAACAAAACCAATATCTAGTTTTCTGTTTTAAATGATCAAAAGGGTACATTTAATTATTCTGTGTTACTGAATTTCAGACTAGAACACTTTATGAATTTAGAATGACCAGCTTTGCTTAGTTTGATTTATTTTCATTTGTGTTTCATATATTGAAATGCCTTGTCACATTAACAATTATTATTCTCTTAATTTGGTCAGGATGTTATATAATTCAGCTTCATTAAACATTCCCAATTTCTACCTTTATCATTGCATTGGGTGGAAATCTCTGGAGATACTGATCTGAATACCAATCCTGCTATTTAAGTATCCCTTTTTTTTTCATTTTAATAATAAGCATCATTTCTTATTAGTATCATGGAGATAAAAGTTATTTGAATAAAGAACATTTGAAATGATAATAAATGAGCCCAGCTTAGCCTCAGGCTGATTACATTCATTTTATACAGGTTACTACATGTTCACGTCAATGGAAAAGCATACCATCTTCATCTGGCTGTTGTAATCCAAAGGTGAGCAATAGATCTGAATAAATGCTTCCAACTTCCATCCAATTAAACAATATTAAGTCAATCCTTCAATTTAATGAGTAGCAATGTTTAGCTTTGAAATGATTGTGGTGAGTGACAGTATGCAGGGCAGCCTTGAAGTAACCTTTCTCATATTCACCACTGGTCTAACAAATGAAGCATTCCAGGGCTAGATGATTTAATAAGGCAGCAAATTGTCCTTTCACCTCTAAATCCTGTGATCCTATTCACGCAAATTGATGGGATGCAGATCTTGGCTTTCTGCCTGAGCTGCATGAGCTGAGCTTTGTAAAGATTTAACTATAGGCCCACAGCACAAATTTATCCAGCATTTGATATTGCCATGCATTATTAAACTAGTTAACTTCAATCAGAAAGGTCAGAAGCATAGCTGTTGTAATAAGGGTACTGTTCAAAGCACACCACAGGGCAAAATACTGTCCCTTTACAGCAGATGCATTTAACCAATTTTATATTAGATTCTGACACCAGCAGAAATAACAATGGAGAGTGTTTCATGTCAGGGCATTTGTTATCTCTTAATGTATGCAGACATATTCACCAAACATACATTTAGAATCATTCCCTCTTTGAGGTTTTGAATGTATTGAGTGCTCTTTGTATAAGACCACATTTTTACACATATTCTACACCTTCATAAAAATATTAGTACTTTGCACACCATATAGATTTGATTTTCAATTTACAGATATAACTGATTCAGAAGAAAAAAATAAATTAGTGTCACACCACGGAGGTCCTTATCTGAAAAGTTATCTGTTTCTGCCTGACCTGCTAAGCATTTTCAGAATGTTCTGGTTTTATTTTGGACTTCCAGAATTCATAGTTGTTTGATCAAGATTTGCCTGATGAATGACACAAGAGGTCTACTATATTCTTACTTAATCCTAATTATTTTCATCCAAATAATTGTATCGCTACTGCATCAATTATGGGAAATTTGGACTAAGTTTAACCAAATTACACTGTCAATGCCATATCATCAAATTGAATAGAATTACTACAATGGCAAAAACCGTGATTTAGAAAATTTGTTCTACCACCTGGTACCTATGTCAGCAATAATATAAATCACCAGTTGTGAGTTTTCAGCATCAAGCTATGCCCAAAGTTAAGCTCCCTTCAATCACCTGTGATTCATCAAGAATCATTCAAATTCCTCTTTGGCTCATATGATGAAAACTGAATGAAGGAGGAATTTGAATGATTCTTGATAGATAACTAGTTACTCATTGATGTAACCTGACATGATTTTAATACAAATTTGCCTTTTTAAATGATTCTATGGCTATATAATTCCTATTTAACAAACCAATTAATTTGTTACTCTCATTCCTTCAAATGCATTTTGAGGAACATTTGAAAAATGGGGCCTGCAAGGGTTTTTGCAGTTTGCTTTAGAGGAACAAATTGCAGGACTGAGTGATTGTGAATGCATGGATAGCAGTTACATTCCTTAACCTGCTATGAAAATGATAAAGCAAAGTCTTCAGATTTCTGAAAGAATCAAAAGTGCAACTATTACAGGAAACTCACTGTTAACCTGACAAATATGGGCGCATACCAACAGAAAAACAACAAGGCCTCAGGGGAAGGTAGTCTTACTGCTGAAATTCTAAAATATGGTGGTGGGGAACTTGTGTTACCAAATACACAGCACCATCTTCTATGACTAGAAAAGGGCGTGTTTTCCAAGTGATCTCAACAATACTTAATCAGAGAGATTTTCAAAAAAGGAGAGGTATCCATTGGAGGAAATTAACAAGATATCTCTGTAGGTTGCCTCAGGGAAAGTCATTGCTTGCATTCTCCTTATCCACTGCCTTCTGCACATAGGTGTATCTAGGGTATGGCAACTAGGGCACATACCCTGGGTGCCACTTGCAGGGGGGCACCACTGTTCTTGCCTTGCCTGCCCAATATCCGAGCTCGCCCACCCAATATCTGAGTCCTTAGCCCAAAACAGGTTCCATCCCATTTACTTGAGTGCCCTGGATCTCCACTCTGGGGTGGTATCTCATCGGGCCACTTCGGGGCCATTCCAGCACACAAGTGATACCTGGCAGTGGCTTCATTCAGGATCAATGGGCAAAATGGTTGTCATCCCTACCCATAATCCCCCAAGCAGCTGGAACCACTCCGCCAGTGCCAACCAGGGAAATGCAGAGCGGTTTCAGCTGCATGAAGGATTATGGGTAGCAAAATGGCCATTTTCTCCATTGATCCCGCTGGCACCAATGAACGTCCCCAAATGCCGAAGTGTCCCGGTGAGGTGCTGGAGGCTGGAGTGGCCTGGTGAGGTGGTGGTGGTGGCTGATGGGGCTGTCACCGCCCACCCTGGCCATGTGTTGATATTCCCAGCTCCCACAGGCCACCTTGTGACAGTACCTGATTGGCTGCTCATATCATATGTCAGGTTGGTGTGCAGCGGTTTTTTGTGCATTTTTTTTAATGAGGGGCACAATGTCAGTGCATGCCCTAGGGCGCCACTCTAAGATGTGCCATTGCTTCTGCTTATGAATATATGGTTCTTTCAAATAAACACAAACTTCTGGAGGAATTCACTGGGTTGAGCAGCATCAGTAGGAGAAAAATAATGGTTGAAGTTTCAGGCTGGAGCTCTTCATCAATGGCAACACTAACCCCTTTCTCAATCTCTCTGTCAACATCTTGGAAGACAAACTCTCAACACACATCTTTGACAAACCCACCAACTCCCAAAGCTACCTTGCCTATACCTCTTTGTACATGACAACTGTAAACATTCCATTCCTTTCTCTCAATTACTCCATCTCCGTCGAATCTGCTCCCAGGATGAGGTCTTCCATGCCAGATCATCAGAGATGTCCTCCTTTTTTTAAAAAGCGTGGCTTCCACCATCAATCCAACCCTCACCAGCATATCCTCCATGCGCACTGGCTCCCTCTGCCCCCACACGCATCATGGACATTGCTGCCTCCTACTGCATGATCACACCACCAGACATCTTTCCTGCTCCTCCCCTCTCTGCCTCCCACAGGGACCACTCCCTCCATGACTCCCTCATCTACTTCTCCCTTCCCACCACTTGCCACCTTGGCACCGACCCCTGTGAGCATGCTCCACTTGCACCACACTTTATTTACCACTACTCAGGACCCAAAACAGTCCTTCCAAGTGAAGCAAAACTTTACTTGTGAATCTGCAGGGGTCATCTACTGCATCCGGTGCTCTGGTTGGGGTCTCCTCTACATCGGAGAGACTGTACACAGACTGGGAGATCACTTCGCTGAGCACATCAGCTCTGTCCATCGCAATTGCATGGATCTCCCAGTAGCTATCCATTTCAATTCCACCCATTCCCTGTCTATCCATGGTCTCATGCATTGCTAGACTGAGACCACATGCACCTCATATTCCATCTGGACACCCTCCAACTGGATGGCATTAACATAGGCTTCTCCGGTTGCTGTTAGCCCCTGCTCCAGCTTTCCCTATGTCTCCTTTCCTTTAGGTCTCTCTCTCTTTTCCCTTAGCTCTGCTTCCACAGAACCCCAAACACCCCCCCCCCCCAAGCTCAGTCAATTCTTACCTTTCCTCTCTCCTGTGTCCCATCCATAATCCAATTAACACCTTTTGTCTGTTGGTCTGTACTCATTCCCCTGCCCATTGTTCCCTCACCAGCTTTTTAATTCTGGCACCTGTCTGCTTTTTACTCTTATCTTGAAGAAGGGCTCAGCCCCAAAATGTTGGTCATATATCTTCACCTCCTATAGATGCCACGAGACCTGCTGAGTTCCTCCAGCATTTTTATTACAATCACAGCATCAGCAAGACTTGTGCGTTTCACTCTTGGTCAATCATCCTTTTTCTCCCACCGATGTCACTCAACCCTCTGAATTTCTCCAGGAGACTGTGTTTAGTTTCAGATTCCAGCATCCACTGTCCCCCTGTGTGTCTGATGATTCTTAGGTTGACAGACTGTCTGGCATAATACTATGTGGATTGATGTTTGCACTCCAGCTGTTCATATTTGTATCAATAATATGACTGAGTTCAAATGCTATCTTTCCAAGCTTGCTGACGATATTAAAGGAGGCAGGATTATGAGCACTGATGCAAAGAGGCTTTGAGGGTTATGGACAAGCTGAATGAGCAGGCAAGAACATAGAATAAAATGGGAAAAATGTGATGTCGTGCATTTTGGTGAATGTAACAGAAAAGCAGAGTTTTTGTAAAATACAGAGTGATTGGATGCTGTTGATGTTCAAAGGGATCTAGGTGTGCATGTACGCAAGAGGTACAAGTACAGTTTGTGTGTCGGAGAACAATTGGTACATTTACTGAAGTAACAGACTCTTTCGCCTGAGGGCAGGGGAGATTGGAACAAGAGGCCATGAGTTAAGGGTAAGGGGGCAACACTTTAGGAGAAATATTAGATGTAGCTTTTTCACTCAGCGAGTGGTGGCAGAATGGAATGAACTTTTGAATGAGATAGTTGCGTTAGGGTTCCTTCTGTCATTTAAGAGAAGGTTGGATGTGTATATGGAGGTGAGGGGGTTGGAGGGTTATTGGCGGTGAGCGGGTGGTTTGAGTTAGTGGAGTTGTTCTAGTGAACCGGTGCGGACTCGAAAGGTCAACATGGCCTGTTTCCGCTCCGTAAATGGTTATATATATATGGTTATATGGTGTAATGATTGCTTTTGATTATAGAGTATGGAATTGAATTGCAGTTGCATAGAGCTTGAATAAGACTTCATCAAGGGTATTGTGCATAGTCATATTTGAGGTATATTCAATGAACGTCATAAAGAGGTGCAGAAAAGATTCACTGGACTGGTTCCAGGCATGTTGAGTTTGCCATATACAAGATACTGAATAGACTAGGAGTGTAGAACAGTGAGCGGTGACTTCATGAAACTGACAACATACCTGAAGGGCTTGACAGGCTAAATGCAGTGAAAGTGTTTCCTCTTCTAACAAGGAGTCACTGTTTGAAATGAAATGGCAGAACATTGAGGATTGAGATGCAGAAAACATTCTAAGTAAAGTAACTATAACCAAGATGGGTTATAAATGTTTTTACACGGCGAATGGTTAGCATCTACAATATGCTGCCAGAGCTTGGAGAACCTTGGTGTAACATGACCAGCTGGATTACTGTTATATAAAAGTCAGACTCGAGTCAATTGGGTGAACACTTTCCTTCCATTCTATGGTAAATGTTGTTGTGGGATCTTAATGTTGATCTAAGAACATGAGAAATGGAAGCAGTGGTAGGGCATTGAGCTGCTTGTGTCCTATCAGCCATTCAGTAAGGTCGTGGCTGATCATTTCTATCAGAGATCAAGGTTTAAGTCACAGAGTAGGTGGGGGACTCATGGCTAGGACAAAGGGAACATCAATGATAGGGTGAGCCAGGGTTACAATGGGCTACCCAGTCAATGGGTGCAGTTAGAAAGTGAGAAAATGAACCAAAAGAACAAAGGCAGAATTGGCAATTTCTGTGACATTGGCTGATTTTCCCACTCCATCAGCCAGACACGTCCTGATTTTTAACTCTTAAACAATCCTTTGTTTGTATTCTCACCTCATCAGTTAATTCCCATTGTTCTATCCATTCCTCCTGCACATTTTCTACTACTTAAATCTATCTTTTGTTTCTTTCCCATTTCTGACAAAAGGTCTTTGTCCTAAAACATTAGCCCCTTTTCAACAGGCACCTTGTCCCAGGAATTAACAGGGAATTAACTGGTTAAGGGTCCAGTGGAAAAGAAAAACAATCAGCATGCCAGCATCAAATGACACCAGAGATTGACGGCCTACTCACATCCCCGGCATCAGCTGACACCACCGTGCAGATGAAACCAGCGGAAAAATGACAACTTCCATTCCATTTGAACGTAGACTCACCGATCCCTGGGGATGAGTTGTGTTCAATGGAAATGAAGTCAGTGTCCCGGTTAAAGGTGACCCAGTGGAAACAGCACAGACGGCTTCCTATCACGGGACACTGCACGGCCAATTAAATAGAAAAGGGCTATTAACTCTGCTTCTTTTTACACTTCTGTTGGGTATTTAATGTTACTTCTCTCATACTATATTTTAATTTTAAGGGGATCCTAATAAATGGGTCGCACAAACGTTTCCTCGGCTACATTATTTTACAAGCAGAGAAGATGGAAAGGATCACCCTTCTTACTCATGAGAGGACAATAAGCTTGATCATGGTCAATTAGTCTCACAATCCACACTCCGCTGTACTTCTTGACCTGTTGCACTTGCCCTATTACACAATTTTTTACAATCCTTTGTATTTTCACTCTATCAGAGATGGTCATGAGTGATCCAGTAGTCTTAGGCAGTGAGGCAAAGCTAGGCCGTGCGTGTAAGTAGTCCTCCCCCAGCATATTGCTGATGCCCTGATCCTAGAACACTTAACAGGAGGCTGGGGGCAAAGTCTGTACATTTTTAAATGTGCCTGATTGATATATTTTAATGGATGAAGTGCAGAGTTGGTGAGAGGACATCCAACTTGTCAATGGATTAAACAATGAAGTGGAAAAACTTTATTTGAATTGATATTTTAAACTGATGGTTTATTCTGTCAAATTTCAGGACAAAAAAAAACCTCAAAGTAGATGATGGGAAAGAAGGGTATAATGGGATTTTCTGACTTTGGAGAGGAAGAGGGATTTGAGGTGGTACCATGATTTTCTAGTGAATGGTCAAGGGTTTGTTGGGGGAGGAAGACAATAAATAAATAAATAGAAGTGGGGGCAGATTTGAAAAGGAGGACAGTACAAAAGGGGAGGAAATTGTTAAGAATATGGCCAGGGTCCAGTGCTTATTGGACAAGTTTATTGTCATCTGATTGTAGAAGTACACCTAGTCCTGAGTGCAAAATATGGAGGCACACAACTAGACATAACACATATACAGACAATACAAAAGCAAGACAAGTATTTAATCTATACAAATAAATAAATAAATAGTTTCGTGTATATGCGAGTCTCGGATGGATGGTCAGTGTGAGCAGTTGCTTTGGTTGTTCAGCATTCTCTCTGCCCACGTAAGAAGCTGTTCCTCAGCCTGGTGGTGTTGATACTCCTGTATCTCTTCCCTTATCGAAGCAGCTAAAAGATGCTGTGTGCAGGGTAGAAGGGTTCCTCAATGATTTTGCGTGTTCTCTTTAGACAACTATGCCAGTAGATCACATCGAAGGGGGGGGGGGGGAAAGAGAAGGGAGACACCAGTTATAGTTTTGTAGATTCACCTGTGATCCATTTCACAGTGTGGTACAGATACTACAGAGATGCAGCCGGCCAGGACACTCTTGATAGAGCTTCAATCAAAGGTTAACATGATGGTAGCCTGAAATCTTGCCCGCTTCAGTCTTCTCAGGAAGTGAAGTCACTGTTGCAATTTCCTGACAAATGAGGAGATATTGAGTGACCACAATAGGTCACTAGTTAAGTGAACGCCAAGGAACTTGGTACTCTCCACTCTATCTACTACATTGTGTTGATGTGTAGTGGAGGGTGGTCATTCCTGGTCCTCATGAAGTCCACAATCATCTCCTTCATCTAATCCACATTGAGACTAAGGTTGGTATTCTTGAACCATTTTGCAAGATTTTCCACCTCTGTAGTGTGATTCAGAATTTTTGCTGATGAGGCCATCTACTGTTGTGTCATCTGCAAGCTTGATGATACTGTTGCAGCTGGATCTGGTGATGCAGTCATGAGTCAATAGCAGGAGCAGACTGAGCACATAGCCCTAAGGTGCACCATTGTTCAGCATGACAGTGCTTGACATTCTCCTACCAACAGGGACAGACTGATCTTTCCGCTAGGAAATCCAGGATCCAGTTACAGCGAGGATAGATTCTCCACCAGCATCTGGGGAATGATCATACGAAACACTGAGCTGAAGTCAATGAAGACCATTCTGGCTTATGAGGCATTGTTCTCCAGGTTGGCCAGAAAGGAGACAATCGGGCAGGACCAGTACATTAGTATATTGGGAACAGGATTAAGGGAGGAGCAGAATAAACCCAGAGAAGAAGGGAAGGAGAGAACCCGGAAAAAATGCAAGAAAGGATATTTGATCCTATACCAGGCAAAAGAGAGAAGTGACAAAGACATCTTATTAGACTATTTGATTCTTAGTGACAATAAGTTCATGAACTTGTTAGAAAATATGGGGGAGAGAAACCTTTCATAAATGTTGAGAATCTTTGAGTTCTAGTATATTCCTCAAGTAGTGAAGATACCAAAACCAGCACCAAATGTGCCCAATAGGAAACTAGTCTTTCACCATAAATCTTAAATGCATTGAATTGAGGAAGGAGGGTAGAATCCCTTACAAGTCAATGTAGTTTTCAGGGGGATAATGAGAGGCATTGTTGAAAGTACAATTAAACAGACTTGAAGTGGTGAATTGAGGACCAACAGTTAATGCATTGGAAAATGGAATGTAAATGACTTGAGACATTTTTTTTTCCCAAACGATAGATATAGAAGAAAAAGCAAAGCAGATCAGAGTAGAGAAGGATACAACATACAGATTGTCATATCTGCAGTGATACGTTGGAAGTAACAAGACCTCATGAGATGGCAAAGCTGAGAAAGTGTGAATCTAGGTAGACAGGTTTGTGTGAAGTGACAGATAAAGGAAAAGGACGAATGCAATGATTTAAGATGAATGAGAACAGAATGTGTTGGTTTGGGTTGAAATCAAAGGTGAGAACTCATTGTAGGGGCTAAGGAAGGAAGCAATGAAAGTCTGTTATTGAGTGACTTCAGTATGTTAAAGAGCATTTAAATGCTATCATGATCGTCCTTGGTCTCTACTACTATTAATCCCTCAAAGTACGCACCATGTTCCTCTCTACTCAAAAGGCCTCCTGTGCCTTTTTCTGCACAATCAATTACAGTTTTCCGAAAATATAAAGTTGTACCTTTCAGATGAACTTACCATCAAATTGCAACCTTCCTTTTGCCCTTTCACCAAGTTTAGCCTTTCCCTCATTTCTATTGTGAGTAAACAGTCCTTTGGCTATCCTCCCTTGTCTTGTCAGGTGTCTGCACCAGCAATTTTATTCAGTGTTTAACGTTGCAAAGTCATAATTTTGAATTATATTCAAGGTAATTAAGCATAATTATATAAACAGGTCTTTCAATGATATTTCAAGTGTGAAACTACTTAAATAGAATTACAGATTAAATGAGGAAAATAAAACCATAATGGTTTCCAGTGCATGCTTTCGATTGTCAAGCTCAGCTATCCTGATAACGTGTAAACAGACAACTCTTACAAGTCAATTTGACTGAAAACTATTTAGGATAAAAATACAAGATATAGTCTTCACATTTTAGTAACATTGTAAATATTGTAAATCAAGAACCTCAGGAGGTCAGGCATATTTCCTGAACGTCCAAAGTTCTCCAAGGCCATGATGAAATGCAAAACTTCTGATCAATTTCTGGAATGGAGGTGCACAAACTCTTGTACAGGACATCAATTTATTGTCATATACATTGTAGTAAAGCTCCAAAATTTTTACTTCTTGCAGCCAAACAGGTAGAGTAAACCCCCTGGTATCTGGCACCTATGGGATTGGTAGATGCTGGATAAGTGAATTTTCCAGTTCCTTGAGATTATGCATTGTGTGATTGCCAAATTAATGGTGAGGTGTGCCAATTTTAAACTTTCCTATTTGTTTTCCATGATTATATTTGCTGTTGCTTGAATTCCAGATAGCAGGTGTTTTGCTGTTCTTGTGAAAAAATTATACTGGTAAATTTAAGTGGCAATAAGATAGATGATAAATATTTACAATAATCTCACTGCAAAAAAAAAAGTGTCTTGGAATTGTACATACAGTTCTTTTGTGTTGTTAGACCATGTCTATGATTAGAGCTGTTAGGAATAATTAGGAATAAACTGGTTTTGAACCAAAAGGTGCTGGACTCAAGGCTTCTATAACTTCTGCCTGAAGTGAGATGAGGTTGTGATTAGGATGATGGGGGCCCTTTATCATGCTGCCTGTATTCTTGAGGCCTCAATCAAGTCTTTATTGGATGGGAGATCAGAGGCTATGATGGACTTGGTTATGTTTTCTATCTCCGTGTTCCTCAGCATTTAAATTTCCAAAAAAAAGCCTATGATGCCAGTGTACCTGTAGAAGTTTTATAAAGTATCCGTCAAGATGCCAAATTTCCTCAGACGCCTTAGAATGTAGTTAGTCGTTTTTCCTGTAGATATTACTGCAACTAGGGAATCTCCTTGCCTGAATCTTTCTCACCTTTTAATCATACCCAATTGACTTGTTATGTGCCAATGACAAAATATTTCAGTAATAATTGGGTCTAGAGCAATAGAGAAGGTTGAGAACCAACTGCACTCGACCAAGTTGTTGCTGTTTTTTTTGATGTGAAAAATTGTCCTTGTCCCATTTGCTTTGGAGTTAGGAAATCGTGCACATTATGAGTCATTTAAGGTACAATTAAAACAGTGGTTCTCAAACTTTTTCTTTACTAATCAAAGAGCATTTATGGCATAGGGATTACTTAAGGTGGCATGTGAGTGAAAAGAAAAAGTTTGAAAACCACTGTTATACAAGGTAACAGGTCATTTCAGCCCACAAGTCCATGCCATTCAATTTACATCCCCGGTACATTTCAAACGGTGGGAGAAAACTGTCGCCTCCAGGGAAAGCCCATGCAGACTCAGGGAGAATGTACAAACTTCTTGTAGACAGTGTGGGATTTGAACCCTGGTTCCATTTGCTGGTGCTATAAAGGTGGCTGCACCAACTGTGCCAGCCCAAACTTGCCATTTTCAGGTTTCTACTTGCCAGCCCTAGCACATGGCTTTATTTTCATAATATTTTCTTTATTCCTTACCCTAAACCACTTTTTGATCCATTTCTTCCTTTCATCTTCTTTCTCCTGTGATCCTTGTTTTATGTACTCCAGATTATGAGAGCTGTGCGTGGATTTATGGTATGTGTGAGGGGTTAAAATCACTTCCAGCTTGGTGGGAGTTTGAAAAACATGACTTAAGAAGGTGCTTGAGGCAGTTTGGAAATATCTGATAAATCTTAACCTTCAAGTCTATAATTGGTAACAGTGCCAATAAAATATTGTGGCAAGAATAATAATAAAGAAATATATGGCACAGAGGAGCTATTTTGCTTAATTCAGTTCTCAGCCAATGAATGCTGGTTGATTGCTTGACATGTACCAGCTGATTCACAGTATACTAAATACAATACCTTCCAAGTATATTTCAGTGTGTTATAATTACTCCTACTCCATTGTAATTGCTATCCTTGTATATTATCAACACTTTTTTTTACTTTAGGAAAAAATTGAGAAGTTCCAATTTGTACATAATTTACCATTAATCTTGATAACAATGGTATTTAATGCTTTGAATCTGAGTATTGAACCTTGCTGCCCTTGAAAGGTCTTCTAAGCAATGTTGCCTTGTCACTATACACACTGGACAACATTTTTTTTGGTTCTTTTTTAAAAAAGGTTTTCTTCCCAAGAAGAAAAATTGGGGATTATGATAGACAACTTCAAGCTGAACACAAAGATAATTTCGAATTTGCTGTATTATGTGAGAAGTTGGAGAAACATTAAATTAACTTTTATTGAATTTAGCATGTTTAACCACATAATGATGCTGCCATGTTGCGTTAGTTCAACTGACCTAAAAATGTTTTGCCGCTGATTTTCATTTGTACTGAGCACCTGACGCCTCGCGAGTCAGTGTCCAAAAATAATCAGTCAGCATTGAATGGATTCCAGTTACCCTATTACCATTTTTCCATGGTTGCAATATCCTGGTGAAGTCTTTCACCTCGTTCGTCACTGACTGCACAGAGATCAGCAGAGAAGTTGTCCAAGTGCAAATGCAGAACATGAATTTTCCACGACATGTTGCACTTCATGGTTTTGTCTGGTTGAAGAAGAGTTAAAATATAACAGTAAATCACAAAATAGATTATAGCTAAAAAAAAAAGTATGTTATTTTCATGATCAGCAACCCAAAATTGATTCACTCACTCAAAGATGTTTAGGAAGAAAAACCTTTCTTATCCAGTGTCATTATAGACACACAATATTTCCAAGTCAAGGCAGCTTTGTTGATGACCAGGAATGGTCATAGAGAAAGTTGCTCTAAACATTAAAGAGAAGAGAGGTATCTGTTTTGTTCAATTTGTTGTCTGGATCTAGGCTGCACTATAGGATCAGTCCTCATGCCCTTCCATCAAATCTTTGAGAAGATGAAAGTGACCTATCTTCTTGAACTGCTGCAGGTCTTCCTGAGAAGATATTCGCATAGTGAATTTGAGAAGGATGTTTCTGGATTTGGATCCAGCAATGATAAAAATATAACGAACCTCTTTTCAAGTTAGGTTTTGTGGTTTCTGAGGTAGCTGATGAAGCCAATGTTGGGCCAATAGATTTGACTGCAGGTAAGTCAGGTGGGTAAATTACAATCTAGTGCACTCTTTCCACTCTTTGTGGAGGCCTTTTAAGGAATAGACTTGATCCCAAACTTCATACTATATGTTTTTTCACTATTTTGAACAGTTGTGTGTCAGGATTGTGCTCTTGTACTAATTCAATAAAGTCAATTTGTGTTATTTTTGATTGCAGCAGGAATTAAGCATGGAGAAAGTACAAAAGCATTAGAAATAGAGCT
This sequence comes from Narcine bancroftii, assembly GCF_036971445.1. Classification (NCBI taxonomy): domain Eukaryota; kingdom Metazoa; phylum Chordata; class Chondrichthyes; order Torpediniformes; family Narcinidae; genus Narcine; species Narcine bancroftii. The sequence goes on along the minus strand of NC_091477.1, from coordinate 20,841,447 downwards.
AAAATGCTACATCTGGGAAAGTCAGGTCAAATGTACATTTGAGAAAGCTAGTTCCAGAAAAAAAATTGATAGAACTCTTTGATCCTTCATATCCACCAAACTATCCTCTGCTCTGTTCCTACCATTTAAATTCTTGAGTTAAAAGTTTTTTTTTCACTAAATCTCTGATTTTGTGGGCAATCAAGCTTGTCCATGGAATCCCAGTGCATTTCTGTTTTTCAAACTTGACTGTATTTACTGCAATTGATGATCCAAATAGTTCCCAGCGCCAACCTTTGATGTGCCTTTAATCATCTCAAGTAGACCTCAGTTCCATTCCTTTGGCAACCTTGGCTTTTCTTAATTATAGCATCGATTATCTGTGAGAATTATGCTGCTTAAGCAATGGAAGGCAAAGGGTCATGCTGCCACCAGAGAAGAATTAGAGCATTCATTTAACTTGAAGCTGCCCTCAAATGTCTCACAAAGTGAAAGGCGGAGATATTTGGTCTTGAAGTCCTCCTTAAAGGAAATTTAAGCACTGAAGTTTCACTTGTTTAAAATGGTTTAACATGTCAAATTTGCTCATTATATCTTTTTGAGGCTCTTTGAAGTGTTTGATTGGTTGAGATTTCAACATTATTCTTTCCAGAGGTTATTCAGCTAAGTCTTCCAGAAGATAAGAAGGTCAGTATAACGACAGTAACTGTTGGATTGAGTGCTGTCTTGTCGTGTGCTGTTCATGGCATCCTGAGACCACCCATCATCTGGAAGCACAATGGAATCACGTTAAATTTCTTGGATCTAGAAGATATCAATGTAAGTGACATCATTTAAAATCAACCAAGCTATTTGCATTATTTAACATAAAGGCATATTTTTAAAACTTTGCCAAGAGTTTAAATACAGGGTGAACCACATATTCACTATTCCTCAGATATTAATTTCCAATAAAGAAAAAATTAATAAATAAAAACATATCCGATATGCAGCCAAGCCCAATCCAGTAGAATTTGTATTTCACTTTAATCAAATGGAGAAAATTACAGACAGCCACATTCGCTGCTGGCCATTTTATGTCTCAATTTTTAAAAAATTTAGACAACAGCACGGTAACATACCATTTCGGCCCATGAGCCCGTGCTGCCCAATTTACACTCAATTAACCTACACCCCAGTACATTTCAAATGGTCAGAGGAAACTGAACCCCCCTCCCCCCGCAAGGAAACCCACGCAGACACAAGGAGAACGTCCAAGCTTCTTACAGACGGCACAGGATTCGAACCCCATTCCTGATCGCTGGCGCTGTAAAGGCTTTACACTAACCTCTATGCCAACTGCGTTGCCCCTGCTGAAATGCTGCCCAAGATTCTCTAATGGGTTCACTCTTCACAGTTATTAGGACATTTTTGTCTTGAATGCACTTTCTTCAGTCGCATTGTATCAAGCCAACCAATTATTTTTAAATAACTGCAGCACTTTCAGGAATATTAATCTATTCAGCCTGAAGCTATACAAGGATTTTAGGACATGATCTCATTTATTTATTTCTGTTTCTACATGGATATATCAAGGTCCTTATACAGTAATGGGATCAGGGGCATGTAATTAAGTTGTTGTTGTTTTATTCTTCCTTCCCCGAAGCAGGTAACGTGGACCAATGCCAGAATGCTATTTTTGTAGCCATTACAAACTTGCAGAACATATTTACCTCAATCTGGATCAGTGAAGTTTTTTTTCACAACTACCTCAAAACACTAAAGATTAAACAAACTTGACATCATAATTATTATTATCACCTGGATAAAAGGAATAAATAAGTGATATAAGTGGATATCAAAGCAAATAATTTTTGGATGCGAGATTATGCTCAAATGCATTCAGAATTTTAATTAATGCATAAAACATGAAAATCATGGCCAAAAAGCACATACAACTCATATCCATCAACTTCAAACAATCCACTGCAAACTGCTGGTGGGCTGTCACGTGGACTTTCAGAACAACTCATTATGATTAAACTATTGCACTTTTCCATTCTCTTCAGCCTTTTTACACTTCATAAACTCATTCCAGCTGGGTTTTTATTTGCTGACTTTTCTCACTACAAAATTATCCTGATAATTTCAACTGTTAAGAGAATCCAGTAAATCTTTGAAAAGTATATACTGCTTTTGTACGTAGTGCCACTTCCTTAATCAAAGACTGTCTTCATTCCTTTTACAGGATTTTGGTGATGATGGATCCCTTTATATTACAAAAGTTACAACAATCCACATGGGGAATTACACCTGCCATGCTCATGGCTTTGATGACCTCCTCCAGATCCACATCCTGCAGGTGAATGGTTAGTAAATATCATACCTGACAGTCACAGTTAGTCTCCAAATGCTACATAACATGTCATCTGATTATTTCCATACACACATCACAATTTACTGATCAGTGGATTATTGACATTACAATTATATGCTTATCACTTTCATTGAACAAATATAATACATTGGAAATTATAAAAATGGGCCAAATTTTGCTGGTGGAATAATGACATGTTAATAGCACATTCTATTATTAAAATTGAAGTCAAACAAAAAAGACATTTCTTGAGAATAAACGAGTTTATTTTGACTAGCAACATTGAGATTTGGGCAGCATTACTATAGCTTTGGTGGCCTGGGCTCAAATCCAACGCTATTTGTAAGGAGTTTGTACATTCACCCCATGTCTATGTGGGTTTCCTCTCACCCTTCAAAACGTACAAGGGTTGTAGGCTAATTGGGGTATTTGGGCAGCATGGAATCATGGCCGGAAGGGCCTTTTACCATGCTATATGTCTAAATTTAATCAGTTAAAAAATTAACTTAGGAGCAGGCAATTTATTCCGTCAGGCTTAATCTCCTATTTAATAAGATCACAACCGATGTGACTGCAACTTCAAGGTTAACATTTTAACTTCTTGTTTATCAAGAAGCCATTATCTACAGTTTTTAATATTCAAAAAATCTGCTGCCCTTTAAGGAACACAGTTCCAAAAACAATCTGAGAATAAATATTCAGCTCATCTTTGTCTTAAACTGGCAACCTCTTTTTTTTAAAAAAAAAGCAACACTCAATTCTAATTCCTCTCACAAACCCCTCAGCATCTTGCATATATTGTTCAAATTACCCATTATTCTTCTAAACACCAACAGATACACACCTTAGCTATCCAACATTATCTCGTAAGGTGACCCACCATTCCACGTGTAGTCTAATAATCATCCTTCCTTAAATTAAAATAATTCTGCTCAATGTATGTAGAATTGAAGCTCAACATTTCAACTTTTATGTTCAATTTGACTTGCAATTAGCAAATTATTTTCAGTATCTGCATACAGGTTTTTTTTTAAATCTGCATTTGAGAGCCTGATAGTCTCTCACCATTTTGATAATATACTTTTTTTTCCTGCCAAAACCAGCAATTACACCTTATACTCTTATTTGTTAGATTTTTGCACACTCGTGTAACCTATCTATATTCCTTTGTGTCCTCTTCACAACTTTCTTTCCTTCATATACTTGTGTCATTTTCAATGCCTTCAACCAAGTCACGTACATAAATTCTGACATGTAATAATATTTCAGTTTGATTAGCTGTTGCATCACGCCAACCAGAAAATGAACAATCATCGCTGCAATTGTCTACATTCTGTTATGCATCTTATTTTCTCCCCACCAATGTGTTCCCTCGTCTTTTATTTTCCACAAAAACCTTTGATGTAGCACCTTTTCAAAAGCCTTCTATAAATCTAAATATAGTACTTTCACTATTACCCTTTATCCCAGCACGTTATTTCTTCAGGGAACTCCAAGTTATTCGTTAAACATGATTTCCCTATCACTACACCATGTTTTTTTTTAAAAAGTGCTTTGATGTAACATAATTAATAATAGGTGCCTAACATTTTCTCTGCATTATGTTAACTGCCCTGTTGTTCTCTGCTGTTAATCTTTCTCCCTCAATTTATAAGACTTCTGCCCTAAGATTTTCATAAGTGTGTTATCATTTATAGCTCTACAAATTAAAAAAAAATAAATTTGTTGCATTTCTGCATTAATTGCCCTTTAAAATTTACCAATATTGTGATGCTTTTTAATTCACTTTAACCTCATGATCATATTTAATGAACTACCAAATGAGCTTGTTGATCAAGATACTTACCTCCTTCAATCAATACATTATGATCAGAGATTTTAAAACGTTGATTAAACACAAAACATCCTTTCTTCTCTGCATCTTTTCTATCTCAGTTGCAATTTATTGATACTAATTTGACTTGTATTCACCCACCCCAGCTGTCCTTTTATAATCATTAAATCTTGTACCTGAATCGTATCCTATCTTCCCTTTCAGGCTGTTCTTATTCTAGAGCAATGGTTTTCAAATTGCCCCCACCCAAACTCACATTGCTCTATGTTTGGTAAGGGATTGCTTCAGGTGGTGAGTGGGAGGGGAAGGTTGAGAATCACTGCTCTGGACCCAATTGTTGCTGAAATATTATGGTTGAGAAAATTTGTCATTGGCCCATTTCCTATGGAGTTAATGAAACTGTGCACAAAAAAAGACTCAATTAGGTACACTTAAAACAGTGGTTTTCAAACTTTTTCTTTCCACTCGCATACCACTTTAAGCAATCCCTTGAGCATCTATTGCATAGGGATTGCTTTGTGGAATGTGGATTTAGGGGGCAATATGAAAACCACTGTTCTAGAGTGAGTCTCCAGGTTTAATTTTGTGTAAGTAAGCTGCTTTAAAGCTCTTGAATAAAATATTTAAGTTCTGCTGTTAGTCCTGGTTTAGACCTGCTCAGGTTTACCAGCTGTCAAAGATTGCACTTGTAAAAACTCTAATATTCTGAAGTATTTAAAACTATTAAAAATAAAAATACATTTAATTTCAATTATGAAAGATATTTATTTAAAATCACATTTAAAAACTAGGCATAATAAACTTAAATAATTTTACTTAAATCAAATTAATGAATGACCTTTTACTGATGCTCGTGTCCACACACCATTGCTTTGAGAAATATCAAAACACACCTACATGCACTGGGCCAACAATGTAGTCTATTTTTAAGCTCAGTATTATGTGATAATTTTGTTATCTCCTACAAAGAGATTGACCCCATTTTGAGACATTTTATCAAATAAAATACTCCAATTTGACAAGTATAACATTTGAACTTATTCCATAGCAGCATACCTTTTTTTTTTTAAAATGTTTTCTCTACATGTAATAATATCAAGGTTCAAAATATAATGATCAAATATTAATATCAAATCTATTACTTGATTATATAAACCCCCTCCCCCACTAAACAAACCCCAAGAGAAAGAAGAAAAACATTAGAAAAGAAGGCAAGAAACTTGAATAGAAACCTGGTTGCTGTAAGTTCCCATTTACCACATGGAATTAATCATTTATAACTTTTAATACTTTCAAGGAGGTTAATGAAGTTCGAGGTTTAAGGAAAAGGTCTATAAATTCTTAAGTATGGGCGCCATATTTTCAAAAATACATGATACTTACTTCTCAAATTGTAAGTAATTTTCTCCAAAAGGACACTGCTATACATTTCTGCATTCCATTTTTCCATACCCAAGTGAATATGTCAATGCTATATATACCATGTCAATGCTATATATTTTCTTGCTACTGCTAAGGCAATCTTTAAAATTGTTTTTGATATGTCGATAGTTTCACTGTCAGTCTTATCCCCTCAATTACCTCATAAAAATAACATGGAGTTTGTGGAAATTTAATTCCCATAACCTTTTCTAAATAAAACACCAAATTTGACCAAAAAGGTCTCACTTTGAAGCAAGACCAAGTGGAATGTTAAAAAAGTACCTAGCTCCTGACCACATCTAAAACACTGACCAGATAAATCTGATTTGAATTTTTTTTTAAAAACTTTTGCCTAGTAAGATATAATTGATATGTAAAAAAATATATTGAACTAACCAATATCTAACATTTATAATATTTGTCGTACTATCCTGACCAATTTTTTTCATCAATATTAACATTTAATTGCATCTCCCAACATGGTATAGACTTATGTATCCCCTGTTAAATAATTCCCTTCTGCAATAAAGTATACATAGCCAAAATAAATTTCTTAATATATCCATTATATATCAATATTTCTACATCAGCACATTTTGGCAATGACATTGTTGGACCCAGTTATCTCTCAAATAAGCCCGTAGTTGATAGTTACAGAATACTTCTATGGTAGCAATACTGACAAATTTGGATCAATCATGTACTTAAAATTCCACTCAACATTTCCTTCCACTAAAGCTTTCAGAGAAAATTCAGAAAAGGGATTAAAAATGGCATTTATCAAATCCCAATAGCATTTTATTTTGCTGGATAAGCATTGGTTAAAAACAAGGTAATGTTATTTGATCTCTTCTGATTATTTTCAGCAGATTCAAAATTAAAAGGAAATTCTAGCAATTAGCTTTATCAGCCAATGGGGAATATCATACAAATCAAAGAATTTAAACATAACCCATTTTAGCCGACTCATACATGTGTATATGAAAAATTAAACAATGAACTCTGCAAGTAGATTAAAGAAGAATTAATTTTGTTAATTTTAATAACACACTCAGTTCAGTCGCATTCCCTGGCTGCATTTCATGCATTAATTTTAACTTGCTTGCTTTTATGGATAAATTTTCTAATTGATACTCATTGAAGAACTTTCTTTTTTCCCCCCCTTGTGTTTATAGTCCCTCCAGTGATCAGAGTTTACCCAGAGAGCCAGGCACAAGAGCCTGGTGTGGCGACAAGTTTGCGATGCCACGCTGATGGAATCCCCAACCCCAAAATTAGCTGGCTGAAGAATGGCTTAGACATTACTTCAACGTTGCCCAAGCAACTTATGCTGCTAGGTAGTATACAATTCCACCTGCATTTTGGGTTTTTTTCCCCAAATACAGTAATGTTTGCTTTTATATAGTACTTTGCTACATTAAATCTTAGTAAAGCCTTTCAGAAACATAATTTCTCATGAAGCTCAACAATTTTTTTATATAGGCATATGAAACAGCTAATCTATATTTTGGCACTAGAAACTCCCAACAACAGCAGCTTGATTATTGAGCCATGAATGAATATTCAGATCGTTTGGACCAAAAACTTTTGTTATAGACTTATTAACTAAAGCCTTGAAGTTGGCTTCTATATGAATTTTACTCTGACATAATTTGTCTGACATAAAAGTAAATCTGCTTCAGAAAAATGTGTTTCGGGAGCAAGTGCTAAACTGGGGAAAGGTTAATTGCACCAGTATTAGGCAGGAGCTGGGAGAGTAGATTGGGAATGGCTGTTGTGGCAACAGTCCACACCCGATATATGAGAACTACTTAAAGGCCGCCTGTTCAGAATTCAGGGCCAGCATGTTGTTATATGAGAAAAGAGAAAGTTGCAAGGTTCAAGAACCATAGATGGCAAGAAATGTAAATTAGTCAAAAAGAAAAAGATATGTGAGGTTTAGACATCTGAAATCAGACTGGGCCCTTAATAAAAATAAAGGAAGCAGGACTTAACTTCAACAGGGATGCAGGAGGGCTATATGAGACCATGAAGGAAAATTCTGTTGCATTAAAAACTAGCTAAAGAAAGTGTAGTGAAATGCATCAGTCTGCAGATGCTGTAATTGTAATAAAAACATAAAAATGCTGGAAGAACTCACTGGGTTTCTCAGGGTCGATAGGAAGTAAAGGTACAGAACCAACATTTTGCTCTGAGCCATTCATCAAGGAATGAGCAAGAAGGCAGCCAGCTGAATGAAGGAGGAGGAGCACAGGCAAACAGCAATAATTAAGCATAGATATGAGCCAGGAGAGGATCGGGGGAGTGGTATGGCTTAGTGAATACAGAGCTGGAGGAAAGGAATGAGAGGCAGGAGCTAATGTTAATGCCATCTGTTTGGAAGGTGCCCAGATAGAATATGAGGTGTTGTTCCTCTAATTTGTGTCTGATCTCAGTCTGTCATGTATGAGACCATGAACATGGGAATGGAACAGGGAATTGAAATGGGTTGCCACTGGGAGATCCCTGCTACTGTGGTGGACAGAGCGAAGATGCTCAGTGAAGTTGATCTCCCCATCTATGTCCAGTCTCTCTGACAAGGTCCACAATGGAAGAGCAGATGTGGTAGTTAACTCCTGCAGATTCACAAATGTTGCTTCACTTGGAAGGATTGTTTGAGGCCCCAAATGGTGGTGAGGGAGGTGGTGTGGGCACACTTGTATAATTTCCTGCACTCAAGGGCAAGTGCAAAGAGGCCAATTAGTGGCATGGAAGAAGTGGACAAAGGAGTCACAGAGGGAGCGGACCCTGTAGAAGGTGGAGAGAGGAAGATGTGTCTGATGATGCAATTATGGAATAGGTAGTGAAAATGGCAGAGAATGATATGCTGGATGTGAAGGCTGGTGGGGTGGTAGGTGAGAGCAAGGGAAATCCTATCCTTGTGTGTGGGGGCAGAGGGGGCCAGGACAGATATGCAAGTATGAGGATATGTGGATGAGGGCCAGGTTGATGGTAGTAGAGGGGAAGTCATGGTGTTTGAAGAAGGAGGACATCTCTGCTGATCTGGCACAGAAGACCTTGTCCTGGAAGAGAGAGGAATTGAGAGAAAGGAATGTAATCCTTACAGGGAACAGGTTGGGAAAAGAATTTAATGAGAGTTTATCCCCCAAGATGGAGACAGAGAAAAGGGACAGTGTTGAAGCAAGTGAATTTGAGGTTGGGATAAAGTTGTCAGCAAAGTGGATAAAGTCAACGAGCTCATCATCATGAGGCAGCATCAATGCAGCCATCAGTAAAGCAGAGGAAGAGTTGAGGAGCCTTGCCTCTATAGGCGTAGAACGGATTGCTCCACACATCCAAGAAAGAACAGGCACAGTTGGGGTCCATGCAGGTACCTGTAGCTATCTCTTTGACTTGGAGGAATTGGGATGTTAAAGGAAAAGTTATTGAGGGCGAGGACAAGTTCTGGCAATAGGAGGAGGGTGGTGGTGGAGGGAGACTGATTGGGTCTGCTGTAAAAGAAGAAGGGCTTTGAGGCCTTTAGTATGAGTGATGGAGGTGTATTGTGATCCAATGTCCATGAAGATGCTGCCATTGCATTCAGGGAATTGGAAGTTGTTGAAGTGATAGAGAGCATATGAAGAATTGTGGATGTAGGTGGGAAGGGATTGGACCAAGGGGGTCAAAATGGAGAGGAGGTAAGCAGATACCAATTCAGTGGGGCAGGAGCATGTGTGAAAAATGTGTCTACTTGGACAACTGGGCTTGTGGACCTTGGCTAGGTGGTAGAACCAAGCAGGGCAGGGTTGGAAGGGAGATGACTGGAAGGAATGAGTTCAGAGAAAGCATATGGCCACTCAAGGACAAAGGAGAGAATTTGTGCCCGGAGCCAGAGGTATTGAGAGGAACTAAATGAGTACTTTGCATTGGTATTCACCAAGAAGAAGAACTTAGATGAAAGTGAGACCAGGGAGTGGTGAGTTTATATTTCAGATTTATTGTCAGAGTACGTGCATGACACCACATACAACTCAGATTCTTTTTCCTGCAAGCAAGTCAGAATGACCACTTATTGGTAGTGCAAAAAGACTGTAAACAGATAACAATTGTAAACAAACTGAGATAATAAAAAAACAAAGAATAAAAATAATTAATAAACTGCACAAGTCAGAGTCCTTAAATGAGTCCCTGATTGAGTGTGTTGTTAAGGTGTCTGATGGTGGAGGGGTAACGGGTGTTCCTGAACCTGGTGGTGCGAGTTTGTTGCACCTATACCTCTTTCCTGATGGCAGCAGTGAGAACAGAGCATGTGCTGGGAGGTGTGGATCCTTGATAGTTGCTGCTGCTCTCCGATGGCAGCTTTCCTGTTCTCGATAGTGGGGAGGGTTTTTGCTTGTGATATCCTGGGCTGTGTCCTCTACCTTTTGGAGGGCTTTATGCTGAGGGGTATTACTGTTACATACCAGATAATGATGCAGCCGGTCAGCATACTTTCCACCATACATCTGTAGAAATTTGACAGGGTTTCTGGTGTCAAACCAAACTTATGCAAATTCCTGAGGAAGTAGAGGTGCCAACATGATTTCTACACAATGCCATTAGTGTGTTGTGTCCAGGAACGAGATAGTGACTTCCAAGAATTTAAATATGCTCACCCTCTCCACCTCTAATCTACCAATGATCACTGGATTGCATTCTGTGGCAAGGAAGAGATTTTGGGTATCCTAATAAAACATTATGGTGGATATGTTGCCAGAGCTTGAGGAAATCTATCTCAGCTATTGAGGGAACAGATTGCTGATGCCTTGACAGATATCTTTATATCCTGTTGAGCCATAAGCAAGGTCCCAGAGAAATGGAGAATAACCAACGATGTTCCTTTGTTTAAAGGGCATAGGAATAATCCTGCAAATTATTTTACTTAAATTTGGCAAAGTAAAGACATATTAAAAAATATAGTATGATTTTGTGCAGGAGGTATCAGGTCTTACAAATCCTATTGAAGTTTTTGAGAAGGTGAGGAAGTTGATTGATGAGGATAGGATTGTGGATGTTGTCCACATGGATTTCAGTAAAGCATTCAACAAGGTCCCTCTGCTAGGCGGACCCAGAATATTAAGGCATGTGGGATGCATGGTAACTAGGCAGAGTGGATTTAAAATTTGCTGGACTATAAATGATATAGGGTAATAGTGGAAGGGTGTTTCTCAGAATGGACATCTGAGACCAATGATTTCCCTCAGGGACCAGAGCTTGCATCTCAGTTGTTTGTGAAATATACAAATGATTAGGATGAAAATATAGGTGGTCTGATTGGTAATTTACCAGATGTCACAAACATTTGCAGGGTTGAGGATAGAGGGAAGGTTGTCAAAGGATTCAGGAGGATTATAGATAGATTAGTTGAAAACATGAGCAAAGAAACCCAGACAAGCGCAAGGTGCTATACTTTGGGAGGTCAAATGCAGGAAGGAAATATGCATTAACTGGTGGGATCTTAGTGTGCCGCTCCATGACAATGACATCACAAGTGGATTATGTGATAAAGAAAGGATACAGCTCGTTTTATTTGGGGCATTGATTATAGAAGTAGAGAAGTCATATTGAAACATTATCAAACTTTGCTTGGGCCACATTTGGAACATTGGGTACAGAATAGGGATGACCAAGATGTTGCCTGGTTTAGAGAATATTAACTAAGAGGAGAAATTGGGGAAATGTCAAATACATGAGGGAATCATATTAAGATGGGGAAAGTTTGGGAAAAAAGTTTAAAAAGAGGGTGACAGATGGTTGAAATGCAATGCCAGAGAAGGTGATGGAAACAGATTTGATTGCAATATTTAAAAGGAATTCAGAGAGGCACATGAACAGAGAGGGAGTGAAGGAATATAGCTCATGTGCAGGTGAATGAGATTAATTTAATTTGGCATCATGGTGGGCCAAAGGATCTGTTTGTGTGCTCCAATGCTCTACATTCTCATCAGATGTTTCATAAATAACAGAGAACCATGTCCATTCCAATGATCAAGAATGTACTGATACTAATCCCATTCACCAGCTCTTCAGCTGTAGCCAATTATGCCCAGGCATTTTAAGTGCTCATCCAGATACTTTTAAAGTGTCATGAGAGCACCTTTCTCCACACCCCCCCACCCCCTCATCCTCCCAGGCAGTGCATTCCAGAACACATCTCTGAGGTTAAAATCTTCCTGAAATCCTCTCATTCGTTATTCTGTCTTCTTCTCCTTAGAGGAACAGTTCATTATCTATTCTGTCCAGTTTTGCCTCACATAATTGTGTTTAAGTGTCTCCCCACCCTACATTTCAAGGAGGACAAATCCAGTCTCCTCACAAAAGAAATGCTCAGTCCTGGTGAATCTCCTCTGCACTCACACCTTTCATCTATTGTAGTGACCAGAACTGCACACAATATTCCATTTGTGACTAAACCAATGTTTTAGAAGGTTGTAGCAAGACCTCCATACTCTACATATTTCTGTGTCCCAACTTAAAAAAGGCAGGCATCTCATCTACCTTCATCACCACCCTATCAAGCAGTGCTGCTACCTTCAAGAATCATTTGAGTTTTGCACAAGTTCCCTTTGTTCCTCAATGAGCCCTTGGCTCCTGCCATTGATGGAATATGTGCAAACTTTATTAGACCTCCCAAATGTGCATGCTCTCACTTATCAAAATTAATTTCTCTTTGACTTTGCTCTGTCAAGTGAGCGATTTTCTAGCTGAAGACAACCTTCTTCACTACCAACAACTTTAGTGTCGTGTGAAAATTTACCAACTATATCTCCTACATTCATATACAAGCCATTAGTGTACATAACAGTAAGAGTCTCAGCACCGGTCCCTGTGGTACACCACTGACCACAAGTTCCACTTACAAAAGCCATCACCCTCTATATCCTCCTACTACCAAACCAATTTTAGATCCAAGTTGTCAATTTACCTTGAACCACACGAGATCAAAAATTTTGGTCCAGCATTTCATTTGGGACATTGTCAAATGAAGTCTATGTAAACCAGATTAACTACCTTGTCCTAATCAGTACTGTATATCAATTAAGTTAAAGAAGGAAAACCTGGCTGTCACAAATGTGACTACTGCTCTTATCTTCCCCCCCCCCCCCGAAGAGACATTCGAGTTTATCCAGAATAGCATATCAATTTGGGAGACTGCAGCAAGAGACTGCTGTACAAATCTCTTGTGCCCACTACTCTTCCATGTGGCTTCTCCGTCTGTGTAGCCATTACTTGCAGTGTGATCAACTCACTAACTATGCTATCCACAGATTAGCTGGATGCCCCACATTTTCAGTGCTCAGTCAGGAGTTGCAAATGAACAATTTCCCTGCACATGGTCAGCAGGAACACTGGAAGTCTTCCATCTTTCCTATTGCAGGCAGAGCATTCCAGAGGACTAAATTTTCCTGCCACATCCTTGAACTCAGCACTTAACTACTTTCTTTAATTTTGATCAATGGTTAAACTTAGAACATTAGAGAACCCACATATATACCTTGAAAAAAAACCCTCCCTACCATACAACCCTTAATTTTTTTTTCATCCATGTGCTTGTCTAAGAGTCTCTTAAATACTCTATTGTTCCAGCTACCCACAACTCTTGTTTAAAAATCTTACCCCTGATGTCTCCCCTAAATTTTCCTCCCTTCACTTTGTACAGATGTTCTCTGGTGTTTCCTATTCCAGCCCTTGGAAAAAGGTGCTGACTGTATACCTTGTCTATCCCTCTCATAACCTTGCAGACCTCTATTATGTCACCTCATCCTTCTTCACTCCAAAGAGAAAAGCTATGCTAACTTTGTTTCATAGGATATTTTCCAATTCATAACAATTATCCCTGTTCAATCCTTTCCTTCCAAGTGACCATTAATCTTTCAGAATGTTTTCCAACCATTTACCTTTCACTGATGTTACTGAGGTAGCTTATCTGCTTTCTTTGACAAAACTTACCACAGTTGCTCTATTCCAATCATCTGCCATCTCTATCTGTGACCATTGAAGAACCCCAGGAATCTTGACTCCCAAAAGCAGCCTAGAAAACACCTAATCAGGTTCTGGGGATTCAATCATCCTTATACCTGCTAAGACAACCAGCATCCCTTCCTTTTTGGTCTTTTTATGCTTTAGAAATAAACCCTCCCAATTAAAATCTTCAATTATAACATCTTCCTCCCAAGTGGATATAGATGAAAATCATTAATTTAAGACCTTTTAATTTAACCTGGCTTTGTACACAGGTTGCATCTTTAGGCATCACCCCTTCCTTGCTCTTAATGCATTTAAAAGATGCTTTACAATTTTCTATAATCATATCTAATGGTAATTTGTGCTCTCTTTACCCTCGGAAGTTCATCCTCGTTACCCATGTGCTTCCTTCTTTACCAATAAACCTGTAACATCCAGGCTTCCCTGAACTTGTTGTCCTTTCCCCTTCAATCCTACAGGTGCCCTGAGCTTTCAGTATTACACTTTTAAAGGACTCTCACTGAATGTAGATTTATCTGCAGGTAGCTGCTCCCATTTTGCCAATCATTTCCAATAATATTAAAATGGGCCTTTCCTCAATTCAAATACGTAACTTCCAAACTATTCTCATCTCGTTCCCCAACTTCTTTGAAACTAATCGTTACAATCCCAAACCCCAAAGTGTTTCTCATTGACACTTTATCCTAGACAGTGAATGAAAACTCTAGCTACTGGTACAAAAGGCTCTTTTGGATGTACTTTTAAAAAAATTCCATCCTATCTAATCCTTTCACGTTGGGACAGTTGAAGTCCTCTACTACTACTATACACTTTTCCTCCTACAGCTCTCTAATTTGTGGATACATAACTTTCTCCAGTTTTCACTGACAGATGGCTTATTCTTTTAAAATACATGCAATGTAGCCTTCCAATCATCCATGTGCCTTATGCACACGGGAATGATCTACTTTTTCTTCTGTCATTGATTAAACCATAACCTTAACTTGTGTACCTTCTACTCTTAATCCAGCCCCCTTCTAAATTTGTTCAAAACCTGCCCAGCAGCCTCCCAGTTCAGATGCAACATGCCTTGCTTGTACAGGTCCAATTTACCTGGGAAATGTTGTCAATGTCTGAAGAATGTAAAGCCCTTCCTTCCACATCATACCTTCAGCCACACATTCACCTGACCCATTTTCCTACCTCAATAGTTAGCATTAGAAACAAACCAGAGATTACAACTTTACAGGTGCTACTCTTTAATTCCTCAGTTGAAGTTCAGTACATCCATCCCCTTTTCTACCTCTATCAATGATACTAACATGTACCATAATCCTCAGTTGTTCATCTTCCTCCTGCAGCCACTTTAAGATATTCCTGACCTTGGCACAACTGAGCGAACAAACCATTCAAGTGTCTTGTTCACGACCACAGAAACCCATATATGCCACTTACAATCGAGTCCTTTATCACTGTGGCTTTCATGCCATACTGGTTAGAAAGCTTGACTGCTACAAACACGACTACTGCTCCTTTCCCCTGAAGGTCTATTCAACTATATCCAAGATTGCAACAGGGGACTGCTGTCCCACTCTCTTGTGCCCACTACTCTTCTATGTGGCTTTTACGTCTGTGTTTCCATTACTTGAAGTGTGACCAGGTCACTAACTAAGCTATCCACAAAATGTTCTGCACCATAGATGCCAGACAGCTTCAGTGCTCAGTCAGGAATTGCAGATTGATGGTTTCCCAGCATACATGGTCAGCAGGGACACTGGAATTCTTCCCACTTTCCCACATATTGCAGGAGGAGAATTTGCATAGGCCTGAATACTCCTGCTGGATCCTTGAATTCACCACTTAAGTACCTTTCTTCAATTTTCACCCCACAATATTTTTGACCCATACATACCTACCAAAAACAAGACTAAACCCTCCCTAACTCAACCCTCTATTTTTCCTTCATCCAGGTTCCCATCTAAGAGTCATTAAATCCTCCTATTGTCCCAGCCTCCACTCCAGGAACCTACAATTCTCCATACTTCTGATGTCTCTCCTAAACTTACCTCCCTTCATTTTGACTGGTTTTGCTACTCCCGTCCTGGGAAAAAGGTGCTGACTGTTTACTATGCCTCTCCTAATCTTGTAGACCTACATTAAGTCACCTCTCATCCTTCTTCACACCAATGAGAAAAGCCCTAGCTCTGCTAACCTTGCCTCACAAGACAGTTTCCAAACCAGGCAAACTTCTATTTTAAATACTAGCTACTAAATTATAAAGTTCCTGAAAGAGTTAATGTAGAAAATACCACCCACCAATCAGCCACCTCTGCTGCCAGGCATCATTTTTTTTGGAAAGTGACATTGCTTCAAGGTCTGCTGCAGTCAACATAGAACAATGTCCAACTCTGCTTCCTGCAGGTCTCTCCCAGGTACTCCACCACTGAGTGTAGACTATTAAGAATAATTTTGAGATGGTTAACTGCAAATAAACTCTCAGTTATCATAATATCAATCCTCTTGCAACATTTCAACACTGTACATATATCCATATTTAAAAGAAATATTTAATACATTTACCCTGATCCTTCCTGTCTGAACAGCTCTTTGTGGTTTAGACTCAAATTTAGTATGTTAATTATTCCTGTGAAACATCTTGTGATATTCTATTACATAAAACAAGCTATATAAATAGTGTATGACGTCTAAATTATCATTAATGCAGAATAATTTTTTTGTGCATTTTTGTTTGTTATATTCTGTTTTACTACTCTAGCAAATGGAGCTGAAATTCACATTAACAGTGTCCGTTATGAAGACACAGGGGCATATACTTGCATTGCGAAGAATGATGCAGGAGTTGACGAAGATATCTCTTCACTTTTTGTTGAGGACTCAGCTCGAAAGACTCGTATGTCTAAAATGCATTAAACCACTTGTTATGATTGAACTTTCTCCAAAGCTTATTTGGTGTAAGAAAATGATCAAAATAACATATGTTTTTAATCATGTCAGAAGTTAGATGAAAGAAATGAGTGTCACAATGAGGTGGAATATTGCAATCCCTGAATGACCAGACAAAGTCCATTTGGAATTTGATAGATTTTTTGCTTCTACTTGAAATTAATTTAAGGAAGTTCCTCTAATTACCAATTTGCATAACTAATTCCTAAAAAATAAATACCTGTCTGACTTAATCATTGAGAATTTAAAATGTTTATTATGAGGATGGTGGAATGCGTTTACAGATTTGTGTGGGTACGAGCTTGCCAAAACCTGGCAACCAAGCCCTTTACTTCTATGATTCCTGGTACTCTCTCGTGGTCCAGCTCTCACCGCAGCTGCGGGGTCCACGGGAGCACTAGAGGAGAAGCCATGGACATTCAGTGACCCTGGGGGTCACTCTTTCTCTGGCTGTAAGGGCAATGTTTGCTGATAGTCAATTTGTCTTACGGAAGACTAAAGGAAATTTCATGTAATATCACATTTTCTGTTTTATTACATGACAATAGAAGAATTTTGAATATTGACCTTCCTATCTGCTAAAAACCAGTAGGATGAACCTTTGTTACCATATATACCTTTTAGCCAGACTTTGAAAGTAGGAGCAATATGCCTCTTTGTTTTGGACAGGGATCACAGTTTTGCTTTCTGTGGTAGCAAGGCTCCAGCTCCATTTTATAGATCAAATTGCTGCTCCCTGTGCCAGCGTACCATGCCACATGTACACGGTGGTCGGCAGCTTAATTGTAATTCTAAAAAGGGACTGCTGGTGGCAACTTCATAATATGTTATGACATTTAGAGCAATTTTTGTTGGCTCAGGAGGTGCAAGAGAGTTGCACCTCCCCTAATTCACCATTTGGTCTCAGACCAAATGAGTTTTTTTTTAAACCATCCAAAATTGCCAACCAGGCATGAAAGCCAGTGACTGCACAAAACATGTTGTACCCAATAATCCCCTCCTCTTAAGTGCCATTTGTAATTTTATGCCATGATTCAATTGATTGTTTTGTGTTATTACAACTTGTTAAACATGAAGGTTTTTCCATTTAAAATTTTAGTCATACATAGAGCATGGAAACAGGCCCTTCTGGCCAACAAACCCATGCCACCCAAGTACCTCAAATAACCTACAACCCCCGTGTTGTTTTTGAATGGTGGGAAGAAACTGGAGCACCCATAGGAAACCCATGCAGATGTGGGGAGAAGTACAAACTCCTGACAGTGTTGAATTCGAACTCAAGTCCCTAGCATTGTCTTCTTTGGCTTGGCTTCGCGGACGAAGATTTATGGAGGGGGTAAAAAGTCCACGTCAGCTGCAGGCTCGTTTGTGGCTGACCAGTCCGATGCGGGACAGGCAGACACGATTGCAGCGGTTGCAAGGGAAAATTGGTTGGTTGGGGTTGGGTGTTGGGTTTTTCCTCCTTTGCCTTTTGTCAGTGAGGTGGGCTCTGCGGTCTTCTTCAAAGGAGGCTGCTGCCCGCCAAACTGTGAGGCGCCAAGATGCACGGTTTGAGGCGTTATCAGCCCACTGGCGGTGGTCAATGTGGCAGGCACCAAGAGATTTCTTTAGGCAGTCCTTGTACCTTTTCTTTGGTGCACCTCTGTCACGGTGGCCAGTGGAGAGCTCGCCATATAATACGATCTTGGGAAGGCGATGGTCCTCCATTCTGGAGACGTGACCCATCCAGCGCAGCTGGATCTTCAGCAGCGTGGACTCGATGCTGTCGACCTCTGCCATCTCGAGTACCTCGACGTTAGGGGTGTGAGCGCTCCAATGGATGTTGAGGATGGAGCGGAGACAACGCTGGTGGAAGCGTTCTAGGAGCCGTAGGTGGTGCCGGTAGAGGACCCATGATTCGGAGCCGAACAGGAGTGTGGGTATGACAACGGCTCTGTATACGCTTATCTTTGTGAGGTTTTTCAGTTGGTTGTTTTTCCAGACTCTTTTGTGTAGTCTTCCAAAGGCGCTATTTGCCTTGGCGAGTCTGTTGTCTATCTCATTGTCGATCCTTGCATCTGATGAAATGGTGCAGCCGAGATAGGTAAACTGGTTGACCGTTTTGAGTTTTGTGTGCCCGATGGAGATGTGGGGGGGCTGGTAGTCATGGTGGGGAGCTGGCTGATGGAGGACCTCAGTTTTCTTCAGGCTGACTTCCAGGCCAAACATTTTGGCAGTTTCCGCAAAGCAGGACGTCAAGCGCTGAAGAGCTGGCTCTGAATGGGCAACTAAAGCGGCATCATCTGCAAAGAGTAGTTCACGGACAAGTTTCTCTTGTGTCTTGGTGTGAGCTTGCAGGCGCCTCAGATTGAAGAGACTGCCATCCGTGCGGTACCGGATGTAAACAGCGTCTTCATTGTTGGGGTCTTTCATGGCTTGGTTCAGCATCATGCTGAAGAAGATTGAAAAGAGGGTTGGTGCGAGAACACAGCCTTGCTTCACGCCATTGTTAATGGAGAAGGGTTCAGAGAGCTCATTGCTGTATCTGACCCGACCTTGTTGGTTTTCGTGCAGTTGGATAATCATGTTGAGGAACTTTGGGGGACATCCGATGCGCTCTAGTATTTGCCAAAGCCCTTTCCTGCTCACGGTGTCGAAGGCTTTGGTGAGGTCAACAAAGGTGATGTAGAGTCCTTTGTTTTGTTCTCTGCACTTTTCTTGGAGCTGTCTGAGGGCAAAGACCATGCATCTCAGCGCGGACATTGGCGACTTCAGGGGTTTCTACGAGGCTCTAAAGGCTGTGTACGGCCCCTCACCCCAAGTCCAAAGCCCGCTGCGCAGCTCAGACGGCAAAGTCCTCCTCAGCGACAAGATCTCCATCCTCAACCGATGGTCAGAACACTTCCAATCTCTTTTCAGTACCAACCGCTCAGTCCAAGATTCCGCCCTGCTCCAGCTCCCTCAACAGCCCCTAAGGCTAGAGCTGGATGAGGTTCCCACCCTGGATGAGACATATAAGGCAATCGAACAACTGAAAAGTGGCAAAGCAGCAGGTATGGATGGAATCCCCCCAGAAGTCTGGAAGGCTGGCGGCAAAACTCTGCATGCCAAACTGCATGAGTTTTTCAAGCTTTGTTGGGACCAAGGTAAACTGCCTCAGGATCTTCGTGATGCCACCATCATCACCCTGTACAAAAACAAAGGCGAGAAATCAGACTGCTCAAACTACAGGGGAATCACGTTGCTCTCCATTGCAGGCAAAATCTTCGCTAGGATTCTACTAAATAGAATAATACCTAGTGTCGCTGAGAATATTCTCCCAGAATCACAGTGCGGCTTTCGCGCAAACAGAGGAACCACTGACATGGTCTTTGCCCTCAGACAGCTCCCCTAGCATTGTAATACTTAATCAATAGTATTTACTCTGATTGGAGATTATAAAGAGGAAGTGGAATGAATCATTCATCCTTCAAAACTGTTCTAGTTATCAATGGGAACAAGACCAATGTGTGACAATTTTACATACCCATCATTGTCCCCGATTTAAATTGTACAATTGATCATCATTTTCTCTAAATGGAAGTTCATACAGAGGTATTTCTTGGCATCAATCTTCAAAGGTTTGAGTCTAATTATTTGCCATCCTCCCTATGCTTAGATTTTTTGGCCACAAGCATTATTTTTCTCACTTATGCACCCTGACAGTTTCCTTTAATATCTTGAAAACCTCAAATCACCAGTTAACTTTCTAAACTACAGTTAATCACAAATGATATAATAAAAGCAAGAAATACTCAGCAGCTCAGGCAGAATCCATGATCAGAGAAGAAGTCAACATTTTAGCTTTTCTTCATGACCCAAAGAATGTAATATTCCCTTCAAATATAAACCAAGTATAGGTTCCTTTCAGAAAATCTGTGCTATGTCTCCTTCAAAAACAAGTTGTCTTCTGACATATTATAACCAAACAGCTTACCTTAATCCAGTTCCAAATTAATCTGTTTTCTAAAGGTGTCTACCTTGCAGTTGTGGAAGACAAAATTCCATTAGGATGTTTGACAATATTCAGTAACATTTCAATGCATTTGAATGTATTCCATACATGGAACTTTGTGTTTCTTTTTACTTTTACTGTGTTCAAAGTGGGATGATATGCCTCCACTAAAATTCATTCACCCTATTTTTCCCAATCAATTATTTAATACCTCTTGGTACTATAATGTTTCCACTTACAAAATTCTGCAACCTGTATTATACCAGATCACGTTCAGAAATAATTGTGTCCTTTCTGACCTCGACATAACCAGTTTAAAATTCTTTTTGACTTGTTTAAATCCAGTCATGGCATGCAACCTCCTCTGCCTATCAGTTCTTTCACCTCTTTACTTTTCTTGACATTGATGAATTTGGTTAAGTGATTCTCCGTTCAATCATTTATCAACACAAAACAGTTGTGCACTCAGCACACGTCCTTACAAGGCATCCAGCCAAATGGAATACTGCCCTTTGTCCCATTTGTTCTTCCTTTTCATGATATTGCCCCGATACAAATTGACAGTGGCTCCAGCAGTCTGAGACCAGACCTAACCTCGAAGATAACACATTCATCAATAACTGGTTGAACATTTCATTCCTAATAAAAAATCAAAGTAAAATGGCCTACAAAAGTCAATTAACTGAAGCATTATGACAACCTCCCATTTATACTATGAACAACTAAGTATGATTTAATAGGCTTTAGTAGCACTGAGGCTTTGAATAATTTAGAAGCTTTTGGAACCCTGAAATTAGATTCCAACCTTTAAGTTACCTTTTTGCCTCTTCTAATTTTTAAAAGATATTTACAATGCTCCAAAATGGCTTCTGGTCTCCAACATTGTTAATTTGTGATCCTGAAGTAATATTTATGATGATTTTATTGGCAGTAAATGCAGGAGATAATAATGAGGCAAAATAACGAATTTTTAAAATAATACATTTGGCAGACATGTTAAACCTATTGCTTCAGAGAAATTAAACCATTTGATTGTTTCTGCTGCTTTGCTTGCTGCCTCTATTTCTCAAACAGGACCTTGGATTTCCCAGAACAATTCCATTCACATTTCTATTGTAAAATGAGAGTTTATTTGGTGCCAGGAAATTCATTACTCAAAACATCTGTGGCAAAATAGTACAACTAGAAGTATCCAGTCATTCAATATTGATAATTAAAATACATCTCAAAATGCACCATTCTCATGAAACAATTGTTTAACAAAGTTAAATATATTGCTTTAATTGACATGGAATGGAATAGTTAAGCAATCTCAGAATAGCAATTTTTTATTATGGTCTGTTATTTGGAAGTGTCAGTGGTGGCTAAATCATTCAACATTATGCACTTTAAAATCAAATTTTCTTATTGAGGTTAATAAATCCATTTGCATTGGGCAGCTGTGATCCAGAACCACTTGACTTCACTGCCTGAAGACATCTACATGGCTTAGGATTTTAGTGGAGGGATCATTGCAATATTTGCAATCGCAATATTTTTCTGTTTTTCCTGAGGCTATGTTAAAATGTTGAAAATGCAAGTTCAAAGAGATTCATAGGGATACACAGGTTATCACCAAATTACACCCTTCCTCTTCGTACTTTCCACACCTACTTAGCATTTAAATTCTAAACCGGTGTTGTTAATAGCTGGATCTCAGTTATGACACCCTCTCCATCAAATATAACATTTATCGTCCGAAAACACATAGCTCTTTCTATCCTTGAAAACTGGTGAACTTCCCTTCTTTTTCAAAGTTCTTGAATTGCTGTAATCTTGAAAGCTGATATCCACCTTTCAGTACACAGTTTGAATACCTCCAATCAAGTTTTTAAATTACAGCTACAATAATGAAAAGAAATTCAAAAACACAATGTCCTTCATGATTGTTAAAAAGCTAAATACCCATTTGTCCCTTTCTCAACACACTTGGCCACATGCCTTACCACTCTTGTTCATTGATACTTTAAAGTGTGTATAGACTGGAGCATCACTGCAAAGGAGGACACAAATGGAATGGTTTCTGCCCTTCTTTGAGTGATGCTGCAGTACACAGTCAAAGCCAGCTTCTCCTTGAGTGAGTCAATATGGGAGTGTTAGCCAAGTGCTGTCCCTTCCCACCTTCCGAATTCTTAATTTAAGGTTGTAAAACCATCTGAAATGCATTTAAGGTTGATATGTCTCTTATTTTTAATGTTTCTATTTTATATTTGTAAATGTGAACAGCATTTTGCATGTGTGAATGAATTAAATTTTTGACTTTTTGTTTCTATCATTTTCTGGCTTTCTCCAATCTCTGATGCTTCAGTTGCAAACATACTGTGGCGAGAGGAAGGTACTTCAGTGCATTGTTGTGTTGTAGTGATCATGTGCTTGTCCACTGTTTGTAGCACAATTTATTACTTATAATAACAGGTCCTTCTCCGTACTGTGCCTCTGTGTCTAGTATTCTCGCTACCTCTGAGACAGGCAATATTTTGCATCTTCCCAAATATTATTTGCTCTTTTCTAGATCCAAAAAAAAATCCAGATTATTCTTGGGGCTATACAAATTAAATATCTGCCTGAGGATATTTCTATAAAATTGACAATGTCCTAAAATGGTTGAATCACTCTCAATCCACAACCCACTGGGCTGTTCATTGTAACTGGTAATGGTCTATGAACATTAGTTTGGGGAGGTAGGGCGTGATTTTCATGGACCAATGTGCAACTGATATAAAACCCAGTTTCAACCCTATTAATGTCACTGGATAGGGCAAGCACTTAAAAAAAAACTATTTGCCAAATTCTTGAATGAAAACCAATTGCAGATAATTGAATTCCTTCTGTCCTTTAAATGTGCATGTTCCAGGTTTTCAATCCAGATACATCTGAAATCAATGCTGAGTGGCTTTTGTCTCCCACACACAAAATTAGAATAAATAGATAAGATTATTCACAATCAAAATGTAATCTCCCACCAGTGGTGATATCAGCAAATGGGACTTCAAAGACCAAAACTAATCAAATAAATAAAATCAAGATTTCTAATTGAATTTATTGATCCCATCTCATATTTGAAGGTGTATGCAAGTATTAGAACAAGCTTCTTAAAGTTCAGTGTTGATCCTATATTACTGGTAATATCTACACAAACTAAATAAACAGGATATGAAACTCTAGCCATTTTTACTTAGCAGCTTAAGAGAAGGGTCAGTTATTAGACTCCAGCTGGTATATAATGGATAAATCAATCAACTATTTGCTGACTGAATCTGGGAGCAACCATTTTTCACTAAACCAGTGGTTCGCAACCTTTTACTTTCCACTCACATCCCACTTTAAGTAATCTCTATGCCATCGGTGGTCTTTGATTAGCAAGGAATTGCTTAAGGTGGGGGTATGTGAGTAGGAAGGGAAGGTTGAGAATCACTGCTCTAAATCCAATTATTACTGAAATATTTTGCTTGAGAAAAATTGTCATTGGCCCATTTCCTTTGGAGTTATGAAACTGTGCACGTAAGTCAATTTGGAATGATTAAAACAGTGGTTTTCAAACTTTTTCTTTCCACCCAGATACCACCTTAAGCAATCCCTTAATTAATCACAGAACACTTATGGCATAGGGAATACTTAAAGGGGTATGTGAGTAGAATGTAAAAGGTTGGGAACCATTGCACTAAACTGTTGAAGGAGCTGTTTTTATTAGTGTGTTAAATCTTCTATTGACTGGCTCAATGATCCTGGCTAAAAGTCTACATAAATGAATCCTGCTTGAAGTTTAATTCCACAAATCAGTTAACCAATTCTAGGTAGACATTGCTAATTAAAAACAAGTGTGTCTGTCCCATTGGATCAAATCATTGCACAGACTAGCCTTTTACATAATCAGTGTGAATGATGGTTTTCTTGCTTCATGTAATCTTCAGGAATTACTAATAACCAGATTTATTTTCAATGTTGACAAATGAGCTACATAAATGTTCTATCATAATTTAGCACTCGTCAGTGTATAGTTTACATTGAAAATACATAGATTCAGTTTGAATATATATTATTGCAACCAAATACATCCTATACATTAATAAATGGCACCATCCATTATCAGTCTCTGTTGCAGTTATAATTTTAAAATCTTACATAAATGAACAAGTTAAATATTGGATATTATAGTATATCTAGCATATAATGTTCCATATTAATAGATAAGTTTTGTATTGGTATTTATGTTAATAAGAGTTCATAAATATTATGCTAACAAAATAATTAATTTTTTGAGAAAGATTATCATAAATAATTACTTTTTGTTTCTGTCCCAGAGAAATTATAAATCCCAAAATGATGATCAACCTGGAAAATATTAAATATCAGAATAATGCAAGGTGGCCATTGAACATGCAGTCAGTCACTTGTTCTAATTGACACAGAGAAAACTTCATCTTGGTCAGGTGACATACATCTAGGAATCTGGGCACCACCTCACTTGAGAGGAGGGGTATTACATATTTGGCACAAGATTGAAGAATTTTGCTTCCAACTCACATCATCCATTTTTTCTGACCAAAATTTCAGGAAAAAATTAAGCTGAAAATTAAAGACCTTTTTTCTAATTGTAAACAGTCTGTCAAATGAAAGGCTATCTTTTACAGTTTAAGACTCCCAGTACAGAGCTACCTGTGACAGTAGTTATAGAGAGAGCCTAGTTTGCTGTATGTAGAATTTCCACTCATCACAGAGGAGCAAGAATAGTTAGGACTGATCTCTGCACCAAATTAGAATCCAGCATCTCATTGTACCACTGAGCCCTGGATATATTATTCAAAATAGTAGCCCGTAAATATTTTCTTTGCAGCGACTATGAAAATAAAACATGCATAAGACTGAAAAACCCAAATGTTTTAAAAAGTATATGATTTAACTTAAATATTCCTCAAGCCTGTCACTGAGGTACTGAGGACAGGTTCATCTTAAACCTTGAGAATGCACTGATGGACAATGACCTTATTGCATTTTTTTTCCCCATAAATTCACCATACAATTGTTTTAATGCCTTTCTTGATGCCAAGAATTGTCATAAAAAGTTGTTAAATTGACAAACGCATCTGCGCAATTTCCTTGGAGGCTGCCTTATCAGTGCCTTCAACATCGCTTTCCTTTTATTTCCCCTGTTATTTTCAAAATTGTTTCAGAGCTTTAAAAATAAATAATACAGAAACATTCTAATTTTTTGAACCAGTGCTGAGGAAAGACATTGGCATTTTGTCTTCAAGGGCTAAGTGTTGGAAATATGTTCTACGTTTTCTCGGATGATGGAATCACAGTAATTCAGCCGACAGGATGTGAGATTCAAAGACGGATCAAAGCTACTGACAGGATCATTGAAAGCTATGTAAGCTTAACTTATTTCTACGTTACTTTTCTTAAATATCGATATTAAAGACCTGTTATTTGTGTTTTTTCCTTTCTTAAATTTCCAGCTCCTTTACAAAAAAAAATCTTCCAAGATTGGTAAAGTACTAAGTGATCTTTAACTAGATTTCTAATCCATCCAAGATTCCATTTATTGTTATGCACACAGAAATACAGACAAAGAAAAGCCTTTCCAAGTAGCACTGCATTTTGCCTGGTTTATTTAAATCATAACTCATCATGTATTGATTGGGTTTTGCCCCCATTCCCATCGTCTGTTCAAAATTATCAGACAAATGGAGCCGTCGTGATCTGGTTACCATTTTCCTAATGTACAAAATATCTGAAAATCAATCAGTCAGGAATCCTTCTCACACTGAAATATTGTACCTGTTAACTGCATACACAGCATAGTGGTTAGCTGCATTAGACTTGTATGGGATATAGATGACAAAAGTAAAGTTAGAGCATTGAAGTATATTGTCATCTGATTGCACAAGGACAACCCATCAAAATAGCGTTTTCTGGTCCTCAGTGCAGAACACTCAGGCACACAACTTACAGCCAATACATATGCAGAAAATGTATTCATATAAACAAATAAATAAGAATAGTTTCATCTATTCCCTGCAAGTTTCCTCAACAGCTTTTTTTAAAAGATTTGAATTCTATTGTAAGGAAGTTTTTTATGGAAAGGTAAAATGGTAAGGGTATCTTTACAAAACCTAACTTGGAAATATCAATTAGGAGGTTCACAGCTTCTAAATTTTCAAAATTATTATAAAGCAGCACAATAAAAATATATTAATAGAATTTTTGATTTGGAAAAATCTTTGGTATGGGCAAATATTGAAATATCTCCAATTGGTGAGAAGAATTCAATTTATAAATAAATTGATCCAAAGTTATTGTGCAATTATAATTCGCTATTTTGATACATTTATTGGAATTAAGAATTATGGCATATGATAAATGAAGCAATATACAAGGGAAATTTTCAAGTAAGACACCTTTATATCAGAATAAACTTTTTCATTTTACATTTAATAATCAGTTTTTGAAATTATGGGATCAAAAACAATTTGAATTTGTAGAATATTGTTATGAAGTAGGTTATTTTATTTCTTTTGAAAGAAAATATGAAATATTATCAAATACTCTTTTTTGTTATCATCAAGTTAGAGCTTTATTATTGGATAATTTTGGACACACTTTATGGTTACCAAGACAATCTCAATTTGAAATTTTACTGACAGATGGATGGAAGAAAGGATTTATATCTGAAATGTATTTATTGTTACAAAATAAAATGATTTACATAAATCTAAGTTAAAATGGGAAAAAGATTTAGTGATAGTAATTAATCAGGATGATTTAAAAAATTTATGTAAAGATAGTATGATTAAAATTGTTAATCATTATAATTTTATACATCAATAATATTTAACTCCAGAAAAATTAAAGAGATATAATTTAATTTCTTCAGATTTGTTTTAGATGTCAGAAGGAAGTAGGTTCTTTTTTTTACATTCTACTTGGTCAAGTGAAATGGTTAAAGTCTTTTTGGAAGCAACTTAAAGAATTTTTAGAAGTTCTTTTTAAAGTTGAGCTTTCATTGGATCCAATCAAGACTAACTAGATCACAGATTACATTTGTGAGATTATTAGCCAGAAAATATTACTTGGAAAAATTAGATTGATTTGAATGTGTGTACATATAAAAGTGAGACCTTGAATTCTGTTGGAAAAAATAACAATCTACATGAAAATTATGTTTTTTTTAATTGGAAAATTTGGAGCCCCTATTTGGATATTGTGTGTTTAAAATTTTGAATTCTCCGGCCATACTGTGGTGGCGTTACTCTAATTATGTTATTATGGTTTATATGTCCTTTCTTTTTCTTTCTTTGGGGATTAGGTTAGTTGGTTAGAAGGGTTACGAATGGGGGATAGGGTGGGGGGAGGAGGGTGTGTAGAAGGGGGTAGTGTGTTTATATATACACCATGTATTTTTCATTGACTATATGTATTATTTGTTTTCTGATCATGTGTATTATGGTTTAATAGTTTAAATAAAAAAATTTTTAAAAAAAAGAGATTCCACTTCAAAATTTGCTCCAACCAGGAGCTGTAAGCTTCAAAAAGTCTATTATTTCATAGACCATGATGGGGAAGCATTCAACTATTGTACAGTTTCCTCTTTGGTTTCAATAGAAGGGTCCTTTTATATACAATTAATTTCTTATCTCTGCCACCATTCACATCCAGAAACTGTTGCTTCCCTTGCAAAAGAATAAATCAGTGCAGTTCTATTCAGAATTTAAACAGTGCAGGCCCATATTGAATATTAAACTTTGCAGTACAAATGTACTTTATAACCAAGTGACTAAACCTAATTCATTATCCTTCTTTTCAGGAAGAGATATGTCCCCCTGAAGAAGGGAAAACTCTTTCACGTTGTGTTTGGGCCTCTGCTGTCAACATCAGAGACAAGTACATTTATGTTTCCCAACCTACACAGAGCCGAATACTGGTCATTGACATTCCATCTCAGAAAGTCTTGCAGGTAACCTAATTAATATATTAGACAATTATTGCTTTTATTATAATGAAACCTTCCAATGGCTGTATCATCTAACAACAATTAAATTTGTGCAGGTTCCTCTCATTGCCGGAATGTAGAGGACCTACCACATTGCCAATTAAAAATATTACAATCACAAGGAAAGATGCTACAGGAAGTAGAAATATCACATTTGTCTGAGAAAAACAAAACAAGAGATGAAACTAATCTTGACATTAATGTTTCTGAGTCTTTCAAATTTGCTATTTGGAGGTTTACCGGTCAGATAGATGATTTGATGCCTTTTAAGTCTCTGAGGAAGAGGGTAAAGTGAGGTAGAGAAGATGGAGTGAGTGAGGATCCATGCAGAAAGGAACAGCAAAAATGAGGGGCAACACAGTTAGCATAGAGGTTAGAACAGCGCCAGCGACTCCAAATCTGGTGCTGTCTGGAAGGAGTTTTTACATTTTCCCATGTCCGTGATGGTATTCTCTAAGTGCTCCAGTTTCCTCCCACTGTTCAAAAGTGTATTGGGGTTGTAGATCTATAGGGTGTAATTGGGCAGCACCAGCTTATGAGCGAAAAGGGCCGGTTACTGTGCATGTCAAAATGTAAATTTAAAATTTAAAACACTTCTTTAGCCAAATCCTCGACTATATGTGCACTGCTGAACACATCTTTGGCAGCTGAAGGTCTGAACCCTCCTCCAATCTACCACAATAACTTCATCACCACCAGTACTACTTAAAAAGATCATGGCTTACATTTAAATACATTTAAATGTATTTATTTAAATTTAAATTCAATTTAAAAAAAACTTAGACATATATCACTTCAATCACGACGTCTGCAGACTTTTGACAGCACGAGGATCCTATGCACCAATTACAATCTGGTCTAAGGAGAAGCCCAATGAGCTGGCTTATCACTCACGTTGTTAAAACGCTACACTTCTTTCTTACTCTTTACAGGCAGATGTCAGTTATGCTGCAAAGCTACGTTCCTCTCTAAACACCAATTTCATCCCATCATCTTCTCATGAGGCTCATCTTATTTTCCACAGGTTCGAAGGCCCTGTGATTTATTGGTTTCTTCTCAAGCAAACATTTTCTCAGGACCTGGGTGCTGTAGGCTGCAACTCCATTTAAATTGCTTTTCACCCTTGCGTCATTGTCTCTTCTCCTCCTGCTGCCCTTTGGCAATGGATGAAGATACACTCCCACCTTTTGAGAATTATGGGCAAAGAAGAGGTCATCATTAGTGCAACTGTCAGTTTATGCTCAGTATGCATGTTCATACTTCTGCCCTGCAAGAACAATCTTGTATATCCTATACAGTTCCTTTGTATTGACAAAAAATTATATTCAATTCTTCTGTAAGCCTATAGTTAATCTGATCCTTCAATACAGAGTCTAGAAAAATTGCATAATTTACAGTGCCACAACATAACAATAAAAATGATATTTTTTGAGGTCAATGACATAATACTCAATTTATTAATTTCAGAAATTGCTTTGTATGTGGGGTTAAAGTTCCACAACATTTTGATAACTTTACATTGACCAGTGTAGATCTCAAATTCCATTTCCACTATAAGAACATTTTTCTGACACTGGCAAGTGGCTTTGTGTTGTTCAGCTACACATGCATTTGCTTGCTACCTCAGTAATATTACTATGGGGGGGAAAAGAAAGTATGTTCTAAGTACCTCACGTGCCTTGTCACTTCTTCCTAATTTTACAATATATCCAGCCTGAGTAAAACTATTTTCTGCAAGCTGAGTTTGACTCACAATTCTCTAGTATCTTTTGTCACACAGTCACTCATCCTATGGTCTGAACCATCACAGCCATTCATCCTCATCACCAATGTAATGTCTGTGTTCTATTCAGAGATCATGTGAAGTCTTGGACAAACTATCCTCAACTCAGAAACTCCAACAAACAGGACTGTTCATTCCAGTAGCTTATCCTGACCAATTATGGATGATTCTGCAAATAAGCTTCTTGTTTGGCTTGGCTTCGCGGACGAAGATTTATGGAGTGGGTAAAATGTCCACGTCAGCTGCAGGCTCGTTGGTGGCTAACAAGTCCGATGCGGGACAGGCAGACACGGTTGCAGCGGCTGCAGGGGAAAATTGGTTGGTTGGGGTTGGGTGTTGGGTTTTTCTTCCTTTGCCTTTCGTCAGTGAGGTGGGCTCTGCGGTCTTCTTCAAAGGAGGTTGCTGCCCGCCAAACTGTGAGGCGCGAAGATGCACGGTTTGAGGCAATATCAGCCCACTGGCGGTGGTCAATGTGGCAGGCACCAAGAGATTTCTTTAGGCAGTCCTTGTACCTATTCTTTGGTGTACCTCTGTCACGGTGGCCAGTGGAGAGCTCGCCATATAACATGATCTTGGGAAGGCGATGGTCCTCCATTCTGGAGACGTGACCCACCCAGCGCAGCTGGATCTTCAGCAGCGTGGACTCGATGCTGTCGACCTCTGCTATCTCGAGTACTTCGACGTTAGGGATGAAAGCGCTCCAATGAATGTTGAGGGTGGAGCGGAGACAACGCTGGTGGAAGCGTTCTAGGAGCCGTAGGTGATGCCAGTAGAGGACCCATGATTAGGAGCCGAACAGGAGTGTGGATATGACAACGGCTCTGTAGACGCTTATCTTTGTGAGGTTTTCAGTTGGTTGTTTTTCCAGACTCTTTTGTGTAGTCTTCCAAAGGCGCCATTTGCCTTGGCGAGTCTGTTGTCTATCTCGTTGTCGATCCTTGCATCTGATGAAATGGTGCAGCCGAGATAGGTAAACTGGTTGACCGTTTTGAGTTTTGTGTGCCCGATGGAGATGTGGGAGTGCTGGCTGATGGAGGACCTCAGTTTTCTTCAGGCTGACTTCCAGGCCAAACATTTTGGCAGTTTCTGCAAAGCAGGACGTCAAGCGCTGAAGAGCTGGCTCTGAATGGGCAAGTAAAGCGGCATCGTCTGCAAAGAGTAGTTCACGGACAAGTTTCTCTTGTGTCTTGGTGTGAGCTTGCAGGTGCCTCAGATTGAAGAGACTGCCATCCGTGCGGTACCGGATGTAAACAGCGTCTTCATTGTTGAGGTCTTTCATGGCTTGGTTCAGCATCATGCTGAAGAAGATTGAAAAGAGGGTTGGTGCGAGAACACAGCCTTGCTTCACGCCATTGTTAATGGAGAAGGGTTCAGAGAGCTCATTGCTGTATCTGACCTGACCTTGTTGGTTTTCGTGCAGTTGGATAATCATGTTGAAGAACTTTGGGGGGCATGCGATGCGCTCTAGTATTTGCCAA
Organism: Narcine bancroftii; assembly: GCF_036971445.1. Lineage (NCBI taxonomy): Eukaryota > Metazoa > Chordata > Chondrichthyes > Torpediniformes > Narcinidae > Narcine > Narcine bancroftii. Next base: position 20,809,643 of record NC_091477.1, on the reverse strand, counting down.
AGCCCTTTCCTGCTCATGGTGTGAAAGGCTCTGGTGAGGCCAACAAAGGTGATGTAGAGTCCTTTGTTTTGTTCTCTGCACTTTTCTTGGAGCTGTCTGAGGGCAAAGACCATGTCAGTAGTTCCTCTGTTTGCACAAAGGCGGCACTGTGATTCTGGGAGAATATTTTCGGTGACACTAGGTATTATTCTATTTAGGAGAATCCTAGCGAAGATTTTGCCTGCAATGGAGAGCAGCGTGATTCCCCTGTAGTTTGAGCAGTCTGATATCTCGCCTTTGTTTTTGTACAGGGTGATGATGGTGGCATTACGAAGGTCCTGAGGCAGTTTTCCTTGGCCCCAACAAAGCTTGAAAAGCTCATGCAGTTTGACAAGCAGAGTTTTGCCGCCAGCCTTCCAGACCTCTGGGGGGATTGCATCCATACCTGCGGCTTTGCCACTTTTCAGTTGTTCCTTTGCCTTGTATGTCTCATCCTGGGTGAGGACCTCATCCAGTTCTAGCCTTAGGGTCTGTTGAGGGAGCTGGAGCAGGGCAGATTCTTGGACTGAGCGGTTGGCACTGAAAAGAGATTGGAAGTGTTCTGACCATCGGTTGAGGATGGAGATCTTCTCGCTGAGGAGGACTTTGCCGTCTGAGCTGCACAGCGCAGCGGGCTTTGGACTTGGGGTGAGGGGCCATACACAGCCTTTAGAGCCTCGTAGAAACCCCTGAAGTCGCCAATGTCCGCGCTGAGCTGGGTTCGCTGGGAGAGTCTAGTGCACCATTCATTTTGGATCTCCTGGATTTGCGCTGAAGATGGCTGCATGCGCGACGGAAGGCTTGTTTCTTCTCTGGACAGGACGGCTTTGTAAGGTGAGGCTGGTGGGCAGCTCACTTCTTTGGCAGCAGCTCCTGGATCCAGACAACAGCTCCTACAATTGAGACAACAGTCAATCATCTTTCTTAAAATGAGTTGCCTTAAAAGAACAATACTCCTGCTGAGATTATCCATCGCTGTAAAAAATATACATTTAATTTATTGAATTTAAATCTCCAGCTACCTTGGTAGCTTTTAAACACGTTTCCATATCATTTTTGAGAATACCTAATTTAACCAGTATACTTCTGTTGCCTATCAATCATATTCCATTTCAATAAATAACTTCAAAGCAGAAAATGTAATACCTGATTTAGAAAAGTTTGGTCCAACTATGATATGGAGTAGAACTTCAGCTTGTCTTGTTGCATTTTGGACTGTGAAATTTACATGAAAGCATTAGAGAAGTTGTCCATCTTAACATGGTGGTCTTAAACACTTCAATTTCTTCACAGTCAGTGTCAACAGATCCTGTTCCAGTGAAGTTACAATATGACAAGTCACATGACCAGGTGTGGGTTCTCAGTTGGGGAGATGTAAACAAAAGCAAACCTACTCTGCAGGTACGTAAATGTTTGTTTGTTTCCTTCCTTGCTTCCTTCCTTCCTTGTTAGTTAGTTAGTTAGTTAGTTAGTTAGTTAGCTTGCTTCCTTCCTTCCTTGTTAGTTAGTTAGTTAGTTAGTTAGTTAGTTAGTTAGCTAGCTTGCTTCCTTCCTTCCTTGTTAGTTAGTTAGTTAGTTAGTTAGTTAGTTAGCTAGCTTGCTTCCTTCCTTCCTTGTTAGTTAGTTAGTTAGTTAGTTAGTTAGTTAGTTAGTTAGTTAGTTAGCTTGCTTCCTTCCTTCCTTCCTTGTTAGTTAGTTAGTTAGTTAGTTAGTTAGCTTCCTTCCTTCCTTCCTTGTTAGTTAGTTAGTTAGTTAGTTAGTTAGTTAGTTAGTTAGTTAGTTAGTTAGTTAGCTAGCTTCCTTCCTTCCTAGTTAGTTAGTTAGTTAGTTAGCTAGCTTCCTTCCTTCCTTCCTAGTTAGTTAGTTAGTTAGTTAGCTAGCTTCCTTCCTTCCTTCCTAGTTAGTTAGTTAGTTAGCTAGCTAGCTTCCTTCCTTCCTTCCTAGTTAGTTAGTTAGTTAGCTAGCTAGCTTCCTTCCTTCCTTCCTAGTTAGTTAGTTAGTTAGCTAGCTAGCTTCCTTCCTTCCTTCCTAGTTAGTTAGTTAGTTAGCTAGCTAGCTTCCTTCCTTCCTTCCTAGTTAGTTAGTTAGTTAGCTAGCTAGCTTCCTTCCTTCCTTCCTAGTTAGTTAGTTAGTTAGCTAGCTAGCTTCCTTCCTTCCTTCCTTGTTAGTTAGTTAGTTAGCTAGCTAGCTTCCTTCCTTCCTTCCTTGTTAGTTAGTTAGTTAGCTAGCTTCCTTCCTTCCTTCCTTCCTTGTTAGTTAGTTAGTTAGCTAGCTTCCTTCCTTCCTTCCTTCCTTGTTAGTTAGTTAGTTAGCTAGCTTCCTTCCTTCCTTCCTTCCTTGTTAGTTAGTTAGTTAGCTAGCTTCCTTCCTTCCTTCCTTCCTTGTTAGTTAGTTAGTTAGCTAGCTTCCTTCCTTCCTTCCTTCCTTGTTAGTTAGTTAGTTAGCTAGCTTCCTTCCTTCCTTCCTTCCTTGTTAGTTAGTTAGTTAGCTAGCTTCCTTCCTTCCTTCCTTCCTTGTTAGTTAGTTAGCTAGCTAGCTTCCTTCCTTCCCTGTTTGTTAGTTAGTTAGTTAGCTAGCTAGCTTCCTTCCTTCCTTGTTTGTTAGTTAGTTAGTTAGTTAGTTAGCTAGCTAGCTTCCTTCCTTCCTTGTTAGTTAGTTAGTTAGTTAGTTAGTTAGTTAGTTAGCTAGCTAGCTTCCTTCCTTGTTTGTTAGTTAGTTAGTTAGTTAGTTAGTTAGTTAGCTCGCTAGCTTCCTTCCTTGTTAGTTAGTTAGTTAGCTAGCTAGCTTCCTTCCTTGTTAGTTAGTTAGTTAGTTAGTTAGTTAGTTAGTTAGTTAGTTAGTTAGTTAGTTAGCTAGTTAGCTAGTTAGCTAGTTAGCTAGCTTCCTTCCTTCTTAGTTAGTTAGTTAGTTAGTTAGCTAGCTAGCTTCCTTCCTTCTTAGTTAGTTAGTTAGTTAGTTAGCTAGCTAGCTTCCTTCCTTCTTAGTTAGTTAGTTAGTTAGCTAGCTAGCTTCCTTCCTTCTTAGTTAGTTAGTTAGTTAGCTAGCTAGCTTCCTTCCTTCTTAGTTAGTTAGTTAGTTAGCTAGCTAGCTTCCTTCCTTCTTAGTTAGTTAGTTAGTTAGTTAGCTAGCTTCCTTCCTTCCTTCCTTCCTTGTTAGTTAGTTAGTTAGCTAGCTTCCTTCCTTCCTTCCTTCCTTCCTTGTTAGTTAGTTAGTTAGCTAGCTTCCTTCCTTCCTTCCTTCCTTGTTAGTTAGTTAGTTAGCTAGCTTCCTTCCTTCCTTCCTTCCTTGTTAGTTAGTTAGTTAGCTAGCTTCCTTCCTTCCTTCCTTCCTTGTTAGTTAGTTAGTTAGCTAGCTTCCTTCCTTCCTTCCTTCCTTGTTAGTTAGTTAGTTAGCTAGCTTCCTTCCTTCCTTCCTTCCTTGTTAGTTAGTTAGTTAGCTAGCTTCCTTCCTTCCTTCCTTCCTTGTTAGTTAGTTAGTTAGCTAGCTTCCTTCCTTCCTTCCTTCCTTGTTAGTTAGTTAGTTAGTTAGCTAGCTAGCTAGCTTCCTTCCTTGTTTGTTAGTTAGTTAGTTAGTTAGTTAGCTAGCTAGCTTCCTTCCTTCCTTGTTTGTTAGTTAGTTAGTTAGTTAGTTAGCTAGCTAGCTTCCTTCCTTCCTTGTTTGTTAGTTAGTTAGTTAGTTAGTTAGCTAGCTAGCTTCCTTCCTTGTTTGTTAGTTAGTTAGTTAGTTAGCTAGCTAGCTTCCTTCCTTGTTAGTTAGTTAGTTAGTTAGCTAGCTAGCTTCCTTCCTTGTTAGTTAGTTAGTTAGTTAGTTAGTTAGTTAGTTAGTTAGTTAGTTAGTTAGTTAGTTAGCTAGCTAGCTAGCTTCCTTCCTTCTTAGTTAGTTAGTTAGTTAGTTAGTTAGTTAGTTAGTTAGTTAGTTAGTTAGTTAGCTAGCTAGCTTCCTTCCTTCTTAGTTAGTTAGTTAGTTAGTTAGTTAGTTAGTTAGCTAGCTAGCTTCCTTCCTTCTTAGTTAGTTAGTTAGTTAGTTAGTTAGTTAGTTAGCTAGCTAGCTTCCTTCCTTCTTAGTTAGTTAGTTAGTTAGTTAGTTAGTTAGTTAGCTAGCTAGCTTCCTTCCTTCTTAGTTAGTTAGTTAGTTAGTTAGTTAGCTAGCTAGCTTCCTTCCTTCTTAGTTAGTTAGTTAGTTAGTTAGTTAGCTAGCTAGCTTCCTTCCTTCTTAGTTAGTTAGTTAGTTAGTTAGTTAGTTAGCTAGCTAGCTTCCTTCCTTCTTAGTTAGTTAGTTAGTTAGTTAGTTAGTTAGCTAGCTAGCTTCCTTCCTTCTTAGTTAGTTAGTTAGTTAGTTAGCTAGCTAGCTAGCTTCCTTCCTTCTTAGTTAGTTAGTTAGTTAGTTAGCTAGCTAGCTAGCTTCCTTCCTTCTTAGTTAGTTAGTTAGTTAGTTAGTTAGCTAGCTAGCTAGCTTCCTTCCTTCTTAGTTAGTTAGTTAGTTAGTTAGTTAGCTAGCTAGCTAGCTTCCTTCCTTCTTAGTTAGTTAGTTAGTTAGTTAGTTAGCTAGCTAGCTAGCTTCCTTCCTTCTTAGTTAGTTAGTTAGTTAGTTAGTTAGCTAGCTAGCTAGCTTCCTTCCTTCTTAGTTAGTTAGTTAGTTAGTTAGTTAGCTAGCTAGCTAGCTTCCTTCCTTCTTAGTTAGTTAGTTAGTTAGTTAGTTAGCTAGCTAGCTAGCTTCCTTCCTTCTTAGTTAGTTAGTTAGTTAGTTAGTTAGCTAGCTAGCTAGCTTCCTTCCTTCTTAGTTAGTTAGTTAGTTAGTTAGCTAGCTAGCTAGCTTGCTTCCTTCCTTCCTTGTTAGTTAGTTAGTTAGTTAGTTAGTTAGTTAGTTAGTTAGTTAGCTTGCTTCCTTCCTTCCTTGTTAGTTAGTTAGTTAGTTAGTTAGTTAGTTAGTTAGTTAGTTAGTTAGTTAGTTAGTTAGTTAGCTAGCTAGCTTCCTTCCTTCCTTGTTAGTTAGTTAGTTAGTTAGTTAGTTAGTTAGTTTGTTAGTTAGCTAGCTAGCTAGCTAGCTTCCTTCCTTCCTTCCTTGTTAGTTAGCTAGCTAGCTAGCTAGCTTCCTTCCTTCCTTCCTTGTTAGTTAGCTAGCTAGCTAGCTAGCTTCCTTCCTTCCTTCCTTGTTAGTTAGCTAGCTAGCTAGCTAGCTTCCTTCCTTCCTTCCTTCCTTGTTAGTTAGCTAGCTAGCTAGCTAGCTTCCTTCCTTCCTTCCTTGTTAGTTAGCTAGCTAGCTAGCTAGCTTCCTTCCTTCCTTCCTTGTTAGTTAGCTAGCTAGCTAGCTAGCTTCCTTCCTTCCTTCCTTGTTAGTTAGCTAGCTAGCTAGCTAGCTTCCTTCCTTCCTTCCTTGTTAGTTAGCTAGCTAGCTAGCTAGCTTCCTTCCTTCCTTCCTTGTTAGTTAGCTAGCTAGCTAGCTAGCTTCCTTCCTTCCTTCCTTGTTAGTTAGCTAGCTAGCTAGCTAGCTTCCTTCCTTCCTTCCTTGTTAGTTAGCTAGCTAGCTAGCTAGCTAGCTTCCTTCCTTCCTTCCTTGTTAGTTAGCTAGCTAGCTAGCTAGCTTCCTTCCTTCCTTCCTTGTTAGTTAGCTAGCTAGCTAGCTAGCTTCCTTCCTTCCTTCCTTGTTAGTTAGCTAGCTAGCTAGCTAGCTTCCTTCCTTCCTTCCTTGTTAGTTAGCTAGCTAGCTAGCTAGCTTCCTTCCTTCCTTCCTTGTTAGTTAGCTAGCTAGCTAGCTAGCTTCCTTCCTTCCTTCCTTGTTAGTTAGCTAGCTAGCTAGCTAGCTTCCTTCCTTCCTTCCTTGTTAGTTAGCTAGCTAGCTAGCTAGCTTCCTTCCTTCCTTCCTTGTTAGTTAGCTAGCTAGCTAGCTAGCTTCCTTCCTTCCTTCCTTGTTAGTTAGCTAGCTAGCTAGCTAGCTTCCTTCCTTCCTTCCTTGTTAGTTAGCTAGCTAGCTAGCTAGCTTCCTTCCTTCCTTCCTTGTTAGTTAGCTAGCTAGCTAGCTAGCTTCCTTCCTTCCTTCCTTGTTAGTTAGCTAGCTAGCTAGCTAGCTTCCTTCCTTCCTTCCTTGTTAGTTAGCTAGCTAGCTAGCTAGCTTCCTTCCTTCCTTCCTTGTTAGTTAGCTAGCTAGCTAGCTAGCTTCCTTCCTTCCTTCCTTGTTAGTTAGCTAGCTAGCTAGCTAGCTTCCTTCCTTCCTTCCTTGTTAGTTAGCTAGCTAGCTAGCTAGCTTCCTTCCTTCCTTCCTTGTTAGTTAGCTAGCTAGCTAGCTAGCTTCCTTCCTTCCTTCCTTGTTAGTTAGCTAGCTAGCTAGCTAGCTTCCTTCCTTCCTTCCTTGTTAGTTAGCTAGCTAGCTAGCTAGCTTCCTTCCTTCCTTCCTTGTTAGTTAGCTAGCTAGCTAGCTAGCTTCCTTCCTTCCTTCCTTGTTAGTTAGCTAGCTAGCTAGCTAGCTTCCTTCCTTCCTTCCTTGTTAGTTAGCTAGCTAGCTAGCTAGCTTCCTTCCTTCCTTCCTTGTTAGTTAGCTAGCTAGCTAGCTAGCTTCCTTCCTTCCTTCCTTGTTAGTTAGCTAGCTAGCTAGCTAGCTTCCTTCCTTCCTTCCTTGTTAGTTAGCTAGCTAGCTAGCTAGCTTCCTTCCTTCCTTCCTTGTTAGTTAGCTAGCTAGCTAGCTAGCTAGCTAGCTAGCTTGCTTGCTTGCTTGCTTGCTTGCTTGCTTGCTTGCTTGCTTGCTTGCTTGCTTCCTTGTTAGTTAGTTAGTTAGTTAGTTAGTTAGTTAGTTAGTTAGCTTGCTTCCTTCCTTCCTTGTTAGTTAGTTAGTTAGTTAGTTAGTTAGTTAGTTAGTTAGTTAGTTAGTTAGTTAGTTAGCTAGCTAGCTTCCTTCCTTCCTTGTTAGTTAGTTAGTTAGTTAGTTAGCTAGCTAGCTTCCTTCCTTCCTTGTTAGTTAGTTAGTTAGTTAGTTAGTTAGTTAGTTTGTTAGTTAGCTAGCTAGCTAGCTAGCTTCCTTCCTTCCTTCCTTGTTAGTTAGCTAGCTAGCTAGCTAGCTTCCTTCCTTCCTTCCTTGTTAGTTAGCTAGCTAGCTAGCTAGCTTCCTTCCTTCCTTCCTTGTTAGTTAGCTAGCTAGCTAGCTAGCTTCCTTCCTTCCTTCCTTGTTAGTTAGCTAGCTAGCTAGCTAGCTTCCTTCCTTCCTTCCTTGTTAGTTAGCTAGCTAGCTAGCTAGCTTCCTTCCTTCCTTCCTTGTTAGTTAGCTAGCTAGCTAGCTAGCTTCCTTCCTTCCTTCCTTGTTAGTTAGCTAGCTAGCTAGCTAGCTTCCTTCCTTCCTTCCTTGTTAGTTAGCTAGCTAGCTAGCTAGCTTCCTTCCTTCCTTCCTTGTTAGTTAGCTAGCTAGCTAGCTAGCTTCCTTCCTTCCTTCCTTGTTAGTTAGCTAGCTAGCTAGCTAGCTTCCTTCCTTCCTTCCTTGTTAGTTAGCTAGCTAGCTAGCTAGCTTGCTTGCTTGCTTGCTTGCTTGCTTGCTTGCTTGCTTGCTTGCTTGCTTGCTTCCTTGTTAGTTAGTTAGTTAGTTAGTTAGTTAGTTAGTTAGCTTGCTTCCTTCCTTCCTTGTTAGTTAGTTAGTTAGTTAGTTAGTTAGTTAGTTAGTTAGTTAGTTAGTTAGTTAGCTAGCTAGCTTCCTTCCTTCCTTGTTAGTTAGTTAGTTAGTTAGTTAGCTAGCTAGCTTCCTTCCTTCCTTGTTAGTTAGTTAGTTAGTTAGTTAGCTAGCTAGCTTCCTTCCTTCCTTGTTAGTTAGTTAGTTAGTTAGTTAGTTAGTTAGTTTGTTAGCTAGCTAGCTAGCTAGCTAGCTAGCTTCCTTCCTTCCTTCCTTGTTAGTTAGTTAGTTAGTTAGTTAGTTAGTTAGTTTGTTAGCTAGCTAGCTAGCTAGCTAGCTAGCTTCCTTCCTTCCTTCCTTGTTAGCTAGCTAGCTAGCTAGCTAGCTTCCTTCCTTCCTTCCTTGTTAGCTAGCTAGCTAGCTAGCTAGCTTCCTTCCTTCCTTCCTTGTTAGCTAGCTAGCTAGCTAGCTAGCTTCCTTCCTTCCTTCCTTGTTAGCTAGCTAGCTAGCTAGCTAGCTTCCTTCCTTCCTTCCTTGTTAGCTAGCTAGCTAGCTAGCTAGCTTCCTTCCTTCCTTCCTTGTTAGCTAGCTAGCTAGCTAGCTAGCTTCCTTCCTTCCTTCCTTGTTAGCTAGCTAGCTAGCTAGCTAGCTTCCTTCCTTCCTTCCTTGTTAGCTAGCTAGCTAGCTAGCTAGCTTCCTTCCTTCCTTCCTTGTTAGCTAGCTAGCTAGCTAGCTAGCTTCCTTCCTTCCTTCCTTGTTAGCTAGCTAGCTAGCTAGCTAGCTTCCTTCCTTCCTTCCTTGTTAGCTAGCTAGCTAGCTAGCTTCCTTCCTTCCTTCCTTGTTAGCTAGCTAGCTAGCTAGCTAGCTTCCTTCCTTCCTTCCTTGTTAGCTAGCTAGCTAGCTAGCTAGCTTCCTTCCTTCCTTCCTTGTTAGCTAGCTAGCTAGCTAGCTAGCTAGCTTCCTTCCTTCCTTCCTTGTTAGCTAGCTAGCTAGCTAGCTAGCTAGCTTCCTTCCTTCCTTCCTTGTTAGCTAGCTAGCTAGCTAGCTAGCTAGCTTCCTTCCTTCCTTCCTTCCTTGTTAGCTAGCTAGCTAGCTAGCTAGCTAGCTTCCTTCCTTCCTTCCTTCCTTGTTAGCTAGCTAGCTAGCTAGCTAGCTAGCTTCCTTCCTTCCTTCCTTCCTTGTTAGCTAGCTAGCTAGCTAGCTAGCTAGCTTCCTTCCTTCCTTCCTTCCTTGTTAGCTAGCTAGCTAGCTAGCTAGCTAGCTTCCTTCCTTCCTTCCTTCCTTGTTAGCTAGCTAGCTAGCTAGCTAGCTAGCTTCCTTCCTTCCTTCCTTCCTTGTTAGCTAGCTAGCTAGCTAGCTAGCTAGCTTCCTTCCTTCCTTCCTTCCTTGTTAGCTAGCTAGCTAGCTAGCTAGCTAGCTTCCTTCCTTCCTTCCTTCCTTGTTAGCTAGCTAGCTAGCTAGCTAGCTAGCTTCCTTCCTTCCTTCCTTCCTTGTTAGCTAGCTAGCTAGCTAGCTAGCTAGCTTCCTTCCTTCCTTCCTTCCTTGTTAGCTAGCTAGCTAGCTAGCTAGCTAGCTTCCTTCCTTCCTTCCTTCCTTGTTAGCTAGCTAGCTAGCTAGCTAGCTAGCTTCCTTCCTTCCTTCCTTCCTTGTTAGCTAGCTAGCTAGCTAGCTAGCTAGCTTCCTTCCTTCCTTCCTTCCTTGTTAGCTAGCTAGCTAGCTAGCTAGCTAGCTTCCTTCCTTCCTTCCTTCCTTGTTAGCTAGCTAGCTAGCTAGCTAGCTAGCTTCCTTCCTTCCTTCCTTCCTTGTTAGCTAGCTAGCTAGCTAGCTAGCTAGCTTCCTTCCTTCCTTCCTTCCTTGTTAGCTAGCTAGCTAGCTAGCTAGCTAGCTTCCTTCCTTCCTTCCTTCCTTGTTAGCTAGCTAGCTAGCTAGCTAGCTAGCTTCCTTCCTTCCTTCCTTCCTTGTTAGCTAGCTAGCTAGCTAGCTAGCTAGCTTCCTTCCTTCCTTCCTTCCTTGTTAGCTAGCTAGCTAGCTAGCTAGCTAGCTTCCTTCCTTCCTTCCTTCCTTGTTAGCTAGCTAGCTAGCTAGCTAGCTAGCTTCCTTCCTTCCTTCCTTCCTTGTTAGCTAGCTAGCTAGCTAGCTAGCTAGCTTCCTTCCTTCCTTCCTTCCTTGTTAGCTAGCTAGCTAGCTAGCTAGCTAGCTTCCTTCCTTCCTTCCTTCCTTGTTAGCTAGCTAGCTAGCTAGCTAGCTAGCTTCCTTCCTTCCTTCCTTCCTTGTTAGCTAGCTAGCTAGCTAGCTAGCTAGCTTCCTTCCTTCCTTCCTTCCTTGTTAGCTAGCTAGCTAGCTAGCTAGCTAGCTTCCTTCCTTCCTTCCTTCCTTGTTAGCTAGCTAGCTAGCTAGCTAGCTAGCTTCCTTCCTTCCTTCCTTCCTTGTTAGCTAGCTAGCTAGCTAGCTAGCTAGCTTCCTTCCTTCCTTCCTTCCTTGTTAGCTAGCTAGCTAGCTAGCTAGCTAGCTTCCTTCCTTCCTTCCTTCCTTGTTAGCTAGCTAGCTAGCTAGCTAGCTAGCTTCCTTCCTTCCTTCCTTCCTTGTTAGCTAGCTAGCTAGCTAGCTAGCTAGCTTCCTTCCTTCCTTCCTTCCTTGTTAGCTAGCTAGCTAGCTAGCTAGCTAGCTTCCTTCCTTCCTTCCTTCCTTGTTAGCTAGCTAGCTAGCTAGCTAGCTAGCTTCCTTCCTTCCTTCCTTCCTTGTTAGCTAGCTAGCTAGCTAGCTAGCTAGCTTCCTTCCTTCCTTCCTTCCTTGTTAGCTAGCTAGCTAGCTAGCTAGCTTCCTTCCTTCCTTCCTTCCTTGTTAGCTAGCTAGCTAGCTAGCTAGCTAGCTTCCTTCCTTCCTTCCTTCCTTGTTAGCTAGCTAGCTAGCTAGCTAGCTAGCTTCCTTCCTTCCTTCCTTCCTTGTTAGCTAGCTAGCTAGCTAGCTAGCTTCCTTCCTTCCTTCCTTCCTTGTTAGCTAGCTAGCTAGCTAGCTAGCTTCCTTCCTTCCTTCCTTCCTTGTTAGCTAGCTAGCTAGCTAGCTAGCTTCCTTCCTTCCTTCCTTCCTTGTTAGCTAGCTAGCTAGCTAGCTAGCTTCCTTCCTTCCTTCCTTCCTTGTTAGCTAGCTAGCTAGCTAGCTAGCTTCCTTCCTTCCTTCCTTCCTTGTTAGCTAGCTAGCTAGCTAGCTAGCTTCCTTCCTTCCTTCCTTCCTTGTTAGCTAGCTAGCTAGCTAGCTAGCTTCCTTCCTTCCTTCCTTCCTTGTTAGCTAGCTAGCTAGCTAGCTAGCTTCCTTCCTTCCTTCCTTCCTTGTTAGCTAGCTAGCTAGCTAGCTAGCTTCCTTCCTTCCTTCCTTCCTTGTTAGCTAGCTAGCTAGCTAGCTAGCTTCCTTCCTTCCTTCCTTCCTTGTTAGCTAGCTAGCTAGCTAGCTAGCTTCCTTCCTTCCTTCCTTCCTTGTTAGCTAGCTAGCTAGCTAGCTAGCTTCCTTCCTTCCTTCCTTCCTTGTTAGCTAGCTAGCTAGCTAGCTAGCTTCCTTCCTTCCTTCCTTCCTTGTTAGCTAGCTAGCTAGCTAGCTAGCTTCCTTCCTTCCTTCCTTCCTTGTTAGCTAGCTAGCTAGCTAGCTAGCTTCCTTCCTTCCTTCCTTCCTTGTTAGCTAGCTAGCTAGCTAGCTAGCTTCCTTCCTTCCTTCCTTCCTTGTTAGCTAGCTAGCTAGCTAGCTAGCTTCCTTCCTTCCTTCCTTCCTTGTTAGCTAGCTAGCTAGCTAGCTAGCTTCCTTCCTTCCTTCCTTCCTTGTTAGCTAGCTAGCTAGCTAGCTAGCTTCCTTCCTTCCTTCCTTCCTTGTTAGCTAGCTAGCTAGCTAGCTAGCTTCCTTCCTTCCTTCCTTCCTTGTTAGCTAGCTAGCTAGCTAGCTAGCTTCCTTCCTTCCTTCCTTCCTTGTTAGCTAGCTAGCTAGCTAGCTAGCTTCCTTCCTTCCTTCCTTCCTTGTTAGCTAGCTAGCTAGCTAGCTAGCTTCCTTCCTTCCTTCCTTCCTTGTTAGCTAGCTAGCTAGCTAGCTAGCTTCCTTCCTTCCTTCCTTCCTTGTTAGCTAGCTAGCTAGCTAGCTAGCTTCCTTCCTTCCTTCCTTCCTTGTTAGCTAGCTAGCTAGCTAGCTAGCTTCCTTCCTTCCTTCCTTCCTTGTTAGCTAGCTAGCTAGCTAGCTAGCTTCCTTCCTTCCTTCCTTCCTTGTTAGCTAGCTAGCTAGCTAGCTAGCTTCCTTCCTTCCTTCCTTCCTTGTTAGCTAGCTAGCTAGCTAGCTTCCTTCCTTCCTTCCTTCCTTGTTAGCTAGCTAGCTAGCTAGCTAGCTTCCTTCCTTCCTTCCTTCCTTGTTAGCTAGCTAGCTAGCTAGCTTCCTTCCTTCCTTCCTTCCTTGTTAGCTAGCTAGCTAGCTAGCTAGCTTCCTTCCTTCCTTCCTTCCTTGTTAGCTAGCTAGCTAGCTAGCTAGCTTCCTTCCTTCCTTGTTAGCTAGCTAGCTAGCTAGCTAGCTTCCTTCCTTCCTTCCTTCCTTGTTAGCTAGCTAGCTAGCTAGCTAGCTTCCTTCCTTCCTTCCTTCCTTGTTAGCTAGCTAGCTAGCTAGCTAGCTTCCTTCCTTGTTAGTTAGTTAGTTAGTTAGTTAGTTAGTTAGTTAGTTAGTTAGTTAGTTAGGTAGTTAGCTAGCTAGCTAGCTTCCTTCCTAGTTAGTTAGTTAGTTAGTTAGTTAGTTAGTTAGTTAGTTAGTTAGTTAGTTAGTTAGTTAGTTAGTTAGTTAGTTAGTTAGTTAGTTAGTTAGTTAGTTAGTTAGTTAGTTAGTTAGTTAGTTAGTTAGTTAGTTAGTTAGTTAGTTAGTTAGTTAGTTAGTTAGGTTGCTTGCTTGCTTGCTTGCTTGCTTGCTTGCTTGCTTGCTTGCTTGCTTGCTTGCTTGCTTGCTTGCTTGCTTGCTTGCTTGCTTGCTTGCTTGCTTGCTTGCTTGCTTGCTTGCTTGCTTGCTTGCTTGCTTGCTTGCTTGCTTGCTTGCTTGCTTGCTTGCTTGCTTGCTTGCTTGCTTGCTTGCTTGCTTGCTTGCTTGCTTGCTTGCTTGCTTGCTTGCTTGCTTGCTTGCTTGCTTGCTTGCTTGCTTGCTTGCTTGCTTGCTTGCTTGCTTGCTTGCTTGCTTGCTTGCTTGCTTGCTTGCTTGCTTGCTTGCTTGCTTGCTTGCTTGCTTGCTTGCTTGCTTGCTTGCTTGCTTGCTTGCTTGCTTGCTTGCTTGCTTGCTTGCTTGCTTGCTTGCTTGCTTGCTTGCTTGCTTGCTTGCTTGCTTGCTTGCTTGCTTGCTTGCTTGCTTGCTTGCTTGCTTGCTTGCTTGCTTGCTTGCTTGCTTGCTTGCTTGCTTGCTTGCTTGCTTGCTTGCTTGCTTGCTTGCTTGCTTGCTTGCTTGCTTGCTTGCTTGCTTGCTTGCTTGCTTGCTTGCTTGCTTGCTTGCTTGCTTGCTTGCTTGCTTGCTTGCTTGCTTGCTTGCTTGCTTGCTTGCTTGCTTGCTTGCTTGCTTGCTTGCTTGCTTGCTTGCTTGCTTGCTTGCTTGCTTGCTTGCTTGCTTGCTTGCTTGCTTGCTTGCTTGCTTGCTTGCTTGCTTGCTTGCTTGCTTGCTTGCTTGCTTGCTTGCTTGCTTGCTTGCTTGCTTGCTTGCTTGCTTGCTTGCTTGCTTGCTTGCTTGCTTGCTTGCTTGCTTGCTTGCTTGCTTGCTTGCTTGCTTGCTTGCTTGCTTGCTTGCTTGCTTGCTTGCTTGCTTGCTTGCTTGCTTGCTTGCTTGCTTGCTTGCTTGCTTGCTTGCTTGCTTGCTTGCTTGCTTGCTTGCTTGCTTGCTTGCTTGCTTGCTTGCTTGCTTGCTTGCTTGCTTGCTTGCTTGCTTGCTTGCTTGCTTGCTTGCTTGCTTGCTTGCTTGCTTGCTTGCTTGCTTGCTTGCTTGCTTGCTTGCTTGCTTGCTTGCTTGCTTGCTTGCTTGCTTGCTTGCTTGCTTGCTTGCTTGCTTGCTTGCTTGCTTGCTTGCTTGCTTGCTTGCTTGCTTGCTTGCTTGCTTGCTTGCTTGCTTGCTTGCTTGCTTGCTTGCTTGCTTGCTTGCTTGCTTGCTTGCTTGCTTGCTTGCTTGCTTGCTTGCTTGCTTGCTTGCTTGCTTGCTTGCTTGCTTGCTTGCTTGCTTGCTTGCTTGCTTGCTTGCTTGCTTGCTTGCTTGCTTGCTTGCTTGCTTGCTTGCTTGCTTGCTTGCTTGCTTGCTTGCTTGCTTGCTTGCTTGCTTGCTTGCTTGCTTGCTTGCTTGCTTGCTTGCTTGCTTGCTTGCTTGCTTGCTTGCTTGCTTGCTTGCTTGCTTGCTTGCTTGCTTGCTTGCTTGCTTGCTTGCTTGCTTGCTTGCTTGCTTGCTTGCTTGCTTGCTTGCTTGCTTGCTTGCTTGCTTGCTTGCTTGCTTGCTTGCTTGCTTGCTTGCTTGCTTGCTTGCTTGCTTGCTTGCTTGCTTGCTTGCTTGCTTGCTTGCTTGCTTGCTTGCTTGCTTGCTTGCTTGCTTGCTTGCTTGCTTGCTTGCTTGCTTGCTTGCTTGCTTGCTTGCTTGCTTGCTTGCTTGCTTGCTTGCTTGCTTGCTTGCTTGCTTGCTTGCTTGCTTGCTTGCTTGCTTGCTTGCTTGCTTGCTTGCTTGCTTGCTTGCTTGCTTGCTTGCTTGCTTGCTTGCTTGCTTGCTTGCTTGCTTGCTTGCTTGCTTGCTTGCTTGCTTGCTTGCTTGCTTGCTTGCTTGCTTGCTTGCTTGCTTGCTTGCTTGCTTGCTTGCTTGCTTGCTTGCTTGCTTGCTTGCTTGCTTGCTTGCTTGCTTGCTTGCTTGCTTGCTTGCTTGCTTGCTTGCTTGCTTGCTTGCTTGCTTGCTTGCTTGCTTGCTTGCTTGCTTGCTTGCTTGCTTGCTTGCTTGCTTGCTTGCTTGCTTGCTTGCTTGCTTGCTTGCTTGCTTGCTTGCTTGCTTGCTTGCTTGCTTGCTTGCTTGCTTGCTTGCTTGCTTGCTTGCTTGCTTGCTTGCTTGCTTGCTTGCTTGCTTGCTTGCTTGCTTGCTTGCTTGCTTGCTTGCTTGCTTGCTTGCTTGCTTGCTTGCTTGCTTGCTTGCTTGCTTGCTTGCTTGCTTGCTTGCTTGCTTGCTTGCTTGCTTGCTTGCTTGCTTGCTTGCTTGCTTGCTTGCTTGCTTGCTTGCTTGCTTGCTTGCTTGCTTGCTTGCTTGCTTGCTTGCTTGCTTGCTTGCTTGCTTGCTTGCTTGCTTGCTTGCTTGCTTGCTTGCTTGCTTGCTTGCTTGCTTGCTTGCTTGCTTGCTTGCTTGCTTGCTTGCTTGCTTGCTTGCTTGCTTGCTTGCTTGCTTGCTTGCTTGCTTGCTTGCTTGCTTGCTTGCTTGCTTGCTTGCTTGCTTGCTTGCTTGCTTGCTTGCTTGCTTGCTTGCTTGCTTGCTTGCTTGCTTGCTTGCTTGCTTGCTTGCTTGCTTGCTTGCTTGCTTGCTTGCTTGCTTGCTTGCTTGCTTGCTTGCTTGCTTGCTTGCTTGCTTGCTTGCTTGCTTGCTTGCTTGCTTGCTTGCTTGCTTGCTTGCTTGCTTGCTTGCTTGCTTGCTTGCTTGCTTGCTTGCTTGCTTGCTTGCTTGCTTGCTTGCTTGCTTGCTTGCTTGCTTGCTTGCTTGCTTGCTTGCTTGCTTGCTTGCTTGCTTGCTTGCTTGCTTGCTTGCTTGCTTGCTTGCTTGCTTGCTTGCTTGCTTGCTTGCTTGCTTGCTTGCTTGCTTGCTTGCTTGCTTGCTTGCTTGCTTGCTTGCTTGCTTGCTTGCTTGCTTGCTTGCTTGCTTGCTTGCTTGCTTGCTTGCTTGCTTGCTTGCTTGCTTGCTTGCTTGCTTGCTTGCTTGCTTGCTTGCTTGCTTGCTTGCTTGCTTGCTTGCTTGCTTGCTTGCTTGCTTGCTTGCTTGCTTGCTTGCTTGCTTGCTTGCTTGCTTGCTTGCTTGCTTGCTTGCTTGCTTGCTTGCTTGCTTGCTTGCTTGCTTGCTTGCTTGCTTGCTTGCTTGCTTGCTTGCTTGCTTGCTTGCTTGCTTGCTTGCTTGCTTGCTTGCTTGCTTGCTTGCTTGCTTGCTTGCTTGCTTGCTTGCTTGCTTGCTTGCTTGCTTGCTTGCTTGCTTGCTTGCTTGCTTGCTTGCTTGCTTGCTTGCTTGCTTGCTTGCTTGCTTGCTTGCTTGCTTGCTTGCTTGCTTGCTTGCTTGCTTGCTTGCTTGCTTGCTTGCTTGCTTGCTTGCTTGCTTGCTTGCTTGCTTGCTTGCTTGCTTGCTTGCTTGCTTGCTTGCTTGCTTGCTTGCTTGCTTGCTTGCTTGCTTGCTTGCTTGCTTGCTTGCTTGCTTGCTTGCTTGCTTGCTTGCTTGCTTGCTTGCTTGCTTGCTTGCTTGCTTGCTTGCTTGCTTGCTTGCTTGCTTGCTTGCTTGCTTGCTTGCTTGCTTGCTTGCTTGCTTGCTTGCTTGCTTGCTTGCTTGCTTGCTTGCTTGCTTGCTTGCTTGCTTGCTTGCTTGCTTGCTTGCTTGCTTGCTTGCTTGCTTGCTTGCTTGCTTGCTTGCTTGCTTGCTTGCTTGCTTGCTTGCTTGCTTGCTTGCTTGCTTGCTTGCTTGCTTGCTTGCTTGCTTGCTTGCTTGCTTGCTTGCTTGCTTGCTTGCTTGCTTGCTTGCTTGCTTGCTTGCTTGCTTGCTTGCTTGCTTGCTTGCTTGCTTGCTTGCTTGCTTGCTTGCTTGCTTGCTTGCTTGCTTGCTTGCTTGCTTGCTTGCTTGCTTGCTTGCTTGCTTGCTTGCTTGCTTGCTTGCTTGCTTGCTTGCTTGCTTGCTTGCTTGCTTGCTTGCTTGCTTGCTTGCTTGCTTGCTTGCTTGCTTGCTTGCTTGCTTGCTTGCTTGCTTGCTTGCTTGCTTGCTTGCTTGCTTGCTTGCTTGCTTGCTTGCTTGCTTGCTTGCTTGCTTGCTTGCTTGCTTGCTTGCTTGCTTGCTTGCTTGCTTGCTTGCTTGCTTGCTTGCTTGCTTGCTTGCTTGCTTGCTTGCTTGCTTGCTTGCTTGCTTGCTTGCTTGCTTGCTTGCTTGCTTGCTTGCTTGCTTGCTTGCTTGCTTGCTTGCTTGCTTGCTTGCTTGCTTGCTTGCTTGCTTGCTTGCTTGCTTGCTTGCTTGCTTGCTTGCTTGCTTGCTTGCTTGCTTGCTTGCTTGCTTGCTTGCTTGCTTGCTTGCTTGCTTGCTTGCTTGCTTGCTTGCTTGCTTGCTTGCTTGCTTGCTTGCTTGCTTGCTTGCTTGCTTGCTTGCTTGCTTGCTTGCTTGCTTGCTTGCTTGCTTGCTTGCTTGCTTGCTTGCTTGCTTGCTTGCTTGCTTGCTTGCTTGCTTGCTTGCTTGCTTGCTTGCTTGCTTGCTTGCTTGCTTGCTTGCTTGCTTGCTTGCTTGCTTGCTTGCTTGCTTGCTTGCTTGCTTGCTTGCTTGCTTGCTTGCTTGCTTGCTTGCTTGCTTGCTTGCTTGCTTGCTTGCTTGCTTGCTTGCTTGCTTGCTTGCTTGCTTGCTTGCTTGCTTGCTTGCTTGCTTGCTTGCTTGCTTGCTTGCTTGCTTGCTTGCTTGCTTGCTTGCTTGCTTGCTTGCTTGCTTGCTTGCTTGCTTGCTTGCTTGCTTGCTTGCTTGCTTGCTTGCTTGCTTGCTTGCTTGCTTGCTTGCTTGCTTGCTTGCTTGCTTGCTTGCTTGCTTGCTTGCTTGCTTGCTTGCTTGCTTGCTTGCTTGCATGCATCTTTCCTCATCTCCCCCATATCCTACATGTTTTTTTTCACCCTCTCTTCTTCCTAACTTCTTAACGTTCTTTCACTTTCCCAGGTTCTCAGCAAAGTTAGTGCAATTACAGACCATCAAACTTTCCACACACAACTATTTTTCAAAGACTTTGATCGAGTTGATGACTTTTTTATTCCTCCAACCAATCTCATCATCAATCACATCAGGTACAGAGGTTTTACTTTTCTTTTCAAACACAAGATTTTAGTCTTTGTTCTTTTCCACATCAGAAGTGTTGAGCCATTCCACATCCATGGTAAACCAATTGGGACTAGGGAAACCTCAAAGTCTCAAGAGTTTTACTCAAAAGGGAGTGGACTATGAGAAAAAGATGGAGCAAGCTCATGCAGAAATAGAACCAAGAGACCTAGGTCCCCATAGCACAAAACCTGTTAAGATGAGCAACATTTCCATGAAAATTTTCTTTAAAGGTAGAAAATTCTGATGTTGCTTTCAGGTGCTACGTTACTGCTGCTTTTTCTGTATCTCAATTGAAAATCAACCACCCTGCTTGTTTTCGACTGACACAAAAGACCATTTTCATCACTATTCCAATTTGTAAGTGTTTACCTCAACAGTTCTGAGCATCCAACTCCTTAGGAGGTGGAAACCTTTGGTTCACTTGCATGCAATTGTGCCTCGAGCAATACAATTCTTTAGTTTAACCTCAGCCAAACATCTCACTTTCACATGCCAGTATCATAGGAGTTCATTTCATTAATGTTTTCCCCCAAGTCTGTCCATTTGGGTTTCAATGATGGTTTTTTTTAATACACAGAAATTAAGGAAAAATTTGCATTCTTACCTCCAGTATGGATGTTTACACAGGAAGCCCTTTTACCCCGCCTTCCTGTGTTGCACAGTTTGTCGGAGGGGAAACATTGTATTCATTAGCGTAGTTTCTTACCTTGAGCCTACAGCCACTCCATCAAAATGTGCAGTGGCCTTGGATTACAGGATGGAATTTAGCAAATAAATTCCATGAAATTTTTACACTGCCAAATTTCATATAATTTTCAGCTACTCAATCACTGTGTAAAAGTGCCTAAAGAAAACTATCAGTGTCATGGCCCAGGGTCATCAAAATGGTACCTTTGCAGACAAATTTGCTGACACCTCAAAAAGACCTTGAATTTCCAATGTTTGATTAACATTATCTTATGATGCAAAATCATTCTTATGATGCAAAATCATGTGAAATTGATGCTGTTCATTGAACTCTCTCTCATTTTCTTTAATAACCAGTCCTATTTTTGCATTATATATCTCACTATTTGAGTTTTCACATCATTATTTCATATTCCAGATTTATTGTCAGTACATACATGACATCACATACAACCCTGGGATTCTTTATCCTGCAGGTGAGGCAGGATTACCACTTATTGACAGTACAAAAAAAAAGACTCACATACATGTAAACAAATAAAGAAATGTAAACAAACTGACTGTATAATAGAGAAAAAAAATAAAGTGAAAAGTAAGAGCCCTTTAAATGAGTCCCTGATTGAGTTTGTTGTTGAGGAGTCTGATGGTGGAGGGGGTGCAAGACTCACGTCACATATCTCTTGATGGTAGCAGTGAGAACAGAGTGCATGCTGGGTGGTGTGGATATTTGATGATTGCTGCTGCTCTTGCTACATCTCCCTGTAGATGTTCTTAGATGGTGGGGAGGATTTTACCCATGATATCCTGGCCTGCATCCACTACCTTTAACAGGGTTTTCTTTTTTAGCGCTATTAGTTTCTCTTTATCAGACCACAATGCATTCTTTCCACCACATGTTTGTGGAAATTCACTAGGGTTTCTGATGTCATAACAAGCCTCTGCAAATTCCTGAGATAGATGAAAATACCATCTTAACCAATATTATTACACAAAATCATATATTGTGATATTATTACATGAGGAGGTAGAAGGAAAGGGAAATGTTACAAGTAGTCCTCTGGTCAAAGTCTGGAACTCTGCAAAGGCTATGGAAGCAATTGGTGCAGTGGCATCAGATATCCACCATTGCACATCTGGATGTAACACCAGACAATATTAAGTGACCTTACCCTTGTGATCATCTCATATTTAAGGGAAGTAAACAGAAGACTACCACCTCAGTTGAGCTACTTGTTCACTTACTGGAATAAATACAAATGAAAATAATGAGTAAAGCAATAAAAGGGGCATTTTGTATCAGTATGAAATAACCTGATCAGTGACTGTTGGAACTTGATTTGAGTTACACAAACAGCTTGGCAGATTAATTCTCAGTAAATGTACCAATTTAATTGATGCAAGTAAGCACCTCTTGCTCTCCCTCACCAAAACCCTGGACCTTATTCCTTTCAGATAGCCAAGACTTGACCAAGATGCAAAACCTGCAAGATAATCTTTAATGTGTAAACACAGATACTGTCACAGCATGTACTAGGGAGGTTAACATGGAGGCAAAAGCTGCACATGGCAAAATATAACCCATAGCCGATGGCATCCATCGTGAAAAAAAAGTTGCACTGATCTTTCTGACCTGTTCTCATTGTAGGCAATTGAATTGGAATGTTAATGATCTAATTATATACAGCCACCTAGAGCTTCCTTCCAACTTGCCCTTTGCCTGACCTACCAATACAACTATCCTGTTCCAAAATTAACCACTGAAGCAGATCATTTTATGCCAGCTGATTTATCCTGCAGCTATCAAAATGATTGCAAAAAGGTGAACTACTTGTGCAGAGGCTTGAAGCTCACTGATCAAGAGTTCCACATGGTGATCTCCACCTTACTGCCTATCTCACATGATGTAGTGCATGCATCTTTAGTGACAAAGGATGCAGTCAGAGCAAGTGATTCCATGGGGGTTGTCTACAGGCAGAAGGTTGCCAAGTTTTCTTGACTGTTATAGACATTGCAGCATGACAGAGTACAGAAAGATGGACAACATGTCAGTTTTGTTTAACTGGAAAGTTCTATTCCAAGGAGCCACCGGAGGGTTCAGAATATGTAGATACACTTTATGGCAGCGTAACAGATGTATATATCATTACATGCACGCGGCTTAAGTTCAAGTTAGACATACAGCACAGTAACAAGGCCATTTTGGCCTACGAGCCTGTGCCATCCAATTACACCCAATTGACCTCTAAACTACGCCTTCCCCCCCCCCCCCCCACACACACTTTTTGAACAGTGGGAGGAAATTGAGGCCCTCGGGGAAAACCCATAAAGTTACAGAGAGCAGGTGATTAGAATCCTGTCCCGATCGCTGGCACTGTAACAGTGTGGCGCTAACCAGGCTGCACTGTATTTACAAATATACCACAGAATTACCCAGTGTTCAGCTTCCAAGCTTTCTCTTTCATTGAAAACTCTCCTTCCTTACGCACAGAATCATACCACATGAATACATGGATGATAATAGTCCTTAGAAGATTGCTGTTTTCTTTAGTAAATAATCTTCGTTTCTCGTGAAGGGAGTGTCCGTCAACTCCTTAATGAAGCACTTACAATGAAACTATTAAAGTGCCAGTCGCCCAAGTTCAAATACAGCACTGCAAGGAGTTTGTACATTCTCCCCGTGACCTGCTTTGGTTTTCCCCAGCTGTTCAATTTTCCTCCCACCCTCCAAACTGTATGGGGTTGTCTATTAATTGGATGGCGCAGGTTTCAATGGCTTGAATCAACTTCTACGGCATTGTAATTTTTTTTTAATTATTGAAGCAGGTTTTGCACTATTATTCTGCAGGCCACATCAACTAGCTTAAAGTGATCGGCAGACTTTTCAAAATGTAAGGTGGTCTTGTTATGAAGGATTGATCATTTATTTTTTCCTTTGTTTAGATATGGATTTATTCTTCACAGCTCAGAAGCAGCACTTCACAAGATTGATCTGGAGACCGTATCCTATATCAAAACAATTAGCCTCAAGAACTACAGTTGCATCCCAGAGGCAATGGCCTACACTCATCTGGGTGGCTATCACATTATCCATTGTCAGACAAATGGCTCAAGCTTGCCCCAGTCACAGATCATCATTAACAGTGTCACTGATACTGTAATTGGATACAATGACAAGGTGTCAGGTACTCCATACATCTCCCCTGATGGGCATTACCTAGTCAGCACAGATGATTACAAGGGGTTAATTACAGTCCAGTCTATTACATTTCGGGGTGAGATCATGTCTGCATTTGAAATTGCTACAAATCTACACATTGTCGATGTCACCTTTCAGCCATCTTTCACAGAAGCCAACGAGTATTACATCTACGCCAGCTCCCGTGTTCAAACAGATGTGTTTTTCCTGGAGCTCTCATCGGGGAGTGTTAAATTCATTAAGGGCTTGAAAGTTCCCATTAAACAAAAGGACTGGTTGTGGAATGGCAACAACCGGGCAATAGTTAACAGTGGTCTATTTGGACAGCACTTGGCTACTCCATCTCAAGATTCCCTGTTCATCATAGGAGCAAGACAAAACGATTTGAACTGTGAGATATCCAAGATAACACGAGGCAACACAATCGTGTGGGTTGGGGAAGCATGAAAAGTCACAGAGTGGAGCAGCTAACTTCATCCAATGATCTTTTACACTGCTTTTAAGAGAACTGTACAGTTCACATCTGCATTTTTTTTTACACTGAAAACAATCTTACTGTACACAACTTTGCTGAACTTGGTGTTTTGATCATTGTGAACATTTGATTGCATCTCTTAGTTGAATAATAAACCTTTGTCAACATTTTCATTTTTAAAAAAAATCACTCATTGTCTATTCCATTTCTGCAGAAAAAGATAAATATATTTTCTATAACTTTTCACTGTGGACTACCATAAATGTATTCTAAAACACAAGAGCTACACAATGTTTCTTTTCCTCTCCTTTTCCATCTGTGGCTACGATAATTTTTACTTTGCAATCATTCTCATGTTTCCATCTTTTTTATGTGGGTGCGATGATAAACTACAGTCTTCAAAGGGTCACAAAGCAAAAACATTAAAGATACACGTGGATTAAAACTATTCAGCTAATTGTTGTTCAAGTATTTTGCTCTTCCCCTCTAGTTTTAAATTTATTGATGTACAGGAAGCAAATTCTAAAAATTCACAGATTGCTTCTGCTATGCCAAGATGTATGGCCAAGCCCTTCCCGCAGTGCACAGAAGAGGAGTCCAATGAGGAAGATACATTCACTGTGCCATTCATGCATTAGTTAACTGATGGTAAATGATGCTGAGTGGAGAAGAATTTCCACTTTTTAAAAGACAACATTAAGAGGAAGGTTGCGATAGGCCAAAACACGATTGCAATTTGCTGCATGTTGTAGCTAACGTACACTGTTTCAAAGCAGCCCCCTAACAAGTACCGACTCGTGGCAATTTCAGGACCAACAATACTGAAAAGTTCCTTCGCTATTGCCCTGGCCTGACCAAGAAAAACTGAACAACTATAAATCAAATCCCAAGTGACCTCTTGTGTTTCTTTCCCCAATACAGATTAGTCCCATTAGCTCCCATTTTACATGATCTCATCGCACAGTGAAGTGATCATTCCTTTTGTGGTTTTTTCCAAGTGAAATTGGGCACTTTGGGAAACTGAAACAGGTCTATGCAATTCACGTTAGGGTATCTGGCATTTTCCCAATATTAATTACACATTGAATTATGTCACTGTTTATGTATGATGTTTTCTCCCCTCCATACATCAGAGATTTGGATGCTACTTATGACCTTCATACAATAAAGAGTTTGCCATACCATCTGTGTATTTATGTCTACTCAATGGGACACATACATTAAGAGACTTTGCTAGGCAGCGTAAGAAATAAGTCCAAGTGAGTTACAATAAACTGGGAGTGCCATCTCCTGCTCAATATACTCATTCAATGAATGCCTCGGGAGGAGAATGTTGGCTATCAAAGATGTTTCCTTAGGGTATGGCCAAACACATACGCGAGGAAAATATTTCCACAGAGTCTAAAGAGACATTACATGTTCTCATCATGGGTAGTCAAAGTCACCTAACCACAGGATTGTTCCAGGTTCCCCTACAGCCACATCTCACATTTTGCACTTCCTGTAGGATGAGATGTCATCCAGGTGATTAAAGGGAGTAGGGGGTGAAGGTGGCTACTTAGAGGTCCCAACACGACACCAACCGAACATTGTTCCAGCAGAAAGGAGAAAGAGTGATTCCATCAGAGACACTTTATAATAAAGAGCTGTCCAAGTCTTTGTCCCCAGTATTATTCTCTTCCCACTCGATTCTTTACATGAATAAAGTTCAGTAACGATCAGCAAAACAGCGATTTTTAACTCCTACTTTGCTGATCGAAACACACTCTCGATCCATTTGCAACAACTGCTCAGCCTGTCTGGAAATTTATGTACCATTCAAAATGAGTGGAGATTCTCGTGCCTGAATACAAGAACAAACTCACCTTAGACCAGTGGTTCTCAACATTTTTCTTCCCACTCACATACCACTAAGTAATCCCTATGCCATCGGTGCTCTGTGATTAGTAAGGGGTTGCTTAAGGTGGTATGTGTGTGGAAAGAAGTTTGAAAACTGCTCTTTTTATCATGTCTAATTGACTCGTTATGTGCATGGTTTCATAACTCCAAAGGAAATGGGCCAATGGCAATTTTTCTCAAGCAAAATATTTCAGTAACATTTGGGTCTAGAGCAGTGATTCTCAACCTTCCCTTCCCACTCACATACCAAACATTTACTCTGGTCAACCAAGAAGCTATCCTGCACCACCTTCCAACTTTCCACCCAACAACACCAACCTACCATCACCCTCACAGACAGAACTTCCCTCCAGGCATTTCATTCACAGTTGAGAATCCCAGGTCTCTTTCACTCAATTTGTTTCTATCCTGCAGCCTTTTTTTATGTATTTTGCTTTTTATCCAGAACCATAGAACAAATTCAGCACAGAAATAGGTTACTTCTGCCCCTCTAGTCTGTGCCAAACTACTTTTTATTGCCTAGTCCCACTGACCTGCACTCCAAACCTCTCCCATCCGTATACCTGTCCAAATTTTCCTTAAATGTTAAAATTGGGCCCACATCTACACTTCAGCTAGAAGTTCATTCCATATTCCCACCACTCTGAGTGGAGAAGTTCCCCTTCATGTTCGACCTAAACTTTTTCCCTTCACCCTTGTCCTTTTGTTTGAATCTTACCCACCCTCAATGGAAAAAGCTTATCTATATTTATTCTTTTGCCTTTCAGGGCTGAAACCCTTCTCAGATTAGGCAAAAAGGTTCATGATTCTGGTAAAAAAGATCTTTTTTTTTTAAACCATACTTATGGCCAATTTTAAGGAATTCAGCTGCGTTTCAGTGCTACACGAGGTGCATGGTTACATACATCATTCCCTGTCATGAACAATCATTTGATGCTAAAGGCAAGGCAGTGTAGAGAGTACAGTGAATAATAAATATTTCAGCCAAAGCAAGGTGACTGCTCACCTCTCCTTCAGTAGTTCCATGGCACTACTTCCCTATCAAATCTTCTGGTTGGTTCTTCTAACCTTAAGCATCTTCTTGTCTTTCCAGTCTTAAAATTGTTTTACAACTTTGATGTGTTGCTGCATCAAGGAACAGTGAATTTTCCCTTTTTACTTGTTATACCATTCACAGAGTAAACTGTTGCAATACCTCTTGTGAAATAAATGTACAACCTGGAGGCAAAATTTATGCAGAAAACCCATGCTGTGAGATTTTCCAACTGTTATAATAAATTTCATAATTTGAAACATTGCAAAGTGTTGCCTATATTTTGCTTCTCTTTCTTTGATAAATAGGATTTTCTTTTACATTTTTGGTCAGATATAGATAAATTACACACAGCCTGTAATGTAGGTACTTAATTATATTTCAATAAACATCAGCAATACATCTTTGTCTCCTATGTATGCTGAAAAGACCAGTTGGGTTCCTCCAGCATTACAGTGTGATTATTTTCCCCCATGAATGATACATCTTGGCACAGACATTTAAAAAATTGCAATCTAAAGGATACCACACTCCCCAATTAAAACTATTATTGCTACATCTTTTCCAGGACATCAGTGCTAATGGAGTATATTGAATGGTATCATATAGTGCTACAGATTAAAGTGCAAACTAAACTGAAACACACTAAAGGTGGGTGCCAGCTTCCTGGAGTCAATTTTATATATTGATTAAGTGCAATGAACAAGCATAATGAGCTAAATATCTACAACAGTGGGAGCTTTTAAAGTAGAAAACCAGAGAGAAAGAACTAGATTGTCCAGTTAGTCATAGAGCTGGAATTTGGGGATTTGAGTTATTACAAAATCAGAAATAAACATTGCCAAGGACACAGTGATCGTTTACTAACGATCAAAAGGCGCATGAGGAAATATTGAACTGATGAGGAGTCACGTGATGGAGTAGTGGCCGGACAGTGAACTCCAGCCCTCTCCAGAAAAGTCGGGAAAAACAAAGGAAAACACAAAGGCACAGAAATAAAAGTGAAAAAAAAGTGAGTATAAAGGTGGAAAGAAGATGGCGACAAAAAAAGAAAAATCGAAAGCAACGGTAAGAAGAGAGGAAGAGAAGACAACGGAGGAAGAAGGTGAAGGCCTTACCTGTTCGAAGAGGCCCGCAGTGGAGAGAGAAACCCGCTCCCTCAGGTCGGTAGATAATGGACTACTAAAATGGCTCGCTGAGCCGAGAAAAAGTGCGCAACCGCGCATGAAAAAAAAACACACCGACGGGGAGTCGATCTCCACAGCCAGCAACGACAGCTGCAGAACACCTGCAGCAAGAAGAGAACACAGAAGACAATGGAAACAAGAAAGAAGAGAAGAAAAGAGCAACAAAGAAACAACAGATGGCCAACCCAGAGGAAGAAGAGGAGGAAGAGGAAGAGTACAATGAAATAGAAGAAGAAGAGAAGGGCAAGATAAAGGAGGTACTTTCTCTTATTAAAGGATACATGGAGTCATTTAAAGAATGGCAAACACAGGAATTTAATGATTTAAGAAAAAGAATAAACAACACAGAAGAGAAAATGAATAAAATAGATATGACCTTAACAGAAATGGGAAAGAAAATGGACAAGATGGAAGAGCGGGCAGTAGCAGCAGAAATGGAGGTAGAAGACTTGAAAAAGAAATTAGAGGAATCTAATAAAAAAGCGATAGAGACACAAGAACTGTTAGCTCAAAAAATCGATATAATGGAAAATTATAACAGAAGAAATAACATAAAGATAGTGGGCCTTAAGGAAGATGAAGAAGGCAAGAAATGAGGGAGTTTATAAAAGATTGGATCCCTAAGACCCTAGGATGTCCAGAACTACAGCAAGAAATGGAAATAGAAAGGGCACATAGAGTATTGGCCTCTAAACCACAACCACAACAAAAACCAAGATCTATTGTAGTAAAATTCCTAAGATATACTACAAGAGAAAAGGTACTGGAGAAGACAATGGAAAAAGTAAAAGTGGGCAACAAACCACTGGAGTATAAAGGGCAAAAAATCTTCATTTATCCAGATATAAATTTTGAACTCCTAAAGAAGAGAAAAGAGTTCAATACAGCAAAGGCAATTTTATGGAAGAAAGGGTATAAATTTATACTAAAGCATCCAGCGGTATTGAAAATATTTATTCCAGGACAACAAAACAGACTATTCTCGGACCCAGAAGAAGCACGAAAATTTGCAGAACAATTACAAAAATAGACTGAGGGATGAAGACGGGTAATGAGAGTAAAAATGATCACGATTGATATGTATGTGGGTAAAGAGGTATAAGAGTGAATAGATAAAATGTGCATATGTGAAGGTATCTGTACTTAGAGGAAAATATAGATAGTATAGACAAGAATGAATAAGAGAAGGAAATGGAATAGAGAGAATAAGGAGGGAATTAAAAGAGTGACCTTTGTTACATACGAAAAGTGAAATCTTTTCTGGGGAGGGCTGGGTGGGGAGAAATAGCGGTCACTGCAAAATCAGTTGACGCTTGCGAGTGCATTCGCAAACCCAAATGGAGAGGGGAGATGTGGTTGTCCGACAAGGGATAAAGGACAACTCAGGAGGGGAAGGGGAGATTGGGGATAAAGAAGATATAAATAGAAGAATAAGGAAAATGTTGGATGTTGTAGGAATGTTGTCTTATAAAGAGTTGAAAATAAGAAAACAGAAATGGAAAAGGAGGAAAGGTAATGATGGAAAAACGGAAGGAGAAGATAAACAAAGTATAAAATGGCTACGCTGAACTATATGACTTTAAATATTAATGGAATACATAACCAAATTAAAAGGAAGAAACTACTAAATTTACTGAAAAAAAAAAAAATTGATATAGCATTTGTCCAAGAAACACACTTAACTGAATTGGAGCACAAGAAATTAAAGAGAGATTGGGTAGGACATGTAACAGCAGCATCGTATAATTCAAAAGCAAGAGGAGTGGCTATATTAATTAGCAAAAATGTGCCATTTAAAATAGAAGAGGAAATAATAGATCCAGCAGGGAGATATGTAATGATAAAATGTCAGATATATTCGGAGTTTTGGAATCTACTTAATGTATATTCACCTAACGAAGAAGATCAAAAGTTTATGCAAGATATCTTTTTGAAGGTAGCTAATATGCAAGGGAACATACTAATAGGAGGGGATTTCAACCTGAATTTGGATCCAAATATGGATAAAATGGGGGAAAAAAATTAACAGGAAGAACAAAGTAACCAAATTTATAATTAAATCAATGCAAGAAATGAAACTTTTGGATATATGGAGGAAACAAAACCCAAAAGAAAAGGAATACTCATACTACTCGGCTAGACATAAAACATACTCAAGAATAGACCTATTTTTGTTATCAGCTAGTATGCAGGATAGAGTAAGAAAAACAGAATATAAAGCGAGAATACTATCGGACCATTCACCCTTAATATTGACAGTAAAGCTAGAGGACATCCCTCCAAGAATGTATAGATGGAGATTAAACCCCATGCTACTTAAAAGACAGGATTTTAAAGAATTTATTGAAAAACAATTAAAAATGTATTTTTAAGTAAATACGGAATCAGTGGAAGATAAGTTTATACTATGGGACGCAATGAAAGCATTCATTAGAGGGCAAATAATAAGCTATGTAACCAAGATGAAGAAGGACTATAATCAGGAAACAGAGCAGTTGGAAAGGGAAATAGTAAACATAGAAAAAAAATTAGCAATAAAGGAAGATACAACTAAAAGAAGAGAATTGGCGGATAAAAAAATAAAATATGAAACACTACAAACATATAAGGTAGAGAAGAATATAATGAAGACAAAACAGAAATATTATGAACTAGGGGAAAAAAACGCACAAAATCCTAGCATGGCAGCTTAAGACAGAACAAGCTAAGAAAATGGTATTGACATCAAGGAAAAAAGACAAACAAATTACATATAATCCAAAAGAAATTAAGGAAAACTTTAGGGAATTCTATGAACAATTATACCGAACTGAAAACGAAGGGAAAGAAGGGAAAATAGAGGAATTTTTGACTAAAATTGAACTACCAAAACTACAAATAGAGGAACAAAATAAATTAACAGAACCATTTGGAATAGTAGAAATACAAGAGATAATAAAAAAATTACCAAATAATAAGACACCAGGAGAGGATGGATTTCCAATAGAATTCTACAAAACATTTAAAGACTTATTAATACCGCTCCTCCTAGATGTAATCAACCAGATTGATGAAACACAAAGCTTACCAGATTCATGTAAAACAGCAATAATTACAGTAATACTAAAACAAGGGAAAGATCCACTCTTACCAGCGTCATATAGACCAATATCTTTGCTAAACACAGACTATAAGATAATAGCTAAACTATTAGCAAACAGATTAGCAGAACAGGTACCGAAAATGGTAAATTTAGACCAAACTGTATTTCTCAAAAAAAGACGCACAACAGACAATATTTGTAAATTTATTAACTTAATTCATGCAGTAGAAGGAAATAAAGCACCTGCAGTAGCAGTTGCTTTAGACGCAGAGAAGGCCTTCGACAGAGTAGAATGGAATTATTTGTTCAAAGTATTGCAAAAATTCAGTTTACCGGAGAAGTATATTAATTGGATTAAAGCATTATATAAGGGACCGTTAGCGAAAGTAACAGTAAATGGACATGTATCAAAGCAATTTAACTTAAGCAGGTCAACGCAGCAGGGATGCCCACTATCACCTTTATTGTTTGCGCTAGCTATAGAACCACTAGCAGAATTGATAAGAATAGATAATAATATAAAAGGAATAAAAATAAAAGACAGGGAATATAAAATCAGTCTATTTGCGGATGATGTTATAGTGTACTTAACAGAACCAGAACTATCAATAAAAGAATTATATAAGAAATTGAAGGAATATGGAGAAGTGTCGGGTTACAAGATAAACGTAAATAAAAGTGAAGCAATGCCTATGAATAATGCGGATTTCTCAAAATTTAAGAAGGAATCTCCATTCAGATGGCAAATGCAGGCAATAAGATACCTAGGTGTACAAATAAACAAAAATCTAGGCCAATTATATAAACTCAATTATAATCCACTAATGAAAAAATTACAGGACGATTTAGAGCATTGGAAAGATCTACCACTAACACTGATAGGAAGGATAAACTGTATTAAAATGAACATTTTTCCAAGGATATTATACTTATTTCAGGCATTGCCAGTACAACTGACAGAAAAATTCATCAAAGAGTTAAAGAAAATAATAAGGAAATTTTTATGGAGGGGGGGAAACCGAGGATAGCACTAGATAAATTAACAGAATGGTATAAACAAGGAGGCTTACAATTGCCAAACTTTAAAAATTATTATAGAGCCGCACAATTAAGATACCTATCAGATTTTTATCAAACAAGGGAAAAACCAGACTGGACGAGATTAGAATTAGATAAAATAGGGGAAAAGATACCTGAACACATATTATATAAATGGGACAAAAAATTGGTACAACATAGAACTTCTCCAGTATTACATCATCTCCTCAATATTTGGAAGAAGATCCATGTAGAAAGAAATAAAACAAATTATCAATTACCAAAACTAATATTGACGCAAAATAAGCTACTCCCTTTTACAATAGACAACCTTTCCTTTAGAGAATGGGGAAAAAAGGGATTAAAAGAATAGAAAATTGTTTTTCAGGAAGTAGATTCTTATCCTTTGAACAAATGAGAGATAAGTACAATATAACTGGAGATACAGCACTGGCATATTACCAACTGAGATCCTACTTGAAGGATAAATTAGGAAGCAATTTGAGTTTACCAGAGGGAAGTAACCTTGAATATGTGATTACAGATACAATGTTAATCAAAAGATTTATAACAAATATGTATATTAAACTGCAAGAAAAGGAGAATGAGGAAACAAATGGTAAAACTAAACAAAAATGGGAACAAGATTTAAATATAAAGATAAAAAAGGAAACATGGGAGAAATTATGTTCTGGAATGATGAGAAATACAATAAATACGAGGCTACATATGATACAATATAATTGGTTACACAGACTATACATTACACCGCAAAAGTTAAATAAATGGGACCCAACAGTATCTGATAGATGTTTTCGATGTAAAAAAGAAAGGGGAATAACAATTCATGCAATCTGGACATGTGAGAGAGTAGAAAAATTTTGGGATGATCTCAATCAGATATTAAATAAAATAACAGAAAACAATATACCAAAGAATCCAGAGATCTTTCTCCTAAGTAACATAAAAAGCAAAGAATTTGGAATTGATTTGGAGGATGCACAAAAAAGATTTGTTAAGATAGCCCTAGCCGTAGCAAAAAAATGTATTATCTCAACCTGGAAATTGGAAGATAATTTGAAAATACAACAGTGGTATATAGAAATGAATAAATGTATTCCATTAGAAAAAATAACTTATAGTTTAAGAAATAATATTGAAACATTCGAACAAGTATGGGAGCCTTACATTAAATACAATAGCGAAAACCTACCGGGGACAAACATTACCTAAGTTGATGGAAGGAGAAGGAAAGAAAAGAATGGACTCTGTAGAATTTCTGGTGTATTTTTGTTGAATGACAACATTGTCTGACTGAATTAATGCAACCTAGATTTGTATACCTAAAATGGATGAGAGGGGGGGGGGGAGAAAAAGTCACTGTAAATGTGTGAAAAAGAAAAAGTGTATATCATGGCTAATGTGATTTATGGTGTGAAAAATAAAAAATTAAAAAAAAAAGGAAATATTGAACTGAGTGTTTTTAAGTAAAGTTACTTTACTCGCAGATAACAACATTCAATGCCATAAAAGAGTTCTTGTTTTCAATTGAAAAACTACAACAATGGATTGTTTGCACAAAGAAGACATCTATTCAAAGAGAAGACTATCTGCAATATGAATCAGATATTTGGAAAAACAAACAAAACCAGTATTTATCAGGCAAGTCATGTAATTAAGACACTTGAAAAAACAGCATTTTAGTTTATTAGAATGTCAACTGGAGAGACAGAACTGAAGTGACTTCAGGGGAGATGGTCACTTCTGCTGTATCTCCTTGTGAAAGGAGAGCAGTAAATTACTAAGGCCATTGTAATGGTCATTTTTGATTGACCCATGTCTGGATAAATGAAACATGATCAGTCCTGTATTTGAATCATCACCATTCTAATAGTCATTTCATTTAACTTTTGTCTGGGTTCGTGGAAGCATCGTGGAAGTCACAAGTTTTGTAAACTCTACACAAGGAAGAGAGGAGTTGTGAAAAATCATTTGTATGAAGGAACATTTCTCTGAAAGCAACCCAACAAGAATTTGAGAGTTTTGAAAAGTCTGATGAACCAGTTACTCATCTTTTTCATAATTACTTCTGAATTTCAGTTTAATGGCTCTGAGTTTCAACACAAGATTTCTAAGACTGAACTTCAAATGGACTTGAAGTTCCAGCTACGAGGGGGATTATGGGTAAGGAAGATAAAGACAACCATTTTTCCCATTCATTCTGCATTGAGTGGAGCTGCAGCAAGCAGTCGTGATGCTGGCACATGGGCACCAGATGGCAGAGATGGGCACAGGGCTGGTTCCCTGCCACCTCCAGCATCAGTGAACAAGATGGGGTTTTACAATACCTCTATGCCAGTCAAGCTGTCCACCTCTCCACCCAGTCCCGAGGCTGTCACAGAACCAAGGCAATGGAAGAAGATGGGTAACATCGACCAGGTCTCCCCCCAACCATGCCCGAAGGAGGAACCTGTCCTTTCGCCACTCTGCAGCCAATAGAGTCCTGGTGCATGGGCCGCCAGGCTCCAGGAACAGACATTCAAAGCACATTGAAAGCTGGGCTTGACACTGCCTACCAGATGGCAACATCAGGAAAGAACCAGAGCTGCCAACATCATCCAAGCAGCTTGGAGAGGTCACCAAGATCAGTGAGAAATTGCTAGCCATGCACAGACTGCAGCGAAGATCCAGGCTTTGTTCTGAAGTTACCTGATCAGCAAATTATTAGGGAGCATTGGCAAGCACCCAGAGGTAGATGAGGAGGCAGATCCCAGCAGGGGGAATTCCAGGGAAGTATCCACAGATGCTGTTGGGTACAACACTGAGAATGCCCACCTGCATATGAGACTAGTGCAGGATCTGAGCCAGAGAGGTGGCGAGCTGGAGCGAACAGCTCAAGGCTGAGGGACCAGCAATTTGGATCAAGTGCAACATTTGCTACAACCACCTCAAAGTGACCATAGATGCAGAAATGCACTGAGATGGGTGCTGTAGAAGCACCAAAACATAATCGCCAGCCAGAGATAATTGGGGATATCAGCACTGTCCCCAGAATAACCAAGATAACAACCTACAAATACACCAGGTCTGGGAGGGTGGGGGGGGTTTAATAATACCTTGGGTTTTTTTTTGTGGGGGGGTGGGAAGTGCCCCCCTTAGCATCGACCCTGTTGCCAGCTTTAACCTTCCAATGGAGTACAACATTTTCTTTTCCAAAGAAAGTTTACCCCTCATTAATTTTATCAGTGCTCTATCATCTGATTTCTGAAAAGAACCATTGCAAAAGTTGCGGATGGAAACCCTCCAAGCTGAACAATTCAAATAAAGCAGTGTGAAAGTTGAAGGGCTGGGGGGCGGGGGAAATATTGATAGAATCTTGTTCGCTCACATTCTAAGACAAAGTCATCATTCTTCAGACTGTCACAACTTTACCACTAACACTAGGGTTTAAAAAAGAAAATAGCAATGACTAATTCAGAGGGCATTTTTGTGCAGTTTTTTGTGCTTTTTAAAAAAAAAACTGGGAGGGTGGGGGCTGTGCTGATGTCGGTGGCAGCCCTAGGGCACCACTTTACCTAGATACGCTATTGCTCCCAAGCTGAATACCATGCCTCGCTAACAAAAATGTATTCATATTTTGTACTGATTACCAGTAAACTACATTTTCATAAATTCAAATAAAATGTGATGTAATTAATAAACCCACCTTTAAAATTTCAATAATGTGAAATAGTTAAACTTAATAATGCAAAATGGGAAGAAAATAGAATTGAGGTGCATCATGGATTACATTCCTGTAAATCAGGGATGTCAAACTCAAATTCACGGTGGGCCAAAATTAAAAACTTGAACTAAGTCGAAGGCCAAACTAAATATTTATTGAAAATTTTCAACAACATCTGCATGTTTTCCCTTCTTTCAACATATGTAATGTTAAACTTTAGGATATAACTTTAGGAGGATAATGTTACAGGTCAGGAGTAGGTAGCTCAAGTTCACCCTTTGCTTGACCTGAGGGAAACCTATTTGGTCCCTGTGGAGATATAGTCAGCATTCACAAGCTGTGTCCATTTTGGCCTGCATCAGGACTCAGCATTTCCTGCTCACTCCTCAGGCTCTAGGCCTCTATT